>NC_045671.1:57228636-57905060 GCF_009829145.1 Chiroxiphia lanceolata | reverse complement strand
CTCTACCTCTAAATCTGCAAAATAGACTCCAAATCTTTTCATTTTACTTTAACTACTTAAAGGCAGGCTCAGTTACATTCTGTGAGCTATTAAAACTAACAGAGAACAATAATGGGGGATGCTTTCCAGTCAGACTGCAATAATAAATCAGGGTAGCTCTGACTTGTACACTAACATAACTACTGTACCAAAAACTGCTGGTTTTCTTTTTGTGGATCTGAATATTTAAAATGGATGACTTTAGGGTAAAAGCATTGCAACCTAATCTGAGAAAATTTCCAATCTTGTTTTGGCTTTTTCCCTTGAAAAATAAGACATTTTTACAAAAAGCTCTTTTTAAACAAGCACATGGTGACATCTTTTTACCTAAAAGGTATACTGTTGAGAGTAACAGCATCAAAATTTTATCCTGAAGCATTTGAATAATATATTATCTCTTGCTAAATTGACACATCTCCATACCTTCATTTTTGGATTTCAGAACCTGGCACAGTATATTGTAAAATCAATTACATGTTGTCAATGTAAGAGAACTCGGAAAAAAAAAAGATTTATAACACAATCATTGTCAGGAGAGTGAAATTTTTAAGCATACTTTGTTCCAGCTAAGGCATACAGCTTTAAAATAAAGAAGATGATCTTCTTTCCTTCCATACTTTCATATAGACATATATTTAATACATTTATTTCAGTGACATATTTTCCCAGCAACGACATGAGAACAGCCATTCTATTTGATGCTGAAGTCTACAGGCTAAATGAGTGAAAAGAAAGTGATAATATATTTAGGGATTGTTCATTAAGCTCTGTGAAAAAATTAGTAGAAACTACATTAGAGTAAAGGCATATGAAGAAGTTATTGCATAGCAGCGTATGAGTTTATTAGGTACAAACTCTTTCATAGCAACCCACTCTTCACACACCACATTCAGTCGCAAATGCAACATGGCTCACCCTTCTGCCGTTAAAAAAAAAGAACAATTTGCTTTGCATTTGCAGGAAATACAAGCAGCTATGCATCATGGAACAGTTATCTGTTGAAAATTTGTTTTTCTGTCCATACTTTGAACTCCATACAAGATAAATTTTTTTTTGCTAATTTCAAAATGAAAAATGACCACTTCCTTCCTTTTCCTTACCAATTAAAGGTAATTTTTCCAAGTAAAATTATTATTTCTGCCAATGTGTTTCTGCTGTGGTGTGTTCTGCTCCTTGTCTTTTACTTGTTCTTTAATCAAAAAGTTTTGATTCTAGTCTCAACAGTATTGAGTATCTGTCAGATTTATCTGTGATGACCAGCTATGTCTTTCTACAAAAATGACATCAAAATTCAGATTGTATTGCTCTCTTTCCATAGGAGTTGATAGTTGTTCAGGATAGTTGTTGTTAATTATACATCTTTCAGTTATACAATTTCATTTCATAAGAATGTAATTTACATAATAAGTGCACAAAGGGAATGTAAGTAACAAGAACGTTATACTTGAACATTTATAAGTCCCTAATTCTTGACAAAATGTAAATTAATATTGAAATAATAGCTTCCAGGCATCTTATGCTGAATGTTACCAACTATATTGGGGGAGTTAAATCTTAATTTTTTTATGTTGCATGGAAGAAAAGAGCAGGTACATCTAGGGGTAAAAATTACAAATAAAGCTACTTGAAAAAAAATTCTAATGTAACAAGATTTTCTGCTGACATTTTGGAGTTTTCTGTTTCTTTCTCTTTAATGAAACGGTTTGTTTATGGAAGACAGCCAAAGAAAACCATATATAATGTTAAAGTATTCAGAGCTATACAGTTTGAGTCATGTTCTCATAAAAAAAATGAAAACATACTTCTATTTAAAAGTGATTCTGTAGTCTTGATTTGATTGTTTCAGTAATAACCTCCCATTCTTCTCCCTCTAAATTTATCATTGCTTGCATACTCTACAGTGGGGGCTTTACTTAAAACCTCTCTTGGAGAGGCAGTGAATAAATGTAATGCAAACTGAAAAATCATAAGGCAAACAATGTACTTGGGAGTTTAACGTCAGTGTGTAAAGGGGTGTTACTATAAGACATCTTTTAATTTATTTATCCCTACAAACAGAAGGATGATCTTGCAAATTAAGGCATGAGTTAAAAATAGAGGGAAGTAACAGCTGAGGATAAGTGAAAATACTTTTGGGGATGGACACGCACAGAGAAAAGTTGAACTTGGTTAAGCTGTGCATGTCCACAAGGATGTCCTGTGTTTCTGAACCATGGACTTAACTTGAATGATTTCTCAACTTAACTGCATCTGAGTATGTCAACATATGACAATAAAAGAACTTAGTCACACTGAAATATAGAGAGTAATGACTTTTTGATCTGGAAAAGGAAATAGAAGGCAAATAGGAGAGGGTTTAGAACAGAAAGACTCATGCAGCCCTTAGAAAAAGGGATTATAAATGGCTTTGGCAGCAAAAATAAAACAGATTCACCTTGAATGGTTCATTAAGTGAAGTCATGATTTAATTCTCTTTTCTGAAGTTGACTGTTTATTCTGCACCACATGCTTCTTATCAGGAGGCTTCCATTACTATGCATGTGCTGTAATTATAAAAGAAACCTATTAAGAGGAGTGATGTTATGCGGAGAAGCAGTATGTCCATTGCCAACAAGATTTTTAAGAAGAGATTTTGAATGTAACACTGAATTTTTGGCAACATTTGATTTTTAGAATTATTCTTCTCTTTTTGCAGACAGTTTTAAGAAAAAAAATAACCTTTTTTTTTACCTTCTTTTTTCTATTTAGAGAGAAATTGAATGATTTGTTTAGTCTTAATTACACTTAAAAATGTTAGCAGTGTAAGTTATAAAATATTTTTTCTTATACACATGCAGATTGCCCCATGAAATGGAAAATCTACTTCTGCATCACTTTTATTTCCTTAAGGCCAGCCCCAAGGTTGGTACCTGGTAACAGGGTAGTATAAAAGTATCTCCCATGTTGTGAAAAAAAATTGGTCTGTATTAGTATGATATCCTTGCTTTTAAAGATCTCTTAAGAAAAGTTAAAGAAAGAAAAACATTTACCACTTAATCATATCTTATCAGGATTTGTAAACTCAGCTACTGGCTGCCAGGTCTCAGATTGGCAAGGCTGAGTCATGCATTACTATTCTTGGTATCCAGGTCCTTCTTTGTAAGTCATATTCTAAGGAGGATGGGAGTCGGACCATAGCATCACACTTAGTAATGGAAAATAGCTCTTTTGTTTATTTACCAGTTTCCAAATCTGTCAGGGTCACAGATCCACTTGGTCTTGCAATGGAGCAAGTACTGTGCTGTGTCCAGGTAGAGTTTGAAAAAGTCTGTGGTGAAGAGGGTAAAGGAATAGAAGTATTTCAGCCAAGGTACAAAAACTTGCTTTACAATCCCACTACCACAGCATTTGCATAGGAAAGAAGGAACAAGTGATATCCTAGCCATGTCTGTTAGCTAAACTAACACAGCGAGGCCAATGATTAGGGCTTAGTATAGGAAGTGTCCCAGGGCAAGGAAAAAACAGAGAATGAAAGTGACGTCACACTCGTGAGACTTTGTGTGGGATACTGGTACACTTGGGACACTCACATGCAAGACAGGTGCTGACAAACTGAGTAGAGTTCATCAGAGCAACATCAAACTGGTCAGAGATCTGTGGCGTATGAAGTACAAGGAAATCCTGAAAAGTGCATCCGGTTACTGTGAGGCTGGAAAAGCCAAGGACAAGGGTGTATATCTACCTTCTGATTTATGAATTACAGATTTATGATGAGCAGTTATAAAGAAGACAATAGCCAGAACAAGGACAAGAGACAATAGGCAGAAAGTGTAGTAGAGGAAATACAATTAAACTTTTTTATTTTTTTTTGTGTGGGGGGGGAGAGGGGTGAATGGGGAAAGGGAGTAGTTAAGCACAGGAACCAACTTACCGGAGGAGATGCTGGAATTTCTGTTCCTGGAGATGATCGTGTCTCAGCTGGGCAAGGTGATGAGCAACTTGCTCTAACATGGAAGCTAGTCTGTTCTGAGGTAAATGTTGGACCAGAAGATTTCAAAGATCATTTTTCACCTGAGGGATTGTCTTATTAGCCTACCAGCGATATAATTTTGACCCTCTTAAAATAGTGAAACCCTCCATATGACCATATTAGTAAAGTCACTGGCTAAAAAAGTAATTTTAAGAAAAATAATTGTCAGAGAAGAAAATACCCAAAGACCACTAAGAAATAATTTTCAAGTATTATTTTTATGCAAAAAGAAATTAAAAATCACAGATGAGAACTCTTCTGCCAAGTGATACATTTAAGTAAAATACTTCATGCAGAACCACAGAATCGTTTAGGTCAGAAAAGACCTCTGAGATCATCAAATCCAACCTTTGACTAATCAGCACTTTGTCAACTAGACCATGGCATCAAGTGCCACATTCAATTGTTTCTTGAACATCTCCAGAGATGGTGACTCCATGACCTCACTGAGCAGCCCAGTGCAATTCTCAACCACCCTTTCAGTGAAGAAATTTCTCCTTATATCCAACCTGAACCTTCCCTGGTGCACCCTGAATCTATGCCCTCTTATCCTGTCACTGGTTGCCTCGGAGAAGAGACTGACCTCCACCTGGCTACAACGTCCTTTCAGGTAATTGTAGAGAGCAAAAAGGTCACCCTTGACCTGTCTTTTCTGTAGTCTAAACAACTCCAGCTCCCTCAGCCACCCATGGTGTCACAAAGAAAAATGTAATAACATACTGGCACAAAGAAAGTAATGATTCATTAAACATTGTTCAGGCTGTCAGAATCTCATGAGGAAAGGTATTTTGTATGCTTCATTAGTCTGTGCGTATGATGAACCACTGTGCTACATTACATGTGATCTAGTAGTTTTTAGGAGCAATGAAAACCTCCTTTCCCCTGTTATACTAATAATGACACTACAACATTGGGATGGTTGTATCTACAGACACAATTTCAGCAGCAACAGTTACATATAGACCAGGATTGTTTTGATGCCATCAGTTATGCTTCTAGGAAGATTGAATTCATATTTTTGTTTAGTAACAGTGGGAGTTGTGCCACTTTGTGGTCCTAGGTTTGTGTAGCATAGCTGTATATATACCTGAAGTAATGCAAAGAATTATGGAAAGATTTTTGCTATAACTGTATGTTCCAATCTGCTTAGATGTAGAGGGGAACCAGATTCTAAAACATTCCCATAAGTGATATTAAGGCACAAACAAGGCCAGATGCTGCATCTCAAAATGATAATTCAACTTTATTTTGTAATATAAAAGAACAGAGAGAAAGAAGGAAGATAGAAAAGTAGGAAAAGCTAAGGGTAACTTGAAAGCATGGGACAGGACTTACCACCACCACTAAGTGCTGCTGGCTTGCAGGCTGGGCTTCTTCCCTGGTCGCCTTGTGTCCTCTGAGGAACAACCTAACTGGTAGGGGAACAGAACGGCAGTAGCTCCCGCAGTAGTCCTCCTACTGCTGTCCCTGGGCACGGCCCTAAATACCCTCCCTGTGCTAGGCCTCAGATGCCCACTGGCCAGTTCAACAGCATCCAAGCAAAGGTCGCCTGGTACCAGGATAGTACCAATCAGTGAATTGGCTGATTCTCCCATCTCCAAGCAGATCTGCCTGACATACCCTGTTTTTTGATTGTAACAACTTTTTATCTTTTTTGCTCCTCTGCCTGCCTCTGCTGGCTTGCTAGGTGCCTCCTGGAGCTTTTGCAAGTAGCTTGGCTCCTGCAGCAGCCCAGCTGTGGCACTGAGGCTTTTTAGCTCCATACTTGAGACAATGGTGAGACAGACTCTATCTTGTAATCAGTCCACTACGCTGTAGTAATGCCAGTAGTCAAGTCACTTACTTAAAAACAGTTTCACACAATGAAGCATTTATTTGGCCATTAAGTGGGAGACACACCTCCTATGCCACTTCTCTGTCCAAGGTGATGTGTTACATTAGCCAATCTTGTGTCTTGGAACTTGATGCAACCACAGTTGGGTTATTTATGTTTCTCAAAACCATGTGTGTAAATAATTCAATAGCTTTGAAACAGCCTTTGTTTATTGATCTAGAAAGGATAAGTTCCATGGAGACCTCTCTAAAGCTTTTATGCTTTGAATAAATAGCAGTTATGAAGAGCTGACATTCCTTTATCAGTCAGTAACTGATCCTTTTGGCTGTGAATTCTTTCATGCATTACAAAAAAACCCCCAGACTACTTTTAGTATTGTTTCTGGAAATATAAAAGTCCTGTATCATCTTGCCAATGACAAACACTTCTAACGCTGAGCAACAGTTTTCAAGGTAGTGAATTGGTCATACTCCTACATGATCATAGGCAGCCAGCTTACCTTTAGTTTTAAAAATAATGTAGTAGTTTGTGAAGTTTGTACCAGAAGATTGAATTTGGCTCCGTGAAAAATATATAGAATTTGAGTTAGGACATTTATTTAGTAAATTATTTTTCCTGATTCCATTTTCTGTTCCATGCTTTCATCTAATTTCTTTGCTGGTTTTTCATTCATAGGAAAACATTGTTTTGATTTTCTTTTCTAAGATAAGAAGTACAGAAAAGCCCCCAAAGTTATGAATCCTTTTTCATTATGAACCAATATTTTGAGAGTTCATTAGCGTACAAGACTTTCTGCCTTGAAGAGAAAAATTCATCGTTAGGCTTTTCTGATTATTTCTGATAAGTAATATCTGCAGTTTATTCCTTGAGCTCTGATTCATTAATTATTTTTGCTTGATACAGAAAGCCAAATGTTTGTTATTTTAAGAGAAAATGCTTTTAGATGCTTTGCCTCGGTGGAAACTATGCGCACTAAGAAAGCAGCAGCTATTAATGACATTGTTTCTACATCAGCCTCCTGATGTTGTCATTTTATGATGCTGTGCCTTGATAATTCTTATTTAATTTTAAAATTCCAGTAGAATAAGTAAGCTTTCATAATAATATCATTGATTTTCCAATTAAATGTATTTTAATTATTGTGGAAAGTAAATTATATCTGTCAGGAACAAATGTACTGTGCTGGTTCTAAGGCAGTTTGGTCTTTCAGGCAGATGAATGAAGCAGACATCGCCTTCCAGAAATTTAAATAAGTAGATTTTGCTTGTATTCATGTTACTTCATATATAGAAAGTAAAAATTGTATATATTTTAGTTGCAGTTTATATAAGCAAACAATCTTATCATATAAAGTTGTAGTGTTAGGTGCCAAATTTTACATAGAAATATACAGTTCCATTAATTTTTCAATTTAACTTGAAATCAATGAAATCATTTGGGTACTACAAATTAAAGAGAAAAAAACAACCGAACAACCAATGTTTTGAAGTCTACCACAATGATTCAGCCAAAGACTAGAAAGCCGATTTAAACTTAATTTAGTTTTGGTTATAAACTGACACAGTATCTCAGTAAATGTGTAGTCAGATAAGGACAGTAGTTATAATTTTTACTCATTAGTGCATAAGACATAATACAACATTTCCTTTATGTATTTATATGTGCGTGTGTGTCTGTGACTTAGTCACTTTGATAAAATTTAGTTTACACATAGAACAGCATAGCGTAGAACAGATCAGAATATTTCAGCTGGAAGGGACCTACAAAACCCACCTCGTCCAACTCTCTGAGCACTTTTGGCCTGTCCGAATGTTAAATCATGTTTCTAAGGGCACTGTCCAGATGCTTCTTAAGCACTTAGAGGCTTAACATGGGACTTAACATCTTAAACACGTGGGCCATCTCTCTAGGGGGTCTGTGCAATATCTGACCTCTCAGTAAAATTCTTCCTAATGTCTAGGTCTGAATCCCCTTGGTGTAGATTTAAGCTATTCCCAGGTATCCTGTCACTGGATTCCAGGGAGAAGAGCTCAGCACCTCCATCTCCGCGTGTTCTGCCTCAGACAGCTGAACAGAGCAACGAGGTCGCTCTTCAGCCTTCAGCCTTCTTTTTTTCAGATTAGACCGAACCAGAGTGCTCGGCCACTCACCTGAGGACATCCCTTCCAGCTCTCTCACCAGCTTTCTTGCTGGAGAACAATTTACTTGAAACAGCAATAAGATAAGAAAATGAATAGTAACAGTAACAGTATTAATAAAAAAAGGCATAAGACAAATAAAAAATTTACACAGAAAATCCACAATAATACCAACCGTTTCACCTGCCACACTTTCTCCCCCCCTGAAGGAACCACCCTTCTACTCAGAAGCAAGAAAGAGTCCCTTTCCCCTGCCCCTGGCAACGATGCAAGATGGTACCAAATATTATTAGGGTCTTGGCATGCCCCCTCCTGCTGCTGCGGGCTGGAATCAGGACAAGGAATTATAAGTACCTTTATATAAAATCTGATATATTACTTGGAATTTCTATTGATAGCTTAATGTGCTTAAAAGAATTTTTAGAATTCAACTAAATAGTTTGATAATTTGCTTGAATAAACAAATAAGTAGAAATATTGTTTTGTTGACAAGAGGGAAAGAAAAAAAGGCTTTTTAATAATGGCTGTCTTGCTAGTGATCTAAAGTTTGCTTTGTGCTTACAAATTGAAATCTTACATTGCATCACTTTAAAAGTCTCTCTACCTTCATCTGCTATTTTTTGTTGTGAGCACAGTATACACAAGCTTTCTTTAGTTTCACCTAAGCACAAATGAAAAATTTCTAATTACAAAAAACCCCTAAAATTAAAAAGAAAGTAAAGTTCTATGATTAGACAAAGATCTGTATTAAACTGGAGAATGAAAGTATCAGATTTTAAATACAATTATTTCTCATAATAGTGTTCTGTCAAATTAAAGAATGAACGAATGAAAAAATATTGAAAATATTAACTGAACATTTCACATGCATTTTTTTTTAAAGCAGCCATCCTTTGGTTTTTATAATTTTTGCTGTGTCTCTTCCTTTAGGGATTTCATGTTAATGAGACTGCTCTCCATTATTAATTTTTTTTTTCTTTTTCTCCTAATAGTAGCATTAAAAGCATCAGGAATAATGGATTGCCAGAGCACTAGTAGCACTATATTTACATTATGCTTGAGTGGATGATAAATGGTTGCATCTTATGAATTTAACATTTTCTTTAATTTTTCTTGATCCGTTCATAATTGGCTTACTGTTATTATCTTAATATTATGAGTTAGTCATAACAAACTTCACACGGTTTGTTGCTGGAATCCACTCATATTAGCCAGGCTAATGAAACAAAGGGAGAAATCTTTAAGCCCAGCTTCTAATTTGCCAGGAAAATTCTGAGATAGGCACTTAAGAGGCGTAGGACTCATCAGTAGGGAAAAAAACCAAACCAAAACAACATAAAAAGAGTCAGTACACTTTTCTGTGTTTACAAAATACAGTGGGAATCCTTCCTAGAACAAGGTGTATATATTCCTGGATGTGAGGGAGAAGAGATACTTGTAGTTTCTCCTTTTAGAAGAGAGTTGTTTAATGCATAATGTGGTTTAATGCAAAATGTTTAGTGCATAATATTGTAGTCATCTATTTCAACAGCTGTTCTCTGAGGAGCTTTTCTTACCACATAGCTTTTGGTAAGAGTATTTCCCTCATGCTAAATAAAATATTTCACCTCTAAAGCACAATATAGATACCAGTAGGAAGGTATGTAATATTACAACTTGGAGATCATCTCTTATCAAATATTTCCGACATCCATGCACTATGTGGGATGCTTCTTAGTCTCCCAATCAAGATGTATCTCTTAGAGTTCTTCAACAAGAGACCCCAAGAAAAAAGTGAAAATTTCGCTTCACCATACTCCCCTGTGTTGGAGCTAGTGTCTATATATACTGTTTCTGTGAAGGTAGACTAGTGTGACCAAAAAGTGTTGATCTTTCCATAGTTTAGGCTACCTTGCCAGTGCTGGCCTGTTCCTGCACCTCCATGAGCTTATTACAGCTTTGGAGACTGGGTACTCAACTGCATACTGGATCATCTGATTCTCCAATAAGTTGCAGACTGTGATTTTAGTTTTACTGTTTTTATAAAGTTAAGTCGAAGAGAGGGATAATAAAAAATATTTCACTTCCTACCTGAAATTGGATAGTCAACATCAAAAGCACTAAATGTATGATGATGAGAATGAGCAAAGCATTTTGGGGACAGTCTGTTTCAGTTAACAGATGTTCTATTAAAAAAATAAAAATTATTTAAGTCCAGAATCAGCTCCTTCAATTTAAAAGGGATTCAGTCTATGAATACTATCAAACTTTTCTCTCTGTGGGGCAGCACAGCTTGAAAATATTTCATAGGTTTACATTCCTTCTCAGATCGTCTGGCTTACATCACGTACACAAAAACATAAAGGAATTTATCTGGCAGGGAGATGTCAGTTCTTTGACCTCATGTGGCAATCTCTTTGTAATTCTGTTTTCTGCTACACTCTTTAAGTGACTAAAAGGTATTGAACATAACTACAATAAATGTGAAATCAGAGACACTGGTTCCTCCTATTCCTCTCAAAGGAAATCTTGCTTCATCTGTACTTCACAGCAGAGCATGTGGTGTTTAAGATAAGCCATTCTACACAAGACTAGCAGTTTAGTTTTGCACTGGGAAAAAAACTCCCAGCAGGCAGATGACAAGTGTCATGTGCTTAATGTGTGCACACAGACTGGAAACTTCTGCTTGTCCAGTGTTTATTGTTCTCTTTCCTATGTGGGTATTTTTGTGTGGTAGGTGGGCAAGGAGAAGCATTTAACCATTTGAGGGGGCACTTCAGAAACCTGATTAGAACAGTGACGCTGATCAGGCTGACCAATATCTTGCTAGCTCTGACTGAGTGACAACTGCTACTGCATGGCCAGTCTGTCATGCATAGGGAGGTTCTGCATAGGGGCAGCAAGCCTTGACACAGCCATATCACACTGAAAGTACCAACTTTCGGAAGAGAAAAATGGGCTCCTTGTGTGAGTCTCAGGATGGTTAGGGTTTTAAGTCAGAATCTGATACAGTAGGCCAATAATTCAATCCAGAAAACAAGGAAAAGTAAAAGCAATGCCAATTTGGAATGACACCTGCAAGATCATCGTCAATGTAATGCATTTGTGCGACATTTAAGGGGCTATTAAACATGATGGGTTGCATAGGAATTGCTGCAATCAGTTTGGAAAGAAGCAACATAATAAGGCAAGCCTACCATATAACTAGAATATTAAACATTTGCATAATGAATCATTTATTAAGCACTTTTTGAAAAATATGCAAAGTGTAAAGAATACTATGGATTAAATTTGCATGATACAAATAGATGGTTTGGAAAGCATTTAGTACTTAACATAAATGTGCATATATTCACCTTTTTAGCTCCTACTTTCTGTTCAAAGTTAATTATTCACAATAATGAAAGCAGATCAAATCTTTAAATATAATTTTTGCTTTAGCCAAAAATATCTTGGGCCTGAGAACTGAGAAAATAGATATATTCATTGATTTCATCCTCATTTGTGCAAGTCCAGTTTCCAGTTTAAAAAAAAAGCCTGAGAATTTCTTGAAAATTAGTTGAACTAAGAATAAAAATCAGGAGCATACCTTAAAAATATACAATTGGATATACTACCATTAGATGAATTTCCCTGTCACATACTGAAAAAAGGGCTAAATCTTTTACTTTCTAAGTAATCAAGTTTTTTAAAACTGAGCATCTTTGCCACACTTCAGAACAGAAATATATTAGAGTTTCATTCAAATAAAAAAAATAAATCTCAACTTTCAGCATCTCCCAGAGATCAATATGGTCAGATAATAATTCTAATTAATCTTTCCTGGTTTTAAGAAATTTATGAACTAATATTTTTTGGAAGTTAATTAACATAAGATCATTCCTACAATAATTTCTCCTTTGCTTAGCTGAATATTTTCATCAATTTTAATGAAGAAACTGTCAATTTTGGAAGAAGTTAATACAAATGTATTGTGAAAATATTTTTCACACTGTTAAGGGTAGGCACTAAAATTGATAGTGCATTATATAACAGGATTGAAGTAAACTGAAGGTATTGCCAAAACTCTCAGTTACTTCATAATATATGAGGACTGAATTCAATTTAAAAAATGATGCTGACATAAAAACATTTTAAAAAGCAAAGAAAATGAAAAGCTTTATGCATATGGTTTCTTTTTTAGCTTCTTCCTCATTACAAACAAAAAGAGATGCAGAATTATTTTTATTATTTTCCTTCCTTTTGTTTGTCTAAATAAAATAAATCACCATGACAGCAATTTTCCTGTGTGCTTATAGAGGCTTCTTAAACAGCAATACCTATTTATGTGTCACTAAAACTGTCCATTTATTATTTCTCTGTATTATGTGAGTTTTTTTAACCACAGGTCATGTTGGTGTGTCAGCCTTTCCTAAGCACTGTGAGCAAGAGCCTGGCTTGCTTGGGCAGGTGGCAATGTCCAGGTGCTGGACAGGAGGGTGGGTGGTGACATCGGCATCCAGATCAGCCTTGGGCGAGCCCTTGGTTAGCAGGAGAAGTGTGGGCTGGCACAGAAGCCACCATCATCCTAGAGGCCCATATGGGGACAGCTTGAGTCGTTAGTCAGAGGACGCAGCATGTTGCTAATTACTGTGTTAAAAAGAGACATTGGTTCACTGTTTAAAAATATGAGGCCAGCTTTCCTTCCTGCTGACAACTTCAGCACTAACTTTGTTGGTAGATTAATTAATGAAACAGATAGCTGAACCAAATGTTCACAAACCCTAGTCACTTTAAAAGTTTCATCAAGTATTATTTTCAGTCCCTTAGCTGCTATATTGTTTCAAACTCTGTAAATCAGAGATAAATGTGAGCAGAAGCCAGAAGTAGCTTTTGTCCTCTTAATTTCTCTAAAAATTACTCACCTCTGTTAAAGAAGTAATTTTCCTGTAATTTCTACGTATAAATGCATTTTCTGCATATTCAGATATCTTACAACCTCCTTAACAAAATAATAACTGAGAAACAGCTGTTTTCTTTTACTCATGTAAAGGTTCAGAATTTTTTTTCTGTCCCCAACAAATATCAATAGCAATAAACTAAAAATTATCCTACTGTCATTTGGTTTACATCTTACATTCTTTATCTGAGTATTTTAGCTGCTCAGATACTGCTCCTTAAATGCAGAAGACCATAAGTAGTTCTTTTGCTTAAACTAGGATAATTTATTTTTTGTCTTATCATTGAAGTATTGAGTAGGGAAAAACATATACTAGTGTTAGGATTTCACAACAAATGGCAAATTAAAATTGATTCAGATCAATTTATGGTATTTATATGCTAAGTACTGTACCTTATATAAGAGAACCGAAGAAACATTTGCTGAACATTCACAGACAAAATACTTTTGTGATGTAAACTGGTGAGATCAATTTTCTGAAATGCCAAGAAATGCCAGCTGATGAGCGGGTGTAGAAAGCTTTCATGCAGAGTGCTAAAAAAAGGAAAATAAATGTAGCTTTGATTAAGGAAGGCTGATACACTAGGAAGTAAATGCCTCATTTAGAACAGAAATGTAGTGAACAATATTTTTCATAAAAACTATTTTTCTCAAGCTTTCAGTACAAATAATCATCATTTGTAAAATTAGGTTTAGTAATGTTCATTTTCAGCTGGCTTTCATCCCCATAAATGCCACAGACTTTACCTGCATAGCAACAGTACTCAGGAAAATTTCCTGATGGAACTTAACTTTTCTTTTTAAAAATACATTACTTCTGAGATTTGAGATAAATTTAAAGCTCTTCCAGACAATTGAAAGTCTCAGATTTTATTGATCTATTTTTCCATCAGAATGAAGAATCCTATAAAAATATAAAATGTTGGCTCATGACCAGCTTTTTATGCATCAGAACCCTTTCAATTAGTTCCTTTCCTAGTTTGTACTCATGTCTGGGGTTGTCCTGACTCAAGTGCAGCACCTTGCACTTGGCCTTGTTGAATTGTCTTGAGTTCCCATGAGCTTGTCTGGGTCTCTCTGGATAGCATCCTGTCCTTCTTTTGTGTCAGCTACACTGCTTAGCTTCATGTCATGTGCAAACTTGCTGAGAGGGCACTCGATCTCACTATGTCTTTGATGAACATGTTAAAGAGCACTAGTTCTGGACAGAGGCCCAATGGACACTGCTCGCCACCCGCCTCCGCTTGCATCCATCCATCCAATTCCTCATCCACTGAGTCATCAAGCCTTCAAATGTGTGTCTCTCCAAGTTGGAGATAAGAATGTCCCATGGGACTGTGTTGAAGGCCTTACAGAAGTCTAGGTAGGTGCCACTGGTCAGTCTTCCCTGTTGTAACCACTTCATCATAGAAGGGAGCGAGGTTGGTCAGGAACACTTTTAGTAAAGTAGTGTGTCAAACTACCTCCTTCCCTTGTATGTGCATTGTATTAACATTGCTGGCATGAAGACCTGCTACATGATCTAAAAGGGTTGAGGCTAACTGCTCTGTAGTTCCCTGGGTCCTCCTTCCTACCATTTTTAAAAACTGGAGTGATGTTTCCCTTGTGTTTTTTTTCTAATTTCTATTTGTGTGGACATTAGAAAAATTGGAAAGGGAAGATGAAGACATGTAAAATTAAAATTTCCCAAATTAAAAACATAAAAACTATGTCTTATTAGTTGGTTGCTAAACTTGCTTCAGCAGATAATTTGCCATTTTCTTTGTTAAAATATCATTTAATGAGTTAACATTTTCTATTATGCACTCATAAAAGCAGTCATTTTTTTAATAATATACCAAAATGCTAATATTTTTCAACCTGCATTAAATTTTAATCTATTTACATTTTAAAAAAAAATTATGCAGGTAACATCCAAAGCTTCTTTACATGGACAAGTTATCACAAATTAGGGAAGAATTCTAACATTCATTTTAATAGTAATGGTTTGTCTTCAACTTTTCCTGGACAAAACAAGAGTTATAAAAGAATGACAAGAGCTGTAGTATAAAGTATGATGTGACTCCAAATACCATTTTTCCTGCCTACCAATCTCATGGAATCAGTTGAACAACTGGTCCAGTTGTACAACTCCTGAGGAATGAAAAATGCATTATAAGACAAGATTTTACATGCCAGAAGTCTCAGACTGCGGAAAGATAACATCAGTAGCATAAATGCTAACATAGTTCTGTCACTTAGGATGAAAAGAAGAAAAAGACAGTACAATATCTATTATTTCTTTCATAAAGGGATTGTTTTGAAAATCAAAAATAGGAATTATCCCTGAGAGAGGTTTCATAATAAAGTTTCTTTTATTTTCTTTTTTTTTTTCAGCTGCATACTTACAACGTTTTCCTTTGCTCTCTCAGTGGATGTGACTTTAGATTTAAAGGCCATTTTTCTAGGAAAATATTCTTATTATGACAGTTAATTCGTTATATGGATAACCAAACATTTTCCAAAGATCAGTGCTTAATGTCATATTTATGAAAATTAATATTCCAGCATAAAGGGGGTGAGTTTTGTTTGTTTGTTTGTTTTTAAAGTGATTCTAAAATACTCTCTCTTTGTCTGGGGAAGGGGAAAATAAATAGCTCATCTTGAAGAGAAAGCAGACTGATCCTCACTCTCTCTTAAATTGAATTCTAATTGTTTTTCCTTTCTAAACCATAACATTACTTTATCTCTTCTCTTGCAAGAGGTTTGTCGAGTTTAATTGCCTCTATGTGTAACTTCTGCTCAGTGACTCAAAATGTCACTTCTGAGCAGTCTTGTATGACTCCTATGTATTAAAATACCGTCTGCTGAGACATGTAACTGTGCTAATACAAAGTTCCCCAGGAAGAAAAAAATGCAGAGAAAAAACAAGGACAAGGGCTTTTAAATGTTTATAACTTTCTCCCTGTTACTATTTTCGAGAAGGTATCAAAAGCCTTCTGAAGGATCTGGTTCCTGTTGCTTTTCAAAACTAGGCTCTAGTTCTGAAAATCCTTATAATTCAGGATATGATACTTACAAGTTGTCACTCTAAGGCTTCCTCCTACAGTGCTTCAGTAAAAGTCTTGAGATCACTCACTACTCTTTGAGACTTTTTTTGCTGGTAACACCACTTGTTACAGCATTTCACAATGTGACTCCAGCTGCTTCAGAGCTTAATCTGTTTTGCATTCCTCTGCGACTCTCTTCCTTTTTCTTTTATAAGATCTAGCCTCATTAGGCTTTAGCTTTCCTCTTTCCACATCGAAAGAAAGAAAACCTATCATGCATTTGAAACCTATTTTGTTTACGCAGAAGAGAAAAAGAGCATATATATAAAGATATGGTGAATAAAAAACCCAGTATCTCATGAACTCTTTAGTAATATATAAGAGATAGGGCTAAAATGGTCTTTTAGAGCTAGTCCTAGATACAGTAAATTTTTTTATGCAATTCCTGATATTCATTTGTCAAATTACTCTTTACAGCAAAGATTGCACAGCCTTCTGTAGCAGCAATTTTATAGGTCCCATTTTAGACAGGATCTTCCAAAGATTAAGGCAAAATGATTACCTCAAAGAACTGGCCATTTTTCCAGTTGCTCAAATATATAGACTAAATACTTCTGAATGGTTTTATCATTCGCTAAATGAATCACAAAGAACAGATGCAAATTTTGGTTCAGTATCAGCTTCATATGCAAATATTACTTTGATAGCTAGCATTAGTTCGAAACCAAAGACAACTTGGTGAAGGGCGTATTCAGAACAATGCTGCCTAATTAACATTCTGCTTATTTGTAAAGATAACACATAATTAGCTATTTTGCATGAAAAAAATACAAGTCAGATAGTGATTTATCAAAACAATAAAATGAATATTTACTTAGCAACCACTGAACTGTATGACAAGTACTATCTCATAAGACCTTGGAGGAAGAACACTCATAAGAAAAACTGTTCACTAATATATGTTTCTCAGTTCTAGGAAATTCTTCTTTATACTATTGAGTCTTTATTTTGTAACTTATCTCTGATAAAGCCAAATATGTCTACTTCCAGGAACATCACTTCATGAATGCTTCCCCTTCAGCTGAAACAGTTAAGGTAAATGGAAATGTAGCCCACAACTAAATGCAAATGGACATAAAGGCTATGTTAGACTTAAAATGAAAAGAAAAAAAGCAGACCTTCACTGCTCAAAGACAACTTGATAATGGTGTGGTTGCCTTTCTCCTGCTACACTTTTCTACTACCCAGTAAACTGTCCTGTCTCCAAAATCTGTTCTTAGCTGTCTTTTGGACGTTACTGTATAATAAAAACAAGAGGAAAAAATTGTTTTGAGGGATTTACTTTGGTGTAAATTAGATCACTTGACAATTGAATTTTATCCCATTGCTGATTCATGATCAAATTCTAACCCATTTAACTTACCCACAGTTTTCTACTTAATTTTATCTATTTTATATATATATATATAAAAATATATTATATGTATATCTATATATATATAATATATAGATATATATAATATGTATATCTGTAAAGCAATAAATTGCATCAGATCTTGACACCGTCACATTGCTAGTTCAGTTGTGCTGGCTCTTCTATTGAGTAGAAGATGAATGGATCAGCTGTTTGTGCCCTTTTCTATCTTTCTTGGCAAAGAAACAACGACTGTACAGTAGTAGAAATACTTTTTACTATTCTGTATTGAAGAGTAGCACAAATCACAATCTGGTCTTTGATGAACAGACCATATTGCCAAAATAAATCACCTCTTGCAGAATAGCAGAAATAATTTTCTGTGTTTGTAAATACAAGTATTGTTTAAATACATCCTTTTTCCTTTCAAACAGTCATTCACCAATGTCTGATAGAAATCATTACAGTTCAGAATTAAATTATTAATTTGGTTTGACTTTGCATAAGAAGGACACATTACTTGAGTACATTCGCCACCGCATAAAATGAAACATTTATATTTCTCTTGCAAGTTTAATGTGTAGTGTAAGCTAAGCTATCGCCTAAATTTTCTCTAGTATTCTACAATATGACTTAAGGATCCTGAACATTCAGCAGTATTAACACAGAATTAGTCCCCTAACATGGGTTAATTGGTACTGAACACACTGAAATTGTATTTTATCACCCATTTTCTGGAGTCCAGTCTTTTGCAGAATTTTCAGCAGGTGATGGACAATAGTATACCAGAGAATACAGAGACCTTGTGTCCAGTGGGATAGCAGTCAAGTCAGGACTCCTGTATAACCTATAGACTCTAATTTAGTGTTCTGCATTTTTTCTTCAAGAGAAACTGTCAGTACCTAAAAGTCTAAATGAAGCCAAAAATGAGACCTCACCTAGAGCACTGCATCTAGCTCTGAGGTCCCCAGCACAGGAACCCTTTTGGACTGAGTACAAAGGAGGGCCACCAAAATGATAAGAATGGTGGAGCACCTCTCCTAGAAGAAAAGGCTGAGAGAGTTGGGATTGCTCAACCTGGAGAAGAGAAGGCTTTGGGGTGACCTGATGGCAGCCTTCTAGTACCTGAAGGGAGCCTACAAGAAAGATGGAGAGAGACTATTTACAAGAGCGTATAAAGATAGGACAAGGGGGAATAGTTTTAAATGGAAAGAGCAGATTTAGATTAGATATAAGGAAGAAAGTCTTTACAATGAGGATGGTGAGGGCCAGAGAAATTGCAGAAGCCCCATTACTGGAAATGTTCAAAGACAGGCTGGATGAGTCTTTGATCAACCTGATGTAGTGAAAAGCAAAAAAAAACTAGCCAAAAAAACCTCTACATGGGGGTAAATCAGTCTTGTTAGAATTTCTGTCGCTAGTATAGACAGGTATTTGTTCCAAATGCTATGAATCTCTTTGCTCTTCACATGAGAGGGTAAACACTTTACCATTTCCTTGTTTGTTAAGCAAATGTTAGAAAACCTTCGTGTAAATGAAAATCTGACCTCAACTGCAAAGGAAAATATGAAAACAATTCTTTTTCTGAAGTTTCTGGGCTGCTTCCCTTTATCCATTGCTCACCATTTAATCTGATTTAGAGCTACAAAATAAGTAAGATTTTAAAAAATAATCTCAGGGATGTAATTAAGGATAAATGAAGGGAAGCAGTTTATCAATTTCTACTTAAGGCAGTAGAGAGTTTACAAACTTTTGTATTTATCCTTACATTATTGACTGGCAAGGGCAAAATTGAGTTGGATGTGTTTCAATATTTTAGGCTAAGCAAAAATTCATCTGGCCAAGATTTCTCTGTATCACATGTAAAACTCAGGAAAAAAAAGTCTTTCTCTCACTTCATCAATGAACAATTTCAAATGAAAAACAATATTTATGTGGGAAACTTATTAGAACTTTATAAGAGGATGGGAAAGAGGTGTCAAGGTGCATTTAATACTTAATCATGGAAGAGCACTTCAACTGCAGGTGTGGAAAATTCTCAATATTTCTTTCAGTATAGGTTATGTCAATCTTTGTAAATTACTTTAAAAAGAATCTTGGGTTACAAAACAAAAGACACACCAGCAGATTCATAAATATTTTCATATTGTCATTCAAATTATTAAGATATATTTCTGGAGGAAATATATATAGTTAGACATTATTGGCTAGGATTTTTCCATGATTAATAAAAAAAGTCTTTGTTATTTTTTAATAACTTCATGTAGACCAAAAATAATTTTCGAATTACCCTATATTCGGAATAGAACATTTTATCAATGTCAAATATTAGAGTAACATATCAGTAAATCAATTATATTGACAGCCTAAATATCTGGTAGGATGTACAACCCATATTCTACTGAATGCTTCAAGTCAAAAGCTGGAACTCTGCTGTTTTGAATAAGTAATACTTTCCCTTTGCTAGCCATATAACATTCAGTCTTGAAGATTTATATTTTTTATTTCCAATATTGCAGAATATTTTCCATGTAATTCACCAGCAATAGCAAAATTAGGCATTAGTTTCAAGGGTTCAATGACAAGCTAACACTTTTACCTTTTTTAGCAAATGGAAAATTTGGACCACGGGTTTTGACTTGTGCGGAGTGTTGAACTTAGCCAGTTGTCAGTTACCCACCAAGTTCCTCTCTCACCCCATCTCCTCTGCAAAACAGGGGAGAAAATGTAATGGAAAGGTTTGTGGGTTGAGATATGGACCAGGAGATTGCTTACAAATTACTGCCAAAGGCAAAACACACTTTACTTGGACAAAATTAATTTAATTTATTGCCAATTAATAATAGAGCAGGATAGCAAGTAATAAGAAAAAGACTAAAAACACCTGTCCCACACTCCTGCGTCTTCCCAGGCTCAGTTTCACTCCTGATAGACTACATCATTAGAATGGAGCAATTCAATATCTGGAAGGTGGTGGGACTTCTGCAATTTAGTGATTAAAAATTAAGAGGGAAATAGTGATTGTAACAGAACATTAGGTCAAAATTACATTAAGTTTTAGGTAAGAAAGCAGTGGGAAACCAATAATCCTGTTTAATAATGTGTGTCAGATCCTTTATTGTGGGTGCAGTCATAAGGATATAAGTGCAGCAAGAATTGTATCTGGAAATATCATCTTCCACTTGCGCTTTCCTCCTAGCAGAAGCTCTCATGCTTAAATTTTATTTCCTGAATGCAAAATTTCTCCTTTAGCGTTAAATTGATCACCTTGAAAGCTAGATGAAATTCACTGAAGACTCGCTGAACCTGAGCACTGCATGTTTGTGCTACAATCTACTAGTTTCTTTCATGATAAAGTTAGAGCTGAGCTGAAGGCATGATGTTTTGTTCATGCCAACCAGTGCCATAGCCTTGTTGCATAGATGCTAACTTGGTCCCTTCAAATTTTATGTCTCAGTGGCATTTTGGAAGTTGGCCAATTCTACCATGTGGTGTTTATTTGTATCAGATGGCAGCAGAGTCTGCAGTAGGGTTGAATACATCCTTAAATGGTCCCGCACCTTTGCTTAGGTTTCTTATACAAGATTTCCTAGTTGGTGTCTTCCAAAATTAGTACTCTCAGCATAATAAAATCTGAATTCAGACAAATACTACAAGTCTGATAGTACATTCAGGTAGCTATTACTTCAGCTATAGCTACAATCTCAAACACAATAGTGTTTCTTTCTTTCCACATGTGCCTTGCCTTTCTCAGTCTCACAGCTCTAACTCAGCTAGTTTGAACAAGGAAGCTGGACTAGATGAACCCAAGAGGTCCTTGCCAACCTGAGCCATTCTGCGGATCTGTGTTTATACTCTTGTTAATCAGACATACTCAGGCTCCTGTAATAAATTGATGATGTCTCCCTTCCTAGGAAGACCATACAGTGTATAAGACCCACTTTAATGCCAGACAGTCTTGTCTGAAATACTAGAACAAGAGAAATCCAGAAGACTAACTCAACATTAACAGAGGCCTGTTCTACAGATTTTCAAAGAGTCAATGTCTGTGCTTCAAGAATATGGATTTTCACTGTATGTCCTAATTAACCAATATCTGTTCAGGTTTGTAGAGGTTTAGTGTCATAATTAAATGCTTAGTTAATATTTCAGGCTGCATGAACGCAAACTTCTCAGAAACTGAAAAATGTCTTAAAATATAAACACATCAATGACTTGTTTCAAGAGTACTGTAGATTTATCAACAGTAAAAAGGCTTCTTTCCCAGGCAGGCTTGACAGATTCTGAGACATATGCAGAACCTGGA
The DNA here is from genome assembly GCF_009829145.1 of Chiroxiphia lanceolata. Lineage (NCBI taxonomy): Eukaryota > Metazoa > Chordata > Aves > Passeriformes > Pipridae > Chiroxiphia > Chiroxiphia lanceolata. Next base: position 57,883,373 of record NC_045671.1, on the reverse strand, counting down.
CAGATTGTTGTAATATTTGAAAGCAATCAAACTTTTTACTGTTGTGATAGGCAATGATTCCTTCGACAGTAAGGCACTGAGTGAATAACTGGAAATGGCTGTTTGGTTTAATGACAGGGTTTGGTTGTGCTAAATGATAAAACAGGGCAAATGGTAAACCAGAAGTTTCAAGTGTAAAGTTCTTAATATTTTAGACAACTGTAGACATTTGTAGGTAAAATTACAGCGTTAGTGATTGTTAGCACCAAATTATTGACAGTAAGTACCCGTCAAAGCAGTTAAGAATACTTAATAGTTTCTTAGTGTTAATGAGTTGTAGATTAGCTCTTTTGTTAGTTTCTGCTTCCCTAATACTGTACAAAGGAATCTTAAAAGGTATTAATGCCATGTTTACACAAGTGCTTTTTGTAGTTAAATACATCTTAGTTCACAGTCTTCATAAGTCTTGTACAGCTGCAGTGAAAGACAGTAACATATGTAGCAAAAATACTCTAAAAAAAGAATGAGTTTTTGCAATGTATTCAGCTTCAAGTTTGCTCTGCCCCAAATAATCTCAATAAGTTTTTTTATAATTGATTTTAAGTAGATGTAGGCTTAAGCCAAATCACAGTAATTTGGGATAATTCTTAGCTTTCCTGTCAAATAACACTAGAGATGATAATAGGAATTACTGATACACAAGCACTCCAAAATTTAAAGCCAGAACTAGTTCAATACTAAGAAAATTGTTTACACTGAAATACAGCTAAGCAAATACCATTGAATATTCTCAGTTTGCCTCCAAATGATAAAGAAACTTTGAGCAGTTCTACTTGGCATATTAGTTTGCCCTTTTGCTTTTCTTGTCATGCTAGCAGGGCTGTAACTTACTGTTGTAGCAGTAAAGCTGATAATTAAACAAGTCATGGAGATATCTGCTTTTTCTGGGGGAGATATCAAACAGGAAGAAATAATATCTCTTTTGACATACCACTGACCTAGCTGGAAAAATCATTTGATAAGCTGTCAGAGAAATTGTTTCAAGTCTGTAAAAAAAAAAAAGGATGTAATTTTTTTTGAGATGACAGTAGTATTTGACATTAGAAATAAGTATTATTCAAGTTCATGATAGATGAGTGTCCTGGTTAGAACAGCTGGGACCGATTCATCACTGAATGGGTATAGCCCAAACTGTGTATTCTATAGCCCTCCATGCCATTTCCCAGAAACTGTTGTCAGTAGAGGTCTGCGAGGGGGGGGGGGGGGGGGGAATGTTCCTGAGCACCCTCATATCCTTTTATGGAATGAGCACCCTCATACCCTTTTATGGAACTCCCTGCTCTGAGGGAAGGACTAAACACCCTTTTATGGAATTCCCCGCTCTGAGGGGAGGACTGAACATTCCCACCTGAACTGGAGAGTATATAAACCTGGAGTTTCGGAACCTTTGGGACCACTCGTGGGATCCAGAGGAGGACTGCAGCTCATCGCTCTCAACTACAGCTCATCGCTCTCAACCAGACTGCAGTTCACCACCACCCTCGGCCGGACTACAATAGCCACTTTTGGCTGGACTGCAGCAGCTCTCCCACCAGCAGGTTTTTCCCCTCTCCCTTTGCTTTGGACTCAAGGGGGGGCCCAGGTAGCACCGCTTTGTTTGTGCCCTGGGGTGCTGGGTTGTACATTTGGGCTTTGTGGGTTAGTGCCTGTTGCTTGTCTGTGTGGTCGTACTTATTGTATTATTTTATTAAATTGTTATTCTGACTTGTAATCTCTCTTTGAGTTGACTCGGTTTCCTCTGCTGGTTAACTTTCAAACCAGAACAATGAGATCCATCTAGGTCACAAAAACTCCTCCAGACTAGAAAAATTTTGAAAGCTATGACCTCATCAGTATGCCACAGTACCATAGCTCAGGATACATGCTAGTTTAAAAATCAACATAATCTCATGAGGTACTATTGAAAGTGAAAAGGGGGTGAAACAATAAGCCTACTTAATATCTAGCTTCCATTGGACTGAACAGCAATAAATACCTTTACAAAGTACAGGTCAGCATCCTTAAAAGAATGAATAATTTTGAACAGGACCTTAAAAGGGAGACCCTAATCATCTCCAGTTTCAGTTCCATATAAACAGTAGACACCAGATTGCTGGACTTTATAGCTTTAGGAGCAATATTACTGGTCCTATAGCATACTTGTTTTCGTCTCCTTGTTCATATCCATGTTCTTATATCCATAAACCATAAATTTGATTCAAGTTGATTGATACTCTTGGAAAATCAGAATTAGTTTTATACCCTTTATGCTTCTTTAGGATTCAGAACTTCCAATTTTACAAGCTGTACAGTGGCCTTTTTATAATGGTGAAAGCTCGAGACTAAACAAAGAGTGAAATGTTAATATTTCACAAGAATTGAGAAAAATATTTAAGTTTATATTAAACTAGTAAAGTTTTAATTTGCTTTTTCTATTTCTATTAATACCCCACCTATTATTAACTGCTGAATATTTTCATAAATAGAATATGGATAAAACCAGGTCACAAGTTAGGATTTAGTCAGTTGGTCCTTACTACTTTTAGTAGAAATATCATAACTGAATATGCATGCATGGTTATAAAAGTAAATCACTTTATATTATAGGATTTAAAAAATAAAACCTAAAATATGTTCTCTCATCTGAGCAACCCAAACCTTCTTATAAACTCTGGGGAATTCTGTTAAAAGAATGAAGAGTACTTTAAATTATCCTTTGACCTCCCAGAAATCCTCTGAGAAAATGAAGGGAAAAATCTGACATTACTTTCTCAGAGGAAAGTAAACTTTTCTCCATTTTTTTTTTCTTCTTCTTTACTAGTAACTGAAAGAAAAACTTCATTTAGTTTTTGGACAGGAGAAAATATAAAAGCAACACCAAATTTGTTACAAATAATTAATAACAATTTTAAATTTAATACTTGTCATCCTCTGAATACTAAAAAGCTTTTAGTTTCTTAAATACTTATTTTCATATTTTTCCTCATAACTCAATGATGAAACAGCACCAAAAGCTACTTCTAGTTGAGTAATTATTAATTTTAATAGAAATCTTTTGGTTATATCTATCATATACTTCAATAAAAGTTGAATCACATAGTAGCTTGAAACTTAAACTTTCAAATTCTACTCATTCATATAATCCACTTTCTTTATAAAGACTGAAAATACAAAAAACCCTTTGATAAAAATTATCTCAAACTATGGAAATTTAATGTTCAAATTTCACAGAGTAAATTATAAAAAGAAAGCTTATGTTGTTAACTGTCTGGCCTACCCCCTAATTAGGGATTTCACTCCTTTCTTCTAGCACAAAAATCACAGCAGCAGCAGCAGCAAGGATGTCCAAAGCCTCGCCCTGCAAAGAGCTGAAAAATCTACCTGTCCAATAATAGTATTTGATATTCTAATTTATATTACTATAAGAAGATTGTTCCACTCCTATGTACTGTTAATTATTTTAGTCAGTTTATTAAGTAACTACTTTTGTAGCTATATCTGCTCACCTTGAAATTAGAATAGTAGCTTCTTTTTTCTTTAGGTTTAGATACCATTACAGTTTCTAGGTGAAGCAAAGAAAATATGCCTCTGAAATACCTTATTCTATCACTTTTTGTAACATGAAATGCAAAAATTGAGCATGCATCAATTTTATTTGGACAGTATTTTCTTTCAGTAACAGTATTTTCCCCGTATATTAATTTAAATATTTAATCATTTATTAAATAAATCAATAGTTTAAAAGTTAGTGAGTAAAATAGAGAAAAATTGATTGTTTTCAATAACTTAAGGGTACAGAAAACACTTGAGTATTCCAAAACAACTTGTTACAGAATTGCTGAGTCTCAGTGTGGTTATTGCATTTTATTTCCTTAATATTAATTTTGGCTTGTCAGTGTATGTTAGAGATTTTGCTGTATTTTCTATGTTTTTCAGTGTATGTACAAGAGAAGTTACGAGGAGCAGAAACAAAAGCATTGATAAAATGCCAGCCGAAAGGAGGGGAAAGACAAATAAATATACAGGGTTTTTAAATAATTTAGCTACAGAATGAGGGATTGCATCTTAAATTTGTATTAAAATATTTTAGAAAGTTGCACTTACTTATGTAGATTGAAAAGCCCTTAGAGGGTTTCTGTGGAAAAGAATCGTAGCTTGGAATTAAAGACAAGCTTAGGACCCTGAGAGACCTGAGACTCTCCCATTTGCTCTAAGTTTAGCTTTGCATTTTTTCATACTTAGGTAAACTGGAAATACAGTAACTGTGTCTGGAGGCCTTTGTTGAGTAAATTAAGCAGATAACCTCTACTGTTCTTTGCAAAGCCGGAAACATCTTTCCATCTGGGACCCAAATTTTGTATATTAAAATTATTGTCCTTTGATCGAAAGGGACTGTGTTTTCCTTCCCATTTATACATACATGTTCAAATGTTCCTATGATATAAATAAATGATCAGTAGGGTGTAAAAAATGAACAGTACTATCTGGTACACATGATAGCTGAGGTAGAGGCTAAAGTCAGCTGTTTTGGTTGATGTTGTCCTTCTCTTATCTGTTAAAAAAAAAAAAAAGTCTTTTCTGGATTTGGAGTAGAAAAAATAGACCTTTGAATTTATCAAAACAATCAGTGTCACATTTTAAAATACAAGGATCAGTCTGTTTTAATAACATTAGTAATTTATTTTAGAAGCTTTATGTGGCAGCACTATTTACTTCCAAAATTATTAACGCAACTGACAGTTCTAATTTTGAAGTTCTAAATGTCAAAGCACTGAGACCAAGGATGCTTGATAAAAATAAGCTTGTATAGTTTCTGACAATTATATTTCATATTATTGCTTTAGCCAATATATCGGTACTCTATCATAATGACAGTTAAAATTCTACTGAAAGTTTGATAAAGTTATATTGTTGACGTAGCTGAAGGATTGTTCTGATAAAATCTCCTTTTACCCCACCTCAAATGCAAGTTCAATAAATAGTTCAATCAATAGATATAAATAATCACTGTTTAGATCAGTCCAAAGATAAAACTGATTTATAAGACCTACCTCTGAAAAATAATTGATTCTAATTTAATCATGAGAACTTCAGAACATTTGAAAGGAAGAACTGTTTAAGCCATAATCACACAAATTTTGTCCATACAAGTCACTCTGGATGCCCCCTTTATTTCTAAGCTTAAGTCAGTTCAATTGAGCATTTGAAAAAAGTTTAGGGATTACTTTGCATAGAAAAGAAGGAATAATGCTAGATATTAAACAGGAGGCTTGTTACTTGGGTGTCTGTCTCCAGTCCAAGCGGAACAACAATGTGTTGTTCTTGTGCTGTTCTAGAACAGGATGGAAGGGAGCTGGCAGGCATAGAGATAAGTCTACTGACCCTATTACTTTAGTAGGTGGAAGTAGTTTAAGCTGTATATGTGTTGAAAGCAACCAAGAAAAAATGAATTTCAAGATGGCCATTCACCAGATTTTGCATTGGATGGTGTTGCCTTGTAAGAGAAAGAGTGTTTGACAGACGGAAGAACAAACCTTGGGCTAAGAAAGGGTAAACCAGCTTGTAGGCACTCAAGTGCCAGATGTAGGCACTCATCTATGATTGTAAAAGATAAGGGCAATACAAATGACCTAATTTCTCCTTATCCATATGTTAGACTTTGTTAAAAATTAGTTACAGGGACATAGTTTTATTGTGTTTATTTCTATAAGTACATGCAGCATATTTCAGTATTCAAAATAAATGATTTGCCTTATAAAACAAATTTTATTTTTAGAATTAGTAAAATTTTTCCATTGTTTTCAATCTAGTTAACTTCCATGCTTTACAGCTGTTCTCAGATAGTGATGCATGGGAAACTTTCCTTTTGTATGATATTCTTATTTGTTCTAAATGTTCTCTGCTGCTTAAAATTAATAGCATACTATCTCAGAGTTTGTGGATTTATTGCTCACTTTATCTTTTCTTTCAAAATCTAAACAAAAGAACTAGACGAAATGCATTGACTGTTCTATGGGATTTTTTTTACCCTAAAAACTTCCCAAATCCAATCCAATAAAAAAATGGAAAAAAACTCCTAACCCACTCAAAACCCACTGAAAACCAGCAAAACAAATTCCCCAGATGCAGTTCATATGTTCTATTTAATCCAATTACATTATTTTTTAAAATATTCTGTCAATAGGGTTAGCTAAAACAGAACATGAACCCCATTTCTCAGGAGGCAGCAGGAAGCTAAGAATTTTGCAAAAAGAGAACTGAATTAAAATAACCACTCTACACTACAGTACACAGTAGAAAACATCTTTCTCTGTCAGACTGAAGTAGGTGTTTATCATGTTGTGTAGTAGCAGTGAAAACAGAAAAACATTTACCCGTGTCATAAAAATAATATATCTTGCTGATCATTAATGTGATCTTTAATGTGGAAAAGGTGTCAGTGAATGCAAATATTATTTACTCACATCACAGAAGAATGTAGTCTGGGCTTTCCCCTATAACAGAAAGTTTTGTCAATTTGTAACTAGGAGGTAGGACTAAAATATTATGAGGAAGTTACAGCAGATCTTAGAATTAAGAGGAAGGTTTCCAAACTCAAATTTTCATACTCCTCATAGTGAAGAATAATTTGAAAAGAAAATATAAAAACAGTGACTTGCTTTGAAAATTCAAGCCAAAGTGTAGTCATCCACAGTCAACTATCTTAATTGCAATGTAGGAAATCAGGTTTAGTTTTCACTCAGCACTGTGTAGAAATCCTAATGATATTTATTGGCATGTATTACTCTGTGTCTCTTGATACCTCCCATCAACTTTCTCTAATGATCTGCAAGCTGCTGTTCAGTGTTCCTGCAAATTTACCTATGAAGCATGTTATCCTTCTATGTCCCCATGCCCTTGTGTGACTGGTGGCTAATCATTCACACTGTTGATAATGAAAAGTACAGTGACAGTAAATATGCTTTCACCGGTACTATGACCTATATTGCAAATCTCATCTGCCAAGTAAAACACACAAGTAAAACTAACCAGGAATCTTAGATAAAAGTTAGCAGACAACAGCGAAATTAGCAGTTTCATGGTTTCATATTATTTTTGTCTGTGGATTTTATACATATATATATATATATAAATAATTTTTAAAAACTATAACATGTGAAGATATAATAGAGGGTTGGAAAGATGTTCTAATAAATAAGGTTGGATAACTTCAAGCTTTTTTTTTTAACAAAACCTTCTAAATTGGAAAACTCAATTTGCATATTTAAATAAGTCCAACAGAAATATTATGTCCAAAGAGCATATTTAGTTAGAATAAAACAGCAGGCCAATAATTAGGCCACACACACTTTAATGTATGAACTGCCAATTACAGTCCTTTTCTGAATACGGTAAAAATTTGAATCTGGTCTTCTCACAGCTAAGCTTATCATGCAAAACAGCACAGCAGGGACAAGCCCAAATCTGAAAAAGTATACTTTCAAAGGAAATATATAGGTTGTTCGAAGCTTCAGAAAAACTATCTGAAACAACATATTTAAAACAAATAAATATTACACCAGAAAACACCGACAAGTCTGAGAAATAGACAGAAGCAGAATCTTTTTTAGGACTTCTGCTGAAACTAATATAAATGTTACTAGCCAGTTCATCAGTACTCATAAAAACAGGTAAAATTATTCTCCAATATTTTACATGAAGTCAGAGGGCAGAATTACTTCTGCAGATACCTGAGGATTCCAAATGTGGACTTTTCCACAATTTACTATTAAAGTAATAATTATTAAAGTAATAATAATTTAAATTATTAAAGTAATAATCATTTAAATAATTATTTAAATTATTAAAACCACAGGACATACCAGATCTTCCCTGATCATTAGTGAGCATTCTGCAGATTATAATTTGCAAGACAGTGACACCTCAAAAAAATAGTGCTTGGATATTGAGCTCTACTAAATGCAGAGGGACATTGGATAATCAACAATGTAACAGACAGTAAATTTCTAAAGGAAAACTGCTACACTTTTCAAAACATAGGTGCATTTCTCCACCATTGTTTGATTTTTAAGAAAGACATTTCTGAAGCACAAACCAGCAGATTTTCAACAAAAATAGTTAAGAGTATACATGTGTTTTGCTGGATATAACTACTTCACGTAGACAAAAAATATAAACTTGCCATTTTAAAGGTCTATCATTGAATACTACTTATTAAGAATTGAAAAGGGTCTTTTTTAGGTGCCCTGAGATGGCAAACGTAACTTTGTTTTCAATTAAAATATTCATAACACTTGTGATATCAATATTTATTGAAAGAGTGGGTTTGAATGTTATTAATAAAGTTCTGTCTTGTAAACAGAAGGTGTATCTGTTCTAATATGACCTAAAAGATAACAGATTTCTAGTGCTTTCATATGTCTAAGGAGCACCTAAAGGCATTTAACAAAACTATGTAGAAGTACACATTACAATTTCACAAATTGGAAATCTGCAGATCAAAAGATGAAATTAATAACCAGCAAGATTTGTGCAACAATAAAAAAACTGAGCACTAGAAAACCTCCAGCAGCAGATTTCCCCTTCTGTGCACACACTTTGGGGAGTTTTGATGTCTTCCAATTTCTATTTATATATTCATATTTATATGTTTGTTTTGTTTCAAAAAGATCTCAGACATTTATTCTTCCTCTTCCATCTTTTCAGCATATCAGTGTTGTCACAGAGAATTATATAATACAGTTCTCCAACTGTTGCATGCACAAAGAGGTATAATTTGACTGTGTTCATAAATTTACTGGGTGAGCAACATCTTGCTTTGGTAAGTAGTTTGAAATGAGCTTTGATACTTGTTTTTTTCAGAACATTAGTGCTGTGCATAGTTTGATACCTGCTACAAATGTGCCATATTTGTAGTAAATCATGCTTTTAATACAATCTCAAGTGACACAGATGAAAATTCACTTGCTACTAACTTTTGATCCAGTGTTTAGGCTGGATTACTCTATTTGCGTAGATTGATTAGGGTCAACTAGAAGTAACCATTCTGTTCAGTTTGAAATTATGAATATTTTTTGAAATTAAGCCTTTAGAAATTTAGTTTATGAATGTTTTGCAACAGCATTGCCAAAGGAAGCTGGCAAATGTTTAAGTTAAAAATGTTTTGATATTATGCTAATTATAATTAAAATAGTTTAAAAATGATAATGTTTGGTAGAGTGAATGTATTTTAATTCAGAACTTTTTTTTCAAGACAGTCCATATGTCAAAAAAGGAAGTTCTTAAATACTTAATACAAATATTATAGGAAGTCAGATATGCCATGTAGCTAATGTGATAAGTCTGCTGCTCCATAAACAACCTGTGCTACTTAAATGTTTTGAAGTTTGGCTCTTCCCTCAAGCTCAGCTAACCTCAGAGACAAATCTGAGAGAAGATAGTTTAGGAGCCTTTAGTGGACATGCACCTTCAGAGATTATTATCCTGCAAATTCCCTTTTGATCTTATTGTTCCTTTATTATGGACAGTAGACTAGACAATATGGCTGTTCTCATAATCAATATTTGTATACCTGTGAAAGAGCTGAACATTTGCTTGTAGTCTGCAGTCTACTGGGCAGCAGACTGTGTGAGGTACTTCAGTACTGTACTGCCTAAGGCTGTGCTCCTGCAGTGAAGGGAGGGTTGTAACCAAGGAAAGGTAGGATACACTCCCTAATAATTTTGAGCATTTGTTACTCCCAGGAATCTTTGCCCTAGAGCAGCTAGAAAAAAGTCTTTATGGATTCCAATGTACTTAACAAGTCAAAAACCGACTGAGATTGCATGGAGATTTCACTCTGAAAGTTCCAAAAGATAATTATTCTACAGTGAAGTATTTTGAATTTTAATAAATGATTTGTGAGTAATAAATTCTTTCACTTCAATGTTTTTTGTTCCTCCATTATACTACTACAAGGAGGTCTATGCTAAAAAGAAGATGAGTAAGTTTGAGTTGGCTTCCCGCCAAAAATCTCCAATGCTCAGTGAAAGCCTTTCCCCTGCTTCCCCCTTTAGGCAAAGGAAAAAAAACTATAGAAACTGAGAGAAATTCAAACCAATCGAATTATGCCAAAAATATATATTTGCATATATTTACAATTATAGATATTATTTGAATATATATATTGTACACAAAATAGGGAGCTCCCGAGAGGGAAAAAGGGAAAAGGGAGGGGGAAACAGGGATAAAACCTAAAACCAAATATCCTCCCATAAAACAAATATACCCATTAATAGAGAGCTAGCGGATAAGTACAAAAAACAGATTAAATACTTCCCTGAACGGGACAGCAGAACTAACTCCCCACGCCTCCCGAATGGGACGGAGATTACAGCAGGTCGGAGCAGGCAGGCTTTGGCCTGTACAAGCAAAACCGTCTGCAAGAGGGACCTGTCGTCTTCAGCCACTGGAAGATCGAAGAGAGCGAAGGCCTCTTATCTGTGCCTTTTGTATGGTGTGTTACGGAAACGGATGATATGGAATACTTCCTTAATTTTCTGACCCCGTTGCTAAGGAAGACCTAAAAAAATCCAAAAAACCAACCCACTACAGAAGACAACACCAGAAAGTTTTGGGGAATCCTGTGAGTATTAAAAGTAACAATTATCTACAAGATAGAGTAGCTAGAGTTGAATTTGAACAAGCAACTTGAGATCTCGTTGTCTACAGGCCATGGAATGCAATTTAAGCCCTGGTTTTGTTTTGTCTAGTCTGTAAATACTGCCACAAAATTAATTGCGCTGTAATTACCTTCTGCATTTTGCTTTTCTTAGTCTTTGTATTTTAAAATCTTTATATAAATTTTATTTATATATAATTTATATATAACCTTTGGGCTATATATAAATATATATGGGCTATATATCTTTTTACTTATAGTAAAAATTTAGCCTTCTAGTAGCAAACCAATCTAAACGCAGAATGTACTTGTTCTACTGGCATTTATGGCTAGACTAAAACTGAAAAATAGCTAGTCAATAATGCAAAAAATATTGAATGTTTATGGTGAAGAAAATCTAATTCATTTGGAAGCATCTGTGTGAAAGACGCATAACTCTATGTCCTGTATGTGCTGTGGTTGGGTGAATCATACCTCTAAACTTACACACCTCCAGACATGAGGGCAGTTTCTCTGGACTTCATGAAATAATTCATGAAATAATTTACTTCAGGAAATAATTTACTGAGAAATTAGACTACCTTAAAAAAGTATATTTGGAAAGATAGGTTAATTCATAATGAAGAACAGCTATCTGAAATATGCTATCACAACTCAAGAAGCAAGGATTTGCACTGAAAGTAGCAAAGTAAATTGGTTTAGTTTGAAATTTACTTTATGAGGCAAACAAATAACATCATGAATTTGGAAAGAAAAAAATACTTCAGATGAGGACAGTTGGAATTTGATTGATGCAGAAGAAACATTCCTATTCCTTCTTTTAGAGCAGTCAATTTTTTACCTACTTTATAAAATGCTTGAAAAGTCAAGCATTTTAAAATATTTCTGTATTTCTATCTTTTATTCTAGATAAAGTGATAGTTTTATGCCTACAGTGGACAGGGGACAGAACAGAAATTATAAATGTTTAAATTTCAAGAATGTTTAACTAGGCAGTATACCTTTAGGTTATTTAAGCCCGTTTATTAATCTGTAATTACAGATATTCAAAGATATTTTTCAATTAGAATTGGGATGCTGAAAGACTAAGCCCTAGGAAAATTATTTTGGTACAGTCAGTTTTTTTACTGTTCCCTTAAGGCATATATTCTGGAGCAATAAGGAGTTCTGGGACTGATTTTTGAAAAATCAGTGATTGAAAAATAAATGTGAGAATTATAAGGGAAGTAAAAGACTTAAAACCTACATTGGATTACTCAAATATTTTTTTAAACTAGAAATTGCAATAAACCCAGAGGTATGAATGCACTTAACATTAATATGTTCATAAATTTTAAATTGTATCATGAAAAATCAAACAGCTTAAACATATCACAGAAAATCTTCTTGTAGTCATGGATAAGATACATTCCTGAGAGATAGTAGTTCATTCAAGCGTCTCTGGACAAGGCAATGTTTTTAACCTATCTCCTACAACCAGTATAATCCTGTGTAGCAGAAAGGCTGCTAGGCTCAGTACTTATTCCCGTTGTGGCTTTCCAAAGCTCAATACAGCAGACATTCAGAGAGAAAGTTTAATAGGTTGTGAGCTTGAAGCAGGCATGGGAAATACCTATTTTATGGTGCTCAAAGAATCTTGCGCAAGATGTAGGTAGCTGATTCTCTGACGTTGTCAATTCAAGCAGACTTGGGGATTCTGCTGGCCAAAAGCAGTTTCGAGGATGCAGACTGAGGTCACGGCATCTAACTGCTCATTTAGAACCGTAAAACCTTTTCCACTCTAACTCATTTTTCAAATATGAAATACTTTTGCACAATTAGAACTCCTGTAACAAAGACTGTTGATTTTCATTGGAATGATAGAAGTTCTTTCATAAATTTAGCAAAATTCTTCGTAATTCCTCAAGATGAGTAATCACACTCACTGTGTCTCATAAGTGTATCTTTGTAGTAAAACAGGATCTGTCTGAGAAACTGGCAGAAACTGTTATTGTACAGAATATAAACTGTTTGAGAAAAAAAATACTATATTACTTATCCACAAGTTTAACAGAGATGAGAAATATCAGATGTAGAAAGAGATGCTAAAATCTGCTATTTTCTTTTCCTCAAAGACTTTGTGATTTATCTTCTTGAATATGAAAAATATATTGTTTATGAAATGCATGTCATGTCTTCCAGTCTTTGAGACCTGAAGAGCTGCCAAAGTTGCTAACAGCATTTTTAGTGTCATGAAATTACTGACAATTTTCTTGATAGAAAAGGGTTTTTTTCAAGAATACTTTACATCTGAACAAGGTGACACCTTACATGGTGGCCTCCAATTTTATCCCCTTTTTATCAGGCATAAATTTTTTTCCTTTGCCATCAGACATAAGCAGTTAGTGATCTATTTCATACTGACAACTTTACAATGTTAAAAATAATTTGAAGGGCCAAGACATAAAATTCCACAGTGTCTGAGTTCACCACATGATTGCCTTCTGACAAAAAAAAAGTAGAAGAAGGATGCTGTAACAGTAATTCACAGATATCGGTTACACAAAAACAGAACCTGGGAGATCCCTGTTTAATAATGATAGGTTAAGAGCAAAGGAGACAATTTTTATTAAAAGATAATGAAACTTACCTGCCCTTTTTTTTTTTGAAGAGTCCGTTGGAGATTGAAAGCTCTAAATTAGGTCCCATTGATTACTTGTCTTCACCAGACTTCACAGCAGCAGGTATGATCAGTGGCAATAATGTCTAGGCTTAGTTACTCCATAAATTCTTTCCTTGCAGTCTTAATTAATGAGAAAGGTGGATGGCTGTAAGACTATCAGTGGTCTTTTAAGTGTTTCATTTCCCTGATTGTGGTGTGAAGAAATTTGATACTTCAGGTTGCATGATTATGTTTCTTAGAGTCTGCATGATGACCTATCCTGCTGTTATTTATGATAACATGAATGTAATTTCAATTTTTGTGACTTTTGCTGAATGCTCTGCCTTGCTGTAATAGATCAAAAAAGACTAAAACCCCCAGGCTTGGGGGTAGAAATTGAAATAATTTATTAAACACACGAAGTGCTTATTTAAGGGTCTTGAGGGCCTAACATGCTAATAAGGAGGCAGGGTTATGCCAAATAGGGGATTGCACAATCTATTAGCATTTCCAGTAGCAGGGGTGACATAAGGGAAAAAAGAGATTTACATTTCTCAGATCTAATATTTACATTCAGTGGACAAAGGATTTGATACTTCCAGTAAGCAAGATTATACTGGGGAAGGGTGGCCAGCTTTTCCTGAAATAAGGATTACACAGGGAGGGGAGAAAACAAAGGGATGTCTGCAGGGACCCATAGCATCATGCAAAGTCTCTCCACATTCTGCTGGGAGAGATCAGGACAACCTACACAAAATGAATGTCAGTGGATCCTGTCTGGTCTTTTAGATGGTGGGTTTTTCCCCAGCCCCTGTGACCCAAGGCTTCCTGTTTAATCCTAGTAGGTCCTTTTCTGCTGATATTCGAATTTTGGGCTGTAACACCTTGAAAGAAGCAGCCATTTGGTTTTTCTAAATTTCAAATGTTGTTCTTAATTGAAATTTTTCAAGGTATGTTTATCTTCTCATTCTAAATATCTTGCTGAAGTTTCTGTCTGAGTTAGGCCTCTGAAACTCATAGGCGCTGATGTCACGTGTTTTCCAGATCTGTTTCTAACATGTCACTTTTGGTGCAGTGAGCCAAGTGACCTTTCCTCTAGCTGCTATGTACAGGTAGACTCTGGTACTGCATGAGCACCATCTGTTGTCAGTGAAATACAGCTCAAATGCAGTCAAAATGGCTTTATATTACATTATTCATCTGATGAAGTTTTTACTGTTTTCTCACATCCATGAGGCTGAAGCACAGTTTGGAAGATAACTACCTAAGGAAAGGGGTACCATACCCAGTGGTTAAAACTTTATGCTGAAAGGTACAATAAAATAAATATATTAAAATTACAGATTTTTGTATGGTACCAGTAGAGCTGCACTCTACAATCTACATGTCATAACATGTTAGATTCTATGTCAGCAATGGCTATAGAAGGGTGCCTTTTTCTGTATTACCCTCAAAGGCAGAAGCATAACTACTTTTCACACTACTGCTGATAGATAACCGCCTGTAAGTTCAGAAACTCAACACATCACTGTTAGAAAAATCAATCAGGAATTTCCCGATCATTTTGCAAATGAAGCTAATGGCAAATTAGTCAGCTGTTCCTGTGAACATTGTACCTAACAACACATTAAGAGATGGAACAGCAGCAGACAGGAGGGCAGAATTTCCAAAACAAAGTAAAACAAGAAAAAAAAGAAAGTACTTTTCTATCTTTCTTCTAGCACAAGCTATAAAATACTTAGGGTGCTGGAATATATTTACTGTATAGCTGCTACTTACTGCCATAAGTATGAAAATCAGTATAGCAACACACTTTGCAGGCTTATTATTATTTTGATTAAGTCAGTGAGAACTTGGCCATTACTTTCTGGAATGCATGTTCATATTAATACATATTAAATGTTCTTAGTGGGTCACTGAATTTAGTATAAGTACTCAAGTCTTGTGCTCCATGCCTAAGTATTTAGTCCCATTCATTGCTAAATTCTTCATAGAAAAAAATTGTTGTTATACTTGTCTCACAATAGTAGTCACACAAAATTTATTAATGAACACCCAGTAGCTAACTGGCTAGTAGCGTTTGCTAGTCATAACAACAAACATAGAAAACAAATCCCTTTTGCTCAGATATTCAAAATACTTAGCTTCCACAACTAATGATTAGTTTGAGAGGAGCTAGGACATTAAATACCACTAAGATAGTGGATGTTGGTCTTTGTACTTCAAAGGAAAACTCAGTTTGCAACAACTGATATTTTCAGAAGCACTAAAATACCTGTATATGTGGAATAGTTCTTACAAGACAATCCATTCTACTCATGTGAGACTGGATTATTATATTAAGTATTGACTTGGACCAACTCAAGTCGGGGGAGTGGGGGGAAGGGACAGATCAAATTTCACAAAGAGAGAGTGATGCCTTCCCCAGTCCAACCCCTTGTAGCCTCCTTGGGCAGCCCCAGAGCACATGTCAGCAATTGGATGCCAGGAGCACTGCCCCACACCACATCCCAATCCAGCCTCAGATTTGTTGGCACAATACAAATCCTACCTGGGGGCAAGGGGGCCACAGGTGTGCTAAAGCCAATAAAAGCAAAGCCATACGGCCACTGTGTAGCTAGACTCTGCCATTTTCTGAACTCCTGGTGGCTGGATTTATACTGGGTCTGGAGTGGTAGCTATAATTCTCTCTTTTTCTCTGTCTTTCTTTACTTTTTCTCTTAATTTCCTTTCTTAACATTTTGGGTAACTTAGGACAGGATGGGTTAGCATGTTTAAAGTCAATGCTTTGTGGAACAGTTTATTTTGGTTGAATGTTGCCCTTCAACCTTTTGCCAAGCTCCATTATTTTCTAAAGCTTACGAGTAAAAGTACCTCCTGAAAACACATGTGAAACGTTTCTCCCTTGCATTCTCTCTTAAGGCATTAAAAGAACTGAAGGCCCTTTAAAAAAATTTGGTGGATGAATTTTTGCAGCCTTGTACATTTTTAAAGTAAAACCCCTTCAGTGAGCACAGCCTGGCTGAGGTTTTACAAGTCACAATAAAACAAAAGTCCTTATTGATCATTTCAATCAATACAGTATTACTGAGGTTATGAAATAAGTAATAAAGTCAGGAATCCATCTGATGTGTTAATTCATACATATTACTAATTTCTGACCTAAATTTAATGAAATAAATTTGGTAGTGACCTTGATTTGACTTTTTTGATTATTAAATTTCCCAGAGATTAAATTTGTCTATGAATTTTTAATTAAAAACTTGTGCATAAATAAATAAAGTAAATAAACCTACAACCAGGATAGATTAACTGAAGAATCACAATTCTGATAATGACAGGACTCAGATCTACTGCTTTTCCATGTTATTGGCAGCAATTGAACAGGTAGAACTCTTTAGAATTTGTCATGAAAAAATTGTGGTATGTGCTTTACAATGAATTTGATAAAATTTTTCTCAAATTAACTCATATTAAAGTGACACATTATAATGAGATCCAAAGACTTAAAATACGGATGTAGATGGCTGCATTTCCTTTCTCTGATATTCTCTGCTCACTAATATTTTAACTTGGAAGGTAATTCCTTTGTAGACGTGAAAAATGCCTGTGAATATTCAGATTTTTTTGCACAAGAGCTTCTCCCCAGGGTCCTTCAACTTTGTGACACAGCATCTGACAAGGTCTGAGTTTGATAGGTCAGTAAGTAAGTATTTACAAGGGTCCTGTAAATACTTACAGATTTCTGTGTATTAAATATTGCCAACTTACATAAGTAGTGAAAGTTATTTTATATAATATGATGAGTATGTAAAGAGGAAACATGTTTGTCTAGAAGTGTCTTCTGCTTATTGTAACTGGACAAGATATTTGCAAAACACCCATGTAATTCAGTAAACTAACAGTTGAGAGGGCATTAATTGCAACACCAATCTAACTATAGTAGATATCATGGTGAGCATAACCAGGCTGGTTTCCTTTGTTTGTAAGAGCCCTGGAGACTTCAGTCCTCCGGTGAGATAAGACAGCCCAGATATTTAATTGTATTTGCAGGAGGGAAATTACATATTGTGTGGACTTAACACACGACAAGGCATAACTGGCATTGACATGAACTCTAAAAATTTCTAAAGACATTTTCAGTCATAGTCTAGTCTAGAATGATGTATTTCACTTTCAAGGTTAACCATAGAGGTTTTACACTTTCATACCAAATACAGAGTATTACAAATGACACATAGTTCTCAAATTAATGTAAAATTTACATATACAACATTAAGAAATGGAAATCATAGAATCATCAAATTTTTGGGGTTGGAAGGGACATTAAAAATCATCAAGCTCCAACCCCTCTGCCATGGGCAAGGACACCTTCCACCAGACCGGATTAATAAAAGCCCCATGTAACCTGACCTTGAACAATTCCAGGGAAGGGGCATCCTAAAATCTCTGGGCAACCTGTTTCAATGCCTCACCATCCTCACAGTAAAGAATATCCTTATCAGATCAAATCTAAGCCTCCCCTCTGAGAAGCTGAAAAAAAATGAGGACTACACTACGTAGTTCTTACAGTGTTATCATTTTAAATATGTGTGCGTCCTCAGTAAGACACTTGGAAAGTGTTAATTACCGTCAGTTCTGTGTGTTTATGAAAGCAGGGGGTTTACTATATTTGCAAATTGGAAAACATTTAATCATCTTCCACAATAACAAAAATGGAACTAATAACCATTTTAAAAAGTACCTAGAATTACTTTTCTTAACTTTAAATCAAATCAAAGTGACCCAGAATTGATTCTGAGAAAGCCTGCATTTTGTGACCACTGTGGTAAAATGCATCAAAAGAACAACTTGATTTGAAGCTGTGATAAAGTTCCCTGCAGTGCTTCTACATTTATATTCATGAAGATGCCATTAAGAGCTAGGATTTATTCAAAGCTCCAGCAGTCTTTTAAGAATGTCTCATGCTAAACATGCAATAATTAAGAAGACCTCAGCTTTCCCACAAAGCTACTTCATCTTCATTAATTCAGGAAAGTATTTGCAGGCCTTTTCCAGAGATACAAAACAACAAAAATAGCTCAGTTTAGCTGAAAAAATATTCATGGTGAATTAGACTGAGATTTCGTAGACCAGTTTGAATGCAGGTTACTTGAATTTAAGATTGCTATAGACATGCCTGTTAGAAATTTTTCACTTGATTGCATCATTACAAAGTGTTGTTTCCATCTTGGAACACTGTGAGGAACCAAGCAGCAAGTAGATCACAATTAAGGGGAACATGGGAAACTTTAAGGTCAGTAATGAGGCTACTAGTTCTTGATAATGCTCCTTTCTGCTTTTCCCTCACTAGAATAGGCATATTCCTACCACCTCTGGGTACAGTTCCATGCTTCTTTTAATTTCCCGTTTTCTTCGTTTCTGTTGCCTCCTCAGTTATTACTCTGTAGTAGCTTTACTGTTTAAACTTCATAATACAGTATGAAATTTAACTGCCAGCAAACTGGCATAAGTGGTGACTGCAAGTGGAATCTGTTACAAAATTATCTAGCTTAAAGGAGTAGCCATTTCACACCCAAACATTCATTTTAAAATTTTCTAGAAAAAGTGGAAAATCTTGGAAGGATCAACAACTTGCTCCAGCTGACCCTGCTTGACAACAAGGTTTGGATCAGGAGATCTCAGAAGGTTCCTGCCAACCTCAGCCATACAGGAATAGAGGAACCTCCTCATACAGTGGTGGCTCAGCATATGGAACTCAGATGTTTCATTAAAATGTTTCAGTATACTTTCAGAAACATTAATAAACACAGAAATGCCAGGCTAAACCCCAAACATACAGCACAGAGAATTTTAGGTAAAAATTGTGAAAAAAGTGTATTTTTCTTTACTAGCTTATCATAGCAGGAATGGAAATAAATTTTCTGCTTTGTAATAAAGCATACTGGGATTTTTTTATTTGGTTGGTTTGGGGTATTTTTTCTCTTTTTTCCTTCCAGTGCAATTTGTTCTCCCTTTCCTTTCTCAGGACTCCTTTATATCTTATTGAATAAATGGGATGTATTAAATTACTCAAACATCTTTTTAGAGCTGTAGACAACTCATTCTTAACTATTTTTTTTCCAACTCTAATGCATTTATGATGTATACTCATAGCTTCTCAGCAGGAAGTTTAGCTGCTGGGATTTTAATATATTTATTAAATGTGACATTTAAAGTGCAGTAACTAAAATTATTCTCTTTATTTGGGGAGGGGAAGGGATTTTGAAGGGGTTTTCTGTTTTTAATTTTTGGGTGTTTGTAAGACATATCCAAAGCTGTTCTCTGTAGAGAAATTGAACAAAAATCACATAGAAAATAAGAGATGCAGTATACTGAGCATAATGAGACCTTCCTGCAATCAATCTTTTCTGTTGTTTACCACTCTATTGTCACTGCAATTAATGCAAAGATGCCAGACTTGCTGCAGCGGTATCTGAAGATTTTCTAACATGAAGGTCATAACCATGGAAAAACCATCAGATTTATTTCTGTAACAGAACTTGCTACTTCCAAGGCACTACTTTGAGGTAAAACTGAATGCATCAATGCATCATCTTTTCCCTAGATTTGACTTGGTCTTTTTTTTTTTTTCCCATTGCCTTATACCCTTAAAATCTCTGTTATTTTTATTTTGTATAACCCTAGCTGAAGTCATTCATTACTTAGAGCATTTGCAAAAAAAGATACATTGACATAGCAATGTATAACATAAAGATACATTGACAAAGCATAATCTTTTGGTTTATCTTCATAAGTTTATTTGATGTATGAACTCTTAATATATACCTTGTGTTTTTATCTAAACTGTTACCCACTCAGCCAGATGAGTGTTTGAATCAAATCAAATGAGTTCTTAAGAAAAAAACTTTAAAACAAACCATGTTCTCCACAGAGACCATCGTGTCCAATTTAAATTTCTAAACCCTGTACATTTCTCTCATCTTTTTTATACCATATTTTAAAACATTTGTATAAAAACTAATTACATATTTGCTTTTTTTTAACATTCACCAAGGGAAAACCATCAGTCTTAATTAATTAATTTTCCAAGATAAAGTCCTTACTTGTTAAGGATAGGCAGAATAAACCCACTAATCTCAAACAGAGTCTTCTGCTGCTTATAGAAGTTCTTTTTTTGTCTATGGACTGATTCAGATGAAGAAGACTTATGGCAGAGTATGAAACATATGAAACAATTCTTAGTTAGGGGACAAGATGAGACTAATGAGACTAACTGTGTGGGACATGAGAACTGGCCTATAAAAGACTATTTGGTGCATGTTTTATTATAGTGCAAATAAAGCAATGATTAGAGAACTTCCATGAAGTTCTTACACACTGTTAAGTGTAAGCACTCTATCCCTCCATCTTTCATTGTGTGCATCCTTCTCTCACAGGTCTGTCTCTTGAAGAAATGCTTCATTCCCTGTTCTTCACTTCCTTACTTACTTAACAAAGACTCTCAAACCATAATCATAAACTATCCATAGAAAAAAAATCAATAGAAAGGCTATTCTACAAACAGATTTTTAAAAAGCATGTATTGCTACAGACGTCATGTGAAATTCAGATGAAGAAAATAATTTTGGGCTTCTGCCTCCATTGCCACTTTGATGAGTTTGTTTTCTCATACACTGATAGAAAACAAATGAGCAATAAATTCAAATTTGTGTGTCAGGCTAGTCATTTATACCAAACAACCCACTCTATGCAAAAATTAGGATAATAATTATTTACAAAATACTCAGCAAAACCATCATTGTTTATAGAGGCCAGAGTTTCTGATGTATGAAAAGTATCCGAAGTGAGTGACTCTATTTTAAGTTAGATTCCAATATACCCATTAAAAAAGAACATCATAAAGTAAATGTACCACACAGGTCTCTAATATACTGTACACCTTTTCATTACTTGCACAGTTGTTTGGCATATTCTCAGCCTTGCATACCTGCATATACAGTGAATTATATGAATTTTACGTGTACCAGAATAGCTTTGAGACAAATTTTCAAGAAAATTCAACAGTAGTAGTTATTATGAAACAAAATAAAATCTTAAGGTATCTTTGATTAGATGGTCTTGCAAAATATGCATCAGAAAGCTTGTTGACATTGGAGTTTAGCAGTCTGAATTTATCTGTGAGAAATACATTTTGAAGCAAGTGTCATATCAAGGAAAACTTCAAGGACTGCTGCTAGTAAAAGCTAAACAAACCTTACTGCATTCAAAACAATAAAAGAAGCCATGACTATCGCATTTTTTTCTTTATGGCAGAAAACTCAACTTCATATATACTGAAACAGCAACCACTATTTTAGCTCACATAACTTTTCTGCCAACAGTAAGTTTCATTCAGGTACCACTAAACTTTTAAAACTTGGAGTTATTCAATAGTGCTGTTTAGGATTACTGAGTACTCTAACAAACCTAGTGAATTTAGTGTTCCTGTGCAAGTGCAAGACTGCTAAAAATCTAACTAGGCTCTGGAAGCAGGTATTTTATTAACTCAGCATTATAATCCTGTTAAAAACAAACAAACAAACAAACACAGAACTTGTTAATAGACTTCTTGCCTTTAATGATTAATATTTTAGTTAAGTGAAACTATTTTTTCAAGTTTGTCTGTCTCCTAGAAAGATAGTTGGTGTAACACTCCATATCAGTACAAAGAAAGTTTTCACTTCTGAGATTTCACTGTGCCGTTGAACGTGTTTTGTGAGATGCTAAAGATTTAATGATCTTTTGATGCAGGTTTCTGAATAGTTAATGTAATATATGTAGCTGAAATGGATCAAGTGTTGTCAGACTGCATTGTCTGAAAGTGGTGTTGCTTAATATTTGTCAAGTGAAGAGTTCCTCGAGCATGTCTCTCTGCATGTCTTTTCACAAAAATAAATTGCTCTTCACTGCCTGATCAATCTTTTCTATAGACTTGAAAAAAATTGAAACTATTTACTTTTTGTTCTTTGCTTTCCAGTTTCAATAAAATGTGTTGAATTGTAGATTATCATGGAGAAAATACATAAATCTTACAGATATCACAGCATAAGTGGGTATTTCACTGCTGAACTAGATGGGTGTCCTGATGATGGAAGACACAGAGAAGGTAGAATTACTCAATGTTTCTTTGCCTCAATCCTTACTCCTGAGCCCAGCCATCAGGAATCCCAGATCTCTGAGGTAAAAGAGGAGGGCTGGAGAAAGGAAGATTTCTCTTTTAATTGTACTGGGTTGGGTTAGAGGTTGGCTAGGCAGACTTGACATTCACAAATCCATAGGCCTTAGTGGGATTCACCCACAGTTCTGAGGAAGCTGGCAGATGTTGTTGCTAAGCCACTCTCCACCATCTTTGAAAAATTACAGAAAACAGGAGAGGCTCCTGATGACTGCAGAAAAGCCAGTGTTACTCCCATCTCCAAAAAGGAAGATCTGAGAAATTACCAACCAGTCAGCCTCACCTCCATCCCCGGAATGGTGATGAAACAGATCTTTATGGAGGTTATCACCAAGAATGTGAAAGAAAAGAAGATCATCAGGAGTAGTCAGCATGGATTCATGAAGTGGATATCATGCTTGATCAACCTGAAGGCATGTGAGAACGGATCAATGGAGGGAGAGCAGTGGATGTCGTCTACCTTGACTTCAGCAAGTCTTTTGACACTGTCTCCCATAACATCCTTGTAGGAAAGCTCAGGAAATGTGAGTTAGATGAATGGACAGTGAGGTGGATCAAGAACTGGCTGAATGGCAGAGCTCTAGAGGGTCATGGTGGTACAGTAGAATCCAGTAGGTGGCCTGTAGTTGGTGGCATTCTCCAGGGGTCAATACTGCTTCCAGTCTTCTTCAACTTGTCTATCAATGACCTGGATGAAGTGATAGGAACCACCCTAAGCAAATGTGCTGGTGGTATGAAACTGGGGGGAGTGGCTGATACACCTGAAGGCTGTGCTGCCATTCAGTGGGACCTTGATAGGCTGGAGAATTGGGTGGAGAGAAACCTAATGAAGTTCAACAAAGGCAACTCAGAATTGCAGCATTTTCCTCCATGCAGTAGAATGGTTAGCTGCCATCATTCAGGGTGAAATGAGATAGAAACACTATATTGCCTCCTGAAAGTTTGCATTGTCTTCCCCTCCTAAGCTACCTTTTGATTATAATGCAGACCATTTCCATTTCCATCTGGTATTCAGGTTCGGGGTTTTTTTGATTTTATTTTGGTTTGGTTTGTCTGCAAAGAGTTAAAATTAAAAGGAAAAAGTAAAAAAAACCAAACATGCTCTTGTTTCTTTTAATTTTGCAGTGGCTCTGATCCGAACATTGGAAGGGCATGATCTGAACATCTGAACCTGGAGGGGTAGGTCCTGTCTGACCAACCTGATCTCCTTTTATGATCAGGTGACTCGCCTGGTGGATGAGGGGAATGCTGTGGATGTGTCTATCCGGACTTCAGAAAAGCCTTTGACACTGTCTCCCACAGCATTCTCCTGAAAAAGCTGGCAGCCCATGGCTTGGACAGGGGCACTCTGTGCTGGGTTGGGAACTGGCTGGAGGGTCGGGCCCAGAGAGTGGTGGTGAATGGGGCTGCATCCAGTTGGCTGCCGGTCACTAGTGGTGTCCCCCAAGGATCAGTGTTGGGCCAAGTCCTGTTTAATATCTTCATTGATGATCTGGATGAGGGGATTGAGTCCACCATTAGCAAATTTGCAGATGACACCAAGTTGGGGTGGAGTGTCAATAAGCTGGAAGGCAGGAGGACTCTGCAGAGGGACCTGGACAGGCTGGAGAGTTGGGTTGGTTCCAACAGGATGAGGTTCAACAAGGCCAAGTGCCAGGTCCTGCACTTTGGCCACAACAACCCCATGCAGAGTTACAGGCTGGGGTCAGAGTGGTTGGAGAGCAGCCAGGCAGAAAGAGACCTGGGAATGTGGATTGACAGGAAGCTGAACATGAGCCAGCAGTATGCCCAGGTGGCCAAGAAGGCCAATGGCATCCTGGCCTGGATCAGGAACAGTGTGGCCAGCAGGTCCAGGGAAATGATTCTTCCCCTGTACTCAGCACTGGTGAGGCCACACCTGGAGTACTGTGTCCAGTTCTGGGCCCCTCAGTTCAGGAAGGACATTGAGGTGCTGGAGCAGGTGCAGAGAAGAGCAACAAGGCTGGTGAAGGGATTTGAGCACAAGTCCTATGAGGAGAGGCTG
The DNA here is from genome assembly GCF_009829145.1 of Chiroxiphia lanceolata. Classification (NCBI taxonomy): domain Eukaryota; kingdom Metazoa; phylum Chordata; class Aves; order Passeriformes; family Pipridae; genus Chiroxiphia; species Chiroxiphia lanceolata. The sequence continues at coordinate 57,858,814 of NC_045671.1, read as the reverse complement.
AGGGAGTTGGGGTTGTTCAGCCTGGAGAAGAGGAGGCTCAGGGGAGACCTCATCACCCTCTACAACTACCTGAAAGGAGGTTGTAGCCAGGTGGGGTTGGTCTCTTCTCCCAGGCAACCAGCAGTAGGACAAGAGGGCATGGCCTTAAGTGTGCCAGGGGAGGTTTAGGTTGGATATTAGGAAGAAATTCTTTACAGAGGGAGTAATCAAGCATTGGAATGGGCTGCCCAGGGAAGTGGTGGATTTTCCATCCCTGGAGGTTTTTAAGAAGAAACTGGATGTGGCACTTAGTGTCATGCTCTAGTAACCACGGTGGTAGTGGATCAAGGGTTGGACTTGATGATCTCAGAGGTCTTTTCCAACCTGGCTGATTCTATGATTCTATGATTTCGAAAAGGAAGAAAAAGAAGAGACTTTGAAAAAACAGTCCAAATCATAGCCAACGAAGTAACACATGGTTATCTTGGGACACTACAGAACTATTTTAGCTGGCAAGGGAAAAACAAACCTTTACAATGGTGCTAAGTAAATCCAGAATAAATTAAGAATCAGAATGTTTTTATATTTGGAGAGGGGTAATTTGAAAAAAAAAGGTGCTAATATCAAGAATTGGTGAAAGATCATATATTGCTTGACTTGCACCACAGTGTAATGAACAAAAAGACTCGAAGAACAGGCTGTTTAAAAAGTTAAAGCAATTCAAGAAGAAGTTCAGGAAAACAAACTCTGATACTTTTAATGGTCAGCATGTGAGTAATCCAAATGGGAAAGGAATAGCCAATAAATCAGTCACTGGAAAAGAGGAAATGACTCAGCCTTCTGAGAAAACCCAGTGAACAAAAGAGAGACTTACTTAGGTCAATGTCATGAAACACCTTTGTCTTCGCCTCAGTGTTCATATCAGTGACATTTAATATGTTCTAACTGCCATTTTTGAAACATGGTTATGAGAAACTAGTTAATCAATTGCCAAGAAACTAATACACTGAAAAGGTAAGAATTATAGTGAAGTTTTTTCTCTTTGGTTGCCTTGTTAGTTTCATAAACTCTAAATGTAATTTTTTTCAAGATAGGATTTCCTTGATACACTGAGAGACAGAAGATTCCTGATGTTTCATCAGATTTCATCTAATAGAAATAGCACAACTTGTCACTACACTACAGCTTAAAATAATTCATAAAGAAAAAGAGTAATTAAAAAGGGAACAGTGTTATGGGCAAGGATGATATAAATGATGGTTATAAGGGTATATTTAATATCAGAGGGCAAAGTTTATAATAAAACCTTTAGGACTTTGGAGCAGAAATGCCTTTTAATTCTCTAGCAGACTTACCACAGTGGGTCTCTGATCCTCATATAGCCACAAGATGTTACTGTATTTATGATAAGCAAAAAAACCCCCTTATTAATTCTTGATCTCAGAGGCTCAGGCTACAAGGAAATGCATTTTCACAAGGCAGTGACATTAAAACATAAGATTGTACAATTCAAATGAGGAAGATTTTAATGCCTTAGACACAACTGAAACATCTCAAATGCAATAGGAGTACTAGATTTTAAGCTTCCTTTATATGAGTGACTATGACAATCTCAAATCAGGAAAGCTGCATGCAAGATTTTTAATCAGCTTTGACACACATACAAATAGCATTTGCTCACACTACACAGAAAGACACTGAACATGTGCAAAAACTAGCCATGTACTCTTGCCATATTTTGTACAATATGTTGAACACAACAGAATTGAACTGAGGGAAGAATAAGAGATAAAACAAGAAGAGTGCACAGATGTACTGAAAAGTCTTGAAAGGAGAGACAAGAGGTTAAGCCATGCCAGTGAGAATAGGAACTGCCTTATTCAAATGGCCATAAAGCACTTCTGTTATAGTATAGTTATACTGATTTATTTTACCTTTGGATATCTGTGTCCTCTATCTGTGTCTCTCTACAGAGATTCTATACTTGGCAGAGCACAGCAGCCTATAATGGCATGAGCATGTGTGATTCCATTTATTCTAATTTAATGCATCATGAATGAAACTCTTGACAGCACATTCATCAGATTTGAAGTCCTTCTCTAAAAGAATTCTGCTGTTCTTACAGACTGAATGAGTAACTCTATGTAATGTAATTGTCATTTAAAAAAAAAAAGCCTTAATAAATTTGATAGTAACTAAAAATAAAAAAAAAAAAAATCTGTGAGAAGAATAAGCAAATTTGGAAACACTTCATAAGCCTGAATGATTTTGTAAACTAAATGACATTCATTGAAGAAAGAAATTACCATTCCAAACAATTTCCCAGGGCACTAGATCAGAAACTAAACTGAAAAAGGGTGACAGGATACCAGAGTGGGTAATAGAACATAATTTTCTACAAATTCCTACTGCCCTTTCTTAAATCACAAGTTTCTGAAAGTGAACACTCAGTTAGAAATCGTGTATGATTAGAAATGTAATCATACTGATACATATGAGGTTTGTCATATTAGTGTCAAAGCATCAAAAAATCACAACCCTAATTAAACAGATGGTAAATTCTGCCCTCAGATGCTGAATTGCCAATAGTTCACTTTTCCAGATACAGGATGAATTATTTTTTCATCTGTAGGGGCCCTAATTTGCAACTTTTTCTTTTACACAGATACTGTCTGCTAAAATCTTTTAAATTTTACCATGCCTTTATTTAAAGGAGAATCATATTTCGACAAATTGTCTAAAAGCTGAATTACTGTTAAATTTCTGAACTAATATTTTGGATGCACATACTAATATTTTGGATGCAGTGCTATTATTCAGTTCTGCTTATAGTGATGATTCTGACATTCCTCTTGCATTCTGCTTGCAGAAAAGGAACGTTATATCTTATGAAAGAAGATGAGGGTGAAAATCATACACAAAAAGGTAAGCAGAAACTGTAAAGCAAGAGCTGAACAACGTGAAAAAGCGTGAATTTCTATTGCATAATTTAATAAATAACTGAAATATAGAAATTAGTATTAAAAATGTCTGTATGTGCCATTAAGAACAGTCAAGAACTTCATTAGCATTATTTCCTACATTTGTGTCTCTGAGCCAGAATGCAGCAGCTGTTCAACCCTGCATATACAGGGTTCACAATGAAAGACAGAGATTTTTGAAATATCTCAATAGGACTTAACCTTACTAGAGTCAAAATCAATATTTCCCTAACATTTAAAGTGCCAAGCACTTGTATTGATGGTTTCTCACTTCTTGAAAATATTTTTGTGTTTCCAATTGAAACATTTGAGACATGTTGTTTGACATGTTTGAAAGACTTAAAAGCTCTTTAAAACACACACATTTTGTAAAGAAATAAACTGTTTTGAAACTTAATAATTCTTAGCGCTATTCACCAATAAACTTATTATGATATCATAATATCTAATATTCAACTTTCTATTTTTTCGTTGTACATCTAAGATCAAAGCACATTATAAGAAGATACTGTTTTCACTGTAAAGTTAGTTTCATTTTCTCAATGCAAACACTAAATTTAACTAAAATTATCTTTCAGTCTTTTAGTCATTGTGCTTTGGAATTTAGATTAATTTTCAAATCTAATTTAAAAGGGTTTGACACATTTAGATCAATCAGTCTTGAAAACACTGTACATATGTGCTGAAGAAAAAATTCAGTTGCAACTACAGTACTGTATTCATAGTGTTTGCATGAGGAAAGAATGATAAAAACCAGAAAGACAAAAAACCGAAATGATTTAAAGTGAAAGCACCTTTAGATTGGCATTATACAACAATATATAGGGAAGTTTTTAGAACCAAATTTCTCAAGGGTTTCACAACATTTGAAATAACAACAAGAATTTTTTCCAAAATTATAGGTGTACTAATTTAGAATATAAAAAAATGTAATAGTGCTCACATAACTCCAAAGGTATCTAATGCTTCCTGGTAGTCTTTAATCTTCATATTTTCTTTTTGTTAAGAATTCAGTAAATGCTACTTTACTGCGAAGAATGAAAAAATCAAATAATTTAGAGATTTTCAATGTCATGACAGCCAATTTATGGTTGTTTTATGCTGGTTTCTATGACTACACGTCAATCTTCTCAGCATGGGACTGCCAAAACAAAACACTGGAGTAGCAAGGTACCTGGATGGCAACATCAAGCTGAGGAGGGTGTGAAGAAACATTCTGACAAGATTTAAGTGATCTATAACTGAAGATATGTATGTCTACTATTACTTCAAGAAGTCCTACCAACATTAGCAGCAATATTCGTTCAGATTTGCAAACAAAAACACTGGGCCAATCTTTTCCATACAGTCACACACTGCATATTTTCCCCTTCTTTTTCAGGTACATTGAATGTAAACACATTAGCAGTATTACTACCACAATTAATGCTTTCAAATTGCATTTCCTATTCTGTAGAAAGGCAAACTTTGAATGTTCTTAGGTATGCACTGTAAAATACAGATAAAATTGCTTAAGTACATTTTTTAAAACCTTGTTTTTCTGAAAAATTTTTTCTTAGCTTTAAGTATTTACAGCATCCAAAAAATGAAAGTTTAAAACTATTTCTGCAGAGAAAGTTTTTTATTTAATATGAACATTAGACTTTTGCATTTCATGTAAGCATTATGATGTTGCTTATTAACAAATTGTTTCCAGTTAGAGTGTATTTCTGTGTATTTCTTTTTTCTTGTTAACAATAAATTTTGCTTCTGTGATATTGGTCAAACTTCTCTACTGCCTCGATTCTGACAGCACACTAAAAATCTTTGTGTTATAGTCACTCATGTAAAAAAGAATTCTGAAATCAGAATCATCAAAACATTGTAATGTAACAAGGAGTCAGAAAGTGTGCAAAAAGGACTCTGTTTTACTCACCTCCTGTCTAGTTGCTTGGGTTTTATGATTTTTCCTTTTAATAGTCTAGATCAACAGAAGCTGTACCACATAGAAGTGAGACAGAGATCCCAAGGAAGCTATTAGAGCCCTTTAAGATGAGAGGTGAAGGTTGAAATGCACAACATTTAGGTAGACATGAGAAGTAACAAAGGATAACATTTCTTTACAGGCTGAGGGAAGCTTCAGCCTTCCCTGCAAGTTCCTGTCTCCCTTCTACTGTCCTGGCAAATCATGCATTTCCCATCATGCAACAATTTGAATTGAGTTTCACTCTTCACATCTATGTGATTAGATATGGAGAGTGCTGTAGCCCTCTAAAGAGCCAGAGTGTTCATAATAAATCCCATGGATGATACACAAATCATAATGCAATGTACATCGACCATATGTAAGGACTTCAAGAGCAAAAGAGTCTCAAGCACTCTTAAGACCACAGAAGGACTTTGCCATGGGATAACCCAGAAGGGAGTGACAGGATGGCTCTAGATACAGGTCCAGTGAAGATGAGGTCTGCTTAGCACATCCTGAGTAACGCATCTAGACAAAAATTTCCACTGCGGCAAACCACGTAAAGAAGCAACTGCTTATACACATGTTGCTGGTCAAACAAAGATCACCACAAGCTATGGGACAGATGGCATCTGCAACCACCACCAACCACTGAAACTCCACCTAATGTACCTCTGTGAATACCTGGAATTGGGACTGTAAGTTAAGCCACCATAGTGGGAACTTGAGATAAGATAAAGGTGGTACTCTTGTCCACGTGTTATCTCGGACTCAGGGGAAGGTTAACAAAGCTGGGGTAGTAGAATATATTGCTGATAATGGACACAAAAAATGCAGAATTCAGACACCACAAGGAAAACCAACTCAGCAAATGTGCTGAAATCAGCTCTGACTGAGTAAAAGTTAATTCCAGCAGGGGGAGATCGCAACCACGGACTTACAGCCCATGGTCCCAAGCAACCCACTGACTCAAAAGCAGAAAAAGACTGAGCATGTGGACTAATCAGCATAAGAAGCAAGGGAATCATTAGACCAATAAAATAGGAGGATTGTGTAGCCAATGAGCACTAATTTCCTTTGTTTACTAAAAGGTATGAATAGTGAAAAGTTCTGAATGACTTGGAGACTTCCACCACCGAGAAGCCCAGGGTAAAGAAAGACCAACAGGATGCCACTGAATCCAAGTGTAGTGACTGTCTTCTGCTTGATCTCTCTTTCTCTCTCTCTCCTCTCTTTTCTATTTCTTTCTATCTCTCTACCTCACATTCACTGTTAAATAAAATCTGTATTAATTACTTTGGCAGACTATCTCATTTGCATCACAATTTAGGCAAAGGCATCTCTCACTAATCAGATCTTAGCACCATGGAATAATATATTTGCATTGTTATAGCTACACATAGAGCAGGTGCTTCAGATATCATTTTGCTTTTCTTCAGAGGTTACTGTTTACAAGGAAAAGTATGAAGTGCTGCAAGCACCCACTGTCTGTAGTTCTAAACGTGCCTGACTGTTTGCCACTTTGTAGAAGATAAAAAATTTTCAGACTGGAGGTGACCAACTGACTTCTGGTAATTTCTTTTGCTCCTAGGTAGGTTTCTAAGAAAATCAGTTAAATTACCATTAGAAAAATGACAGAAACATCTCACATCTTTGCATGATGAAAGATGCATTTTACAAAAAACAGTTACTTAATTTTTTCATGCAAGATGGTTACCAAAAGTTAGCACGGAGAAACAAATATCACAGCTCTTACAGACCTTCTGCAAGAAAAAGTTCTCCATGTTTCCCAAGTACACCTAGATGCCCATGGTTCCTCATTCAGAGCACGTGCATGCATTTATGCTTCTTGAGGGGAAATCTGCAAACTAAACCCTGAGAACTGCACAAGGAAAGTGAGAACAAGTGAAATTTTTATAAATAACTGTTTTCTGCTCTCATGGTTTAACTCCAGCCGACAACTAAACACCAAGCAGCTGCTTGCTAACTCCTCCTCCAGCAGGCTAGGGGGAGAGAATCAGAAGGGTAAAAGCCAGAAAACTCATGGGGTTTTATTGTGAGATAAAGACAATTTAATAGGAAAAGTAAAACTGCACACACAAAAACAAAGTAAAACAAAGAATGAATTCACTGCTTCTCATGGACAGAGAGGCGGTGTCTCTCCAGGAGAGCAGGGCCCCGTCACATGTAACAGTTACTTGGGAAGATATGTGTCATCATTCTACCCGTTCTCCCTTTCATTCCTCTTGCCCGAGCTATACATGCTGAACATGATGCCATATGGTATGGGAGAACCCTGTCGTCATTTTGGGTCAACTGTCCTGACTGTGTCTTCTCCCAAGTCCTTGTTTACCCCTAGCCTCATCAGAGTGACAGTACGAGAAGCAGAAGAGGCCCTGACTCTGTGCAAGCACCACTCAGTGATAACAAAAACATCTCTGTATTATCAACACTGTTTCCAGCATAAATCCAAAACATAGCCCCATACCAGCCGCTGTGAAGAAAATTAACCCTATCCCAGAGAAAACCAGCATATCTACAGAATAAATTTCTGGTGGACCAGTGACTGGAAAATTAAATTATTTATTCTATTTATATAAAGTTTAGACTTAAGAGGAAGGTCTAAGCTCCTGAGATAGCTTTAGAAATGGTTTGGAGAGTGTTCTGAAAAGATGAGAAGTTGAGTCCCATCACACAGAGAAGAGAGAAAAATCCAGATCTTTTCCAACACCTAAACAAACAGCTGTTGGAAAAATATCTGCCAGCAGAAAGTATAGCTGCCATCATTCCTAAAATTCTGACAAGTCCTTTCTTATCATATATGGCTGGGAGACAAAAGTAATTAAAAAGAATCAAAAAAGCTTCAAATATTGTTGACACCTTTGTCAAATATCATGTTCCAAAAGCAAAGCAATAAGAGAAAAGCATTCTCTATGTCTCCTAATAGTCATGTTTTTAAAAAACAGAGCTGTTGTTCAATGTTATAGAGTAAGCGCATAATTTTAATTTAGCAGTATCAAGGTATATAGTATATTACCTTTTTATTTTCTCTAGAATTAGTTGTATTTACATGTTTGGTGATTTTTGCATCCATTCTTGATAGCTCCAGTGTACATATCTTTTCTATTTGTAGCTTTTGTGTTAAAAGAAGCGCTGTTTCATTAACTGAACAATGATATTTGCTATTTATCCTTAGAAGGACAAAAAAATACTGTCTTCATGCGCTTGAAAAACTTTGAAGGCATCATTATTGCTGCCAAGGGCATCCTGAAACTGAAAATAGGGAGTAACAACACTTTTTAAATTAAAATATAAAACCAGTATAAAATGTAAGTATTTCTTTCTAATATTGCTAATGATCACTAAATAAAAATAACATTAATTTCATTCTAACAAATGAAAACCACAAATGAAACTACATACAAAACAGTTGACTCAAACAGGGCATGAACCAATTTGCCCTGTCTATGTATTTTTTTTTCTGAACTGAATAAAATGTTATATGAAGCAGTGTTTGTTCTTTAACTTAATGACCTGCATGTTTAGAGCACATAGATAATGCATACAGAGCAAAACTGCATCCTGAGGTCCTACACTTCAGCCTCTACAGACATAAGGAAAAGAGTGATAATTCTGTTATGTTGTATGGAGTCTCAAAACAGGATAGATTATTTATTTTACTCTTTTGAGATACACACATAATATTTTTCTAATTTTTGCTCAATTCAGTAAATGACTTTTATTTCTTTTTTATATGGTATAAAATATATTAATAATATTATATAAATATATAAATATACAATATTTTCTATTATCATTAGAATATTTATTAAATATTAGCCATAATATATAATACATTGTATTGTATAATATATAATATTATATATTAAAATATATATTAAGTAATCAGAGATATAACATATAATGCAATAACTTAATAGAATATTTCAATGTTTCACTGTTTAATACTTATTAGTATTTAAAATAAAATCAGTCTTTCAATTATTTGTATCTGCACACAGATAAATTATGCACAATAGGTGCTAAAATAACAAAACTAAAAATGCTAATAGGTGGCTGATTTCATCTTTCAGTCTGCAACGTGCATCTTACAGAGACCAGTGAGCAATAACAAGTAATATCAGCATGCTAATCTACCTCCACCAGGTTTGGAAGTATTTGTAGTAACTTCCCTCTAAAACACATTTCTTACACAGTCTTCCTTTGTGTGAAAAGGAAAGCAGAACTGATAGAAAATGTGTGTAGAAACATGTAAAGTAGGTACAGGTGAAATATATACATGAACCCCATCTATTTTCTAAGAAGGTGCATGTACAAAAATAAAGTATTAAGAAGTATGTTTTAAAAAAAGGACTTATTAGGACACAGTTTTCATAGAAAAGACCTGTGAGCTTATATTTACCATCTTGTTTCCCACTCCTCCAAATGTGAGAAAATAGTACTTTCAGGCTTTTAATCAGTTGATCGTCCTCCATAGCAGGCCAAAGGGAAAAGAAACAAACAAAACCTGAGAACATAAACTGGAAAAAAAAAACTGCATGTTGAAACATAATCTGTGAGATCATAGCGTAAAGCAGTGACAGAAAGCAGAGACAATAATTAAACATTTTTTTAGTCTTCTTAGAAAGATGAAAGAAATATCTTAGACACATGACTGTCACTGTACAAGAAGTGCCTTTTACCATTATTTCTGGCAAAGCTACCTGCAATTTTACCACAGAAAGAACCTATTCACTCCATTTTTATTAGTGCTTTATAAAAAGAGGGGATCATAGATCTCACTTGCCTTTTGTCATTTATTTCAGTTTCAATAATAACACAAAGTGAAGTGAAAGGACACAATTAAATTGCAGATCATGAAACAAGATAATGAAACAAGATGTCAAGTAGCTGTCAACTCAAAATGCTTAAAGTTATGTAAAGGAAATTTCACAAGGGAGGAATGCAATTTATTTACTTCTATATTTATAAAGAAAAATATTCTTAATCCTGAAACACAAATTTGCAACACACATTTGAAAAACAAAACCCAATCCTGCTTTCCTTGGAACTTCTTTCAACTTAGCTTATTCCCAGTTATTCTGTACTGGTAGATGGTGACTTCTTGGTAGCCTATTAAAACCAGCAATTGTGAAAATGCTGGAGTGGAAGGAGTCTCCATGGAAACAGTAGTTAAAATTGGGTAGCAAAATATGCTAGTATAAAACTACATCTCTCCACAAATCTTAGTAAAAATTAATAAATAAATAGCCAAAACTATATAAAATATTATATAACAATATTTTTGTGACCATATCAGCCTCCATCACCATCTGTGTTATATCAAATGTCACACTGAGAGGACAACTTTACACAAACCAACACCCCCGGGGGTCATCTCCTTTCTAGATGTCCTTCTCTAAAGCAAATAATTGCTGCTAACACAACATGGTTCAGGGCCAGAACAGGACAGAAAAAGGAAAAACAAAATTTTTCTCAAAACCAAGCAAATCATATATTGTAATTCATCATTCAAGTTTCCCTTTTGTAAAGTGAATAACAAGGTAGAGGTACAAAGATTAAGGCAAACAAACAAACACACAAAAAAACCAAAAACCAAAACTCAAAATAATTGAAAGGAAAAATCACATTTACAGAAATTTTACTAAAACAAAAAAAGTGGATTAGCACTTCTAAAGCATCAAGACTCATGAAAAGAAATCCATGCTATCAGAGGGAACTTGATTGAAATATAGACATCCTGCAATATAGCTGACACAATGCATTAAAATCAAAAGCTAAGGACTTGACAAATTGAAAAAAACCCCCCAACTCTAAAGCTTTCCTTGCCAATCAAGCTGATCTAGGAAAGTAATCCCACAAATTAATGCCATAATTTTCTTACATATGAAATTTTATAGTTCATATGCTCTTTTTCTTACATTTTCACAAACTACTTTTTCATCTTTTTAATAGAACATCAATAAACTACCAGTATTCTTTCTAGATGGGTACTCAGGCACAATGGGATTAAGTGCCAAGGATGTATAAAATTTTATAGTTAAACTAATGGCTCAGCTAGGTCCTTTCAAGTCCAGTATCTATTTCCACGCTTTTTTTAATAAAGCAACTATAACCTCCGGAAGCTCATCAATACATTGGTTTTTCTGACCACTGCTGTAACAACCCAATATTAGCAAATAACCCTATTCCTGCAGTCATTTACTGGCAGTCTTGAAAGCTATTTGGAATGACAGATTTCTCCTTGTTATACCAAAGTACTATAATCAGCTAAATTCAAGTCACTGACATTTACAGGGCAATCCTACTCAAAATCATAATGGAAGGTAAGAGTGGTTTAGATGCCATTTCCTCTACCTCTGCTATTTCCAGAATTTCTTCCTTGGGAAGAATAAAGAAGCCTAAACTTTCCATGTCTGTTTTCCTGTATTAAAAAATGTGGCATGATAAGGTCTCCAAGGTAGCACATACTTTTTGAAAGACAGTAGTTACTGGAGAGGAGCAGCTCCTGCTTCCTGACTGACTAATATTTTCTGCTCTTCTTGGTGAAGTTTTAAGAACATGGTTGCATACAGTAAGTATCCCTAGTGATTAATCTATAGCAAATGTTAGTAATCTGCTACTTTAGGAATTTACAAATAATTTAAAACTAATTAACATTTTCAACTCATTGAAAAAAAAGCATTTTAACCTCTATTTTTAAACTGATTTAAGCCAGTGAATATGAATTAATATAAGTAGAGTTATATAAATGTTTAATGTGAATGGTAAGAAGTATGAAAAAAGTGGTGACAAGACATGAAAACAAAGGCTGCATACTAAATGTAAAGCAGTGTATTTTTAAATTTATAGATTTAATTTACTGGACTAGATTTTATCTAATTTCACATTTAAATACTTAGTTACACAACATGCAGCTGTATTAATATTCATGTATATGTTACTATTTAAATCCACTGAATCTCATTAGTAATACTAATGTATTACTTCTCATATCCTATTACTGTTCAAAGATACTCTGCCACTCAAAAAATGGTGAGCAGAACAGATGCAAAGGGCCATACAGCTACTGAAATGTAGAAAGGGATGGAGTAGAGCACACAATACTCCATTAAAACAAGTCTGTTTTCCAGCTTGAGATAGTGTGGGAAAGCGATCTAAACTCCTGGTTCACTCAAAATCTCTGCTTGTAATAGTTCAGTGCTGTGGCCTCTAATCCACTGCCCCTCATCACACTTATTACCTTCAAAGTTGAACAGGAGCAATCTCTTCCCAGTTTGAGTGCCCCGATGAAAATTATTGGTAAACTCTAGAACATGCTGAAGATATGTGCATCTGTAGCCTTCAAGGGAAATACAATCAACTTTATAAAACCACTATCTTGTTACCTGCTGGCTTACATTGCATGTTCTTTATGCAAGTTTCTTCACAGCGTATATCTGTCAAAATTACTGTCTCAGTATCTTGTATGTTTGGTATTAATGTTCAAAGGCTTACTGAAAATCTGTATTTATGCCAGTGCTTAAAATTTTACTCATGAAACACAAGTCTTTCGCATTCCCACTTCCATATCACTCTCCTTGGGTGATTGGTAACTTCAAATTCTGGGAGATATATCTCACTGTGATCTCTAAATTAGAGCTTCAACACTGTAAGTCACTATATTTTGGTTTAGTTTTTAAAACATAATTTGATTTTTTTTAAAAAATTAAAATATCCTATAAAAGAAAGATAAGGAAAAATTACACTCTTACATCTGAAATATAATTATCGCCACCTTTTTTTTTTATCTTTTATGAAATAGAAGTTAAAACTTTTTGTTATTGGTATTTTCACACTCATATGAATAACAATATAAACTGCCAACATGGTAATATTCTGTTTGGAAATAATATTACTAATCAGCAGAAATTTTCAGTGAATGCTTCTAATGAGAAGCCCCCACTGTCTCATAAATTTTCTTAGTGGAAAAATACCACCTTAACTCCTACAATTAGAATGAATGTAAACATATTTTTCCTATTGTTTCTACCCTTTATTAGTCTTTAGGGTTACTGGTCTACTGCGTTGCTCACAGCGTGCTATGTAGAAACTTTCACAGCATTTTCAGAGGCCACAAACAATTTCAGAGCAGCAGGGTAACATATTGTCAGCAAGTCACGCGTCAGGAATGAAATGCTTATGCATTTGAAGGCTAAAGACCAATTAAGTACCGCTCTAAGCAACCTATACCAAAAGAATTAACATCTACTTTAAAACCTGAGTAAAATGGTTTTGTTGCCTTAAATTACCATGTATGCATTGAATAATGAACCAATAATTTCCTATGTCTCTTGCTTCTCTTGCACATTTTGAATTCACAAAAAGCAATAAAAGTACCATACAGCACTCATACCAAGTTCGTAAAAATGTTTTGGCAATTTCTTCTGAAGAAAGAGCATCATGGATGGAATTTTGGTTTAATTCTAAAACAAAGAAAATTGAGACTGAAAACATAAATTACCAGCCTTTTTGCCCAATATGAATATCTCTTTTTTATCGTTCTCTATAAACTGTTTTGGTTGTTTTCTGTAGTGGTTCTTGTAAGGTTTAGTGGGGAGTCCATGCTGTAATTACTGTCCCTTTGAAAAGAGCTCACATTCTGTTTCAGTTTCTTTAAGGAGGGTGCCTCAGCTGCCAAATGGATGCTGACAGCCTAAAACTTCGGAAATCGAGCCTCCACTGTACCTTCACTGTGTTGGTGCTAAAACCTCAGCATATGTCTCTTCACAGACATATGTGGTGCAGTGATATTTCCTGATCTCAGCAGCTAGATACTTAGTTTTTAAAAGAAATTTTGAAAAGCAGTTTTTCTTTTTCTCAAAATTTGGAATCCAACAGTTTTTTTGTCTGAGATCTAGTGTGTAGAGTTTACAGATACAGAATTATTGACATCAGCACATAATTAAACAAGTAATACAGTAGATCTAAACTAAGATGACTACCTTACACACAGAATTGTTACAGTCAAAAAAGTGCTTTCATAAACTTGTTTTATGACCAACTGATTAATCGCCTTTCCTTTATTCAGGAAATATTAGCAGGTTCTTCAACTTACAGTCTATTAGGAAAAGATGCATATGTCCATAAACAGAGGGCAATAGCATGTTAAGGTATTATTAATTGTATTCAGTTCTTTGTAGCAATGTCAATGGCTTACGCCAGTGCTATAAAAACACTAATAATTGAAGGCAAAATTGTAATTGTAACTTCTCAGCAGTAATGATTTGGGACTGAGGAACAATTGGGCACACAAGGTAAGAAGCCCCAATACAGGAAGTGGTTAAAGAGAATGAAAGCAGAAATGCCAGAGACAGAGTGACTCCTTGCAAGGGAATGAAGTTTCCTTTGGTGATGAGGGACAGCCTCAGCATTTCTTATCCTGGAATGGGAGTGCTCAGGGGCCACCTTTAGGCAGCAGAGCTGGGCTGGGGGATGAATCCAGGGCTAGGCCGAGGTGCTCCATGCAACAGCTCTCAGGATGAGTGCAAGGCTATGTAAGGAATATGCTTCTGATGCATCTTTACAGGCTCTGTGTATAAGACCAATGCACTGGTCATTAAATTTTTCTTTTATATTCAAGCACAAACCTGTGTTTAATTTGCATCAGAGGGTACCATAGAAACTCCTTAACACAATACAAGATACAGTTCACCTAAACAGTACGAAACTGCTTTTTAGCTGAATAGAAGAGTAATTCAATGTAGGTAAGGACTTGCAGATTTTGAAGGCAGAAATTCATTGATTTCCAAACTCTGAAGAAAGTAAAAAAAGTTGCAGTGGAATTGTTTGCAGGGATTTTCTTCAACTTGAGGCATTTTAACATACACGGAAGAGTGAAAATACTTAAGAATACAGGAAAAAAGGAGTAGGAGAAATTTTCCTAACTTTTATCTGCAATGTAACTTTGCTGAAGCTGATACTGTGCATTGCTTTGTTTTGATTAAAGAAAAATATCCTCTTGGAAATCCATCCACTGAAATGTATTTACCATGATAAGCTGAAAAGTTATGAACATGATACTTCTGTTAGATATGGTTAATCAGCAAACTCAATGCTTATACAAAAATCAGACTCTCTTGGAGACTCCTACATGGTTTAGCAATTAATTTTAGGATTTCCTGTAACTTTCTCAAAGAATCTTAAGTCAGAATTCATGTATTCTCTGACTTCACCAGAGAGTGAAACATCAACATGATGATACCAAGTTTTTGCCATTTCTGTTGAGGCATGCTATTTGAATAAAAGTCTACAGTTTTTGAATTAGCAGGTTAATGAGAAAAAGGTTTTACAGTTGTGTTGTATTTGTATATTGTCATAACATTTGTGTCTTTTAAGAACATGAAAGGGTAAACTGTACCTTATGACTACAGGGAACACAGCGCAGCACTAGAGTAGGTTTTCCAAAGAGGTCGTGAAACCCCTGTCTTTGGAGATTTTTCTAGATTCATCTACAAAAAAAGCCATAAATTATCTATATTGTCAGTAACCTTGTTTCAAATTTGAGATGGGACAGGATGACCTCTCAGAAGACCCTTCCAAGCTGCGTTATTGTGATTCTGTGGAAAAAGCATCAGGATTTTACCGAGAATCATTTGTTGGTTTCATGGCCTAATAGAAGATAATGTACTGTGAAACCATAGAGATGGCATAAAAATATTTTGATATTGAAATACGCTGCAAATAGGACATATTAGGTAGATTTATTTTAAAACTCAGTGATTCCAGGCCATTTTTCGTGTAAGCAAGCAAGCGGAGAATAAGCCTAATGCATTTCAAATACTGCAAAATTTCTAAAGCTCATTACAGTATATTCACAAAGATTGCTTTCTGTTAAACATAGTAGAGGTTGACAGATTATTACAATATAGTTTCATATATGAATAATTAGTTACATTCACTCATGTCCTCCAACAAACTCAAATACTTCTCTGCATCTAAAAATAGTAAATGTGCTCTTCACATACAGATACATTCTGCAAAAATAGATTCATACATTTACGATGAATTAATGTTCAAAAACTGCTGAAAATCTCTTAAAATTAAAAAATTTCAATGATTTTTTCAGCCAAATTAAAAGAAATACAAATCTGACATCCTGGAAGACAAGGTCAAAATTTTTGATCAACAATTTAGCAGGGCCAGGTTGACCTTTAAAAATAGTGTCTTACTACAGGGATCAAATAAAATACTGGACAGATAGACTTCCAGTAAATATGTTTCCAGCACAAGCATCTTAAAGAATATCCTCAAGTGATTTTTCTTTACACTGAAAGTCTTGTAGTAGTTTTGTTGGGAATAGAGTTAAATTTATTCATAGTAGCTCATATATTTCCATGTTTTGTATATCTGCTGAAAATAGCATGGATAACTCAGGGATGCTTTCATTATTGCAGAGCAGTGCCTGCTCAAGATCTTTTCTACTTCTCACTCGACCCCACTAGCAAGCAGTGGACACCTGGGAGGGACATAGCTGAGGGAGTTGACCCCGACTGACGAAAGGAATTCCCTGTACCATGTAAAACTGTGTTAAACATTAAGAACTGTGAGCAGATGGTGGAAGGAGATATGTTTGGAGTTACAATGCTTGTCTTCCCAAGTCACGTGTGATGGAGCCTGTTTTTCATGGCGATGGCTGAACACCTGCCTGTCTATGGGAAGTAGTCAATTCATTATTTTGCATTGCTTGTGCACACAGCTTTTGCTTTACCTATTAAGTTACCTATTTGCTTTACCTATTAAATTAAATTCATTATTTTACATTGCTTGTGCACATAGCTTTTACTTTACCTATTAAATTGACTTCATCTTCATGCATATGTTTTCTCACTTTTACCCTTCAAATTGTTCCCCTCATCCTGCTGATGGGAGTGAGTGAAGGGCTGTGTGGGGCTGAGTTGATAAACTGATCTTGGGTTAAAACACAAAAAAGTCTGATTTTTAAAAATCTTTGGTAAAACAGACATCAGGACCTGAATGTCCTGTAAAGATCAGAAGAAGTCAGATGGGGAAAAGCAGTCCATTTTTCTTCTCTGAACTTTTAATTTCTGCCCAAATTTATGGTAACATAGCAATGGGTGACATTCAAAACATATAATTTCTGTTCTAATGTAATACTCTAAACATGTTTACTTCTACCTTAAGGACAGCTTTTTGGCTCTATTGAACACACCAAATTGTGGTAAGTTTAAAATAAGGACAACAGAAAAATTTCAAAGTGTTTATGTTCACCTTCTGATTGTTTTTTTCCTCCTTTTTACTCATCTTTTAAACTGTGATGTAAACCCAGATAAAGCAATAACAAACATTTATAGTTAAAGTGCCTCTGAAAAGTGAGGACTGTCACGGCTCTTTGGAAAAGAGTGGATGTAGGATTGTTATAGGCTATAAATCCCAGGAGTGGAATTTTTCTTCCTCTGCTCCGCTGTGGGAAGAACAGAGTTCGAATAGGGAAGGGAGTCAATTAGCTTTACAAAAAGTCTAGCCAGCTAGGCCGCATTCCTAGCTAATGGCCCATCGAAGGCTGGAGTGAGGGGGGCAGAAGGAGTTTGGGATTTTGGTAGGTGGCCTGGCTCACGGGGGGAGTGGCTGGTCGCCTTCACACAGGACAGGTGAGACTGCTGAGCTCTCTCTCTGGGGCGGAGACGGAGGTCTGCGTGGGTGCATTTGGACAAAAGGCCTAGAGGCCTGTCTTTCTGGCTTCTCACCCTGGTGAAGCCGGATCACTGCTCTCGGCTGGCTTTGCACACTGCCTTGTGACTCCAGCCGGAGCCTACTGTGTTTTCATCAGAGAGCTCTGTGCCCAGTGAGGGAGAGAGAAGAGGAGCCTTGAGACACAGTCATCTGGGAATGACAGTGAGTTCCGTTGGGGGTGGACTGCTTTCCTTTCCCCCTTTCTTCCATTAGGGGAAGGGTCCCCATTTTCTTTTCGGCTTCTCCTGCGACTCGAGACCACTCCCCAGACCCCTCCCTGTGTGGTGACTGCCAGCAATCCAACAGCGCCCCTTGCAGGCCAACACAGAGAACTGCAGGCTCTGCACCTCCGGTGATCCAACAGCGCCCCCGCCAACCACGATTAGAACTGCACTAAAGGACAGAGAAGTATTTAGACCTTTTCTTTTGTTTGAAGGGAACTACTGCGTACAGGACTATTTTTTAGCTGCTTTTATGTTCTGTTACTGTTCTTGCCAATATACATATATCTTTTAATAAAGGATTGTTATTTCTTCTTTTCTTTCCACACTTCCTCAATTAAAGCCCCTTAATTTTGAATTTACAATTGTTGAGAGGGAGGAGTTTGGTCTGTCCCATAACTCATCCTCTTTAGCAAACATTCTAGTCTCTTCAAACTGAGACAAGGATGAAGACACGAAGCGCTATAACATCACTTTAGTTCTCAGCTTCTGTCTCACATGCAAACGTGTCTACTTATTCAGTTCTGAATCTTCATATTGATAATACAGAAAGCATAAGAATCTATATTGACTTACGTAAAATCTACTGCACTAGGACACATGGAAAAAATTCAGAAAAGGAGAATACTCGGGGAAAGAAAAGACTCACTAGAGTAGCCAAAAGACACACCATTCAACCAAACAACGCACATTGAGCCAAATGATCGCCTCTTGTAAATAAATCCTACATTTGTTATTTTTACTCCTGCTTTTTTATCCAGCTATCAGATATTAACAGCGGAAGCAAAAAGTTCTGTTATCATACTATAGTGTTATTACAAGAGAAAAACTGTTCAGAGTCTTACTTTGAGTCTAATATTGAATGTTTCAATTTTAAATTAGTCATCCTGGAAATTATATAGCTATAAAATAACATTTTCAGTTTTGTTGATGAACAGAGGACAAGGTATTATGGTAAGGACAAAAACTAATTTTGAGTGTCCCTGTGAGTTCATGTGTGTCATGCTGATCTTTAATTAAAAGCTGTTTCTGCTGAAGGATCTCTGCCTTTACGTTACTATACTTTCAAATAACTGCCTTAAGCTGGCAGATTTTAAAAAGCAGACCATTGCTTCATGCCTTGAAATTCTTCACAAATTGGAATTTTTTGACCTTTCATAGAATGCTCTAAAATTCATCACTCATACATATCAAATGAATTTGAGGCAACAAGCCCCTTTAGACTATGACAGTAAATAGTGATACAGACAATAGCTGTTACCTATAACAACTTTAGGTCTGCACTAGTGTCTGGAACTACCATCTCTCAGGCATAACAGAAGATTCAGCTATTTATCAATACCATTTACTCCCTTGCCCTCATACTACCTTTCCTCTCATATTCATATATTCTTAAGGCAGTAGTGCTCTGAAATATCTGCTTTAAAGTTAACAAACTCTTCCTAAACAGCAGCCTTAGAAGTCATCTGCTAAGAATTCTACTAAGCAAAATTAACTGGAAATCCACAACTATTCTGAAAACAACTTTTCCTTTTTGTCCTCTAAATTTTAAGATATCTGCTTCAATAAAGAAAGAAATCTGCTACTTTCAGCTCCTGCATCAAAACGTCTTTGAAGGTAATTGCACAAGGCTTAGAAAAATCATTACAATATTGTCAAGTTATTAAAAAAATATTTCTTTTCTTTCTTTTCATTGTTTTATGAACTGCAGCAGTCCAAACTAAATGTTTGCTAGCTGGAATAATATGTTCTTTGTCATATTAAGTGAGTAGTATTTTTGCTATTATACTTTCTTTTTATTTTAACTTGTTCATGTTTTATTAAAATGAAAAAAGAAGGCCCAGCTATTCTTCATAACATATGAGTGAAAGCATCATTTAAGTTTCTACAGAGACCTTTCTTATTTAGAAGAACCATAATGATGAAAAAATTTAAATTTTTATGAAATTTGTAGGAACTGCTTTAGAAATTATTGATAACTGAAAAAGAAATTCTGAAATTTTCATAGGGTACTTTTAGACTTATACTATAATACCTCTATAGTTCTCACACTAACAAAGGGTTAGGGTAAATCTCTTCTGAAGCAGTTGCCTTTCTTTGTATAGAGTTTTCTGTCTGAAGATGATAGGGGAATGACATAAATTTCATGAGATAATGAGTAATGTATTAAATTGAACAATGCAGCACATTTTGCTTTGCTCAGATAAAGTACTGGATGTTATTAATAATACTTGGGTAATCCTCTCTTTCTATACATGTCAGAGCTAAACCAAGGGATTACATTCTTAATTTTTGAAACTTAAGTTTGAGGATAATATTTTATTCTTTATATTAAATATTAATAGCCATAACATTATTCTAGACTGAATTTACCAATTGTGTTGGTACCAAAGAAGGTCTTGTGTGACCCAGGATTGAGGTAAGATTGAAGAAAAGTTCATGATTTTAGAAAACATTTGGTTTTGTGATCATTTCACTACATCTGGAAAATGTGAACAGTGATTCTGCTGGAATAAATTTTCTGCAGCTAGTAATTTTTTTTCTGAACCCTTAAATAATTATTGAATATATAAAAATGTGAGGACCATTTTTGTCACAAAATATTTCAAATAAACAATTCTTAAAATTCTTACTTAAATTGGAAGAGCAGTTTGTGATAAGATCTTTGAAGTACCTGGAGAAGGGATAGTATTGATAAAATGTTATAACACAAAAATTAATCTTTTAAACATATTGGACTTAACAGAGTTTTAATTTATCTTTTGACTTTTCCCTCACAAATAAATTGCATAGCCAAGTGTCTGTCATGTAGAAAAGCATTTATAAACTCATTCAGATAACTAAACTCCATCTTTTAAGCCTACATTATATTGTGATTGGCTGGGGGGGCCCCCGGTGCCTCGTGGACGGAGGCCCCGGGCTGCCGCGGGCCGTTCCCGTGCCACGCGAGCTCCGCATGCGCGGTTGTGCCCCTGGGCGTGTCCATTGCAGGAGAGGGGAGAGACAGGGGGAGCCTTGCCGGCAGGTGCTGCACCTCCATGAAAGACGAGAAGGAAGCTTAGGAGCACACAGAAGTTTGGCGTTCCAGGGTTGGGGGGGGGAAGGGGGGGAGGGGCTGGGGGGGGGAGGATTAACGTAGTGTGTCAAGCGGGTCGAGGGGGTCCGTCGACCAGCAGGAGGGAGCACGGCACAATCCCGTATGAAATGTCGCAGGTGAGTAATGTGCTTGAAGATATGTGGAAACACTGTGGGGGAAGGATAAGGTCAGGGTGGATAATGGGTTCTTTTAGAATAATGGGGGTCCCCGCCAGGCTGGGGCCAATAAAAGGCACCCCCGCCTCGATAGGTACTGGGGTCAGAATGCTTGCTTTGTTTGTTCTGTCTGTCTGGTTTTGGTTCTCCTGTGGCTACTGCCCAGGTTCAGCATGTTCTGGATATACTTGCTTTGCTCTGTTACATCCTGAAACGGTGGACAGGACAAAGGGTTGTCCCTGGGTACCTCCTTCACTTTGTTTATAGGTAGGTGATAATAAAGCAGGAAATGAAAGACTTGCCCAAAGCGTTCTAATAGGAACATAGTCTCTGTACCCCTGTGCGGTTGCAAGCTATATGGTACGTGCCTCCAGAAGGGTCACCCATGCCAGACAGATCAAAACCGTAGGACCAGATTTAATACACCCTTGGGCAGGATGAGCTCATTAGCCTCCTGGCAGTCATCCTAGGAGAAGGACAACTCCAATCCCAAACCCGGGTAGATGGAGCTCGCTTAGCCCTGTAAGGCCATCCATCTAAGAGAAGGTCACTCTAATCAAACCTACGTCCTGAGGACCTCACTGCCACCGTCCAAGCTCGCTCGGCCCTGGCAGATGAACCTCAGGATTAAAGGGTGGGTTCAGTTCCGCGCACACTGAGTCTCACCTAAAAAATCCATTGCGCAGGCTTGAAGGCTTTACCCACATGCAAAAAGTCCTGTAGTGACGGGCGAGGGTCCAAACGGCAGGTGAAAGGTGCACTGGGAGCCGCAGACCCAACCCTGCATGCAGGTGGTTCAGGATATTGGTCATTTGAGACTGACCGGAGATGACAGTCTCTTGGGGCAGCACCCTGAATGACCAAGTAGCCTTTTCAAGGACAGCACTGCTTGCTCCACTCGGAGAGGGGCCTAGAAAAGGTGGCCTAAACAAAGCTCATCTCCACTTTCACCCGGTTGGTTAACCGCAGGCCAACGGGCATCTTCTTCCAATGCAGTCGCACGAAGAGCAAAAGACAAAGGCATGCACCTGCCTCCAAAGGTGTACCTAAATTAACTCTAGCATGTTGGAATATCAGAACCATGCTCGATTCTGCGGATAGCGGACATCCTGAGCGTCGGTCTACCCTAATCGCCCATGAGCTGGCTCGTCTCAACATCGACATTGCCGCTCTCAGTGAAGTTCGCCTTCATGAAGAAGGCAGCCTCAGAGAACATGGTACCGGCTACACGCTCTTTTGGTCAGGCAAGCCCAGAACCGAAAAACACCTCCCAGGAGTTGGCTTCATGATCAAAAACTCCATTGTTCCTAAACTCAAAAATCTGCCGACAGGTCACTCTGACCGCATTATCTCCCTACGCCTTCCGCTAAACAACAAGCAACATGTTGTCAGCTTTAGTATATATGCCCCAACTCTCCAAGCTGACCCTGCTGAAAAAGATAAATTTTACACTGACCTGCGCCTCCTTACCCAAAAGGTTGCTGCAGATGATAAGATCATTATCCTTGGTGATTTCAACGCCAGAGCAGGCAAGAATTTTGAAGCCTGGAAAGGAGTATTAGGCAAACATGGTGTTGGAAACAGCAATGATAATGGTCGACTTCTGCTAGAATTCTGTGCAGAGCAACAACTCACCGTCACTAATACTATCTTTCAGCAGAAAGATAGTCTGAAGACAACCTGGATGCACCCCTGTTCTAAGCATTGGCACCTCATTGATTATGTCTTGGTGCGACAGAGAGATGCCCGCGATGTCCACCATACCCGCGTGATGTCCAGCGCAGAATGCCAAACAGACCATCGGCTTGTGCGCTGTAAACTCAATTTCAAGCTCAATTTCAAACCAAAAAGGGGCAGCATCCCAGGGAGAAGACTCCAAGTTAACAATCTCCAATCAGCCACAGTAAGGGACAGTTTCCAGGTAAACCTTCAAACCAGGCTCGAAAACATTCCCACAGCTTCTGCAGATTCCTCTCCTGAAACAATCTGGTACCATATTAAAAACAGCATCCTGTAACCCTCTGAAGAATCCTTAGGGTTCTCCCTCAAGAAGAACAAGGACTGGTTTGACGAAAACAACCAAGAAATCCAAGACTTGTTGAGGAAGAAGAGAACCGCCCACCAAGCACACCTTGCACTGCCATCCTGTCACGCAAGAAAAACAGCCTTTCGTCTCGCATGCAGCAAGCTCCAACAGAAACTCCGTGACATCCAGAACAAACGGTGGATCGATTTAGCTGAAAAAACTCAATTATGCACAGATACAGGTGATCACAGAGGATTCTATGAGGCCTTGAAAACAGCATACGGGCCTACATACCAGGTCCAAAGCCCTCTACTCAGTGCTGATGGTCAAACCCTTCTAACAGATAAAACCTCCATTCTGAATCGATGGTCTGAACACTTTCAGACTCTTTTCAGTACCAACCGTGTAGTCCAAGATTCAGCAATTCAGTCCATCACACAACAACCAGTAAAGTATGAATTGGATACTGCCCCCACTTTAGGAGAAACCCTCAAGACCATACAGCAGGTGAAAATCGGCAAGGCAGCTGGGGTTGATGGAATTCCACCTGAAGTCTGGAAACATGGGGGTCTTGCACTCCACACCAAATTTCACGAGTTTGTGGTGCACTGTTGGGAGCTCGGTGAACTACCTTCAGACCTTCGTGATGCTGTCATCATCACTTTGTATAAGAAGAAAGGTATTAAATCAGATTGCTCAAACTACTGTGGTATTACTCTGCTCTCCATTGCTGGCAAAATCCTGGCAAGAATACTCTTGAACAGACTAATACCCACTATAGCAGAAGAAATTCTACCTGAAAGCCAGTGTGGTTTCAGAGCCAACAGGAGCACCACAGACATGGTATTTGTCCTCAGACAACTGCAAGAGAAGTGTAGGGAACAGAACAAAGGTCTCTATGTAACCTTTGTCGACCTCACCAAGGCTTTTGATACTGTGAGCAGAAAAGGTCTGTGGCAGATTTTGGAACGTTTAGGTTGTCCCCCCATTTTAAGTTCCTTAAAATGGTCATCCCACTCCATGAGGATCAGCACGGCCAAGTCAGATATGGCAACGCACTTTCTGAGCCCTTTTTAATTAAGAATGGTGTGAAACAAGGCTGCGTTCTCGCTCCTACCCTATTCACCGTCTTCTTTAGCATGATGCTCTAAAGGGCCACAGCAGAACTCGATGATCCGGACGGCATCTACATTCGATACCGTACTGATGGAAGTCTATTCAATCTAAAGCGTCTGAAGGTCCACACCAAGACCCTAAACCATCTTGCCTGGGAGCTGCTATATGCTGATGACGCCGCCCTTGTTGCCCACACAGAAGCAACCCTGCAGCGTTTAACATCCTGCTTTGCTGAGGCTGCTGAGCTTTTTGGGCTGTAAGTCAGCCTGAAGAAGATAGAAGTTTTCTATCAGCCTGCACCTCAGGAAGTCCCCCATCATCCCCACATCACCATTGGCCAATCAGAGCTCAAATCAGTCCAACAGTTTAATTACCTTGGTAGCCTCATCTCCTCAGATGGTAAGATCGACGGAGAGATAGACAACAGGTTAGCTAAGGCATATAGTGCTTTTGGAAAACTCCACAAAAGAGTATGGCGTAATAAACACTTGAAGAAAAGCACCAAGATCAGTGTTTACAAAGCCATAGTGTTGTCTACTCTCTTATATGGTTCCGAATCATGGGTCATCTACCGCCACCACCTGCGTCTCCTAGAACGCTTCCATCAATGCTGCCTCCGTTGGAATCCTTAACATCCGCTGGTCAGATTATGTGACCAATACATCTGTACTAGAGCAAGCAGCTGTCACAAGTATTGAGGCCATGTTACTGAGAACGCAGCTGCGATGGGCAGGGCACGTCTCAAGGATGAAGGACCACTGCCTCCTTAAGATCTTGCTCTATGGTGAACTTGCCACTGGCTGCCGCATGAGAGGAGCCCCGAAGAAAAGATACAAGGACTCCCTGAAACAACATCTCAGCCTTGACCATATTGATCACCATAACTGGTCTACTCTGGCCTCAAATCGGGAGGCCTGGAAACACACCATCTATAACGCAGCTGTCTCCTTCGAGAACACACACAGGATCACTCTCGAGGAAAAAAGGCAACGCAGAAAGAACCGTGTCTTGCAGAATACACCATCTAAGGAGTCTTTCTGCTGTGTCTTTTGCAATCGGATATGTCTGTCACGTATTGGCCTCATAAGCCACCAGCGTGCCTGTAGCAAAAGTGGATAGTGCCTTCCCAAATCTTCGTTCGCGAAGCCAAGCCATGATATTGTGATTGCAACATCAGAGGACATATATCTAAAGATGGGAATATCAATACATTGAATACTTATAAATTGAAGATTTAACTCCTAGAAAAAGCTCCTGAAAGGGAAAAAAAATGTCTAAACAGATGAAATATTTTTAGAGATAGTTGTCACCAGTGATTTCTGATAACAGAGGAATCTCTATAGCTGAAATAATTACAGTAAAGTTGCCAAACATTCAAGTGAGATTTAACATAAATTACATCCAACCCAAAAAGCCCTAAATCCATCAGTGTTTGTGCATATGACAACATAACATCTCGCTCTGAAAGCATCACAAAGCACCCAACAATGAATATGTATTTGAGAAATCATGGAAACATTTCTGAGCAATTGGTACAAAATTAGAATGTAAGCACAAGTAAATCTGTAGACTGAAATATTTCATTATAAAGGGAAAGGCAGAGCTAGCATTTAAACTTTATGTGATTTTCACAACCACTCTATCTTAATCTGCTTAAAATACTTCAAAACTGTAGATGAAAACATGAGTCATTGAAGAAAATAGTATATATAAATGGTCTCACGCAAATGCAACCATGCAAAATGAAATTAGAATAATCTTAGTTCCCAGGTGGTGGGCTTAGAAATGCTAAGTGTGAAACCCAGGAGGAAACGTCTAAAATGACTAAAAAATTTTGGCTCAAGACGCATAATCAGTAGAGAAGTTAACGTTTTGTTCTTCACTGAGATAAATTACTCAACTGGTTTTATTTGTGTTGGAAAAAAGTGCAGTCGAGAAATTGCAAATGCAGTGGCTCTGTAGATGTCTTGAAATAACAGAAATAGCCAGAGGTCACTCCTTTTATCAAACCATGAAATTGCTTGAGGTCTAGTCCATCAGGGAGAAGTTAGGCTTATTTGTCTTCCACCTTGGCTGAAATTTGCAAGTGTAAGTTAAAAAGATACATTAGGAGTATTAGTCTGTTTTCAGGTCACAAGCTGCTGCACTTTATAACGTGAGTTAACAATAGAAGCACTCCCAGCCTCTTTCCTCCTTCAGTTGCATCATGCCTATTTCTAAGATAAAAAGTCTCTCAGACTATAAGTTTATTAAGGTCATCTTTTACCCATGGCAGTGTCACTGACATCTTCAACCTGAACACTCGTCTTGGCACCGGATCCTCAATGTGAAAGCTATACCAAGTGAAGGCTTGGAAGAGAGAGAAAAGAGGCAATTGAAATGAATGCACATTAATGATGCTTGTGGACTCTTTCTCTACAATGATGAAAAAACTATCATTAAGTTCATGTATTCTTTACTTTAATAAGTCTATAGGTAAGAGAAGCCAAATGAGATTTTTCAAATTAATGTGCTTTTAAGTAATGTACAACACAAGTGATAGCAACTATTACACATATATTTGTGTCTTCTACCTTTTACTCCAAACCCATGAAATGTTATCCTGCATAATTTTGAAAGTCAGTGAAACATAGTCGGCTCAGTAACACTGATGCTTCTAGTCTTTTTTGCTATGAAATACTTATTTGCATGTTCTTAGCAACTAATTTTATCCATAACTATATACTCAGGAATTTCTATGCAAAACCAACATTTTTCTTAACTGGTCCATGGTTTGCAGTAAAATATTTCTTAAATTTTGGTTTAAAACTGATTTTTTTTTTCTGTTGAATTGCATATCATAAAAACTTTCAATCTTTTGTTCATCCAGCAATTTGAACATTTATTTTAAAAGAATTTTTTTTTCTGGGGTAATGTCAAAACATGAAATCTGAATTCAGTTTGTTTTCTCTGCTGTCACCTTCTTACTAGATGAGAAATCCTTATAATGATTCTTGTTTATGGAAGAATAGACCTAACTCAGGAAAATCATATTTAATTGAAAATTCGTGATATAACTGATGTCACCAACACCATTCTTGTCCTACAAATTTCTCCTGAAAACTCACTTCTACCAATATAATTGGAAGAAACTACTATTAAAAAACATACACTTATCATTATCTTGAGGGGAATTTCTGTTATTTAGTTGTTTTCCCTTTGCAATTGCAGTTAGAAAAGAGTATATTTCTGATAAAAGCTCGTAAAAGCTACCTTGAAAAACAAAGAAAAAAGTAGAAAAGAAAAAGCAGAAAGACACATCTAGCATAGCAGTAAAAAAAATAAGGGGCAGCTGATCCAGAAGAACCTTGTAAATAATAGATCTTTGAAACATTGATAACTGTTTAAAAATCATTCTGGAAGAAAGTGACACCAAATTAACGAAAACTGTTCTACGAGGTAACTGTTTTTCCTTTCCTTTCTCTCCTTCTCTCTTTCTTCTCTCTTTCTTTACTCTTTTAATCTGTTTTCTTCTTTAACTCTTTTACTTCTCTTGTGGGTAACTTAAAACCAATGAATTGTGTTTTACTAAAGCTGGTATATTGATTGATCGTAGTGGGGGTAATGCGTCTTTATGCCAAGTGTTTTAGTGAAATATTTTTTCTTGGTTGTATTTTACTCCTGTAAAATCTTTTGCCAAAATATCTTATTTTTCTCACTAAATTAAAAGAATTTTTCTTAGAGAACAGTGACTCTTTCTCCAGACACTAATTTGAGGTTATAACGAACCAAAATGCTTTTAAAACGTCTTAAATAAAATGCAAGTGATCTGGGCAGTTTGTGGCTTAAAATCTGGAGTGTAACAGATGGATTGTGTCCCTCTGCAGGTGATGCCTTCAAAAGGGACAGTATTGCTTTCTAGTTGTATGATTCATAATATAAAATGGTGGGATTTGTAAGCAGAAAACATGACAAAACTCTGGAAGAGATCCAAGCATCATTAGAACACCTAAGGTATCATATTGCTCTTGTTTATAGAAAAATAAAACAAAAGAACTAAAAAGGAAATAAGTTTGTGACCATGAATACTGCTGGGTACTTTTAATGACAACAACATGACCAATTCAATAAGCTACTGAGTTGTACTGAAAAAATTCTTCATTTGTTACAGAAGGGAAAGTCTACCCTCTCAAGACTGATCCTGCATCTTGTGTTTTGGTGTTGTATATGCACTTCTGTATTCCTATGATTTTTCATATTTCACTGCTTTCTTTAGCCATTGAATTATAATGGTCTATATGTATAAATGAAAGTCACAAAGGATCATAGTAATAAACCATACACTCTTTCTACAGTTGCAGTTGTTATAGGCTCTGTAACTAAATTACTCTATTTTGTGATCATCCCTTGTGTCAGCCTTCTGGTTTTTTGCTGTTTTCCCTGTAGATAATCCAGCTGGCATGTGCAAGTAGAATACATTAGCAATAAAAATTAAAAAGGGAAATTGCAGTATCTGTGGTAAGTATGGGTGTAGTAAACTCATCTTCCACCTTCCTTTCATCTCAGAGTTCAAATTCCCCCTCTCTTGCTTCATTCCACAAAACCCTCCCTCCTTGTAATCTTTGACTCCTGGTAAACTCATCCCCTTAACTCTCACCTGACAGAGCATAAAATTTGAGAACTTTTTTTTCTCTCAGTGTCAACTTTTTTACATTGCCCGGTACATTCAACACCAGGGAAGTAACCTCTGCAGTTCAAATTTGTAGCAAGAAGGAGGTAGTTTAACCACGCACAATTGGGTATATCTTTCACTAATGCAGTGTGTTTTAGAATCAAGTATCAAAAGACCCAAAATTAAGCCACAAAACAATAAAAAATTGCAAAAGAATATAGGTTTTAGAAATGACACTGAATTGTTGTATTTAAAAAATATATTTCTGCCCAGGTTCCTGTCTTGACAATAATTTTTATTTTTTTTCTTTTCAAACCTTATGCTTTTCACAAACAACAATTTAATTGTGTGGTAGAGTAGGACAATAACACTTTCTCTTAATTAACTGTATTAGAAGCTCAGAGGAAGAATAAAACATGCCCAAATATTTGTGCATTGAATCTTGGACAAGCTTTATTAAGGCACTTAGTCATGCTTTTGAAACCATGTAGTCAGTTTATTCTCTGTATGTCAACTCATTTATGAGCCTCAAATAAGAAATTAAGATTTCTCTTGCATGGAATAGAATCAATACTCCTTTTAAAAAAAAATCAAACCTTTGAAGAATCCTTAGGGTTCTCCTTCAAGAAGAACAAGGACTGGTTTGATGAAAACAATCAAGAAATCCAGGAATAGTTGAGGAAAAAGAGAATTGCTCATCAAGCACACCTTGCTCAGCCATCTTGCCATGTAAGAAAAGCAGCCTTTCATCTTGCATGCAGCAAGCTCCAACAGAAACTTCGTGACATCCAGAACAAGTGGTGGATCTAGCAGGAAAAATTCAATTATGCACAGATACAGGTGATCACAGAGGATTCTATGAGGCCTTGAAAACAGCATACGGGCCTACATACCAGGTCCAAAGCCCTCCACTCAGTGCTGATGGTCAAACCCTTCTGACAGATAAAACCTCCATTCTGAATTGATGGTCTGAACACTTTCAGACTCTTCTGAGTACTAGCCATGTAGTTCGAGACTCAGCCATTCAGTCCATCACACAACAACCGGTGAAGAATGAATTGGATAGTGCCCCTCCTATGGGAGACACTCTTAAGGCCATAAAGCAGATGAAAACTGGCAAGGCAGCTGGGGTTGATGGAATTCCACCTGAAGTCTGGAAACATGGGGGCCAAGCACTCCATGCTAAATTTCACGAGTTTGTGGTGCGCTGTTGGGAACCAGGCAAACTACCATCAGACCTTCGTGATGCAGTCATTATCACCTCGTATAAGAAGAAAGGAGATAAATCAGACTGTTCAAATTACTGTGATATTACTCTGTTCTCCACTGCTGGCAAAATCCTGGCAAGAATACTCTTGAACAGAGTAATACCCACTATAGCAGAAGAACTTCTACCTGAAAGCCAGTGTGGTTTCAGAGCCAGCAGGAGCACCACAGACACGGTGTTTGTTCTCAGACAACTGCAAGAGAAGTGTAGGGAACAGAACAAAGGTCTCTATGTAACCTTTATTGACCTCACCAAGGCTTTTGATACTGTGAGCAGAAAAGGTCTCTGGCAGATTTTGGAATGATTAGGATGTCCCCCCAAGTTCCTTAAAATGATCATCTCACTTCATGAGGATCAGCACGGCCAAGTCAGATATGGTGATGCACTTTCTGAGCCCTTTCTAATTACCAATGTTGTGAAACAAGGCTGTGTTCTTGCACCAACTCTATTCACAACCTTTTTCAGCATGATGCTCTAAAGGGCCACAGCAGAACTCGATGAAGAAGATGGCATGTACGTTTGATATCGTACTGATGGAAGCCTATTCAACCTAAGGCGACTGAAGGCCCACACTAAGACATTAAACCATCTTTTCCGGGAGCCGCTTTATGCTGTTGACAATGCCCTTGTTGCCCACACAGAAGCAGCCCTGCAGCGTTTAACATCCTGCTTTGCTGAGGCTGCTGAGCTTTTTGGGCTGGAAGTCAGCTGAAAGAAGACAGAATTTTCCATCAACCTGCACCTCAGGAAGTAGATAGGTTCCATCATTCCCATATCATCACTGACGAATCAGAGCTAAAATCAGTCCAGCAGTTTAATTACCTAGGTAACATCATCTTCTCAGATGGTAAGACTGATGGAGAGATAGACAACAGGTTAGCAAAGGCATACAGTGCTTCCGGAAAACTCCATAAAAGAGTTTGGCAAAATAAACCACTACCTCCCTAAGATCATGCTCTATGGTGAACTTACCACTGGCTGCTGCAAGGGATGAGCCCCGAAGAGGAGGTACAAGGACAACATCTCAACCTTGGCCATATGGATCTTCATCACTCCTCTACTCTGGCCTCCAATTGGGAAGTCTGGAGACACACCATCTATAACGCTGTTGCTTCTTTTGAGAGCACACGCCAGATCACTCTTGAGGAGAGAAGACAACGCAGAAAGAATCGTGTCTGGCTGATACCATCCAAGGAGTCTTTCTGCTGCGCCTTTTGCAACCAGACTTGTCTATCTCATGTTGGCCTTTTTAGCCACCAGTGCGCTTGTAGAAAATGGGGATAGAGTCTTTCCCAAATCTTCGTTTGCAAAGCCTAGCCATGAATATATGGCACAACTGTTGGAATTTAATTATTCGTCTGAAAATGTCTCTCATAAGTATTCAAATAGTTCCACTGTATCAAACCATGCCAAAGTACTCTAGATTAAGAGTCTTTGGGAAAGAGACAAAAACAAGAGGAGCAGGGGAGGGAGGGAGAATCTGCATCTTTAAAGTATTATCACCCATCATCTGCCTCTTGTGTTCCTTCACAGAGTAAAAAAACTACTCAGGAAGAGAAAGCTGTAATAGCTTCGCATCTGCTCTTGGAGCAAATTTTCCCTCCTTGCAAACAAGGTATGCACACCCAAGCCAAGGGAAAATCAAATATAAACATTAATAGATAGTACAGAGAAATGTGTAGGGATGGTGCATGTTAATGTGAACCAAATATGTACCTAATAACTTGCAGTTAAAAATTCGGTTTGTGGTTGTTACAGCTGATGCACGGTGCTTGAGAAATCTCTTAGGACTCTGAACAACAACCAAAAGTCCCTGTTGTCTGTTTTTATTACAGCAATAACTTATCTACAGATGCATATTATTTGTGAGAGATGCTTTAGTTCTTATTTTGAACTAATTTTGAAATTAACCCAAAATATTGCGGAGAGCACAAAGTAGCTTACATGCTGTGAGGAAGTCTGTTTTGCAAAGTAATTCAAAAAAAGCATTTGTAAATTCTACCGTATCCAAATATCTACTATGCTCTTAAAAAAATGTCAAAAACATTCCACAGTTTCATTCTGTTTTCCTCTCACTGAAACCATTAGTGCCACGCATGAACAAATACCACTGCATTTTTGCCATTGATGACAAAACCAAGGAAGGTGGGTTTTTTAATGAATAAGCATAATATTTCATATGAGAAACTTTTGAAAATAAATAATCACAGTTGAAATAGTAATATTAGCCAAATTCACTGGCATTTCAATGATTAATTGAAAATTAACCACAACATTTATTGGTTCAAGTCTCAAGTTGAAGATATGTGCACTGCAGTCTTCAGCAAATATCAAAACATTAAGTGGACATTTCAAAATATTTACCTAGAAATTTTTATTTGAAATATTTGCAAAATACTGAAAAGTTGACACTGTAGGTCACTGAAACAGGAAATATGCCCAATGTTATCCTTATATCCTCTTAGAGGAGATTTACATACAGCTAACATTTACACAATTATGTAAACTATTG
Source organism: Chiroxiphia lanceolata (assembly GCF_009829145.1). Taxonomy (NCBI): domain Eukaryota; kingdom Metazoa; phylum Chordata; class Aves; order Passeriformes; family Pipridae; genus Chiroxiphia; species Chiroxiphia lanceolata. Next base: position 57,826,111 of record NC_045671.1, on the reverse strand, counting down.
AAGTGAATAGGTTTTAAGCTGTTGTAAAGTGATTTTGCCTGGTATGGGGGGAGGAGGGAACTAATAAAAAAGCAAACAAAAAATCCACAACAAAAACTCCCACCCTCAAGTCAAAAATAACAGGCATTTTTTCAGTACCAATCCATTTCAGGAACAGATCGCAAGCAGCAAAGAAAGCATCATTTTGTGAACCATTTGCCTGCTCTAAATAGGTCAGGCAGATATGGTCACAAGTCCCAGCAGCTGCTCCCTACCACTTGAATGAAAAACATAATATTCTCAATCTAGATGTAAATGGTGGCTGACTTCAGGACTATAACAATGAAGCTTCACCTTCAAATATGTGCAGTACTTACTAGTACCATTAAAAAAATTCAGTGTCTATTCCAACCCATCCTTGAATGTCTACAGTTATTTGTAGGGCAGGCAAATGCTTAGTTATCAAGGTATACCAGTAGCTAATTACAGACTCCTTCAGCTGAAGCAAAAATGGGTTCTCAGTTTGCATTTTAAAAACTTTTACTTGGGGAATGGGAGAGCTTTCTACACATTTTTCAATCAATTAAGAGTTTAAAGTGCAAAGAAAAACATACTTTTCTCTCTTCTATTCTTCACCCTTCATCCTCAGTGTGCTGTGCTTGCTGCTACTGCCAAACATAAGATAGACTAGAAAAGTAATTATGTATTTAGTATAGAGGAAGAGCTGGGGAGAAGCCATGATGATAAGAAAGTACTGAAGCAACAAGCTTTTCAGAAAGCTAATTACTATGATAGATTGTCTTGATAATTATAGAATGATGCATAAGAAGTATTTTCATTTTTTCCTACAATTTCTCTCTCTGTCCTCATGTAGACATTTACTAACGCCACTGTATCAGTTTGGCCTGGCTCTCCCGCCAAGTCCAAGCTGTCTCCTACCCACTCCTGCTCTCCCCAAGTGAGGAAAAAATGAACCACAAGAAAAAAACTGAAAGAATTTCGAACGAAATGGGATTATATCAAATATATATATATATATATATATAAAATATATATTTACAATTATATCTACAATTTGAATATATTATACACAACAGGGAACTCCCGAGGGGGAAAAAGGGAAAAGTGAGGGGGAAAACAGGGATAAAAAGAAACCTAAAAAACAAATATCTCCTAAATATACCTGTTACTAGAGAGCTAATGAATAAATATAAAAACGAATTAAATACTTCCCTGATTGGGACAGCAGAGCTGTGCAAGGCAGCAACCAACTCCCCCACGACTCCCAGAGAGACTGGAGATAACGGCAGGTCTGAGTAGCAGGCCCTGGCCTATATAAGCAAAGCTCGTCTGCAGAGAGACCTGTCACCTTCAGCCACCAGAAGAGAGAAGAGAGCGAATTCTCTTATCTGCGCCTTTTTATATGTTGTGTTACGGAAAGGAATAGCATGGAATACTTCCTTGGTCACCTTCCTAGTTCCTTTCTGGTTACAAACTGGTCTCCAGGAAGGCCTAGGGTGAAAACTATCACAGCCACCATTCCTACAGTCAGGCCAATGTGTTAGATAAATCTATTATTATCATTTAAGCATAATCAGTAAGGTTAGAGTAGACTAGATTCAACTAGTCTAAAAACACGGCTTTTTGTTCTCTGTTGAAGATTATTGCTCATAACCAGTCTGCTCTGACAGACTGCAATTTGGAATTTATTGTATACTCTCAAGAAAAGATTTTTGTTTTCCAAGGGTCACTTCTGTTGTTTTTAAGTCACAACACATGAGAAAAACCTATCATTATCTGTTAAACAGATAGGCCGATTTGTATTGACATCACTGTAGTTACAAAATACATATACATCAATAACTTTTATTGTTATGAAAGCAAAGGAGGCCAACAATAAGAAGTACTGGACTGGATATAGAAAACAAGGTATAATAGTACTTGTACAAAGCTATTTGGTAGAAGTTAACTTTAATTCATTGTCCTGCAAGTTGATTGTGTTATCAATTAAGACCAGATAAATTTATGTCTGAGAAAAAACCAGGTTAGTCATGTATGTCAATATACTTTAAATATTTGCTTGCAAGATGAAAGCTACAGTTTTTATAATTATTTCTATAATGAGGAAAAAAAGAATTTTGTTACACATACTGTGAAAGAGGTCTTCCACATACTGAGCAGGCTCCCATAAAAACGATATTTTAGTTCTATGGGTGACTTCAATTGCTGTTTTCTAACTTAAACTTGTATCCAGTAAGATGTAGGTCTGTACCTACATATTTGAATGGTGTCACTGGTTTAAGTAAACCATTTTTAGCCAAACAAAGATTTCTTTAACGGTTGGTGTAGTTACAAGGGCATAAAGAATTATTTTCCCCACTTCATCTTACTCTCCAAATTACAGATTTAGATGCCAGCCTTTTAAAGGTGCTGGATTTTAGGGATCAAGAATCAACCCTTAATAAATACATCAAAAATAGCAGGGAATGTAAGAATATATTTGCCATATATTGAACACTGGCTTCCCTGAACCATGAATTGGAAGACACTCTAATTAAAATACTTGACTGTTTCAGGAAAGCTTACATACCATGCAGATAAGTTAATAAAGAGGTAGGACAGCAGAAGTTTCATACAACCCATACCCAAAATTCACATCCAAATAATATTTATCACCCTGCAACCCTTAGACAATACCTCCAGCAAACCTAAGGTAAAACAGATACAGATCACTCCATCACACGAGCCTAACTTGGCAGCAGAAGTAAGAGCAATATCAGAGTGCTCTTCTGATGACAACTGCTTCTTTTTACTTAAACACAGGTGTGTTTTATCAGCTGACACTGACAGATTCTTCAGTTCCAGCTGGCCATTAATTCCGCCCTGTCTTTGCAGAATTTTTTGCATGGGACATCATTACTTGTGGACTTTCCACAGATGATGTGTTTCAATGACATAGTAAAGCAATTACAGGCTTCCAACATGGTGCACACCAGAATACTGGGTTAAAATTTTATTTCACCATTAATTTTATTTCACTATTAATTTTATTTCACTAATATTATTATACTTTTAATAATTTCTATGGGATAGCTCTGTAGAAATATAAGTAGCGAGAAATGTCTCACCACACTATGCATCTAACATCACTTTTGTTTTCTCTATTCCTACTATGCGTTGACATAGTACTACTGAAATCCATAAATTAAGTAATTAAGGCAAATACAACAAGCACACATTCAGCAGTTTTAGCAGAATTTGCTCAACACAAAACTGAACTGATCACTTTACCTTATGAATCTGTCCTCCTAAAACATATCATCTTCAGTATTGCTTCCTAATTGAAAATCTTGTCAGTAGTGGTTTACCCACTCTTTCATTCCTTTTAAGTAAAGTATGAAATCAAGGTTAAATGTACCACAACTACTCATTGCCAACTTGTGACCCAGGAATGGTATGAGAATTGTATTCTGCCTTTGGCTGAAAAAGAGAGTATGACTACTGATAGCACTTGCAGAATACAGAAGTGTGCAAACATTAATTCTCAAAATTGTCCTATGAGTAAGGTAAATATTTTTGACAGAGCTAAGATTCAATAACAAGATATCTTTCATTACATTCATTTATGAATGTTTACATATTTTTCTGTCAGCTTCCAGCATTGTTTTGCAAGCCTTTAAAAGTAAACTTATTTCAAGAGAAGATAATTAACTCATGGAAATTCTCTTGAATTTAATTTGAGAGTTGTTTATGAGAAAACATAAACAGAGACATCGTCTGGAGTTACTAAGTACTTAATGACGAGTTTTAAAACCAGAGTTGAAAGTAGTTTCAGGCATCAATGAGGAGTCAGCATGTTATAGTAATAGGACATTGTTTTTTAACATCTGTCTCCTGCTTTACCCCACGTCTAGAATTTTTATTCTATTTCTCTGCTCCTTCTTCGTCCCTCCCGTCCCACCTCCCTTCTCATTTCCTACTGTTACTGAAGGTTGAAATAAATTTGTATTGCCAAACCAAGGACATTCCTCTGAGTCTGAAGTGTAAGCACTGCTGAAAAGGTTTGAAACATGGAGAAAAAAAAAAAGCATCTGGAACATCATTTTACTAAAGAGAAACCAATAGATATACATACATTTTTGCAATTTTTTAAATCCATTTCTACATGTGAAAAATGTGTTGATTTTCAGCACTTACAGAAATCCAGGCTAATCACTTTAGGCAGGAAGTGATATATCTGGCAATGATATAATGAATCAGACTTGAATTTTTCAGAGATGTTAAGCATGAGTTTCATGAGTTTGGACATATTGACAGCCTCAGATAACAGAAAATAAATGACAAAGAAGAGGATACACAAAGCTAATGGAAAAATTTCCTCCCTTTTACCCACCAGTGTTCTTACCCAGTTAGATTTTGTCTTTCTAAAACCGTAAGAAAGGGTAACTGAAAAGGTTGTGCTGCCATCCATTAATTCTGGAAAGAGCTCTAGTGTGATTTTTGTCCTTTCTGCTAACCAGTGAGGAATTTAGCAAGTGTTAGGAGGTAATACATGCAATCAAAACTGAACAAAAAGCAAACTAATGTCTTCTGATGACCTTCATTAATTTAATGGAAGATGTATAGAGCTGTGGTTTTTGGTTGGTTGGTTGGTTTTTTAGGGGGTTTTTTTTGAAAGTTTTCCAAATAGGTCTTAAAACAAAGCAAACACTGTTCTTGTACAACTTCATCATCCTTCTGCATATGTTATAGAGGAAATACAAAAATAAATTAAAAAATAGCCAGTTAATTTCTGTTCGCAGATAGTAACCAGGCATTAGTTCATTGCACTAAAAAAAATTGATCGAAAAGGAATGTAGCAAAAACATTACTGTAGTCTACATGTGTGTATAAAAATGCCATAGAGCATTCACAGAAAATGTATGGGGGGAAAAAACCACCTGCAGCAGCTTTTTACGGACAGCAGTTTGAAACATTTAGTGTCAGAAAGCCTGTCAAGCCTGAAAAGAAAGCACGCTAATATGTGATAATATAGTCAAAGGCGAATCTTAGGTCAATCGTATACTAATTAGTAATAACTCATACCATCAAAACATGATGACTAATTTCACCTGCTGTACGTCAGTAAGTAGAATTTATGGTGAATAAAAAGAATAAGACACATGTATAACAGGATCAGGAAATGCCATAAGTTTCACATCACTAAGACTAGAATTACTTTGCAAAAATGATCCACATTTACAGATCTGTAGCAATGCAAAAAAACCCCCAACAAAACAATAAAAATATTTAGCAATATAGTGACAGCTCATGTATTCATTGAGAAATAATATTATTTCCATCTTTTAGCTCAAAATGTTGCTCAGTTATAGTGTTCCAAAAGAAAGGGCTTTCAGCTAGGCTCAAAATAAAAATAAAGTTTACTATCACTTTACTATGCTGAATAAGTGATTGCACAGGAGGAAACCGCAATGGAAGGTAACAACATGAGAAACAACAAATGCTAAGATGTTTTGTCATTAAGACATTTATAGAAACAAATTCTGGTCAGATCTGTCTTTGAGGTTGAAACTTCTTTTCTTTTTAGATTTTTTTTTTTAATTATTTGTTTAGGGTTTTGGAGGAGTTTGTGTGTGTGTGTGTGCTTGTTGTTTGTTAGGGAGTGCATTTATTAATTTGTAGCTTTCCATTAAAAGTCGTGAAAAGACTGAAAGGCAATCAAACAGATAAGTGTGCCATAAAGGTCTGGCATTATTTTGCAAGCAGAGAGAAGGCACTAAATCAGTAGAATTTCTAAGTACAGAAAATTCAAGAATCAGTAGCATAATTAGAAGATCTTGAGGAAAAAATACAAAAATACTCAGTTTGATCTAATTAGAATGATAAAACATGGTTTTTATTCTTTAAAACTGTAAACAGATACAATAGAAAAAATAGTTCTTTAAACGTGACAGAATATTATATAGTTATTTTAAATTTCATTTTTAAATTTAAATTTATTTCTAAATAATATGACAATCCTGCATTATGAGTGAATGGGAACACAGATTCTTTACCAGAGAAGATGATATTAATAACAGCGTAATTAGTTTTCTGCCCCTCCAATCTAGCTATTTACATAAGTTTTTAACTCAGAAGATTATAGTACCCTGAAAGAGTGCTAACATTTCCTCCTCATTTAGGAAGGTAAACACTGTAATTAACAGTTATCAAGTGTCAGTTAATCTGACATTTCCTCTGAAGCCTGGGCAGAAAGGCAGATGAACTTGTTACTGGATCCAAGATGCTGTAAAATTAAACGTAAAAACATAGAAAACAAGTTTGCCATACAAATGTGATACCACTCACTGCAGTATAGAATGCAAACACTTTAATTAATATACCTAGCATTTCTTCAGTATATCACTGTAAAAGCTAGCTTAAAGAAATTGCTAGCATGAAAATTATCTGGTAGTCAGTAAGGGGATTTCAGTATTTGGACTGCAATCACATGCTATCATGTGATTGCAAGGTGAAACGCTTGGGTAATTTGAAAAGCACAGCAGCGTGTGAGTGTGACTCAGATGTAACCAAACAAGTGTTCGCCAATAGGGTTTAAAGCATGAGAAAACAGGTATTTAGTTCTACAAGAGAAACAGCTCTGTATGTTTCTTTTAGCAGTGATATGCTGATTTTCTGTTATGATTTATATTCCCATGTTAAGTTTGATGGCTGTTCTTTCTAATACAATTTCCCTGATGCAAACAATGACCTAGATGAGCTGTTTTTAAAGAAGGTGAGCATAAGTTTACTGATTGCAATTAGAAATAACCAGCCCACAGAGAAAGTTAATTTCTATGCATTGCCAGTGAAAGGTGGCTTCAGTCCTAGACACAGAGCATATGCAAAAAGATTAGGCAGAAAAGCAGACAAACTCATATTTAATATCAGAATATACATTCCCCAGCACAGCATTCACATTACCTAACTGAGGGCTCAGCTCACTTTAAGCCAACATATTTGTGAATCACAGACCCTTTTCCTTGAACTCTGTGCATTCCCACATTATCATGTTTGCCAGCAGCAGTATTCATGCATCCAATCAATGAGCTAGATTTGAGGACCAATTTGGCTGAAAGATTTAATTTTTTTCTTTCATCAGCTTAGTTTGTGACCACATCAATTTCCAATCAAGCTCACCCAGCAGCTGCATGAGCTCCTTTCACGACAACATACAATTATACCAGTATAAAGCAACTGCAGAACTTCAGAGAACTAATCCCTCTTTATAACCAAAGAAAAGTAACACCAATGAAGAGCTGACATCTCTCTGTTGATTACAATATTGAAAAATAACCTAAGCTCCTAAGATGAATGCCCTCTAATAGACTACATAAATGAGTCTCATTCTATACAAACATCTCTCCCTCTTTGCAGGACTCTGAGCGCTTGACTTTAAAAAAGGTTAGCACTAATCACACCACTATTTCATTTAAAAGTGCATTTCCACTTATTAAAGAAAAAACATACCTTCCACTTTATCTGTATGGTATCTTATTTTTTAATTGTAAAAATAAGTCAACAGTACAACGATTGCAGGTGTTCATTTAGGGTCTAAAAGACTTTGTTCAACAATGAAATTTTAATTGTTGTATGATGACTTTTAAAAGGTCCAACACATTCTGTAAAAAAAAAAATGGCACAGGTTCTCAAATTTATCTTGCCTTTAGAATGCTAAGTTAAACTAACTTAATTTTTTCCTTAAAATATATAACAATTTCTTGTGTTATTTCAAAGAATTCTCTGATTATTTTATTCAGTCTTCCTTTACTTTATAAACAAAGCCAATTCTCCCAATGTTTCTCTTTCCCTCCTTCACTCTTTGCTTAATGGCCCTACAACTTTCTGCTAAGATTAGACCTTCTGGAGTCATCTCACTGTATAGAGGACATTCTGGTACTTTTTTAGGTTTTCCAAATCTTTCAGAAGTTAGGCTATACTTCTTTCATACAAATAGTTTATTGTTCTGTACTTTTGAAAAACAGGAAAGACAAGCAACATAACACCTTACAATTAAATTTTTAATTCATTAGTATTAAATAGTTTAAAATAAGATTTTTTTAAAAAATAATTTGTCCTTGAACTAGCCTGATGATGGAATCACATTGCCAAATGTCATTACTTTCACATGGCACCTTCTGACATCCAAAAGCAGTTTGAATATTTTAAAGGTATAGTTCTTCCTTATGGGCAGTTTGTAGATCATTACCCTGTTAACACACGCAGCTCTTAGGTTGCTCAGCTCCACATCATTTATTCTGAGCTTTGACAGTCAATAAAATTTGGCTTAAGTAATTAATTTTGTAGATGCCCTTGTGCACAGGAGAAGGATTTAAGACACAGGAGACATTACAACAGCTTCCAGACAAGGGCACGACTAGTGTCGTGACAGCTAGCTAGTTCTCACATTGCTATCCATGTCATTTTCCACCTGAACAAGCAATGGTGTAAGCCCAGTGTTGAATAAATCCATACTGACCTTGTAATGTTACTTCTTTCTTTTGGAATTTACCGATTTCTATCATGGAGCTACTTTGAAGTAGGTTAATGGTTTTCTTCTAACGAGATCCTTTGTTATATTCTAGACTAATCTAGAGTACAGGTCTAAGTAATACGCAAACATGAACACAGAAAACAATCCATTTCAACCTGACATGAAATACTTCTGAAAAAAAGAAATAAGCAATTATTTAAATATGCAAACAACATTTTTTACTCACAGGAGCGTCATCACTAGGATGAAAATACTGTTAGCCTATACCCTGATTTCAGACAGTAACTTAATGTCAGCCTTTATTTTAAAATTATTTTTAAACACTTAAGTAGATCTTATTCATCTATAAATGACAAAATTCATGAGGCAAGATAAAGCTTATAATTTTTTTTTCTTTTTGGCTAAGGATGAAGAGCAGAAAATAAAGGTTAAATTTGACAAATATGTAAGTATTCATCTTTGCAACCCTAATAGTACTTTCTCCTATTTGTCAGAATATAAGTAAAATTTATAAACAGGTTTTAGGGACAGGAGGAATAGGTGGGGGAAGCCATGCATAAAATACAGGCACACTGGTTTTAAGCAATTAACAAGATAAGTAGTCACTGACACCACTGACACCACCACACCATGTCACAAGTTCACCTTCTACACCTCAGAAGATCCTTCTTTCCAGAGGGAAATGTAAGACCTCATTACTCAGGACATGGAGAAGGCCGAGTTACTCAGTTTTTTGCCTCAGTCTTCACCAGCAAGTGCACCAGTCACACCACTAAGTCACAGAAGACAAGGGAATGGACTGGAAGAATAAAGGACCACCTCTTCTGGAAATAAGGTATGAGAGCATCTATGAGAGCATCTAAGGAACCTGAAGGTGCTCAAGTCCATGGAAACTGATGGGATGCATCTGTGGGTCCTGAGGGAACCTCAGGCTAAGTCACTATCTGTTATGTCTAAGAAGCTGTAGCAGTCCAGTGAAGATTCCACTAACTGGAAAAGGAGAAACAAAATCCTCATTGCTAAAAAGAAAAAAAAGGAAGACCTGGGAAATCAGCCTCATGTCAGTGTTTTTGGTAACATAGTAGAATAATTTAGGTTGCAAAAGACCTTTAAAATCATTGAGTCCAGCTGTTAACCCAGCATCACCATCTTCACCACTAAACCATATCCTTAAGTGTCATATCCACGTGGCTTTGGACACTTCCATAGATAACGATTCCACCAGTTCTCTGGGAAGTCAGTTCTAGTGCCTGATCACCTTTATAGGGAAGAAGTTTTCCCTGATATCTAATCTAAACCTTCCCTGGCACAACTTGAGGCCATATTCTCTCATCCTATCATCTGTTACCTGGCAGAAGAGAACATCCCTCCACCTCACTACTGCCTGCTTTCCAGTAGTTGAATAACACCTTATTCCACAGAAAGTCCTACTGCAGAAAATAAGATTACCCATTTAGCTTGAAAAACAGGAGTCAAGGTACTGGAATATCTCATTAGCTGTGTGAATTCCACATTCTTCTCATTTATGCTGATTTTTTAAGTAAATCTATGCTCAAAATTAAGCAGAAAATATATATTTCTTTTGAAGTCATTATAACTATTTCAGTTTAAGCTCCATACTTGGATATGATTTGTTATGTAGAGGTATATAGACAGTCATTATTGTGTTTCTCTACAGAGTAAAAAACATAATTACCAAAAAGTCCTTCTATTAAAAAAAAATTCTGAATGTCTTGAAGATTTGAACTTATTCCAAAAAGAACATGAAATTCAGCTTAAATATTTACAGGTTTTGCTAAATCAACTTTCTTAATACTTCAGTTCATAAGACATTTAAATTTTGAAGCAATTTTGTGGAAACTGTAACACCTTGCCATCATTATTAAGAAGTTTCCCTAATGAGATTCACATAAGCAAGAGCATCAGCATGATGAGCCAAGAGTTATTCATCAAACAAATAAAAGAAACTGAAAGTAATAATTTTCAAATTTATGTGAAAACCACAATAGAGCTATTACAAATTCCACATGCAATGAGCAGCTCCTCTATAGGTATGATCTTTCAGGAAATAAGTATTCAGACATTAGATCATCTGAAGTAATTACCATCATTAACAAACTTCTGCTTTCTTAAAAAAGCCATTAATTTACATGAAAGCTTTGATACACATAGAACTTCTCCTAGTATTTTCTCCCAAAAGGAACCCATTTACATTTGCATTAAAAAAAGCGCCTTACTTCAGAGGAGTATCATATAAAATAAAACTTTAAAAAACTGTAAATACATGCATAGTCTTTAATTTTTCCTTACAACATATTGAGTTTTAGCATCCTTTGTAGTACAGAGTTAGACTGACTTTTTTACAAAACATAGGACTATCACTGAAGCAACACTAATGAATAAATAATGGACATTTCTCACTAAGAAATAAGAGATATTTCAAATAAAGAAAACCTAAGAAATAAGAGATATTTCAAATAAAGAAAACCAAACAAACTGTTTTCTTTATATATATATATATACATATATATATATACACACACACACACACATATATGAATAGCGGTAGGAGTTCAGCATATTTTACAAGAAAACAAGTTGCAAAGTAGATAAATTAGTCATGGTGGTGTTGAATCCCAGCAAATGTATCAGGATTTTGTTGTATTCTGAGCATCACCCTGACATTGTGAAACAGTACTTTGGGAATATATGCACTCTTTTCAAACACAATTTTAGAAATTCCATCACTAACAACAAGGGTAGTTTAATACAGAACCACTGCTGAAGCACATATGGCATAAAAAAAGTTTGCAGTATCTCTGTAGAAAGAAAACATGCACAATTTAGAGGAAAGTACCGTCTTGAGTGTCAGGTATTGAAACAATATAATTTGAGGTGCTAAATATTTTATTTACAGAAATTCCTTGAAACCAGACACATTATAAAAAACTATTTAGTATTCTGTTAGGCTTTCAAGTTTAATCTACTCTCCTTTTTTCTACAACTTTCTCTTTTCTGTCCCCATTAAAAGCAGTGTCATTCAACAGCCATGTGCATTTCATTTCCCTGCTTATGAAAACTGGGTTTGGAAGTTTAACAAGTATTTATTCATATTCACTGAGTTCATAGTCTTGTGATAAATGGTTTGTAATCATAACACTTGATATTATTTTGATTATTAAAACAAATTGGGAGATGTCAATGGATCTAACACATCCTGTAACAAAGGAGTTTTTTATTTAAAAAAATGAGGAGCATCTTTTTTTGGTACAACACATGAGATACCTATGCGACATATTAATCACATACTTTTAAAAGAGGAATAACGTTCTTATTTTCTCTACCCTCTAATACAGCTGACAATACAGATTTTATTTTGTATGTTTCAATGTGTCAGTGTGATGACTCTTGAGAAAACACAGCTTTTGGTAGATAATGTGAAATTTATCAAGAAAGAAATTAAAAACTCATTAAATACATGTGAAGTTGATGTAAACTGCTGTAAAGGTACAGATCAAGCTATACCCAAAAAAACAAAAATGCTCTCAGTATATAGCCTTTTTGCTCTGGTTATTGCCATGGAATAACCTCCTCAGTCCTTGAAAATTTGCTTTTCTAATCATCACAAGAATTGGGAGAATAGTGCAGTTACCAACCTCTCTTACTCAAAGTAGGCAACTGCCCACAGGTTAATATTAACTGGAAAGGGAGCTGAACCCAGGAGAGAGCATAGCATATTTCCCCATACAAAAATATCTGACACCAGACAAACAACTTGTTGTCTCTTCAAACATCCTTTTTCATTGTTATATAGGATTGCTTTCAAAGCAATTTGGAAGTTAACACACAACGAATCCTCAGCCTTGACAACAAAGAGTCTCATGACGTTTTTTCCAGCCCACCACTCAGGAAAAAGGAAGATTCTAGAACACTGTTTTTAGCAGAAATGAGTGTGCAGTGCTGTTGATATCACCTCTCAGAAAAATATCTGTCTTCTCACAGGATAAGATCAAGATTTTATGAAAAATGTGGAACACCCAAGGTTGCACTCTCATACAATTTTGCATAAGAAAATTTAACTGCATGTTAGTTATTACACTGTTAGAGCTGTAGAACCTTTTACTGGTCCAAAGAAGATTTCTCTCTTTCATATCAGTTGTAAGGAAAACAGGATTACTTAAAAAAAAGTTGGTTGTTAGGATTTTTCTTTAGGGACAGGAAGAGAGGAAGTGGTTTGTAATGAAATCAGTTTTCTTAGCTTACTGATGAATTAGTAAAGAAAAACAACTTAATTTTTTACCTACTATGAAAATTTGAGGAACATAATTCCCTGGTGCTGTGTCCCAACTGCATGATCATTTAGCTCCCCATGTATTTACCATCTGTTTTCTTTGCTGACTAGGGTGAGTACTGTAGGTTAGAGTCAGTCAGTTAATACTGAAGCTTACTTTTTAAGTTGCGTAGAAAAGTTTCAGAGAAGCCCATTTTAAGCATCTACTCAACTGCTCACATTGTAATCTGAGGCTAAGAAAATTTCTGAAAAAACTCATCATCTTAGTAATATCACATCAACTGAAGCACTGAAGTTGGAAACAAACTACCAAGATATTTCATGCTGAAACTACTAATATTCATAGAAAATTCCATGTGTTAAATTTTCTGACTGTGCTAATGTTGTTTCCTTATTTTCTTTCCCCACTATCATAGTATAAGGGATGACATAGTTTCAGTCTGGAGTAGAGTTTTCTTGGCAAGACAAAACAAATAACACATTCCTTTCACACTCTCCAAACTTTCCCTATTTCCATACCACTATCTCTTTGTTCAGTATCTTTTTTTATCTCTAAACCATAGACAAAGATATGTAAGTACACTCTTCAAGAATGCATTTACTTGAAACCTTAATATGTGAAGAAAAAATTGTCCTCCACCACAGTACTTTACAGCTCTTACCTGTGTTGAGTTTCATTGTTCTTCCTGTGAGAAAGAATGCATAAAAATCTCATGCACACTGGATTGTGACTGTAGCGCTGATACTGCGTGTTAGGAATTGCTTAAAAATAATTGATTAATGCAGTTTCACAGATTAGAATAATTATTGAAAGTATGTAATTGTGCATAACAATAACAAAAACATATTATAATTATATATAACCTAATATACATAATACAGTAACATTACATATAATGTAATAAAAATACCCTAGCAAAATGGTTGAAGGATAAGACTTAATATTTCATCTGAACATCACAGTTTTGGTGGGTTTGAGTTGTTTGTGTTTTGATTTGATTTGGATTTTGTTTGTTTATTTGATTGTTTGTCTGTTTGTTTGGTTGGTCGGTTTGTCCAGAATCGAATAAAAAGAAAACAAACACTAATTCTTCTATTCTAGAAGATCTATGATTTTTCAGATTTTTCTATGCAATTTTTCTGGGACAGAAATTATTAATGTCAAAAAACCCATCAAGAACATCTCAGCAACAGTGGAATGAAAAAATGTGGCACCATTCTGCTCTCAAGTAACAAAAAATCTCTCAGGTTTTTAAAGCCATCTTTGATAGAAGAAAAACATCATAAAAGGACTGTCTAATACAATGAAACCCTGAGCAAGTCATGAAACATCTTTTCAAGAGCTTGAGATAACTGTTAAGAATATGTACATGAAAGAAATGTGCAATGTGCAAGTTTACACTGGGAATTTAGTTTAGGCATTGCATTATCTTAAGGACAGAAAAACCTTCACACTGTTATTCCTACAATCAGTGATCTGTGTTTAGTCAAGAGCCTCTCTAGCAAGCAAAGAGAACCAAAATAAATAAGACAATGTTTGTTACAGTGTCAATACAATACAGAATTAATGTAAACTATGGAGATATCTAGCAAATAATTGTGTTTCTATCTGAGGAAGCTAGGGCTCCTTGGCCTGAAGAAAAGAGAGCTTAGGGAAGACTTTCTCTCTACAATCAGCTGAAAGGAGGTTGTAGCCAGATGGGTGTCAATCTCTTCTGCTAGGTAACAAGTGATAGAACCAGAGGAAATGGCCTCAAATTGTGCCAGGGGAGGTTTAGATTTGATACTGGGAGAAAATTCTGCACCACAAGGTTGGTCAGGCATTGGAACAGGCTGCCCAGGGAAGTGGTGGTGTTGCCATCCTTGGAAATGTTCAAAAAACATGTGGTTCTTGGGCACACGGTTTAGCAGTAACGCTAAGCTAGCAGTTGGAGTAAACAAACTTAGAGGTCTTTTTCAACCTTAATGATTTTATAATTGTATGAAGTTATCTCTAGATCAGGTACTGCATTTTAAAATAGGAATTATTTTCACCCAAAATTATCAGTGAAAACTTCCTTACTTCCCATACTGCAGAAACGTTATTTTGGCAAGTTTTCTGGTGTCAAGCACTAAAACATGGCTTATTGGAGAAATTCTGTAAGTATTCCCGTACAGATATAATAATTCACACTGTCTGGTGTGTCATGCTCTAACCAACTTAGCCTCTGCTCCATTGCATTAGCTCAGGTACCCTATTGCATTCAAAGACTGTAATGTGTCTATTTCTGAAAGCAATGGTGTCTTAATGAAAGTAAAAGTATGACAGCTTCCACATGATCTTACTTATAAGTTCAATTACAGTTTTAAAACTCCTTCATCTTAAGTTGGAACATGTGAAACAAATAAGATAAAAAAAATGTGAAAAGCGAAGCTACAGCAGTTCCCTAATTTTTTCAACTTTTATTAAAAAATACCATTTTACATATATTTAGTCTGGTTTTGAAAATTAATGTCAAGTCAAATACTAAGATTTTGATTTTAGACTACCCAAATAACTATATATATAGTAATAGGACTAAAACCAGTATTTTCATGGTGCTCTGATCCTAACATCCAATAATTTATTAAACACCTGTATCACACAAATTCTAATAAAATTAAAATAATTTGTGATAAATTTAACTCTATATGACTGAGAACTTCAGATAAGAATGAACTTGCATAATGTTCATCAATAATAAGGTTTTGAATAAGGTTCAAAATAATTCTTAGGTCTGTTTTCTGCAGAAAAAAAAAGTTCTGTCAAGGGAGAAAATCTACAAAACCCAGGTGCACACTTACAGAAACAAAAACAAAGGAGAGATCTACATCATTGCCAGTTGTGTCTCACATCAATTTCAAGTCACTGCTGATCAGGAAAATGACTGCAAATACGACAGTGAATAGCAGTACTATGGAAATGATGAGAGGTAAAGCAGTCTGTTAAGGGAAGCTTTCTCCCAGAGGTGCTAATTTTATATTTTGGGGTGGTTTTTTATGTCAACCGGCATCCAAATACACACATGCACACTTCCCTTCCTGTGTGTTTTGTATTACATAAAAGAAGAGAAAAAAAACCACAAGAGAAACACAGGAGTGAAGGAAAAGACAGCCTTCTGCCATGAAATTTGAAGTGTAACACACCACAGAGCAAGCGGTAGAAAAGATTTTATACAGAGATTTGATGTTCCTCTGGAGTCTGTTCTATTTTCTCTCCGTTATAATCTCTCAACAATATGCTGATGCAGCCACAGTCGTTGGTTTTGCAAAACAGTATTTAAACTCTTTTAAGGAGCTAAGCATAAAAATGTATATTGGTTTTTCATCCTACCTATATCTTTACAGTGTTTCTTATATTTCTTATGAATTGCCTAAATTGGACTGTATATCTCTGTCAAGATGAGACCACATTTTAAATGATGTCAAATGTACTTTGTCAGAATAACATAAATTATACATAGAAATAAGCAGTTGGTAGAAACTAAACAAATAATAAAACTTTATCTATCAGTAGAAAAAATTAACCCCATCCCTAATCCTAGTCACCAAGAACAAGGGCAGACGGGAAAGAGGCAAAAGCCATTATACAATAACTTACTCAAGGTGCTTAGGACCACAGAGAGATATAGAAAGAACACACAGAAGAAGCTGATGAGAAATTCAAGCTCTTAACCGGTAGCAAGGGAGTTCTGAATTATCTGCTCCCAAAACTATTTCTAAGCTTGTTTGCTCCTGAAATTAGTATAATGAGAGTTTAAATTATTATGTAAACAACCTGAGAGCAGTTGGTAGAGTGAATAAACTCTCTGTTCTTCTCAAATATCTCTATTACCAGAACAGAAATTCAAGAGAATTAAATCTTAAATCACTGGCAATTTCTGCTTTATGGCACAATACAGAGCCCTAAACTTACTTTTCATTCAATCTGAACCTATAGTTCAATGATGGCCCTTTAAGAGGAATGTTAAGCCCATAGCCATGGATGCTATTCAAGTTGACCTCTTAGGTCTGCCACTAGGTCCCTCCATATCCATATGTAAAATATGAGTCCCAGGCCCTGCTTGGTTCCTTGAAACAACAGGAGTTACAGACTTGCAGAGGAGATCCATGCTCAGAATTGCAGAGGTAGAAACCTGTTACAGAAATTCTTGGTCAAGGACCCAGACTACAGCATATTTTCTGAGATGAGTAGATTTCTAAACTGAAATTCTACTTATCAGCCTAGTGGTCAATATTCACGCAGCTGTTGCCTCAGCTCATTCCAAGCTTGTGTAGCGGAAAGTATTATGACTTTGGAACAAAATATAAAAACACTGAGATGTGTACTGTTGAATCTGAAATTTTTGAGTTTCAAAGTCTAGGTCATGTTGATTTGGATTATTTTGTTGTTCTGAGAAAAAAATCTGTCTAGAAATTACTTACATATAAAAATTACTTTTCTCCACGGATGTATATTACCTGCTCTAGTAGAACTGCTTGTTCAGTACTCTTTACATGAGAGGTGTTTATTTTCTTATGGTTCAGTGCAAGCCCATCTGTAGTACAGCTGTTGCTAATTGCTGTTCCCCTCATTCACTGAGAATAGGTGTTCAAGTGTTCTCCAAAGCTCCTTAGAGATACAGCTCCTATCCTCCAAAGCCAAAAAAATGGCCTTTACAGACAAGACACATGCTCCTGCTGTGTTAATAGCCTCTCTTATTGTATTTCAGAGTAGACCAGTATGTTCCTAAGTAACATCAAAACATAAAGTTAACATCTACAGAATGCCTCATGGGAGGCAAACATAGTAGATCTCTTCTGGTTCCTATGAGATTTTAAGTTATCAAAAAGGAGCACTGAAGCCCAGCAGCTTTCACATTCAGTGCTTACCCTCACTTAAAATAGGATAGTTTATTTATCTATTTAAATTAGGAAGAAAACAAACCAAGCCTCTCATCTTCCCTGATTCTCACTGCAACCACCCTCCATGAAAGTTTCCTGCTATTTCTTACCTTTGGGGCTTGTATTTTGCCTCAATCTTCTCCCTTCTCTACTCTTGACACCAGTCTGTCCCTGAGCAACACCACCAGCTGCTGCCCCTAAGGCACCAAGCCACAGGTAGCTCATTGCTCCTACCTGCCTGCTGAGGGACACAGCAGGAAAGGGAGGTGTCAAGGTGCCCTCTACAGGTTACTGCCATGGGGTTGATTTCTAAGTGTGGAGCCCCTTGTTTCTTTTGTTGTTTTCTCAACACTTACAACGATGCAGATGTATAAATATAGTGCAAGTCCTCAATTGTATGTGACTCTTAAAAACTTGTTGCTACAAAATTATTACTAGATTTGAAATCTTCTCCTATTGTGTCAGTGTCGCAGAATAGCCTCTAGCTGTTAAAACAGACACTACAGAAAACTGATCTACCATTAGTGGCTTTATAATATTATTTAGGGCACAACTCCCAGTAAAACAAAGGAGAAAACAGGAAAGAAAGAAGCTCAGACCAAAGATTTCAATACCAAGAGGAGGAGAATAACGATGGTAACAATAATAAAACTTTACTAAACTTTACTAGAAATTTGGAAAGAGTGAAGGAAACCATAGAAAACATAAAAAGTCTTAAAAGTAACTTTTTTTGCTTCAAAATATTTTATCATCTGAATAGTTTGATTACCACTAATTTATTATATTGAACTTTACTCTGAATACAATTGATAAATACTGTTATTGAGTCCTGTATCTCTCATTCATGAATCACTAATATTATTTAGACCATAACTGTTTTCCTAGCAGCCCAGGTAAATGGTCTAAAGCATGTTGTTTATACTTCTTCCTGTGCTTCATAAACGGTAGCAGTGACCCAAGTGAACTGTATTAAAACTAAAATTCTCAAAACATCTTCATAATGTAATTAACATTTTTTAAATTGTATCTGGCTTAATTATAATTACAAAATTACATCTTTAATGCCAACAATTTTTCTACATGCCTTGTGTATGTGGTAAGATGTATACCATTAATATTTCTTTTCACGTTCTTCCCTTTGTCAGTCTAGTCTGATGACTGCTGTATTAAATTATAAACTGTCTGTTTTTCTTCAGACTCACTGTAGGGTTTTGGTAGCCTTTATAGTAGTAAAAGGTATAGGAAATACCCGAATTCCTAAGTAGCAGAACAAGCCGCAGTAATAATGTATATTTTTTTGTAATAACTATGTTGTTTTATGGGTCTCTTTTTTCTTTTCACCTTTAGCCTGGTCATTAGCAATGTCAAATATCCATTGACTGTTCACTTTATAGTACAAATATTGGTGGTACCACTTTCTATTAGAAGCTAATTAATCTTCTTTCAAACCTTTGCCAATTTCAGGGCACTCATAGTGTGAAAGGGAGCTTTAGGTTGAGCCTGGAATACAGAAAATAGAACAAGAACACTTAATAGAATCACAGGATCATGGAGGTTTGAAAAGACCTCTAAGACCATTAAGTCCATGTAGTGGGTTTGTTTCATTTTCCTAGGAGGAAACCTAAGATAAGTCGCCTGATTCATATTGACTCAGAAGATATTCCGTTGCATGTTACGTCAGCTCAGATATAAAGAGAGGAGAAGGAAGTAGCTTGTTCTCTTTCCTTGATAGCTATCCAGCAGTACAGCTGCTCCTTGGAGGAAGAGAAAGAGCACTTTCCTTATTGTGGAAAGTAGAATTTTACTGTTAGTTTCCTTTGCCTGTGTGTTTGTAGTGTTATTAGTTTTTTTTCCTTTTTCTCTGTGTAAATATAAAACTGCCTTTCTTGGTAAGTCCTGGGGTTTTACATTTTTTTTCATCTCCGCTTTTTCCCTCTGGGGGTTGGGGGGGAGATCTTTGCAGCCTCAGTGGACACCTGGTGTTCAGCCAAAGTAAACTACCACAGTCCAACCATTAACCCACCACTGACACGTCCACCACTAAAACGCATCCCTAGGTGCCACATATACACATTTTTTGGACACTTCCACACCACTTCCCTGAGCAGCCTGTTTTAATGCTTGACAATCCTTTCAGTGAAGATATTTTACCTCATATGCAATTTAAACCTCCCCTGGTGCAATTTGAGGTGGTTTCCTCTCATTCTGTCACTTGTTACCTGGGAGTAGACTTGTATTCCCATTCAGCGATAATCTCCTTTCAGGTAGTTGTAGAGATCAATAAAATCTCCCCTGAGACTCCTTTTCTCCAGGCTCAGCAACTCCAGCTCTCTCAGCCACTCCTTATGTCAGCGGGCCAAAATTGAACATGGTGTTCAAGGTGTGGCCTCACCAGTGCCAAGTGATCACTTCCAAAGTCCTGCTGCCCACACTATTTCAGATACAAAACAGGATGATATTGGTCTCCTTGGCAACCTGGACACACTGTTGGCTCTTATTTCATCCATATTTTTTGAGAAGGACAATATCATCTCCATAAAATTTCTGAAAGATCTTCTTGTCATCTGAATACTGGATAAACAGATTTAACAGATCCAAATTTGAGGAAGATATGCTGTCATTTAAAATAGTTGAATTTGGAAATCAGTCAGATAGATGAAGAAATCTTCTTACTTTCATCTTCTTCAACCTCTAATTATGCCATTTATAGATAATGTTTCAAATGATAGACATGATTCATGATGGAATCATGCCACATGTGAAAGAAAAGAACAAATATTTAACGTCTAGACTTTCGTCTCATTGAGATTTCACATAATGATAATTTTGTCCTTTTCCTTTGTTGGTTTGAACATGTTCCCATTGTTAAAGGGACAGTTAACACAAAACTTCATGCAAGAAATCTTACAAAACTCAAAATTCACATACTAATACTTTTGGTGGAAAGATCAATTACATGACCTTCACTGTCTTCCCTGACTGTAAACTGTAATGTACCCTTTGTTTTTATTTCCAGTCTGATAATTAAAACTTTAAAGGTATCTCCAAGTTTACCCTTCAGATTTTCTTATCTACTCACCCTTTCTTTCATCAAATAAATACAGAATCCTGTTTTGTCTCAGGAAAAGAAATAAAGGAGACGAATATCATCTATAATTTTTTTAAGTATTTATGCCTGAAATAGCAGATAATAATGGTTTACAGAAAGAGGTTTTGGAGAAACAAGGATGAAAAATGAAACAAGATCATCTATCAAATGAGATAACAAAATTCCTTTGTTCCTATACTATAATAAGAATTTCAAGTAGTGTATTTGATACATGCAAGTAAATTCAAGAAAGTATTTTGTCTGTAGTCCAACTGGAACTCAACCATCTGGATAGGAATCTATGAAGAGATCAAGCTGGAGGGGTTTATACATAGGTATGTAGTCAGGAAACAGATGGAAAACTTAATTTACAAGGTCCTAAAATTATTAAATATCTTAATGTTTTTCTTAATGATTTTCTAATGTAGCTTTTGGAACTATCTTGCCAAGATTGAACAATAATACAATAAGATGTATCATCAGTAGGGTGATTCACAAACCTTGCTCTTGGGAATAGCAAAGAATGGAAGGAGATTTCTGCTGATTTGGGAAATTCATCTGGATTCAGTTTACTTTGGTGCATATGGTAGTTTTACAGATTTTCAGATTTATATGTACGGCTTTCAGCAATTCTTGGAGCTTGAGGTGCAGTAGAAATTTTGGTGGGGAAGAACCCCTTATTGTTGGCTGCTGTCCTGGTAAATGTAACATTACTTGATAGCATCCTGGCTGCTTCCACTGTAGTAAATCCACTAGCCATGAAGACTGGGAGGTTATCTAATTTGCGTTTTCTGGGAACTACTCAAAGACCAGTGTTCTTATGAACACCAGAAGTCATACAATAAGAAGTGATATGTTGGTTTGAAGGCTGGAAGTTTTCTTCATTTCCAGTGCAAATAAAGAATTGATTCTAAATCACTTGACAATGTTCTTGGAGAGGTCAGGATGAGTAATTTGATTCCATTATTGTCACTGGCAGTATCGGATGAGACAGTAGACTGTCAAATATGCAAAGCTTCCATGGAGACCAGGAAATTCTCCTTGAATAGTTTTGTTTTTAAGACATATCAGGAGGAAAAAGGGCTTACCTTCCTGGTGTAATTCCTTAGAAATTTGCTGTTGGAAACTCTTGAAATGGAATACTGACTGTCCATACCATACCCTTCCTCTCTCAAGTGGTGGATTGGTTGGCTAAGGTATGCATTTCTCTCTACTGCATGAACCAAGGCATTTTTTGAAACTGAGAATCAGAATAATCATATTTTATAGAAATAGCAGAATGTAAACTAGCAGTAATGGTGAGAAGGTCTTTGAGTCAATTTAGTTTGAATTTCAATGAGATTTGTATTAATTACTTTATAATAGTATACCAGTACTAATAGCATATCAGTACTTCAGCTTGAGCCAAATTTGTATCTATTTTCTGTACTAAATTTTTTAACATGTTTTTCCTCTTCCTCCTGTGGAAAGCATTTTTTAAAGCCTTCACACAACAGTTGAACATTGGGCTAACAAGAGACCTGGAAAGAGCCCAAAGGAATATGGTCACTCAAGTGGAAGGAAACATACTACAGCAACAGGAATGTCATGGTATGATTTGGAGTCAACTGATGTGACTAGTGCATTTCTTCTGACAGTCAGTGCCAGTTACCTGACTTCATAATTATATATTCAGGGAAATTTTATTTTGAAATATTGTTTCAGAGCTGAAAAAAAATACAGTAAGTAAGTAAGTCATGTCAAACCTCTGCACCTCATTTAATTCTTGTGATGCAGCTTAGGCAGTTAGCATTTTTCTCTGCCAGAGAGGAATGTATTTCCACAACATTTAGGAAATTCAGCAACTGACAACAGTCAGTTCACAAAAAGGAAGCTGAAAGAGAAAATGAAGTTATAAACCATTCA
This sequence comes from Chiroxiphia lanceolata, assembly GCF_009829145.1. Classification (NCBI taxonomy): domain Eukaryota; kingdom Metazoa; phylum Chordata; class Aves; order Passeriformes; family Pipridae; genus Chiroxiphia; species Chiroxiphia lanceolata. The sequence continues at coordinate 57,803,413 of NC_045671.1, read as the reverse complement.
GAAGAGCAAAGCTGATCATGGTCAATAGCAATGATGATCATTTATCATAAAGCTAGGTCTGGTATTAGTCAGAAGAAGTTAGAAGATAAGTCAAGAGGTGTGTCATATGTATGTGCCTGGGCTGTAAATGTCCTACCTAGTGGCAGTGCACCATCAGCCAGCTAGACAAAATTGATTTTTAAACGGAGATCAAATGTAGTCTGAACAAAAACTGATGTGCAATATTAAGACTGAGAGGTGAACTTCGAAGAAAGCTGGCAGATTCCTCTTGACATGGATCCAGCTGTCGTGTGAGTTTTTAGTGATAATTAACCCTGTGTGCAAAAACTGGAGAAAGGGGCTAAGCTTACAGTAGTATGATACTTTGCTTCTAGAAATAAAATGTAATGAAAGGCATACACCTAAATATATGAAATTAAAAACAGTAGTCTGCCATCCTATTGCGCGTCAGGACCCTTGTTCATTCACTAAGCTTATAGTCAAGACCTTAGATATATACTATGTATGAACATATTCATTAGGCGGTTTTCATTCTCACAGGAAAAAAAAATCTAACAATAGGTGTAGTGGTTTGGATTTTGTTTTCCCCAGAGGCTAAGAAAGGGGTAGCCCCCAAGGGGTGGAAACTCCTGGAAGTTTTGAAATTCTGTCCAATGAGTGCTCCTGCAAAAATGTAAACATACCACAACCAAACGGAAGAGAAGAGTTGTAGTTTTTGGAGAAGAAGTGGCCATGTTGTGAAAGACCACGAGGAAGGGGGCTCGGAGCCCTTTGGGGCCTCTGGGCCTCCCCCCCCAGCCCCAGCTGGGGGCTACAGAGACTTGGAACAGTGTTAAGCTGGACTATGTGTCTGTAGCTGTGAATTGGAGGATGTTTTCCATCGTGAGTGAGCAGAGACAGAGCAGAAGCGGCGGCAGCGTCCAGAGGTTATGGCTAAAAGCCAACTGATAAGACCTGAACCAGGGAAGTAGCAGAAACAGCATGCAATCAAGGAAGACTCAGAGTTGCTCAAGCCGAGGTAGAGAACCGGCAGCAGAGAACAGAACTAAGTTTCTACAGAGAGAAAGCTTGGGGGTAAGAACTGCAAACTCCCCTAAACTTCCTTGGAGATCCCTCCAAAAATGGAGGGGGGTGGACTCTTACTGATTAGAAGTCCTAAATGGGTAAAGGAGCTAAGAAGCTCAGTCGTCCTGAGAGCTCAGCCAGGACGGAGTGGGGGAGGTTGACCTTGAGGGCCCTCCCTTGCTGCAAGCTACAAAGAAGCTCGCAGCCTGAGACAGGGCACAGAGGCCCTGCAAGGAGCTTGAATCTCCTGGAGATACCAGACCGTCACGAAGACCCCCTGTGCTTCGTGATATGACGTGGTGAAACGACCTTTGTCTGGGGTGACGAAGCCCACGGAAGACCCCTTCGGTTGGTTGGCGACGGGGCCAAGAGGAGCTTGGATACCTCCCTCGTGAGTGCTGGCAGAGATCCAGCAACAGCTGCATGCATGAGAAAGACATGGACTGCTATTCTGAAGAAGCTACTGCCCTTTGAGACTGAAAGGGATCTGTCCTTCTTTCCCTCCTGGACTTTTATTTGGAGGGGAGAAGAGATCTGATCCACTGTAAATACTTATGACATAGTAGAGATAGCTAAGGTTGTATATAATGTATTGTAGTATTTATTTGTACAGTCATTGTAATATATTCCCTTTCCCCCATTCTGAGTCTGGTTGTGTTTTGTCTGGAAAAACCCATCTCACATTGGGTTGAGATGTGGGAGGGGGAATGAAACTAGGGAATTGGATTTTGAGCTACCTCAAGCCATGACAGTAGGATTCTTGAAATAAGTTATATTTTTGAACAAATCAGTGTTACAGTCTTTCTGAAGACCTCCAAACCAACTTATTCTTTTTCTTCTGTAAGAGAAGCTGTCTTTCTATAGCATTGATGTAGTTTGGGTGTTTCATGGTTAGCTTTATTTATCTGCTTTCTTTCTCTCCTATCTAGAAAATTCACCCAGAAATCAGCCACTCTAGTCTACTCAGTCCTTGGGGTTGTGTGATATGATAGTCCTCCAGGGGTGTTAAATACTTCTGAGATGTTGGGGTAGATATTCAGCAGTCCATATGTTACCCTATTTTATTTACAATTAATTTTGAAGAGTGTCTTCCTTACAAATATTGAAAGTTATATGTGCATATGATTTTTGGTTATCTATTTCTAATCTTAAAATCATGATAGTTATAGGACAGTAACTCGACTTTTGATGATATTTGGAGACACTGAGTCAGCTTTCAGTCCTATCTTCAGGCAATGAAATGTTTATTGAAAAAAACCCCTTTGGATAAATGAGTTTTCAGATCACATTTTTTCCTTCAAGTAACTACAAGATAATTTTATAGTCATCTGTACTTCAGAACTTTATTGGGTAAAGTTATTTTTCTTTCTTTTTCCAACAAAATGATTATTCTGACTTCAGTCAAACAAAAGCTCAAAAACATCAAGAGATTAAGTTAAAAAAGTTGACTTCTTTCTATTCTTTGCCAAAATAGACAAGAATGCTTGCTTTACTCACCAAATATTGTCATTGTTAATTTTTGGCCTGGGAGATATTTTATGTCACACACTGGGAAGTATTAAGGCACTCTCTTCATTAAAAACATAGATGAAAAAAAATTAAAATTTAATTTAATTTAAAAACAAAAATTCAAACCTATGTTAAGAACAAAACAAGATTAAGAACTCCAGAAAACATGACTGAGGTACATAAGTTAAATATATATAGGAATTATTGAAGTAAATGATGTAATGAGTTTTTAGATCCACATGTGATGTTACATACCTGTGAAGTGTAGAAAAGAAGTAACAGTACAAAACCAGCAGAAGAGTGCTCAGCTATGGATTATTGTAGTAAAAGTAATGAATGGCATCACTTTTGAAGAAGAATAAAGGATTGTGATATTCATACAAAGATTTCCTCCTGAATTGTAGTGCAATCTTGATACTTAAGAATAAGGAAAAATCTTCCCATCTGCAAAAACAGGTGGTCCTTTTTGAGGTATACAATTTTAAGATCCATGACAGTATTGTTACAGTTTTACAGTCTGAAAATTATATGTTATTTTTGAAATACGTATTGTGTACAATTAGAAAATCAGACTGTGATAAATGTTTCTTGTACCTATCTGAATCCTAATTTCAGTTTACAACAATGCTTTACTTGTTACCCTAAAGAAACAAAATTGAAAAAGGCTTAAAATACTGGTTTTGGACAACTTAAAAGGGATGATTGATTAAAGAAACAATCTATTCCTTTGCACCAATGTACTTAAAATACTTTCCTTCTGAGGTCTCCAAATAATGGAAATGTCACAAATCCAGGTCAGAAGGGAGGACAAAGGAGTAAGGCAGGATAAATGTACCTGTAGATTTCTCTTCGATACTCTGAGTTACATTGTTTATTTATTAAGAAAGGGATTGGGAAGATGTCATTTACTCCGTTTAGTTTGCTCAGGTTTAATGATACTGGTTGCTGCTCTGTTCTGCAGCTAGGTAAAAATGAAGGAATCAGAGAAACTAGATGTAATTTTCAGTTACTTTACAGAATTTTTAGAAGACTTTTAGCAAGCCTCACTGATCCTCTTTCTGATGGACTAAAATGTATCAATTTAAGTGCAATTTATGAATAATAGGGTATGCCTTTTATATTGAAAGAATATTTCTAAGAAAATCCACCCAACCTTTTCACAAAATATACCAAACTGTACATAAGCCTCTCAGGAGATCTAATGTGCTAGATCGTTTTTAATGCTTCACTGCATCATGAAACAGTCATGTAAGAATTTCTCTTGTGCATTACATAACTTATTATAGAGATAAGTTACACAAACCTTCAATGTTCATAAATACAGGAAAGAATAACCATTCTTCTTGTAAATAATTTAGAATTTTTTTTCTAAATTATATTTTTTAAAATATTTAGAATCCCCAGAAAACTCAGTATTGGTTTTACATATGGCTGAAGTAGGTAGCTGTGTGTAACTTTATCCTCACACAATCCTGAGTATTTTAATAAAATTAGTAAAACTTAGCCTCAAAAATTAAAAATAACTAGCAGGTAAAATTTCAAGTTCTATCATGGAATTTTTTAAAATTATTTATTTTAAAACTACAACTTTTAAGGAGTTTTGTCTACTCCTAGATAAAGGCAATATTTAGAGCAAACACTTTCTACATTAAAAACAAGAAGAACTTTGCCACAGGTACAGGAATGAGATTACAGAAACAATCTGGATTATATTCCTTTTTATTTTCCAGAGTCTGATCTCCTCGTTTCAGAGAGCCTTTGCTTTTTACTCAGTTATGACTGGTGTATAGTCTGGAAGTAAAATCCTATTAAGTTGATCCCATTAGTCCATCTTATAGGTTGCTTCTTTTTTAGAACGTATTGTAGTTTTGAGAAAGTATTTCTTCATTTACAGCATTTTTGTATCCAAATCTACTTGCCCGGTCTTTAGAATGCTAGAAAGAACTCAATAAGTGTACTTCAGTTACCAATCTTTCAAGCATCTCAGATGGATTTTAATTTTCTGGAGCTGTGAGTGGTGTTTTTATTAATTTTTTTCCTCCAAATCACCTTAAATGCTGCAGATAAAGAAGAGAAACAACTCCATTGTACTGGCCTCACCATGAATAAGATAACTGAGGTGGAGCTGATATACTGATGCCCATCCACAGCTGCAGGCGAAGAGCCATGGGCTGTCCAACATACCTATAGTAGGAATAATGAACCAGCAGTACTTTAAGCTGCCTGAAAATAGCAGCTACTGCCAGCCCAAAGACAATTTTGCTGTAATGTAAAATATTTTGGAAGGTGAGATGAAATAAGTGATTTGAGCGCAGTCTTCAACTTTTCCTTTTTCTGTTTCTTTTTAAATTTGGAGAAATAGCTGCAGAAATTGTGTAAACAAAGTTTATCAGTGCTGTTTATACAGATAAGGATGTTAATTACTGTACATTAAGTACAGTGACTTCAACATCACTCTTTACAGTTTTTACAAAACCTGATACAATTTCTAAGTTTTCCTCCTTTTCTCCCAGAGAGACATCATATAAAATTTATGTTCCAGTAAATTCTTTCTAAGAGACACTCACAACAGCAAATGGATTAACTATTTGTGAATTCTGAATTTCAGGGCAAAATTTCTTTTTAGAGAGTGTGTTCCTTTAGTGAATATTCTGGTATATATCTAAGGTAATTTTGAAATTACAAGTCATGAAAAGAACTACAAAACCTATGATTTTTATGCCTCTCTTACCACATGCATTTCGACTACTTCCACACTCCAAAGATTTTTTTCTTCATGTTGTATGAAAGGGAATTTATATAAAGTTGCATAAAGAAGAGGGAGGAGATGTAAAACATATCTCAACTACTTCCAAGAATTTTCCTGCTGAACTGTATGCATATTTTCAAAGTATAAAGTATCATATCACAAAAAACATCAACATGATTCAGCAGTAGTATGTTTAGTTGATATTTCTGATTTCCATATTTAATCAGTGGATAAGTATCGTCAGGGCAAATGTTCTGTTTATCTTCTAGGGGCTTGATCTGCTCATTTATATTTTATTATTACTACTTTTATGTTGAAATCTTACCAATTTTGTAGTGGAGAAAGAACTTATGCAAGTTTCCCTAATCAATGCCTAAAGTGCTTCCGAAGGGATATAAAAAGGTCTGTGGAGCCTTTATTAAAAGACAAAAATGAAATTATGATTTCTGAAGTGCAGCATTATTATTTTCAACCACAGTTTTTGGGTGAGAACGAGGTTCATTATAGTATGCTTGTGAGATTGAACAAAAAAGTCTGGCCATAGCAGCAGCAAAGATTTAATTCTACTTTTCTTTTTGCTTAAGCTTCTACCCTCCTTCTGTCCTCTGAGAATCTGCAAGATAATATACCATAGTCTTACAGCATGGGCAACAAATGCAGTATCCCTTTGGGTAGAAAATATGAATAAGAACTCTTTGAGGAAAATGTTCAAACCTCATATCTTGTAATTACTTGCAATATATGTTTCCTTGACAGGTAAAAAATTTTCCTGTGTGTCATTGTGTGAACCTGGCACGTAAACTACTTAAATGTTTCTTTGATTTTTCTTAAAGCATTTGTAGCACCAAAATCAATGCATTGTTTTTAATAGTATTCTGCGTGCCATAGAGAATGAGATAGAGATTAATTATTTGCTGTAAGTTCTTTTTACAACAAAATGCCGTAAATTAGTTTGTTCTCAAAACTATTTCTCATATTGAATTTATTTGCAGTTTTTTCAGCAACCAGTATTTGATTAAATTACTTGCATTCTTCTGTTACTTGATTGGGTAACATTTATTTAGTATATATTTTGGAATTTTTTATTTAGCTGAGTAGTCTTATAACTCTATTTCATAGAGCTTTTCTAAGAATAGGGGCCTATATGCACAGTGTGTATCTGCAGATGTCTAAGTCTATGTTTTTTGATACTTATAAATTATTTTCAAATCCACTATTCAATTTCAGTCCTGTAAAGAGCAGTAAAACATAGAACAGTAAAGTCAAAGACATTGTGATCCAACAATCTCCAGGTAAATTAACAGAAGGGTAAAAGAAGAATAAAATCCAAACTAGAGATTAGCCCTTTTATTATATATCTGAAAATGTAGAGAACAGTTAAAAAAAAGCTGAAATAGGCTTAACCAGAAATTAATATTTTTTATAAAAGAAAAATTTTGACCTGAAAAGAGAGCTAAATTTGTAGTTACTGGAATATTACAACATCTTCAAATTCTGTTCTGGAAACTGTATACTACTGTTTCTTCATATTAACTCAGAGAACTCTCCAGTACACAGAATTCCAAGACTGATAATTTCAGATACATAAATTCCTATTAGAAGTAAGCAAGAGAAATGTTTAAAGAAAAAAATAAAAATTACTTTACGTAGATACAATATGTAACCTTTAGTTATCTAATTCTATCCCTTTAAGAGAGTAACAACGTTTGCAATTATTTACTACAGGTGATACATAACTACAGGTTACATTTTACTGTAATTTATTTATTTTTAATGTTGAAGACACAAAGAGAGACCATGAACTTTATAAACTTAATCATTAAAAAAAAGTAGACTTCTGTGCTGATTAGAGAAAGCAAAGAAAGTCTGAAATACTTTGCTTAAGAGAATACATTTATTTTAAATGCTGACTTAGCAGATAGAAAAATTATTTTTCCTTCTGTATCATATGTCTGATGGGATATAATTACAAAATAACACAAAAATAGTCTGGGATGCATAGAGTTAATAGAAGAAAGATATGAGTACAACAAGTTAAAGAGGATTATTGTGGGTGTTTCAGCAATCAATTTTTTTTAAGGTGCAAATCTGGTGAAGGAGATTAAATACAAAAAATAGAATTTAATATGTTATCAGAATGTCTTATTATTAAAAAAAAAAGTACCAGACAAATTAAGTCCTTGAACTAATGCTCACTAATCAGAAGGAGATATATCTGATAGAAATGAGGGTAAATAATAATAATTTTTATCAACCTTGGGGAAAAAAACAAAAGCAAAGTTGAAAATGCCATTAAAAACGTAGAATCTGTAGCCCCATCTATTGACAGACCTGAGAATGTTTCTTACTAACGTGGAATAACAGCATGCAGCTAAGAAAAGAAAATAATGGAGAAACCTTGGTGAACGACCAACCACACTGATACTATTCAGCCCTTACTGCCTCCCTCTCTCTGGGAGTTGAGACTCTGCAAGTGAAGACAAGAAATAAATGATGCTGGTATTGAATTTAGACTAAATATTCTTATTTAGCAGAAGAAAGTTAAACCATACAGTTGTAGTAGATGTTCAATACTTGTCCTTCTTATAGGGAAGATAGAAGAAACAACCAAGATCAGGAACCAGCTGGGAAGTTCCAGTGATTTGGAAAGGATTGAACTTAATATGGACTGTAGGGCCTAGCAGCAGTAATCATATACTTGCAGACTTCTTGGTTTCACCTAGACAGATGTTTCTCTGTCTTGGCAAGATGAGAGTGAGTTACTGACCTAAAATAAATCAGAACTTAAAATTGGTCACTGGAAGTCACTAAACGGAAGGGGGGGGCAGGGGGGAAGAGAGGGGGGCAGTGGAAGGTAGGGTGGGAAGATGGAATGTGCTAAGATTCTGTTTATGTGGTATTCTGTCTTTATTCTGTGTAATGCTTTTGACAGTATGCATGATCCTGGGTTTTCTGTTAAGTGTCTCTGTAGTGGTTTGGACTTTGTTTTCCCCCAGAGGATAAGAAAAGTGGTAGACCCCAAGGGGTGGAAACCCCTGGAAGTTTTGAATTTCTGTCCAATGAGCGCTCCTGCAAAAAATGTAAACATATCACAACCAGACCGGAAGAGAAGAGTTGTAGTTTGAGGTTAGAAGAAGGTGGCCATGTTGTGAGCCACGAGGAAGGGGCTCTGAGCCCCACGGGGGGGGCTTTGGCCCCCCAGCCCCAGCTGGAGCCTGTGGGGACCTGGAACAGCATAATGCTGGGCTAGGTGCCTATAGTTATGCTGGGAGATGTTTTCTCCATTGTGGGCAGTGGCCGTGGCAGTGGCCGGAGAAAACAGCAGCCAGAACTGAACCGAAGAAGCAACAAAGACATGCAGCACCAGAGAAGGGACTCCTGGAAGGAGACCTGAGGGAAGGCGAGTCAGCAGCTGAGTTCTACAGAGTTCTTGGGGGTAAGAACTGATACCAGACCCCCCAAAACTCCTTTGAGACCTCCTGGAAGGAGGAAGTTGATAGACTCTTACTTGAAAGAGCCTTGAAGTGCAACATGCTGAGAAGCTCGGCTGTCCTGAGAGCTCAGCCAGGACGGAGTGTGGGAGGTTGGCCTTGAGGGCCCTCCCTTGCTGCAAGCTACAAAGAAGCTCGCAGCCTGAGACAGGGCACAGAGGCCCTGCAAGGAGCTTGAATCTCCTGAAGATACCAGACCGTCACGAAGACCCCCTGTGCTTCGTGATATGACGTGGTGATACGACCTTGTCTGGGGTGACGAAGCCCACGGAAGACCACTCGTTTGGAGAGACGAGTGGCCAAGGGGGATACCCCCTCGTGTGTGCTGGCAGAGATCCAGCTATCAGCTGCTACAAGAAACAGAAGAGACAGAGAGAGCCTGCTGCCTTAGAAGATGCTGCTGCTTAGTGACTGCTACTCTGAAGAAGCTGCTGCCCTAAGAGACTGGAAGGGATCTGTCCTTCTTTCCCTCCTGGACTTTTATTTGGAGGGGAGAAGAGATCTGATCCATTGTAAATACTTATGTCATGGTAGAGATAGTTGTAGTCGTGTGTATAATGTATTGTAGTATTTATTTGTATAGTCATTGTAATATATTCCCTTTCCCCATTCTGAGTCTGGTTGTGTTTTGTCTGGAAAAAAACCCATCTCACATTGGGTTGAGATGTGGGAGGGGGGATGGAGCTAGGGAATTGGAATTTGGGCTATCTCAAACCATGACAGTCTCTCAGATCATGTGAGCTTTTGAGGTTTCTTTAGCAGCTTCCAGAATCAAATCAACCCCCTTACATCAAAATGTGTTTGGAGGTGTTGGTATTCCAACAGGTTGCTGGGATTAGCATGCTTCAACGACATTGAGACAGTAGCTTACAGCCTGTGACCTGCTGTCACTTCTGCTTCTTCATTTTTAAGACATTGAATTTGATTTATAGATATGATGGAATACAAAGCAAGCACAAAGCTGCAAACAAGAAAGTCTCTGTCTTTTCTGGCAATGTGCCTTTAGAAGCAAGACACTTACGCGCAAGTCTGTGGTCCAAATAATATTAAACTACTGTATACAAAGTAGAATAGTATCCAGAATAGAACAATGTTAACAAAATGGACTAAGTAATTCAACCCAAAATACCATTTAGTCTGAAGACTACAGTAATTTCTTTTGTGTGTGGACATAGACCTGGGGTAAATACAGGTCTCTGGTACACTGAACAGCTGTCTTAATCCATAGGCAAATCCTTCTTGAACGTTTTTCTGACTAATGCCAAAACCTGGCCTGTCATTCCCCTTTCGTTTTTACTTTTTTTTGGGTTTTCTGGTTTTTCATTTGTTAAAATTTTCTAACTAGAAGTATTTTATTCAGAATAATTGAAAATTACACTTTCATCAAGGAGGAATTCTTAATTTTTTTTTTTCTTAAAGACAAATGGAGATGGATTGATGAGAGTTTGGACGAAAAGAAACTTCCCTCCATCCTCAATTTTTTGGTTCATCCTTGTTCAAGTCATTAAACACTTTCTACATAAGACAGTCTAGATGAAAAAGAAGTCTGGATAAAAACATTAACCTAAGTACAGCGAAGGAACTGTGTAGCAAGTGAGTCCAAAAAACTGATGAATCCTCCAGTCAGAACAGCCATTTGTAGAACATTAATATAGAATATAAATTCTCTTACTTGTCTGTTACATTAACATTGCAAATGGTAATGCTGCCCTACATCTTTTTACCTTGCTGCTCTTAAAATGTACCGTTATTTTGACCTTTCTTCTCCTCCTTACTTGAAGCAGTGCTGCACAAAAATGAAAAGAAAAAGGCTTGATTAGGGTCCCAACTTGTTCACGTTTTGTAATGACATTTATAGTTACTATAATTTACCTGCTTCTTTTGAGAAAACCTAACATTTTGAAGTATAAAAGTTGAACTGACCGGAGCAATAAGGAGAAAAAAAAGACTAAAGAGAACTGAAAAGAAAGTGAAAAATGTCATGGCCTTGCAGGCAAAATTTGTTCAGAATAACATTTTTGTTAGAAAAAATGAGAATGAGAAAGAGTAATGACAATGATGATAGCCTGAATATATGAACTTATATGCTTATAATCAAGAAAAAAAATTTCACAGTAAATACACAGTATATTCTGAGTTGGAAAGGACCCACAAAGATCATCAAGTCTGACACATCTGTCAACAGTTGTGCAAAGTTAGTAACAAAACACAATAATTTCTATTTGCAAGATTAGCACAGAGAATTTGATTGTTACATAAGTTTTCAAGAGAATAACAAGCAAATAATCATATGCATAGAGGGATTCCAGTGGATAAAGAGCTATGACATGAAAGGAAGCATTGAACTTTAAGAAAAATACCTTGAACATAGTACATATGCTATGACATATTTTATACATGGACAAAACCTGACAGAATAAGACTTATTACTTAATGAATTTAAAGAAATTCTATTTACAATATGATTTCAAATCATAAATTTTGAAGAATAAGAATTATCTTCTTTCCCTTCCCCCATGTTTTATCAAAGAAAACCCCAAGTCCTCAGTAATTTTCTGGAGATAAGCTAAAGATCAAGTATAAAATGATAAATAGATCATTAACAGAATAAGTAACAAGTTAGATATCACTAACTGCAATCACTGCCACAATACCATAACATTTTGCACTTTGTTAGAATGAAAAGTCTTGTCGTTTTTAATTTACCTGTATCCCAAAATGGAGTGAGTGTGGAGATTGTGCTGGTGTACAAAAGGTGATAGTTTGTTTCACACAAGCAAGACACTTTGAAAACATATCTCAAAGTAAAAAAAAACCAAAAACCACACAAGTTTTTATGGTCTACTTTTTATAGTAAGTTTCTGCTGCCTAAAAAAAGCTTTTTATCTCAAATTATCAGTGGAGCTGAAAATATAGAAAAATACATTTATAAAAAGAAAAAAAAGCTAAAAAAACTTATTTACTACCAAAAAATTCTCCTATTATATGATATAAAACTTTCTTTGCAAAAATCATAAAGGACAGACAGAATGGAGTTCAATTAAAGAGCTGATTGACCAGAGTAAAGTTTATGTACAGGCTCAAAAAAAAAAAAGAAATTATAGGGCAAACTTTTTCATAAGCATAGCAGCTTGAAAACCAAAAGATTACTGATTGTCCCAATTTACTCAATACTGCCTTTTTCTTAATCATAAATATTTCCATTCTCCCTTAGGATTCTCCAGCACAAATGGAAAGAAAAAAAGCATATGTGAAAGAATGCATCTTTCTAGGATGTTCTTTCAGATAAACCTTCATAGAAATTTTCATTTGTTATGTGAAATGGTGGAGTATTTTGTGACAGATATTAGATCATATCTTCACTGTTTATAAAGAAGGATTCTAAGACAGAACATAGAATTTGGGGTCTGTTTTAAAGAGGCAAATCATAAGAATATAGTGGTAAAAATATTTATGAGGAAGAGATGTATATCATGTTATTGACACTAGCTGATGTTAATAGTTTCTAGTTCACACTAGAATGTTTTCTTAAGTCATTTATGCATACCTCTCTCTGTCTTTCTTAAAGTAATATTGACTGCAGCATTGTCAATGAAGCTATGCATTTAGAAGTGTGCTACACTAATGATATTTAATATTTGTAAAATCAAATTACCTTTGTTTCTGTCATTAACATTTTTTATTTTCCTTTGCTATTCCTACAAATTAATTTAATTTTGGATTGGATTCTTTCAGTCCGTATTTCCTTTTCTGAGACTTTTTATTTTTTAGGATTCCCTTTAGAATTACTGGCAGAATAGGGGTTCACTGTTGCTCAGCAGAATGCTATGTTTTCTGTCTGAGAATATTCAAGAGGATTGGATTTTTTTTTTTAAATACTGCATTTTTTTTTCAGATATTCATCTTTGCACCACAATTACACTTATGGTTTGTAAGACGGGTACTACACTCAGTGTGATATTTCACTTATTAGCTGTTGGATTCATTTGTCTATCTGCACATTTGTCTATCTGATTCATTTCTCTGTCTACCTGCAACCCTTGCCTACGTCTGAAGACACTTTCTCCAGGCTACCTATGATCTCCTGCTGTCATTAATGTAAAGTGAAGAGAATTTGTAGAGTGATATTCATCTCATCATAAGACAGAAGCCTAAAATCACATGAACTACGGCTAAAAAGCTATTTCTCTGTATTTACTACAGGGGACTTTTAAGGTGAATAGGTCGGAATTAGTTTAGCTAATTGAAGTCAGGTAGCTTTTTTTATAAACAAGTCTTTAATTTTGATTTCTGCAAAATAGTAGATCTGTCTTAATACTGCACTTGGGTTTGGTTTGTGTTTTCTTCTGTGACAATAAAGTGTTTTATACCACATCTTTAAAACAATTAATTCTGTGGATTTCTCCATGAAGTCTCAATCTGAGTTTTTTAAATTTTTTTACTTGGTAGATTTTTGTGGATTTGTTGTTGGGTAAACCAGCTTGCCTTATTACTGTCTTGCTTCTCTTGTCTAATTTTAAGTATGTCCAGTTTTTATTCCAGAGTCACATGCCTTGTGCTCCCAGAATTCTCAAAATCTTCCTTTTTTAGCTTTGAGATTCAGTTGTGATGCCATGTTATGGATTCACAAGCACTTCACAACTGCATTTCTGACTCGTTCAGTGGGTTGTTCCTTCTATGTTTGTGTAGGGGTTTATGTTTGGGTAGTTTTTTTAATGTTAAAACCAACATCTCCCAAAAGCCATGAAGTTCTTATACAGGGGTAAAAAACCTTCCTTTCTGTATTACAATTTTTTTTCAAATTTATTGTCCCAAGTGGCTTGTTCCTCTTCAGCCTTCTAAAAGACATGAATAATATCTTCAGATGCTGACCTAGAGGTCTTCAGAACGATTACTCCTTTCAGGATGTATGAGAAAGACTGAAGAAGAGGTCTCTTTTTGCTTGGGAAATCTGGTAAACCTGGTTCTTCTAATTTCATTTTATTTTAAAGACAAATATATCTCACTGCTCCAGACAGAATAAACATGTTGCATAATCTAATTAATGTGCAACGTAAATTGTAATCCTTCAATGTTATGCACTCTTTCAGTAATTTTGAATTGCTAGATCTCATATACCCATGCCTTTCAAGAGGCTTTCTTTTTAATTTTCCACTTAGATCATCTTTCCTTATTAATATTACTAAATGTATCGATTTAGGGATTTTTAGCTTTTTTCCACTCATAATTTTAAACACAGAACTATTTGCAAATTAGTCCTTATTAATGTTTCAAGCACTATGGAGCCATATGAGTCTTCTCTAGAAAAGCTGCATACTTACAGAAATTTCCTTTTTATGTTGGTAAAGAGTTGTTTATTATGCCCTATGCTTAAGTTTGGAAAACAGCCTTAGCAGGGAATACATCAGTAAACTAATACTTCTGACATTTGTAACTCTCTTCAGAAACAGTAAAAGAAATCCACTTTGAGTGTTCTGTATTCTATGTAATTTATTTGTACTTGACAAAAAAAACCCCACAGTATTTTTTCCAATGAGAAAAGAGCAGAGACTCAAAATTGTGAGAGCAAACTCAAGTATCCAAAACTTGCTAATTTTGCTATTTCCTAATTTTCTGGGAAATCCTCTAGGAGAATAATTAATTCAGGTATTATCAATCAGACTAAGATATAGAAGCTCCGTAAATAGCATTGTAATATTAAACCTTTTCACTAGGAGAAACTTCTGTTTATGAATTTGCTTCTCAAAGATTTTAATTATGAAATAATTATTTTGGAGGCATACATATTTTATTTTAAATATTCATCACTTTATCACCTAAGATATCTGAATTTTTTAATTGAAATTGTAGAAGATACAGTTACATTAAGCCTGAATTTTTAAATTTTTTTTCCTCTCTCTCTGATCATTCCTTTTTCTGATGTTCCCCTGACTCCTTGATTAAAACTGAATGAAAGCTTGGTGGAAAAGAGTAATTTGTATACCTTTATGTCCACCTTAAAAAGTTACAGCCAATGAATAATGTTCATATTAACACAAAAAAAAAGGAGTGCATAGAGAGGTCAGGTATCCTACCAACACTTTGACATGTGAGTTACTGATCTCCTCAAACATGGAAACAACTCATGTATAAGATCAAAAGAATTTCAAATACACATTATTTTGGGATCCAGCTCATAAGAAGATGTGTATGCTTTGCTTTCCCAAAACATGCTTTTTATAAATCATCTGAATATAGAAAAGCATAAGCCTAAATAATGACTGTGATACGAAAGGGTTTGTTTTGAGCACTTTAAATTATTTCTTACTACTTTTTCACATTGTATTTTTTTTGTTTGTTTCTTAGGTAATAAATTAAATAACCCCTCCCTGGAAATTTGGGTGAAGGCTTTTACCATGAATCATACTTGGCTGTGACCAGGAATAATGTGTTTATGCATGTCT
Source organism: Chiroxiphia lanceolata (assembly GCF_009829145.1). Lineage (NCBI taxonomy): Eukaryota > Metazoa > Chordata > Aves > Passeriformes > Pipridae > Chiroxiphia > Chiroxiphia lanceolata. Next base: position 57,788,156 of record NC_045671.1, on the reverse strand, counting down.
GGGGAAATTATCTAGTACTTCATGGCATACTGTTCACTTTTTTTGTTCTATAAAACTTTTTAAACCATTTTGTCCAGTAATTTCTGTATGTGTTGATTCATTATACTTTCAAATTGCATTATTTCATGAATGGTAAGTTATTAGTTACTGCTTGCATATGTTTAAATTGCATGCTTATTCCCTCTCAGGGCCACAGCAGTTTGTAGTAATAGAATGCTTAATTAAAAGGAGAACTTCCCAAGGAAAAACATAGACATTGAATTAAATCAGTTCACAGAAAGAACTCCTTCACCCTCTTGTTTCAAGACTAAGATTGATATTATTAGCATATCTTTGGCTCACCATTTTAAAAGATATAATTGTAATGCTAATGAGCTAGAATTCCAGAGAAAAACTATATTTAGGTAAGAATTCTTCTTTCAAAGTTTATGAAGGTGATGCAAATTATCTCTTTTGTTATAAGAAAAAACATATCATGCAAATGTTGCATGATAATGGTGGCAATTGTGACTGCAAGTCTATTTGCAACTTTGTATTATGTCCACAGCCCCTTCTTTGTTCCATCACTCCATCATCCAAGATGCTTATCCTCTCCAAGAAAACCCTCCAAATTTAACTCAGCCTCACCAAACCCTCACTAACATGCTGATCTGGCTTCTCAGGTCTCAGGCTTAGTAATGCATGAATTGCTTTTCCGGAAAGCAGTTACATGGGATTTCCACCACCTCCCATGTGCCAAAGGTGCTAGGACTGCAAAGAATATGCATATACTTCCAAATACACAAGAACAAAATTGCTAAATATGTGCTTATCAAAGAACTCCTAAAACGCTACTTCAAGAGCAGAGAAATAAAAATTTAATCCTTTCCAAAGCCATAACATATTAAACTTTCTTATTTTAGTCATACAATGAGAGACTCAGATCAATATTTACATTTTGAAGCATATGAGTTGATTCCAAATTTGGAGCAAATGTCAAAATAAATAAAGAATACTAAAATGTTGAATAAATAATCCAAGGCAGAATCTCTTTCACTTCAGCTTAATATCACCCCTACAGTCATAATAAAGAGTTGGTGGCCAGATATATTAATAACCACAATTTTTTGTGGATTTTCTGGATACAAAAATATGTGCTTGACTAGATGACTGATGTCAGGAAAATATTTTTTTTCTTTTAGTTGACTGTTAGTATACATTAGTCTTCTGCAACATGTGCTGGTTTAACCTTGGCCAGATGCCTGGTGCCCACCAAAAGCACCCTATCACTCTCCTCATCAGGGGACGTGTGAGAGGAAACATAACAAAAGGCTTGTGGGCTGAGATAAAGACAGTGAGAGATCGCTAACCAATTAATGTCATTGGCAAAAGAGATACGACTTGTGGAAATTAATTGAATTTATCACCAGTCAAATCAGAGTAGTATAATGAGAAGTGAAACAAATCTTAAAAGGATATTCTCTCAATCCCTCCCTCCTTCCCAGGCTTAACTTTGTTCCCAATTTTCTACTTCCTTCTCCCGGTGGTACAGAGAGATGGGAAATGGGAGATGCAGTCAGTTCATCACATGTTGTCTCTGCCATTCCTTCCTTCTCATGTGTAAGACTCCTCACACTCTTCCCCTGTTCCGGTGCCAGATTCGTCTCATAGGAGACTGTCCTCTACAAACTTCTCCAACGTGAGTCTTCCCCATAGACTGTAGTTCTTCATGAACTGCTCCAGTGTGGATCCCTTCCATGGCATACAGTGTAGATCTTTGCTCCACCATGGACCTTCATGGGCTGAAAGGAGATACAGCCTGCCTCACCATGGTCTTTTCCATGGACTCTGCTCTGAGCATATCCTCAGCATATCCTCAGCATATCTTTGCCAGCCTTGCAGGGCTGTTTGTCTCGTCTTCTCACTCCTCTATTCTCTGGCTGCAAGTACTCCTATGCAACACTTTTTTCCACTTCTGTTTTCCCAGAGGCACTGCCACCATTGCTGATGGGCTCAGCCTTGGCCAGCAGCTGGTCCATCTTGGAGTCAGCTATCGCTGGTTCCATTAGATGTGGGAGAAGCTTCCAGCAGCTTCCCAGAGAAGTCAGCTCTCTGGATCCTCCCCTACCAAAACCTTGCCACACAAACTCAATGCAGTCCTGTATTGAGTCCTGATATACACTCCCGTATATCTCTGGAATAGCTTCATGTTCCAATAAAGAGGAAACCCCTACAAGAGTGGCAAGATACTCCTCGTACATTCCAGATAGTACATTCCAGATAAGTACAACAAAAAGGACAACAGGTTTCTGTTTACCCTGTAAAGAATTCTTAATAGATGCTCTCCTGGGCTTCTTGAGCTCCAGACATAAGTGAACACTGGAATCTTAAAACAGTCCATTTTGAAATAAATCTTATTCCTTGCCTACAGGATAAAATAGAATTTTTTCAGAGTAACTTGAAGTATCTGCTCTATAAAATATCAAAACTTAGGTCTAGGAAACATAACATAGTAAGTAAATAAATATTTACTTTTACACATACATTTCTGGTATGTTCTTATGCGTCCAATTCTTACTTCAAACTACATGATTTTGCGTGATGTATTGTTTATATACACAGAATTTCTCCTCACCTCTTATTCTTGGGTCTGTCATGTCTTTGTATAATCAGTGTCAACATGTGTCAAAACATTATAACAGCTAACATTACTGAGAATAAAGGAAAAAACAGGCATAACTGAAACCCACACTGTTGGATCATCCACTACAGCTACATCTGCTTTGTGAAGCAGTGCTGTGAAAAAACAATTGTGCTATCTCAAGCTATGAAGGCAGCATAACCACCTTGCCCAGATTTGTGGCTACTTCTCCATGTGACACTGTGCTTCAGGCCAGCAACCAAGCCCCACACAACTGCTCACTCATTCACCCCCAGGAGAATGGGGAAGAGAATCAGGAGAGTAAAAGAGAGAAAAGTCATGGGTTGTAGTGTAAGCACTGCTCAGCAATAATGAAAACAACCCTGAGTTATCAACACTGCTTTCGAGATGAGTCTAAGGGTAGAAAGCCTGAATTAGAAGGGAAATCGGTAGCCCAGCTGAAATGCATGTACACCAGTGCACACAGTATGGGTAACAAACAAGAGGAGCTGGAAGCCATTGTGCAGCAGGAAAGCTGTGATGTAGTTGCCATCACAGAAACGTGGTGGGATGACTCTCATGACTGGAGTGCTGCCATGGGTGGCTACAAGCTCTTCAGAAGTGTTGGGCAAGGTAGGAGAGGTGGAGGGGTGGCTCTATGTGTTAGAGAGTCTCTTCAATCTGTAGAACTTGAAGTCACTAATGATAAAGTTGAGTGCCTGTGGATCAGAATCAGGGGGAAGGCCAACAAGGCTGACATGCTGGTGGGAGTCTGTTACAGACCACCCAACCAGGATGATGAAGGTGATTAATTATTCTACAAGCAGCTAGTGGATGTCTCAAAATCGCCAGCCCCTGTTCTTTTGGGCAACTTTAACCTGCCAGATGTCTGCTGGGAACTCAACACAGCAGAGAAGAGGCAGTTTAGAAGAGTCCTAGAGCATATAGTGGATAATTTCCTGCTCCAGCTGGTAAATGAGCCTACCAGGGGTGGGGCCCTGCTAGACCTCCTGTTCACAGAGAGGGGCTGGTGGGAGATGTGGTGGCCAGAGGCCATCTAGGGCACAGTGATCATGATATAATAGAGTTTTCAATACTCAGGAATGTAAAGGGGGCCATCAATAAAATTTCTACCCAAGACTTCTGCACGGCAGATTTCAGCCTACTCAGAAGACTGGTAGGTACACTCAGAGTGTACCCTAGGAAACAACCCTTGAAAAACAAAGGGGTCCAGGAGGGATGGACATGTTTCAAGAAGCAAGTCTTGAACACACAGGAGCAGGCTGTCCCGGTCTGCTGAAAGGTGAGACAGCCAGCCTAGCTGAACAGGGAAATTTTAAAGAAAATAAGGGGGGAAACAAAGAGTTTACTGACTATTGAAAAAAGGTCTGGTTACTCATGAAGTGTTTAGGAATATAGTTAGGTCACGTAGAAAGAAAATTAGAGAGACAAAGGCACAATTTGAACTCAAGATAGTCACTTCTGTTAGGGGTAACAAGAAGTGTTTCTACAAATACATCAATAGAAAAAGGAGGGACAAGGAAAACCTCCGTTCTTTGTTGGACATTCTTTGGGAACATAGTCACCAAAGATGAGGAAAAGGCTCAGGTACTTAACATCTTCTTCGCCTCAGTTTTCAACAGTAAGAAAGGTTGTTGTAACAGTCCAATAAAGCTAACATGATCCCAGATATGGGGGTAAAAACTGGAATACCTTTATTGAACACATGAACTGCTATTTAAGGGTCTTGGGAATTTAACATACCAGTAAGGAGGCAGCGTTATGCCAAATAGAGGTTTCAACAATCTATTAGCCTTTCCAGTAACAGGGGTGACATAAGGGGAAAAACGATTTTACATTTCTCTGACACAGTATTTACATTTTGGGGAAAAAGTTTTGATATTTCCAGTAAGCAGGGTTACATTGGGTAAGGTTGATCAGCTTTACCAGAAAGAAGGATTTACACAGGAAGGGACAAAACAATGGGATATCTGATAGTATCATGCAAAGTCTCTCTACACCCTGCTGGAGGAGACAGGTCAATGGATCTTGTCTGGTCTTTTAGATGGTGGGTTTTCCCCCAGCCCCTGTGGCCCAAGGTTTCCTGTTTAGTCCGAGCAGTTCTTTTTCTGTTGGTATTCGAATTTCAGACTGCAACAGGTTGTCCTCAGGACAACTAGCCTCCGGAGCTGGTAGACAGAGGCAGGAAGCCAAATAGCCCCCCTGTAATTCAGGAGGAAACCTGTAGAGCCACTTGGATCCTCCCAAGTCTATTGGACCAGATGGGATCTATCTTAGGGTGATGATGGAGCTGGCGGAAGAGCTTGCCAAGCCACTCTCCATCATTTACCAAGAGTCCTGGCTCACTGGGGAGGTTCCAGATGATTGGAAGTTGGCGAATGTCACACCAATCCACAAAAAGGGCTGCAAGGAGGACCCAGGAAACTACAGGCCTGTCAGCCTGACCTCAGTGCCTGGCAAGGTTATGGAGCAGATCATCCTCAGTGCAATCACACAACACCTACAGGATGGACAAGGGATCAGACTCAGCCTACACAGATTTAGGAAGGGCAGGTCCTGTCTGACCAACCTGATCTCTTTTTATGATCAGATGACCCACCTGGTGGATGAGGGGAAGGCTGTGGTTGTGGTCCATCTGGACTTCAGCAAAGCCTTTGACACCATCTCCCACAGCATTCTCCTGAAAAAGCTGGCAACCCACGGCTTGGACAGGGGCACTCTGTGCTGGGTTAGGAACTGGCTGGAGGGCCGGGCCCAGAGAGTGGTAGTGAACGGTGCTACATCCAGTTGGCTGCCGGTCACTAGTGGTGTCCCCAAGGGATCAGTGTTGGGCCAAGCCCTGTTTAGTGTCTTTACTGATGATCTGGATGAGGGGATTGAGTGCACCATTAGCAAACTTGCACTCCAAGTTGGGGTGGAGTGTCAATAAGCTGGAAGGCAGGAGGGCTCTGCAGAGGGACCTGGACAGGCTGGTGAGTTGGGCCAATTCTAACAGGATGAGGTTCAACAAGGCCAAGTGCCAGGTCCTGCACTTTGGTCACAACAACCCCCTGTAGCACTACAGGCTGGGGACAGAGTGGCTGGAGAGTAGCCAGACAGAGAGGGACCTGGGAGTTTGGATTGACCGGAAGCTGAACATGAGCCAGCAGTGTGCCCAGGTGGCCAAGAAGGCCAATGGCATCCTGGCCTGGATCAGGAACAGTGTGGTCAGCAGGACTAGGGAAATGATTCTTCCCCTGGACTCAGCACTGGTGAGGCCACACCTGAAGTATTGTGTCCAGTTCCGGGCCCCTCAGTTCAGGAAGGACATTGAGGTGCTGAAGCAGGTCCAGAGAAGAGCAACAAGGCTGGTGAAGGGGCTTAAGCACAAGTCCTTTGAGGAGAGGCTGAGGGAGCTGGGATTGTTTATCCTGTAGAAGAGGAGGCTCAGGGGAGACCTCATCACTCTCTATAACTACCTGAAAGGAGATTGTAGCCAGATAGGTATCAGTCTCTTCTCCTAGGCAACCAGCAGTAGGACAAGAGGGCATGGTTTTAAGTTGTGTCAGGGGAAGTTTAGGTTGAATATTAGGAAAAAATTTTTTACAGAGAGACTAATCAGACATTGGAATAGGCTGCCCAAGGAGGTGGTGGATTCACTGTCCCTGGAGGTTTTTAAGAAGAGATTGGATGTGGCACTTAGAACCATGGTCTAGTAATCATGGTGGTGTTGGATCAAGGGTTGGACTTGATGATCTCGGGGGTCTTTTTCAACCTGGTCAACTCTGTGATTCTGTGATTCCAGTAAAAATTCAAACCACAGCCCCATACAAGACAGTGTGAAGAAAATCAAGTCTATTCCACATAAAACCACCACAATATCCTAAGATACTTTTTGGATAAATGGATAGTAAATTTAAGATCCTACCAAAAGCTTGAAGGTTATGACATTTTTGAAGCCAGATCACAAAGAAGTAACAGCAGATTTATAAAGTGATTAACATAGCTGGGGTTTTTCTTTTTTTTTTTAGCTTTTTAGACTCTTCTATTCCAGTGCAGGTTGAATTATTCCATGACAAATGGTAGGATTGTGCTTACAACCCTCAGACAGCCAATTCCTCGTGTATTGGACATTTCTCCACATAAAAGCAAACAGTGGCCTGCACTCAGCTGTCAAAGGAATTTGGAAAAACACATATCATCAATTGCAGCATACCATTTGGCAGATTTCATGTTGGAGCTCTGGCAGGTCTGGCGCAGCAGCACTCAGTCATGGCATGACTTCATTCAGGCAACAATAGTCCACTGTTAAGTTCCACACTCCATCAGACCTCTTCACATACCATATGGGATTACCAAAGGGTGAACAACTCTTGCAGATCGTTTTGGTTCTCCAGCTGATGAATCAGGCCATGGATGGGAATCAGAAACTCTTGGCTGGTGTGTATTGCCACTGGTGCACCATCATGGTAGCAATTTGCACATGACCAAGAGGTCAGGCAAAATAGACAGCTGTTCAGCTTTTCTCTGTATTTTTGGTGGCTATACCAAAAGCTCATTGATAGAATTGGGTCCTTGAAGTACCCTTTCTAAAGTTGTCTATGTCAAGGATACATGGGGCTCTTATGGTATGAGTGTACAATATGCATTTGTGCCTATCAAAGCCTGTTATTTCTGTGGATCTCATATGCCATGCCACTGAACCCACGTGACTTAACACTCCTCCTGCTCAAGGACAGAAACCCTCTATTCCTGTTCATAGCATTTACTCTCTGACCCCTGCACTGCCAGACCAGAGGTATCTTCACCAGAAGCAAGGCAGGTAATCATGGTGATTCTTTTCCTGCATCAGAGTTATCAAAAACTCAACATTTTTACATCTCAACAGCAATTAAACCCACAGTCTTCTTGGGTGGCCTCTTCTTGGATGTATTTTCCCCTCAAATTGTGTACATGGGCTTCCAGCTTAAAGGTGTGCTGCCATCCTACTTCCTCAAATTCTCCAGCTGGTCATACATGAAGAATCAGAGACTGCAATGTGGAGTGTGCATACGACTTGCTTTCTCTCTCACTGGGGCTCCATGGGGCAGTTCTGACAGTCAAGATGCTCTCCCAGGGGAAAAGAAAGGAGAAAGATTTTTTCCAAAGTTTCAGAGCCAGGAAGATGCCCTTTCCCTAGATGGTGTACCTAAATCTGGGCAATACATTAAACCATTTGGAGTCCAGCACACTTTGGACCATCTTCCTCCATATGGCCAGTGCACACAGGCTGTCAGATGGTTCTTTGGAGACCTTGTTGTCATCTAGATCATTGTAAAAGACTTTCAGCACCACTCTCAGATACTCGATGTCTTTCTCAGTGGTAGTCCACTTCCCTTGGCGATTCACAATGTCTTCCTTGAATGTATATCTTGCCATCATATTCAAGAGGAGAAGCCTCCAGAGACAGTAAATATTTGCCTGTTTTTTATTTTCATTGTCAATTCCATTGTCTCTAGGAAGGGACATAAATTATATGGACCCATTGACATTCATGTCCACTGCTTTGTACTACTTTCATGATTACCATAGTTGGAGTTTGGATTCTTGTCTCAGCTGATGTGTTCTTGGTTGTAGCTTGGATCACTGTCTCCGTCATGGCATCCTCAGAGATGTTCTGGGCTTCTGTCTTAATCATATGCTCAAATAGTACTGAACTGTGCCTCACTAGACATAGGCCAAGCCTCAAAATGGTGCTAGAAGCTGCTGGATGTTATTGGGGTAGGAAAGATACCTTTCTATCAGGAGGCACATAAATTCAGAGTGGTTATTTACCTGTTCAGATATAAAATCCCAGTCTATGGGAGGTGATAACTGCTCAAAACACCCATTCAAATACTTCCACAGCCTACCATACAGGAACCAGCTCCCTCAGGGCACATTTTGATTTCACCTCTCTCCAAAGTTGTCCTCCCTTACACCAGGATGACACCAGATTCAGAAACCTGACAGTATGCTGACAGTGTTAATAAACAGCTAACGTAAACGTGAATAAGGAATTCAGAAGCCTGAGCAACAAAACCACCCATATCTCTCCTGGATTAGGAGAAGGACCTGTGTTTTCTCACTCTGTCCACAGCATAGCTACTCCAGCACAGTTAGGGCATCAATACCAGGACAAAGCACATAGCTATTGTTTCTGTTAATATGTTTCTAAGCTCAGCAAAATAAAGAGCTGAGCAGTGCAACAATTAAATTCTGTGGCCCCTACACAAGCCTGCCAATTAATAACTATCTTATATACAGCACACTGAATTCAAAACTGCTGTTTTCTCAAGCCTCACATTGGGTACCAAAAAAGGACTGTGGTAGGCTGTCCTTGGCAGGCCACCAGGTGTCCATTAACCTGATCTCTAACTCTCCCTCCTAAGCAGAACAGAGGGGAGAAAACAAGATAAAAAACATATGGATCAAAATAAGGGCAGTTTAACGAGAACAGGAAAAGGCTTTGAATTGAAGCGAAGCAAAGCTGCAAGATTTTTTCTCTAATTCGTGTCAGCTGGTGATGGCCAGCCACTTCCTGGGAAGCAGCTCTTCAATACACGTAGCAGTTGCTTCAGAAGACAATCAGTCTCATTTTGGTGCCTAGTAAAGTTATGGAGAAGTTTATTCTGGGAGGTAGTGGAAAATGCCTGTGTCTTGGTTTAAAGACAAATATTTGGAGATGGGAATTCCAATAAGGTGAACTCCGTTCCCTTTTATACAGGGATAAAAAAAAGAATGTGAGGAAAAATAACAGTTTAATGGTGCAATTCCGGTTCCTGGCATGGCTTTTCTGCTGTCTCCAGGCAGGGATGACTCCTGACCATGGCTGGGACCCAGGAACAACTTTTACCTGCTGCAAACCCCTTACCCCCCCCTCCAAATCCCTGTGCTGGGAGAGTGGAGGGGTCTCCTTCAGGTGATGTAATAGTATGAGTATTCCTCACTATAACTCCCTTCCCTGGCTTGTAACTATAACAACCTGAAAGACAGTGCTGTCATCAGCATGGCTTCATGAGAGGACAGTCTTGCTTATCAAACCTGATTTCCTTTTATGACAAGGTAACGAACCTAGTTGACCAAGGGAAGTCAGTTGATGTAATCCTTTTGGATTTCAGTAAAACTTTTGATACTGTCTCTCACAGGATCCTTCAGGACAAAATGTCCAGCACAGAGCTAGATGCACACATCATGTGGTGGGTGTGCAATTGGCTCATGGGTCAAGCACAGAGGGTAACAGCGAATGGGGTGACATCAGACTGGTGACCTGTCACTAGTGTGGTTCCACAGGGCTCCATCTTGGGCCCTGTTCTCTTCAACACGTTCATAAATGACTTGGACTCAGGGTTGGAAGGGATATTAAGCAGTTTGTAGGTGATACAAAACTGGGAGAAGCTGTTGACTCCCTCAAAGGCAGGGAGGCCTGCAGAGAGACGTCGACAAATTAGAGGACTGGGTAATCACCAGCCATATGAAGTTCAACAAGGAAAGGTTGCTGGATTCTGCATCTGGGATGAGGCAACCCATCTGTTTGTACAGACTGGGGGATGAGATGCTGGAAAGTAGTTCCATAGAAAGGGATCTGGGGGACCTGGTCAATGGCAAGTTGAATCTGTCAGCAGTGCCCTGGCAGCCAGGAGGACCAACTGTGTCCTGGGGGGCATCAGGCAAAGCTTCTCCAGCTGGTCGAGGGAGGGGATTGTCCTGCTCTGCTCTGCACTGGGGCAGCCTCACCTTGAATATTGTGGCAGTTTTGGGCACCACAATACAAGAAAGACATTAAGCTATTAGAGAGCATCCAAAGGAGGGCAACGAAGATGGTGAAGGGCCTTGAGAGGAAGCTGTATGAGGAGGGGCTGAGGTGACTTGGCTTGTTCAGCCTGGAGAAGAGGAGACTGAGGGAAGACCTCACTGCAGTCTACACTTTTCGTTGTGAGGGGAAGAGGACGAACAGGTACTGATTTCTTCTCTGTGGTGACCAGTGACAGGACCCAAGGGAGTGGCCTGAAGTTGTGTTAGGGAAGGTTTAGGTTGGATATTAGAAAGAGGTTCTGGAAGGTACTGGAGGAGGCTCCCCAGGGAAGTGGTCACACCACTAAGCCTGACAGAGTTCAAGAAGCCTTTGAATGATACTCTCAGGCACATGGTGTGACTCTTGGAAATGGTCCTCTGCAGGACGAGGAGTTGGACTTGATGATCCTTGTCGGTCCCTTCCAACTTGGCATATTCTGTAATTCTGTGAATCGCCTTAATAAGAAATGTCTTCCTCTCTCCTTGTCTCTTAGCTGTTTCTTTCTGACTTTGACACCATATGATATGGAATATACCTTTGGTCCCCTCAGGTAAGCTGTCCGGGCTAAGTCCTCTCCAAGTCTCTAGCCTCCCCCAGCCTACTGACCTTTGCAAGGTTTCAACAGACGGAATTGATGCTGTGCGAGTATGGCTCAGTAGTTGTCAAAACATTGATATGTTATCAACACAATTCTTGTTACAAATACAAATGGCAGTACTACAAATTCTGTTATGTGGAAAGTTAACTCCATCCCACCAGACCCAATAAACTTTTAAAACTCAAGGCTCCTATAGGTTGACAGTTTTTCAGATCAAGTTCACATCCTGATCTACTTGTAGAATCTCTAGCCCCAAACACATTGGTGGCAAATGCTTCAGTTATTAATGTCCTTCCTGTAGTGGAGGTACAAAACTGTACATGGTATCTATAAGAGGTTAATTTCTTCTATTTTAATTGTTTCACTACCTCTTCTGATTCTAATGTCTTTTTCAACAGCTATTATCTCTATTTTCACATATTGTTACAATAAAAAATATAGAAAAAACAGTGCCTTTCAATTGTACTCCTATATACCTATTAATGAATTGGAAGATTTTAATCTTTAGTAGTTTAGTAACCATTTAGTCTTTCCAAATATATAATTTTCCCACCAGTTTTTAGGATAAAAGTTGGCTGGGAGTTATGCTGCTCAGCTTACACCTTTTAAATGATAATAGAGCATTAATTTTTACCTAAACTTCAAGGATTTCCTCAGTGTTCCAGGAGTAGAGAAATTAATCATAGACTTTGTCAGTCATCTTTTGCAGGGGTTATTTATTCAGGTTTTATGTTTGTAGATAATTCTTAACATCCTTGTCAGCTGTATACCATATTTATTCTCAATGATAAGAACCCCTGATGCCTCTTGTTGTTTTGCTGAAATGCTAAACATTGGACAGAAACAAGAAAGATTTTCTCTTAAACTTCCTTACCACATCAGCTTGGTAGGTTTGCAACAACATAAGCTATTTATACATTATATACCATGTAAGGTTCTACACTTAAGTGTATGCATTTTTATACTTCTAGGTACATACATATACACACATCTGCTGTGATTTGCTGATTTAACTCCTTCTGTAATATTAGTGTTAAATCCCTTCCTCCCTCCACCTATGAGGATGCCGATTCTCATATTGTAATGAATTCTAATGTTCAACAAAGTCAAATTCTCATTTTGACTCAACCTGTGCCATAAATTCTTTCCCATATTTAATGCTTTATTCTTTTTTGCTGACAAAAACAGCTGTGATAAAATCAGGTAGACTTTTGACTTCTTCTATGCCCTTATATATTAATTTTTTCAAATGTCCCACAGTGTGTGTATTTTATGATGTTTACTGTTACCAATGTAGACTTCTCAGATAGCTCAATAGAGTTTGAAGTTCTTATTGTGAGGAGACAACACACCATTATTTTTTTAAGTATATTCTGCCAAATTCTGATTTGGCAATTTTCTGATCACGTAATAACGACTGACACTTAGCAATCTTATTAATATGGGTGAAGAAAAGAAATAGCCAACACAATAGTTTTCAATTAATATTACCCATATTTACTTGTTGGTATTAATACCTATCTGTATTTAAAAGGAATAAAAACATTGAAACTCCATTATCTTTTCCCCAAAACATATGCTCTGCATATATTTTAATAATGGCAGAAAAATAAAGGCTTCAAGTTGATCTTGGTCTATCATTTCAGTTTTTTCAATTCAAAATGCTATCTGAAGGAGATAGGAACTATTATTCACCTCTTAGTGATTTTCAATACCAGCAAGTCAGTAGCAGCAGCAGTAATAATTGCAATCATAGTGGTAGAATCAAGTATGAAGTACTTTATAGTACAGATTGGAGGAGATTGTCAGTCTCATTCTTACCACAGTGCATTATGGTAAGTCAAATCACACAGGTCTGCTATTTTGTGCCTTTTGGAAGAAAAAAAAAGAAGGAAGAAAAGAAGAAAAAAAGAGAAAGAAACCACACCAAACCCCCAAACAAACAAAAAAACACCCCAAACAAAAACCCCAAAACAAACCCCATCATCCAAACAAACCTAAAACTCCACAACCCCCAAACAAATAAAAAAGACCCCACCAAACCCAAAAAAAGATCCCAACCTGTATTATTTTAAAGTTGAAATAATTCAAGACTATAAATTTTTATAGCATAACAAGTAAGTGCTGAAGTATTCTGTAACTGTGATTTTCACAGGAGGTAGTAAGTCAGAGGTCAGCTGAGCGAGATTTAGGACGGGTTCTAGCAGTATTATAACGCTTCAGAGAAAGAGGCTGCTGAATGTCAATAGTACTGCAGGGCTGAAACTAACACTTCAGGTCAGCCACTTCTTGCTTTATTCCTTGCTCACTGGTTTTAAATCTAAAGCCTGACAAAATCAACTGCTAATCAAATGGTTAAGACAAATGTTATTTCCATTTGATACTGATCTACACTTAGAAGATCCTTCATCTTAATATATTGCTTCAAAGTTTCATTAACTACAGTGTCATTCTTGTAACAAAGTCCATGCCTCAAAAAAAATCCTGATTTCCACTATAATTTGTCTTTTCCAATCCGATCACTGTCCGGGTTAAATAAATAAACAATATAATAATGAAAATAAGAGGCAAAAAAAGCATAAATATGATAGACAGATATACACAGATATAGACAACTTCCCTCCATTTCGACCACTGAAATACAACCTAAAGCTCAGCTAATGTATTCTAGACAGCACACTTGCCCTCTTAAGGTAAACTGATTTGTCTTAACATAGAGGCAGTAAGACAAGCAGAAAATAATAGAAAACTATAAAATACATCGGTGACCTTGTTGTGTCAAAAAATAATGAAAAAATAAATTAATGTAAAAAAATATTGCTTCAAAACACAATTATGGAATAATTGTGAAATTCAGGGTGACTATGTCAACACCTGCAACTGTTTGTTCTGAAAAACACAAATTAGCTATAGACATCTTCTCCTTAATTAGCAGAATTACATACTTTTGTGAAAGCATTGTCATTTTTTTTTCTATTATAAGCATATGAGACGCGAATAATAGTTAGATTACCCACCGCTGAAGCAAGCAGGATTTCTATGAGGACAGAGAATGTCCTATGTTTAATGTATATGTTTTTCCTTTCTGTAATATTCTTTATTGGTAACTTGAATAGCAAATCTCAGTTTCATCTTCTAGCTGTTGAAGGTTTTCTTTTTAGGTATCTTTTACTCTTCATAAATGCAAATACCTAAGGGGTAATGCAAAGCACCATTTTACAGCTAGAGTGAAGGATAGATCTTTCTGCTATTTATTCAGTAGCAGAGGCAAACTGAAGAATAAGGGACAGTGGGTTTGAGCCTACTGGTAAGAATTGTTTTACTTGAAATAATATACTGGGTTACCAAGCCATATTTTCATTGATTGAGAAAAAAGGCAGCAATACAAAACCAAAACAAAAAGCCAACAACAGCAACAAACAACCAAACCAACCTAAAAAACCCACAAGACTATAGGAAACTCTCTACAAACTTCGTATAAGACCTTGTCATTATTACCCATGATAAGCAGTATTTAATTTTGGAAGGATTCTCATTTGAACATCATCTCAGTCATAAGTTATTACTCAGTGTGGCTAAGAAACCCTCTAGTGACTTAGCCCGTGTTACTCCTTCATTCTGCTCCTTATCAGACAGTCTGTTGCTACTTAATATGAGATGGGTGTGGGGAGTGGGCAGGTGGGGGTGGTGTTCCTTGGTTTGACAGATAGGTCTTTATATCTATTCTCTTTTGAAACTAGTTAGAGATGAAGTGGCTAAAAAGTGACCTCCTAATAAAGAAAATAGTATATGTTAGATTTTGGGGTTTAGGATGAATGAAGTTGATTAATTGATTAGTTGACTTATTTTCACAAAGAAATGAAAGATGTTTTTCATATTTCACAAGCAGCATTCTGCTGTTTCTAGGTGGTGATTTTGAGATTGTACTTTCTATTGATTATATTAATGGATTAATAGAGGATCTGACCCGTAATACTGAAAATATACCATGTAGTATCCATAGATAATGAACTGTAAGATCATATAAAGGCTCCTTGGTGCTTTTGGATGTCACCCACACCAATCTCCCACATGAAGGAGACTAACAGTTTTCAAATGAGAATTCTGTGGAAGATGGTGTCAAAATCTTGACTAAAATTAGGTCATCTACTGCCCTCCTGCCTATATAAGCAGTCACAGAAGACAATCAGGCTAGTCAAACATGGTCTTCTTAAAGCCTCGGTGACTGTTCCTGATTATGCTGTTGTCTTTTGTGCGTCTGAAAAAAAATAACAAGAGACTGTACCTTGTGATCCTCCTGTGGTCTGAATGAGAAGGTCACAGACCACAGCTTGATTCCTGCTTTGGTTGCCTGTCATTGTCTTAACTGTGTTCAAAGTTATCTTTTTTAAAGAGAAGTCTCAGAACAATGGCATTTTTAAAGCAGATTACAGAGGATATTGAATCAGACAGTGTATAAGAGAAAGGAAAATGATTTGAAGAAAGGAAAAAAAAAATAAAATTTCTAGTCCACAGAGATTGATTTCTCCTTATCATTCATTATAGAATAACTTTAAGGATTTTTTTCTATTTAAATCCAAAACACTGAAATTATGCCAACTGCAAAAAACATGCTTGTGAATGCCAGTGCTGACTTCTATGTTCATTTTAATATTTAGAGTCTACTCAACAGGTAAAAATATTTTGAAAATAAGTCTCTGACCATCCTATGGCAATTTATTCTGAAGCTCTACTGTATGAAGCTAAGTCATTGGTTTTTAGCATGTCACCCCACAGACAAGGATAAAGTATTGGAACATTCACAGGTTGGCCTGAAGGCATTCATCCCTTCTGAAAAGGCACAGCTGGCTCAACTATGCAGGCATGAGAAAGAGTGATCCTGTCTTAGAAGGTCTCATAAACCATCAAAGACTCCCCAAGCACCCCCAGACTCAAGACTTTCACCAGAGGACTGCGCATGATCCACAGGGCTCCATCTGAGAGTGTAAAACTCTCCCCTCACATGCCAGGGAAGGTACCTGGACACTCCTACCTGAACCTGAATATGACTAACCCACTGAACTTTTTTTTAAAGGGCTCCCCCACCCTTGAGGGATCAGGACTGTGACCAAGGCACATCTAAACTCCAGCAGCAGGTCTAGCTGTTAAAGAAACAAGGCATGGCTCGTGAAACAGGTCAGGTATCAAGATATACTACATAAGCATATGAATGGTTTGTGGAGCAATTCACTACCTTTTTACATGCATTCACTTATTTTTCCTTAACAGGAAAAATTTTTCTTTTAGGTGTGAGCAGTCAACAATTTTTAATTCACAAGCTCCTATTCTCTCTTACAAAGTTCTATGATTTTTTTATTCCTGTCATACTAACACTTTTACTGTGTTTCTGTTTGACGATTGCAGGAACCAAGAGAGGGTCTCCCACCGACCAGAAAGCCTTATCCACTTCATGAATGGGTGAAGCTAATTTCCTCTAAAGTCACGAGAGTAGAAATCGATAATTTTCCTTCCTTGTCATTTACCAACTGCATATATGTAATTGTATAATATGGAGAAATCATTCCTGATATTAAAAATACTGTGTTTCGCATAGTGGTAATGATGTGGGTGTTCATAAGGATAATGGTTACCGAGAAGTATACAATGTTTAAAATAGAATAGGGCAAAATTCTGAAATATGTTCTGCATGAAACTGCTTCACAGCTATTATAAACAAATTCAGTTTCAAAAAGATTGCAAAGCAGAATTGTTAAACTGTGCCATTCTAGTAAGAAATAATTTTTTGATAAGTGTAATTATAGGTAGTCTCACTAAATAATGATAGTTTTTGCCTTCCAAAGATTTTTTTTTTTTTGTATAAGAAGAAGAAAGAAAGAAAGAAAGAAAAGCCATCTCATACTAATGCTGATTTCCATGTTATGGTTTTATTTACATCACTAAAATGAAATGTTATTTTATATACCATTACGTATTTATGATAAATAACCATAGTTGTACCAGAAATAGATATCTTCTAGCTGCTTAAATGGATAGCTTATTCATACTGCTTAATTTCAGAATTTGTTTTAGATATTTATGAAGATATATATTATATACTAACTCAGAAAAATACATGCTATTCACTTCAGGCAAATTTCATAGTACATTCATTACCACATATGCAGTAGTTGTGAAATTCTAGATAATCTTGCCTCCTTTTTTTCCTGCACTTGCACTTTTGCTGGGTTCACAAAGGCGGTTCAGTAGCTCTTCCTGACCACTGATAAACACACACACAAAAAAATTATTCGGAAGCTGTAATGCATCAGATGAAGTTCAGTGTATTCTGTAAGAATGTTTCAGTCAGCTTAATTGGGTTTTGATTAAGTTTTATTTACACATGGACCATTTTATTTACAAACAAAGCATGTACCTAATGTCAAAAGAACACGGACGATTCATATTGTCCACTACTTAGTCTTTGATGTGGCACAGGACACAGCTAGAGAGTGAAGGACGTATTTGTTTCACATAAAACTAGTGAATTACAAGTTTCACCCCTGCCATATTTAAGCAAATATACGAACCTACTTCTACAGACAAATTGTTAACTTTACAAACCATGATGGTATCAGAAAACACACAAGTAAGCAAATAAATAAATAAATAAAGTCAGAAATTAAATATGGGATTTTTTTAAAATTGTTTGAGGAGATATAGAATTATGCTACTGAGATTTTTTTAGAAAACCAATGAAACAAAAATTGGCAGACAGCATTGTCTGTTGCTGCTCTGCATCAGCCACGGCAAAATGCAATAAAAACCTGTCTAATACAGATTTTGTCACCTTTTCTAAAATGCCAGCACCATTTTTTGTTCATTGTAATAAATTGCCTTGAAGTTGTCGTCCCTTCCATCAGCCATTTCTGTATTTGCCAGCACAGATTTAATTTTTCATTTTTTTTTTAATGGAAAAAGATGCTTGTAATTGATGCAGGTTGACCAAAGACGACAGACAGCATGGGGTAGCTGCATTTTCACGCAACAACTTTGTGAGCTTTTAAACTGCAAAATTGTTCTTCATAATTCTTTTTATATAATATAATCTCAGAGCAGAATAAGCCGAGGGAAATAATGTCTCCAGGCAGAGAAGTCTTTATACTTTTTATTAGTTCAAATCTCATGAGAGATCATATTGCATTGTAATGGTCATGCAAATTAAGCTAGTCTCATCATCAGTTTTTTACAGAGGAGATAAAATAAGTTAACAGCTACATCCATATTTTAACTGCTATCCCAGATTCCTTTTTTCATTTTCTTTGAATCCCAAAGATATGTTGATACATGAGTGTTTGTGCCTCACACTTTTTTTGGTACATCTCTGACAAAAAAACCCTAAAAACCCCCAATCTTATCTTTTCTCTACAAACAAGTGTTCTGTACAGAAAGATCTATGTCAGTGCAAATTTCAGCCACAGATTTAACATTTCAGTGCAGTCCCTGTGTGCCTGAAGCACAATAAGATCAAATTATGTCGCTTCTGCTTTTTAGATATCTTCTCTCAAGAAGCTGCAGGCATAAGGTTTCTATAGCATAATTAGTACTTAACACCCAGCTGTGAAAGTACTTTTTTAGCCAATCACCACTGCAACACACAGTCAACAGCCAGGTCCTTAATAGGCATCTTGAACATCCAGTACAGTTTTATAACTGACAGGCTGCTACCCTAAGTTTAGTATCCACAGATTATGAAGCATTTTGAGGAGTTCAATACCCTAAACCAAAGTTTGCACTCGTTTTGCTCTGTGTTAACTGCCTAGAGATATTGAGTCCATGAACTGTTCATCAGCTGACTGAGCATAGCTCTGTATGCAAAAGGGAGAAAATGCACATCAATCAAACAAGATATATATCTATATATATAGATATAGATATAGATATAGATATAGATATATATATATATATAATCTTGAAATGTTGCATTGGTTTGTTATTGATAAATATGCAGGTTCACATTTGTTTTTTATCTTGGTGAGGAGAAATAGAAAGATGTTGCTTTTTCAGGTTCTTATTCAAGGAAGGTGTTTTGAATGCTTAGACACAGGTGATACTCAACATACAGCATGCCTTGAAATAATAAATATTAAGTCCTCTTACTCTGTGTTCTACTTATGCAATGACTTTTAGATCAGAACTTGTACTTTAAATATAAAGGTTTGTGTGCATAAGTCCTGAATTTCTTTGAAATGTTCCTCTAAGGAGCCACTGGCCTTTTCCATGTTGCTCTGCAAGTGTAAAAGACTAGAGTCAGTCTCAGGGCCTCTCTGAATAAACAGCTTTTATTCAGCCTTTGGGATAGTGGAACGGAATAGGTGTCTTACTGAAATGTGAACAGAATCTGCCCACTTCAGTTTGCAGACACTAATTTAGTTGAACCAATTGACATTGTGAATCTTGATTTCCCCTGTGTAATTCACTTACTATGTTTTTATGTTAAACATCTTATGATGGGCGCATTCAACCTGTGTCCTCCAAGAGGATAAACGTGCCCAGATTAATCAGACAGTGGATATCACCTGGGCTCTCTTCTCACCCACGCTGAGATGTCTGCACAGTCCTGAGACTTAACTGTAGGAACCATGCCTTTTTCCCTCCTGTGCTAAAGCTTTCCCAAGCTATATGCACTGGACTGCATTACAATTGCCTTTTTCCAGCAAGCTACCTCAGACCCAGTGAAATCACATACTAATAAGAAGAAAATTAATATTTTTTTTCCCACTGTACTTATTTACTGATGTTTTCCTCTTTAGCCTCATTTCCCCTTCATTTCTATAAGGCTAATCAACACAAACTGCACCCTATGAAGTTATTTTCACTTTTTTTTTTTTATTTTTATTTTACTTATGTTAACATTAGAGTTTTTCCTGTCTGCTATGAACCTAACGAAACTCTGTTCTGAATTTTAGTGCGTCTACTCTGGGGAGTGAACTGTGATATGCTAATCATTATTCTGCTAGATAAATAGAACTGTGGAGAGCTGACCGTTTCACAACCTTAGTTCACAAACTTTCTCTCATTGTTATTATAACATATCATCCAATCTCACCCAGAAACAAGGGAGATTTCTTCTGTCTGTTCCGCAGTCTGAGAAATTGCTCTTTTATCCTTATCAAAAAAGGCAAATGTCCAGAAAAGGGTAGGTCGCATTTCAGGAGGTTAAGCAAAGATTCTGAATTAATGTGCTAAATCCATTGAAAATATTTTGTTCTCTTCCCTTATATGAAAGGCTGAATCACAGTAAATGGACTGGAATACACTCCATTTTCTCTTAGGAAGTTCTACTTCTTAACTGACCCTGAAATATTTCCCTAAAACAGGATATGTAAAAATACATACAGCTATGTTATATTTTGAGTCAAGTCTTTGCCAGTTTATTTATGTGAGTTTCTGGCTTGTATGAGCGGACAAGAAGACCAAAGGGAAGAAAGCAAGCTGTTTGACTCTTCAGTAGATTCAGTTTATGTCCCTTATTGATGAACAATACACAAAATACTCCAATTGCTTGAGTTATTTTTGGAAAAGAGAACTTCACACCCGAAGTAGTTTTGCAAGTTCGCAATAAGGGACGGTTATGTGTATTAGAATTTTCTGCGTGACTTTTGAGGTTTCAGCAGTTTCCTTTCCTTCTCTCCAAGTCACAGTCTTCCAGGTAAACTTCCAAAATTAACAGCTTTTTGCTAGTAAATGAGTTTCCCAAGTCACTATAAACAGGACAGGGGATCCATTTAAACCTTTCACATAACTCTAACCACTTCCAAGAACAAAAGAACTGGAAAGAATACAGACACCAAGATTTGAATTTTTAGCATTTTCTCTTGTACAAATCAAGTCAGTTACAGAAATGTTAGTACCATGAATGGATGTTTTCAACTCTCATGCTTCTGTTAAGCAACTCCTTTGACAAGAGAATTTCAGCCTCTGCAGGCTGAAGGTATAGTGCATGTATCAAGTATGATGAAAAAAAATCTAAAGACATACATGCAGTGGTGGACTGAGATTTAAATATTTTGATTAAACTAATTAGACATTATGATTAAACTAACCCATTTGGCATCCATAGAAGATAAGTCATATGGACTTTAGGTACCTTTTCTTGCAAAGGGAAGCACTTTTTTTCACCCAAACTGCAGTTGTCTCTCTTTCAGAGGAAAAAAAATACAGAAAGAAATGAAAGGGAAGGGGAAGGTTAAGTAGAAGAAGAGGGTAGGGAAAGGGGAGAAGGGAAGGGGAAAGGTTCTAATTCTGTCAAAACATTCTATACACATGGAAATTGTCAGAATATGTAACTTGAAAACTTGTTTCCGTATACCAAGTCGTAAAGTAGATAATAAAACCAAAACAAACAAAAAACCAACAAAACACACACATGAAACCAAAGATAAATGGAAAAAACAAGATACAGGACAAAATAACTGGCAATGTTTAGCCTGCTGTCTCCCAACCTCTCTCAAGCCCATGTTCAATCTTCAAGGTAAGTATTCATTACAACATACAGAAACTAGAATTTGACAGTGTGATGCTTTTGGAGATGTGTTGTTTGATTTCTTTTTTAAAGTTGTACTATATACTTTAGTTATTTCAGTGAAAACTAGGCACAACTTAACATATGAGAATCTGAGCCTTCATACTTCCTTCCCCCTTTTCTATTTTTCTTTCTTTTGGAAACATACACCTAAAATTAAATGCTTTTCTGTCTTACAAGGTCATGAAGAGGCCATCAGACTGTGAATTTAATACAGTTCTGGTCTTCACAGATAATCAGATAATGAAACAGGCAAACTGAGCATATGTCCTTGCAAGGAAAGCAAACCAAATGAGTGTAGAAGAGTTTTAATGTGTCACATCCAAGATGTATGTGTACACGTCTGTGTGTGTGTGTGTGTGTGTGTGTGTGTGTGTGTGTGTGTGTGTGTGTGTGTGTCTGAAAAGGAAGAGCAACAGGACAAAGAAGAGGGCTGGGCTATTCTTTCCCTTCACAACCTAAATCTTTATAACCAGGTAATTCAGCAATTCAGTTCCTGCTCTATATTTGGTAGAACTAGAACAGCACCTCATTTTTATTTGTGTTTATTTTTTTCTCTTTCCTATTTACTAGTTTTCAATGTCAATATCCTTGGGACAAATGCTTTGCATGCAGAGTAAATAGTATGGCCAAATACCAAGGCTAGTTTTTCAGCTCAGTTTAATTGCACTCCAGGATTTGAATTTATCTTTATCTTGCTGATGCTACTATAGTTAGATATGAGGGGAAAGAAAATGGAGTTTATGCATTATTAGGCGGGTGTGGCTTCAAAAGACATACTAAACCAAAATTAATTTACCTCTACCTGTTGTTGAGACAGAATTTTAAGAGAATGCTTCTCTTCGTGACAAACTCAGAAAACACTCCTAATGATCTGATTTCTTTCAGATTTCTGTTGTTTAAAGCCAATGACATCTTCATACAACTGAAATAATGTACACATATATAAAACTTAATGTATTGCTTTCTGATTGTTTAGTGTATCTCAAGAAGGTGAGATATGACACAAGCCACTCATACACTTGAGATTCACCTGGATAGCTCTTCTGTGTAAAGTTCAACATTGGTACTATTATTTTGTTTAAGTAACTGTCATCACTTGAAACCTTTGGTTGAATGTCTTATAACTTGTTCACTTACCTGGCACAAAAAGAGTCCAGTGTGAGCAGACGAAATTACTACAGACATCATATACATTTTATCTATTACATAGATAGAATGTCTCATGTGGTTACATTAACACAAGTAATGAAAATAAGTATTTTTTCCTCAGGTTCAGTTTATGAAATTTTACTCACCTTAGTAATATCTTTTTTGAAGTTAGGAGGCCATATCATACTCTTAATCACTGTGTCACCTCATGATAAACTAGATAAGCTGTTTAAGGGGGTTTGCTAATGTTGGGAGTGTCTTTTTGGATATATTGGCTGAGATCACAATTATTTTGCAATAATTTTGTAAATTCCTCCATTAAAAGCATTTTAGATTCAAGCCCAGCAGACTGTCATGAATAATGGGGCTCATAGTGATTGCACCTCTACAAAGCAACGATATGATATGATATGATATGACAGTGCTGAGATTAATGATATTTTTGCTTAGATATCATGATCTTCTACAGTGATATTTACCCTAAGATGGCCAAAAAATAAACATTTCAGGGGCTACAATGTCTCCATATGAGACGGAAGAGTCATTTTTCTAGAACTAACTTCACTATTCAGGGCTCTTTGTTTATTTGTTTTCTCCATGATGTGTTTTTGACCTATTCCTTTCTGAAAGCTGATCCTCCTTACTTGTTTGAAAGTTATTTTAGTTATGATTTTATTTTAATTTTCATATAATTTATTCAGTCATGAGAGAAATGGGTTTTGTTTTCTAATCTATTATTCTGACTGCACAAAATGTTTGATCCCTTACAACATTTGGAAATAACAATAAAATAATAGGAAAAAATAATAAATGACAATAAAGACTAAAGCTGGAATGCTGAGTGTCACAGATTTGATTGAAACAGGTAATCCCCTTGCAGGGCATTAATGAAGATATTAAAGTAACCTGGGTGCAGAAAGCTGTTTCAATGAAAGCTGTAGATAATTGTGAGCTGAGAAGACCTGTAAGTATAAAGGAGAATGACAAAAAGAAAATGAAAGCAAATAACATAACCAACATATCCAACAAAGAAATTATAGAAAGGAGAAGCACAGGCAGAAATTCAGAAAAGTTTTAGTATAAAAAAGGGAAGACAGCTTTCTGAACTACCAGAATCACTCTCCTGTTATTGAGCTGCTACATATAATCTACTTAATAAATATTATCCATTATCTTACTATATTAGCACACTGTCTCAGGCTGTTCCAGCTTTTATACATCATTTCCTATTATTCTGACTTATAGCATATAGTCAATAAGAGGAACATGGATTCTCCAAAGGCAGCGGTAGACAGAAAATTAGATTTTTTAAGAAACATGAAACCAAAGGAGCTCAATGTAACTTAAATACCAAATTAATATTCATCCATACAGTTCTCTTTTAATAAGTAATTGCTGCGGTTTAATCTGCTTCAATGTGAAAATGGGAATGGTTTGTTGCATAGAAATTTATTGCCAAATTGAAAAGTATGAGAAAAGCTCACTCAAAAAAATATATTTAAGATACTAATCTCTCAGCATGAAAGCAAGAGAGTGCCAACATGCTTGGAACTAGATAGTTTGAAAATGAAACATAGTTCAAGAATAATCCGCAGAGACATAAGAAGTTTTTCCACGAAACCCAACTCCTATAACTAAGATTAGTATGATAATATTCCAGAGTTAAAATATGCAATAGCTTAAACAGCAAGTTCAATTTTCATTTAGCTTTGAGAGAATATATGTATATATATGAAACCTGTAACACACACTGCAACAATCTTTGCAATTAAGCTTTTTTAAAAAAAAAAATTGATTATCTGTAAGTGCTTTTCTTGATCTCAAAAATATATATTGAACAAATTTAAGTCAATGAGAAATGTATTTCAGAATTATTGCTGGGCTTGATTTGGCTAATAAGCTGCAAGCTTAGTTATTCACAAAGCTCCAAGAAACACATTCAGTCAATGATTGAACTCAAAGAATTGATCTTAATTTGTCACAATGCAGTTTTCTACATTCCCCGTGTGTGATGAGAAGTTATATTTGTTTCTAGGAAAACTGAATGCACAGTTTTCTTCAGGATTTTTAACCCTAACAAAAAACTTCTTATACCTCTGCTCTTTCACTGACAAGCACAACACATCAGTGCAACTCTGTTAAAAATTCTTGCATATTTAAGCAGCTAAGGCAAAACTAGGTATGTTCCCGAAAATTTAAAACTGGAGGTATTGCTGCAAGACCCCAGCTTGGGGTCCAAGTGTTGTTTTTTTAGGTTGCAAAATCAAATTGTCCATTCCTGTGTTTCTTGACGATATGAATTTCAAGATATAAAGCGTTTCTTAAAATAAATAGAAATGTTGCTCCTAAAAATAATATATGAGATTTTCTTTCACATGTGGGATTTTAAAAAAATGAACCCTGCTATATTTTACAGCTTTGGTTACTCTGTAGTATCACATACCAATTAATAAGGACGTAAAAATTTACAGGGGTGTGTGGTTTCCTGGGTTTTATTTACATAAGGTTCTTTAATCACTTACAATGCTGCATTGTGCTTCCCCTCTCACCTCAAAAATTAAGACAGAGGCCTGCTTCCGAGAAAGATTATGTACCAAAAATCCCAGCAGTTAGGAGATCTGCAAGTGTTATCCTCTTGAAGTCAACTCTCCTAAACACTGTGTTTTGAGGGTCACAGCTTATGGAAGGTAAGACATGAAGAAAGGCAAATCTATCTGTGCCTTCAATCCAGGCAACATGAGGAAAGTCAACCAGCTGTATATTACAGGGCCCCAAAAATGTGTCTGCTCTCACTCGGTTGAGGGAAGCTTTATTCTCTCCACCATGATAGGTCCTGGCTGTGTGCTACCCCTCCAGGGCTGACATGGCCCTGTGGGGAGGGGATGGTGGACTGCTGTTTGACCAGCATCCTGGCAAAGAGAAAACTGAATGTGCTAGGTCCAAGCTGGTGTTATCTCACTGATGCTTGCTGGGCTGCACTCCCCACAGCATTGCTCATCGTGTACTTGGTAGTTGCTGTTCACCTCTGTCTGGCACAAACAAGTGATGCCTGACTTTCAAAAAGAAACTACTCCAGTATCAAAAGTTAAAAAAAAATATATATTTTAAGAGTTTAAGAATAAATTGGATGTTATTTTCTAGACAGTATTAGGTGAAGATATTGGTTACTTCAATGAGGAAACCAAAGCTGGAGTCTTTGAAAATCCATCACTGAGCAGCTGTTGCTTTTTTTTTTTAAAAAAAAGCCTGCTTAGTATCATAAAAGCAAGTTGTATCATATTTTACTCTTTTTTTTTTCCCCCGAAAGATCTGCAAAACTTCTAACACAAGCTCTTCTGTCAGTTCAGCAGTTATCTTCTTTAAAAATGAATCAGCTTTTGATTTATTTAATATTAATCTAAACCTGTGTTGTAGCCAGAAATTGTGTAAACCTTCAATGGATTTATTCATAATATATGCTCAGACACATTTTGCCATCACTTCAGACTAAATATTAATGTTTTAAATAATATCAAGGTATAAAACAGTTGGAAACCAAACATACGGAAAGCACTGACAAGGATTTGCTGGGACAGAAGTATGTTAAATAAATAAAGAGCAAAGTGTGTGAGAGAAGAATTATGTGCCATAATATCAGCTGGGAAAGAAGGGAAGATGCATTCAGTGCTGATATAAGTGAAGGACAAGAACTGATGATGTATGCAATGACAAATATGAGAATGCAGCTAGTCACCAGAAGAAAGCTGACGGGGTCTCCAGTGAGTAGGGGGGTCATGGGAGGAGAATGCCTCTGTTGCTCTTGTGACCACACAGTGAACTAGAACTACCAGCCCAATAGAGAATGTTACATTTTTTTCTTGCTTGCCAAGTCAGTTTTCTGCTTTTTTGGGGAGCTGAGTCAAGTTATTATGTGATCAGGTAAGTGCTGCAGAGAAGGTAAAGTAAGGTGGGCTGGAAGGAGAGGGGGAAACAAGTTATGCATCTCTCAGTGGAGAAGAGCTGTTAATTTAGCAAAGTAAATATGGAAATATACTCTTGGGAATTTGAACACAAAACCTCTTCACAGAAGAACTAAACTTCTTCTGACAGGCTTAGACTAATCCTAGGGCAGGATTTGCACAAACTTTTGTGGGCTTGAATTACAAAATTATAGAATTTTATATTTTGCAGCTTTTTTTTTTTTTTGATTGTGGTAAAACAGTCTTCTGACTGTGACAATAGAGAACTAGCTACTGCACGGTTTTCTATGAACATTTTTGTCCTTTGAGTGGAACACAGACATTTGTATTGTGTTTGTATTTACTGTCAAAGACTGTCACAAATGAAAAACATTTCTACTAATTTTAAAGACTTAACAAATATTATTACTTCTTTCATACATTAGTATAGAACTTAGTAGGAGCTAGGCAAACTGATTCAGAATATTTTAATAACAGGTTCAAACTTGAAGCCAGAATAGCTGGATATATGCACTGATCCCTAAAGAGGCATCTTCTTCTACCACTCTTTACAAACCCTAAAGCTCTTCCTGGACCAGCTCTACTTGAGGTATTAGTCTTACGCTAATCTTAGCTAGTAAGTTAAACAGTTTGTGTTTAACAAAAAACCCAGTCAAATACATCTTTGGTTGACTGAAGCACAGATCTGGGTCAGAGAGGTAAGAAGGCTTCTGCTGACTGCAGTGAACAGAGGCCAAGCCGTTAACAGGACAAGAGCAAAACCCTCATTGCTGGAAAAGTGGAAAGCATGTGAAGTATGGAGAAAGTGAGAGTCAAACAGGAGATTATTTTTAGTTACCTTTTCTTATATTACGTATATTTTTATTTTGTATATATATTTATGTATCTTAACTACATTTTTCTTATATTATTAATATTAATATCTATACTTATAATACTGTAAAATAACATTTAAAATGTACTGTAGAAGAAGGATAGTAGTTTTTTCTAAATGTAGACCACTATTTTTCAATGTTAAATTACAATATTTGTCATGTGATAGTAGTTCCATTTCAGTGAGGCAACCCCTCATGTATATCTTAGTTTTCTTTTTGTAAGTTTGTAAGTATTGAAATAGAATTTAAAGGTACCTGTTTAAATGAACTAAATTATTAGTTTAAAGTATGAAACAGCCTCTACTAAAATAATATTTCTTAAAAGCTTTTTTAGAAGGTAGCCATTTTTAAACAATTTATAAAAATAAAATCTTGTAAATTCTGAACTTCTTTTCCTAAGCTTTCTAAGCAGATAAAGCTTTGTCTTTGTTAATTTCTGTCACAATTGTAATCTTGGTAATTTCTTAAGAGCTGCACAGTTGCATTAATAGATGCAAATACTCCACAAAATGAGATATCTACTCAGAACTAATAAATGCATGTCTTCATAATAAAAAATGAACATGCACATTTCAGATGCAGCTACTGAAAAAACTTAGCTGTATGTTTTGGAATGTTGTGCCTCTTCCCTAGTTCATTTTTTTCCCCAAGTACTTTTTTCTGCTTGTAATGGTGTCAGTAAATAAAACTGACGTGTTACTAAATATTATCTCTCTTAATAACCCAAAAACCAATCAGATCCTGGGCAAGTCTCTGCCTAAAATGTAGGATGATCTTTTTGAGAGTATTCCTTCCAGACTCCGGAGCATACACCTGTGAAATGACAGATCTGCTTTTCAGTTTATCCTGGAGAAAACAATCCATTCTCTGGGATTCTCTAGGAGTGTCTTCATTGGTGTATCTGGATTATTTTTACCTGAATTTTAGCTGTAATACATTGCAGTCCCCAGCAAAACATTTAGACTTTTAGAAAAGTTCTCCCTGAAAATGCTGTGGATGATGGCTGGAATGTGGAGGCACAGTAAAATAAAAAGTGTGAGTATTGGTCAAAATGTGCACACTCCTCTGGGAAAAGATTTAAAATAAGTGAGTTTTATATGTAGACCACCCTACCTATGCTTGCTGTTTTAGTCCATTTTTCATGCAAATATGCATTGGTATTTATGCACTCGACTCTTTTGAAAGCCAAGTAAAGGACCACTTGCCCTGTGTTCAGTGCTTCATCTTGCAGAATACCATAACAGCAAATCCACACTGATCAAAGCAATGCCATGTAAGATCAGATCTTGACTCAGGAAATGCACATTAACTCAAGAATTACATCGGAACTAATAATCCCCAAGTTTCAACAGGGCTTCAGAACTGTAACATCTCTGCACCATGTCTGAATTTAACCTAGATTACACCTGACAGCTCAGTGCTTCTGCCTTTTTTTTTCGCTCTGTACTTTTCAGGCTAGGGTCAGCTTCTCTAGGCTTCATAAATCTCCCTCTATTTTAGGTTAGAGGACCATTTCTGTTCAGTTAAGCCTAATCTCTTTCTTTTTTTTTCATCATCCCTTGCCTGTATATCTCCTTTAATGACCATCTGAGTAGGAAATAACCTACCAAAATAAATACACACCCAGAAGCAGGATAACTGTCATCATACAAATTCATCATTGTCATCACGCCTTCCCACTGATTAAATTCATTCTCATTTATGGTAAAAAGCCCTCAATTTTTAAGGACCCAGAGGCTTTCTTTTTTTTTCCCATTTTCTCACCTTCCCAATGAGGGAAGCTCCTGTAGATGTCAGTCATGACAGAAATTGTCACAAAGTACCATGTAACAGAATGTGTCACTCATCTGAAAAACAGCATCATGTTGTCCTCTTAAGGCAACAGCATTGCTTGTGGATACTGGTACATACAGACTTGCCAGTTGTGGCTGTACAGGACAAGCAATTCTTAGTAAGCTGAATCTCAGCTGTATTTTGTGAGCTCAGGTTCTTTGCTTAACACCATGGTGAAATGCACTTCTGAATTTATATTGTACTACTTGTACTGCTCATAATGACACTTTACGATGTACAGTTTTCTTCTGGCACTTCTATTTCATGCTGCAAAATTTTATTTTCTCGCAATCCACTGAAACATATAAAACATTCATTTCAGATGCTGAGTTACTTCAATAACATTGATTGAAGTTAAACTTACTTTTGACAGCAGATTAACTCAGGCACAAGTTTCCTTTAGAACACTGTTGGCATCGAATTTGATACAAACCAGTGTCACTCCGAATCCAGCACCTGGGAAACATTTCCAATATCTGACGCAGTTTCCTAGGGCTGCAAAGACTTTGAGGTGGAAAGTAGTTCTTTGATACATTAGTATTGCAACATTGTGATTAAAAGCCTTCAAATATTCAATGCCACATAAAGATGTGACAAGACAGCATTTGTCATCTTTTTTTTTTTCTTTTCTCTCCATCTTTGGAGCAAACTGTAAACTGAAATATTGCACTGGTTGCAACTTGAAGTCTAGAGGCTATATGATCCTGTTTGTTTGTTTTCATGCCTCATACATTTCTGTCACTTATGTGAAAAGCTTTTGCAGAATGTGTATTTGATTTTGCTGCACCACTGTAGCTTAGTTGTGAGTCAGAGAATATAGCCCATTTTCTTAGGGATTATGTATCTATCTATCAGATAAATGTAGCCTGCAAGTTCAAAATGATTTATGGAAAATTGTGTTCCTAATGAATAGTCCTGCTAGAGAAAAATAGATTAAATTGTGCCCTAAGTTACACAAACACCTATTGGTTTATCTCTGTGGTCCTCAGTGCTACTCCAAGTATAATTTAGGATAATTTGGAGCATGCTCCTTTGTACAATTCAGTATCTCTGTACTGTTCTCAAGTCACTTACAAATGAACTTACAAATGTTCATTACATTAAAATATATTTGAGATAAAGCAAAATTACCATACAAATAGCTACCAGTCATCATTCACCTTCTTGTTTCCTACCCACATAAGCTTTTTCTTATGACATTTTCATAGAAGAAATCACATGAAACTTAAAAACATTTTATTATTTTTATGTGAACTGATTATATGAAACCTGGCCAATAGAAATAGGTAGTGAAATGAGCTGGTGAAGACATTCTCACTGAAGCATCAAGCATACCTTCATTTCCATCAGAGGACTGCAGTGTTTTGAGATGGAAGTTTAAGAAGTGTATAATAGTATTACATAATTTTTACAAATGGTTTTTTTGCTTATGAGACAAAAGAATTTTACTTGCATGCCAGGATTTTCTCTGTTTACTCTTAATGTGGAAATCCTAGTGACTTCAGTGAACAAAAAGAGGATAGATAATGTAATTAATTAATAATGTGGCATAGGTTAATTTGTATTGACAAAAACATAGCAATAGTCTTCCAGTTTAATTTCCTTTGGGATGTTACATATGAACCACAGTCACACCGCAACCAGCAAAGAGTAATTTCCAAGGCATGACTGTCTTTTTTCCCCTTACTCCCACCTCCTTCCCTACCTGCCTGTCAAGGTGTCTGCAGCATGTACTGAATCTCAGCTGCGTTCCAAGACTGAGCCAAGCTACGCCTTTGGGCAGTGACAAAAATGTTGCATTTCCCCCTCTATGGACCTTGGAAACCTCACATCATTGAGCCCCTTGCCTTATGCCAGATTTGGCTGGTGATGGCCGAAAATTGCAAAAGAGGCAGACAACACAATTTCATAGGCCTTGTTTTCCCAGGGAACTAGGTAGGAAACCAAATGAAGAGCACAAAGTTAAATGAAAATAAAATAACCTGTGGAACCTTAGTATCTATATGTGTAAACTGACTCAGTAGAGGCAGACTTTAAACAATAGATGAAGAATATGAACAGTATGCGTGTCTTTTTCTCAAGGTTTCAAAAAAACCCTAAAACTTATACTCATCTAAATCTACACAGATTAGCATGTCAGTCCAGACCTGTGTTTTTCTAAATTACCGCTAGTTGCTTTTTAATCTATGGTGTTTTAGGCAGAGATTAAACAGATGATTTGGCTTTTACCTAAGCTATCATGGTTGGCTGCTACATTGAAAACAACCCAAAACCTGGAATAAAAACATCTGGATTAAAAAGATTAAAAAAACATAAAGTAAAATATTCTGAAAATACACTGAAAATATGCTGAAAAGCATAAAATTTATGAGAATGAAGAACCTTTGGTTACTAAGTCAGGACTAGCTAACAGATTCACTGTGACAACATTTGAATGCCAAACTTTTTTTCTATGCCCTTTCCCTTACTATGCAGGGAAGGGCATATCCTTCCCTCCTGGCATCTAGCATCTCATCTAGTACAATAAGAGACTTATTCAGAACTCTCAATAAGATGACTATCCCCATTTAATTGATTTATAGGCAATGTGCTTGGAGCTAAATCACAACAGATACAACTGCATTCTTTTACTTTGTCCCTGCTAAACATTTAATTCCAGAATAATATGTTTTAAGTTGTATTAAGATGTAGAATGGTCTCAAAATTAATATTCTTTATTGAAATACACTTGGTAATAAACAAGAAAAGGAAAAAACACTCTTCTTTCTAGTCCTCATCATTATTTTAAACCCATGGTATCATTATAAGTTTTACCCTCTATTTTAATAGAAAGATCTGAAACAGCTAACTTCCAACATTTTGGTTCCATTTTCTCGTAGATGGATGAAGTTGTAGTTCATCCTGGCCTGAAAACACCAGAACACAGGGGAAAATTGAATTTATGTGCTGCATTCCAACTTCTTGCCATAAGAAAAAAATGCATTTTACAGATACTTGAATTTTGGGATAACATTGCTACAGGAGACATAGTGACCATACAGAATCTAAAGAAGAAAAAACTTAGACTGAAAATATGCTGTGATTAGTGCTCTGTGGCTGAAAAGCTGCAGTAATATTGCGTATTGCAGCTAAACTCCTGCATGTTGACTTTAAAAATAAACAGCATAGCCATAAGCAGAACTAAAATTGGGGTACAGAACTTCCTTGCTCCCAAGGATAATAGCTGATGCTATATCTGGGTAAACCTTTAACAACTAGAGAAATAAAAGTCAATGAGAACTCTTTCCAAAGCATGCTCATAATCTGAACAAAATGGTGTGTATTGGAATGAATCATTCATCCTTTTTTGCAAATCTGATGGCTATTATACAGTGAATCAGGTGATTTATTTCTTTAAGCATTTTTTCAACAACCTCTTCTGAACCATCTGTACTCAGGGAGAAAAGAAGAACCGAAGAATTTTAAACATTTTAATTTTGGTGGAATAGACCATTTCATAAAGAAAACACCAAAATTAATGTGGTGATTTTTTTTTTTTTAATAAGAAAGTCAAAGTTTGTCTACTGTAAAAATGGTAGTGTTGAACTACATAGGGGTTTTTTTGATAGTACACAGCCCAAAAAGGAGACTGCTTGATGGACTCTCCTTTTCCTATTTACACCTTCAAAATGACTATGCAACTTTTAACATGAAAGAGATTATTAGGCAAGTTTGCTAAGTTGTTTAAGCTATCTCAAAATGCAGTTCAGCAGCTGAAATCCAGAAAGCATGCCAGCATCTTATAATGAGATAACATTGCATAAACCACTAGAAAATACTCTATGGATCACATCTTTGAGACGATATTTGAAAAACAGTACACTGTTCTTGAACAAGACACACGACTTCCATGCTCTCATACAGCAGCAACTGTCTCTGCCTTTTTTCTTCTTACAGTGGTAATACAAAGTATCTCAGCTGCAGACTGAGATGACAGATTTTATTATAGCTCTATTGTACACTTATTGCAAAGTCACCTATACATTACGCTTTCAATTTTGTTCTCTGTAGGGGGAATTGATAGTGCGGTTCTATTAATAATCTGTTAGTGAAATTAAGGGCTCAAATCCAAAGAAAAGGTAACCATTGTTACTACACCAAAAGATTAACATAAAAACATGATGGTTTTTTAGCATGAAATATACACTTTTTAACAAAAAGATGATGATGTCCAAGGTTCATGTGGTAGGGCTTTCAAAAAATACCTTGCAACTGCATGCAATATAATTTCATTATAAATGTCAATGTCAGACTGCTCAAAAACACTTTGTTAAAAAAAGAAAAAGAAAAGAAAAACACCCTTTAAAGAATCTTTAAGGCACGCATTTGACCGAAACCAGAGTTTCATGAGACTTTTAGAGCTCTCTGTCAATAGCTATCTGCAACTTGCAGGTAGTCAGTACAGATTCTTGTCGGAATAAGTCTTTTCTTACTTACTTTATTCAGTACAGGAGCAAGATGTTTTGGTACCCTCTGTGATCAAAATATCACTGACATTCAGTTCAATGAAGACATTTTGATTAAAGTCTTTTTGCTTTCTGTAGCCAGAAAGAAAAAGACCTATCTGAGACTTATGCTATTGAGAATTGTTGAAGGCACTTGTAATAATTGGACAAAATAAAATACGCATGCCTTCAATCACCAAGATGGTGGATTACTTGGGGCTCGGGTAGAGTGACTCCTGCTTCCAGATCTCCCAGTGACTTTAGAATTGTCACTGACCCAAAAGAGTAAAGGTTCTTTTCTCTCACATTCTATCTATACATGGTTTTCTAGCTCTTCCTTACTGACAGGATACATTAGGTTTTTAAAAAAAAGGTAAAATCAGAGTGACTTTGAAAATCTTACAGAGACAAAAACAGAGCTTCAAGATAGCCAGCGTTCATTCAAGAACAGACAGACAAGAACTCAATTCTACATAGGCTGTAAATTAAATTCCCAGCCTGATTCATATGCCCAAATGAATAGTAGGCATACTACATGCTGTAACATTGCAGACAGTACGTAGCTGCTATCTTGATGAAGCTGAGCAAAACGCATTCTTGATTAAACTTCAAAAATAACCCAGGACTCAAATATTATTACTTTGAACACATTTTTTACCCAACAAAATTTGGAAAAAAAAAAGTCTCTTCTTTACAAAGAAGTTATTAGATAGAATCAAAGGGAATGAAGGAAAATAATTATTATCTTGATCAGCGATTTGTAAATATGCAAAAAAGTCTAAATTCTAAAAATAGAGTAAACTTGTAAAATAATTGATAACAACTGTTACATTTGTCAAAACCTACAACAGAAAAGAATCTTGGTATTTTAGTCCACCTTCCAAGATGACTAAATAAAATTAATCTTGATAAAATTAGTTTCCCAATATTTTCATGTGCCATGATTTTATTTTGATGCTAAACCCACAAGCTCTGGAACAGTAAGATATGTTCTCATTTACATAAAAGGTCTGATGCTCAGCAAACCAGAGTACAGCATTCTGTCAATTTGAAACTGCTACCTGTAAACCCAAATATGTATGGTTTCTTGCAGTGGATACACATAGAGTGATAAACTACTTAGTGGTGCTATAATGCTGAAAGGCTTTTGTGCACATTTGGAACGGTTGAAGTTAAATTACTTTTAGAGCTCTGATAAAATATTGGTCACTTCTAAAAGAATAAAGTAAAGTAAGATTCAGTGGTATAAATACAACTGAGTTAAATAAAAAGGATTTTTCTTTGGCCCAGTACTTCCTTATTCTCCTTTTATATTTACATACCCAAGATGCAGAGTTTATCTTATTTAAGCTTCTATAATTAAGACAGATGGAGTGAGTACTTCCTGAATAGCAATCTTCTGTGTTGTAGGACGGTTTAAAATGCTGTTGGGTTCTTTTTGCTTGATTGTGGATTTTTTGTTGGGGTTGTTTGGTTGGTTTGGTTTGGTTTGGTTTAGTTTTGGTGGTGGTTGATGTCGCTATATTTTGCAGGTTAAGAAAGTAGTGATCATTGTAACTGTCTCACAAAACCTGTGATGCTACTTGCTATTCCCCTGACAATCCACCTTCATTTGGCATGTAAAACAACAGCTTTAAAGTCATATTACAAGAATAGCAAGTCACAAGAATAATAAAATCTGGTATCTGTCTTTGTAGGAAAGCTGGATATGAGAAAGCAATAAGTACTAATTTATTTCCATACAATAACGGCACAGCCATCTTCATAAATAAACTTCAATATATTTTGCTTTCAGTATATATGTAGCCATACTGGGTTTAAACCAATAGTCTACTTCTTACATGCTACATGCAGTGTGAAATCAGATGTACATATTTAGATCCAATATCAAAATAAATTGAGCAAAAACTATTAACATAGGGAAAGAACTCAAATTTGTCAATAAACACTGGGGTTTCAAAGAGGTTTTCAATCAGAAACAAATGTGGTGGTGCCATCAGGGTTTTTTTCTGGTGGGACTGAGATTCAAGGAAAGTTCTGTTTGTCAAACAGGCTTGCCCTCCTTGTCTTTTCATGAGCATTCTAATAGAAATTTATTAACTTAATTACTTTTCCCACTTATTCATACATCAGTGTTGCCAAAGACAGTCTTCCTGTCCTGATTCTGTATACTGTTATCACTCTTCCCTTTAGTTTCTTTTATAAACACACCTCTGTGCACTGAGTCAAAACCTTTATATTCACAGTATTTGAAGCCACAAACTTTTAAATTTTTGGCTTCATTTTACTCTGCGGTCATCCATTAAGTTATACATTATTTCTCAGACTCAACCAGAGAGGTTTCTTTCTATGCCTATGGAAGACTCTAGTTACTATGTATGTCACTTTCAATAATGTTCTCATATTTATCATTCTGAAATACTGTTAAATAATTTGCCTTTACCTAGAGCTTTGTTTCTCCCAAATGATTTATGGGTTTCTCTGAGGTTCTTGGATTCCAGTATATGAGACATAAGAAAATATGCTCTGGACAAAGTGGATGTGGACCTAGAGGCATAGGAATTCTTTTCATATGGAATATGAGGCCTATTTGTATATTTGAACTTTATTAGACTCTGAAAAGTTACCAAAAGTGCTATTTAAGAAGCCCTTTCTGTATGCATAATTGCTAGCTGTCGAGTTTCACTTTCTCAACTGATTCTTTAACCTGAAATTGCATGAAAATACAGTTTTTGGGAACACATTCAATCTTCAGTCTTAGTCCAGCTGTTGCAGTAATTATGCTAGAGTTACATTTAGTTGTCAAGGGCAAAATCTTTCCTTTCTTCCTTCTTTCTTTCTTTCTTTCTTTCTTTCTTTCTTTCTTTCTTTCTTCCTTTCTTTCTTTCTTTCTTTCTTTCTTTCTTTCTTTCTTTCTTTCTTTCTTTCTTTTCTTTTCTTTCTTTCTTTCTTTCTTTCTTTCTTTCTTTCTTTCTTTCTTTCTTTCTTTCTTTTCTCTATTCTTTCTTTCCTTTTTCTTTCTGTCTCTCTTTCTTTTTTCCTTTCTTTCTTTTTTTATTTCTTTCTTTCTTTCTCTCTTTCTTTCTTTCTTTCTTTCTTTTTTTCTCTCTCTCTCTCTTTCTTTCTTTCTTTCTTTCTTTCTCTCTTTCTTTCTTTCTCTCTCTCTTTCTTTCTCTCTCTCTCTCTCTTTCTTTCTTTCTTTCTTTCTCTCTCTCTCTTTCTTTCTTTCTTTTTCTTTCTTTCTTTCTTTCTTTCTTTCTTTCTTTCTTTCTTTCTTTCTTTCTTTCTTTCTTTCTTTCCTTTTCTTTCTTTCTTTCTTTTTATTTCTTTCATTACTCTTTTTTCTCATAAGAACATTCTGTGAACATGTGGTCAGAATCATCCATATTGCCTCTGCAGGAGATGAACTGAGTAGTAGCAACATGTCTGTAGTGATACCTACTGTATAAGGCATGTACTGGAATGGATCAATCTTTACAAAAAGTCAGACAAATACCACTACACTTACTGAGGACTTAAATGACATGTTTTGCAGTTACTTC
Organism: Chiroxiphia lanceolata; assembly: GCF_009829145.1. Lineage (NCBI taxonomy): Eukaryota > Metazoa > Chordata > Aves > Passeriformes > Pipridae > Chiroxiphia > Chiroxiphia lanceolata. The sequence continues at coordinate 57,750,719 of NC_045671.1, read as the reverse complement.
TCAGAAGTTCCAATAGAACTTTTCTTTTGGGAAGACACAATGACAGTTTTAATGAAGGACCTAAGAAACAGTGCTGGTACTTTGAGACTGAATTGCCTTTATACTTCTGGGCTCTTTGAAGGCTCAGATGAGACTTTTGGACACAGTTAACAAACTAGGACTCTGAAAATATGGAGGTGAGTGGTGGGGTAGGTGGGGAGAGATGATCTTCTAAGGAATTCTAATCCAGTTCAGCACACACTTTTTTCTGTGGGATCTTACAGCATTCAGTAAAATGAGGTCTTGTTACCATAGCTATTCACTAGTACATAACAGCACAGGCTTCAAAGCAACATAACAACATAACACTCAGTTGAGGGAAAAAACCAGAGTTAAGTAAAGGCCAGTCAAGTAAATAAATTGTTAGTCCCTGTGCATGCTTTAAAGAATGACACTGTACTCACATGAAACGAGCATGTTGTCATTTACAGTGAAAGTAAATTTTTTTGTATTCCAAAAATAAACCTTTGTATTATTTCATTTGGCATTTACAGTATTCCAGCAGTGCTTTAGCAGTACTGAAGACAGCCTCCTTCTGAGTGGTTTGCTTATATTATTAGCTCACTAACCATATTTATCCAAAAACTAGTCTAATGAAACAAATAACTATTATTCCAAGGAGTAAATATCCATGGATTCAGCATTTCACAGTTAGACTGACATGCTCAATTCTAACTGTCAGTAAACATATTCTGCCTTCAGATGATCATGACTTATATAAGCACCCTCTGAGAAGTATTTATTTCTGGAACTGCAGTCTCATGAACACTCAAGAAAAACCCTTAGCATCATTTCTAGATTGGATATTGGAAATAGACAAAAATTTGTCATCTATATTCTAAAGGAAAGTTATCTAAATTTTTGTACTCAACAATATTATTCATTCATTAATATTGCCTCAGGAATACTCTTTACTACAGTATGATCATGTCTAATACTTGATTCCAATACTTGCTGTCATTCCACTCTTCAGCAAGATATTAAACAAAATGAATTGCCCTTGGCACAATGACAAAGAAGATAAATGTCAAAACTGCTTCATCCAAAACTAAAAAAAAGCATCTAAACATGCAAGTTCAGTGTACTCAATCTTTGTGGTGTTAAGTAATATAATATCTAAGAATTTCAAACATTAGAATGGTATTTTTGTGCAACTTTGATTTCAACACAAAATATGTTCATATCTACGTATCCAAATAAAAAGATTTATGCCAGTGTAACAAAAACTTGCCTTATGCTATCTTAGTTGAGCAAACAAAGCTTATTTTGGTTTGAAAAGGGAAAATTGTATTTAAAAATGGATAAATGCAAAAAAAATAACCTGAGATTTGATTAATACCAAACCAGAAATAACAGACAAGAGTTTAAACAGCTAGAGCTGGCCACTCACATTAGCTGTTGTAAGTGTTCTTCAGATTTCAGCAAAAATCAAAAACCATGGAAATATGGTACCATCAAATTAACAGGGATTTCAGACATCAGAATAAATAATAGTTTAAAAAAAATCATAATATTTAAATTCCTAACATGTAAAATTTCAAAACTGATAATAATAGTAAAACCTACAAGACATACCCCGGTAAACTGACTGTTTCTATGAAGACAAAGCAGTACATGAAAACACAGCAGGAGAAACAGCAGGTGATGTCCATAGTCTTTATCCTTCCATATCTGTGTAATAAGTATGCTTTTATCAGAGACATGAGTCCAGAGGGTAGAAGAACAGAATGTATTACCACTGCAGTTCATGCATTTGAAAATCCCTATGTTCTTTATATGTGTTTGCCTGCAGCCCTAATCTTTCTGTCCTTAGAGACATCACTAAATTGCATTTTCTGTTGCAATCACAACTAAAATATCATCCCCCAAGGATTATACCAATGCCCATCTCACACTAATGGGAGTCTGAAAAGATTTTGAAGGTGAATTTTTTCTTAGAAATGTTCACATTTAAATTACATATTCTGAGTAAATACATGACTCTGCTTTATCAATATTATCCCCTCCAAAAGAAAAATATACTAGTTGCTAGGGTACGTTTTAAAAAGAAGACTTATTAAATATTAATGCAGGCAAGTACAGATGATAATCTAGTAATATTTGTTTGAACCTAATGAATATGAAAAGCTATGAAGTTGTTATCTTCTATTTATCTGAGGAAAGTAAACTTTTCCTTTCCAGTATCAGCATGGTTTCTGATTATAGCAGACCAAAAAAATTGGGAGTTTTTCTTAGAAAAGTCTTGGCAAAAAGCAGCATATCTGTTACTTTTAATGTTTATGCTCCATGAATCTAGCCCTAAATTACTAAATTCTTTTAAACATGACCATGAATCATTGGTCAAAATTTATCTCAGTGATCTTGAACAAAGAAGGACTCATCTTAAGTAGCTTTATTTAATTTAAAGTGTCTAATCTAAATCAGCTTCCCATCTGCTCATGCTGCATGCCAGTGGAAAGATGTATATCCAGAAGATAACCCTAATTGTCACATAATGGATCTCAAACAACGAAAAAGAAATATAATTTGTTCTCAGTTCTTTTTCCACTCACATCTTACCAAGATTCTCCCAGGAAAAAATTATCCTGGTTCTTTTTTAATTCAAGATCTATCCTTCAAGTAGCCAAATACACATCAGTGACTCAATTTGCTGTTGATTAGGATAAAACAATAGTGTCAAGGAGAGAAGGTCTTATTTTAATTTAAGTAAATCCTTTAGCATTATGCTGTCAAGAGAAAGTAGAATTAAAATGAGAATAAATCATCTTTATACCTGTGGCAGGACATACATATTTTCACCCTGCTACATACCCAAATTAAGCGGAAGTCAAGCCCCAAGCAATTTAACTTTTTTCTGCCCTTCATGTTGATTTTGTCCACACAGATAATCATGCATTTTCATATGCATATGGGTTAAGCAAAAATTATTAAAATAAAAGCAAATTCAAATAATGTATTCAAAGAATTTCTGTGTTTGCCTGCATGAGAGACTATTTTGGTATCAAAGCTTCAGTCAGCATAACAGGCAAATTTCACACTCTTTTGGGCCTTTCTACAGTGTTTTGATCATAATTTTTATATTTGAAAACTCTGGCAACCAAGTATTTAATCTGGCTGTGTTAGGTAACCTCTTTGATCAATATGCATCACAATGAGCAGGACACAGCTCTCTGAAATAGTAACTAGTACATCTAAAGTGTAACTTTCACATTTACCCTTGGGAACTCACCCACCTCCTTTTGCCACATTGATTGCTCCAGGTTGATTACTAAGGTAGTAATATTCAAATTCCCAACTTCATATTCCATTTGACAACCTCTCTCGCATTTATAGAAAGGTTATCTAGGTTAGTCTCCTGCCTCTGTGCTTGACCAGTCATGCATAAATCTTTTCTGTCAGTTTACTGTATGCATCAAAACCTCTAAAGCTGAAGACTGTAAGACATATGGCATTTACTTCTTGTCATCTTCAGTTCCACAGCACTAATGCTTCCAGTAGAGTGAATTGATTGTCTTCACAAGACCTTTCCACAAGACTGCTGGGGGAAGGTAGGCAGTAAAGACAAAGCAGAGGTATGTGTTATGTGAAGGAAATCCCTGGCTGAGGAGAAATCTGGTGTGAAACCAAGGAGGTGTCTGTGAAGACTCTCCAGGTCTAGGTCAAAGAGCATGCAACATGGATGATATTGTGATAGAGATCTCTGCCTGACTTGATGACATCTCTGAGGCTGTCTACAGACAGTTATGCGGAATCCCCTGATGAGAGCAGTTGATCCATATGAGGGATTTTGACCACATGGACACTCGCGGAACAGGCAATACAATTCTTTATCATTGTGGAAGTGTCTAGAGGGCACTGCTTACAAATGCCTCATGCAAACTCTAAAGGGCCCAACCAGGGGAATACTCTATTTGACCAGGTGCTCAAAAAGGTAGAAAAAATTGTGAGTGGGACCACTAATGCCAGTTTGGGTTGCAGTGACCAGGAAAAGACTGTGATCAAGATTCGGAGACAGGCAGTGAAGATAAGCTGTGGACTTGGACTCCAGACTTCAAACCAGCAGATTTTGATCTATTTAGAATATTGCTGGAGTAATCCCCTTGGAGTCTCCTACAGGGGGCACCCAGAATACCTAGCTGACTTTTAGAGAAAAATTAGATCTCAGAATAAAAGTACCCCTTTATACAGGCAGACAAGGGAATTTAACCAAAAGACAATTTATCACCAGGAAGAGAACTTAAACACTAGAAATCATACAGGAAGGGAAAAGTAGGACAGGAAACAAAGGGAGAATATGAAGGTATTGCTCATGCTGTTAAGGATAAAAATCATAAAGACCAAAACCCGATTAGAGCTAAAGCTAGTTAGCGACATAAAAGGTAACAAGAAGAATTCTTACAAGTAAGCTAATAACAGAAAGACATTCAAAAAACATATATGCTGCTGAATGGGAGAGCCAATTGACTGACAGATTTTATGGAAAAAGTTGATTTATTTAATGACATTTTCACCTCAGTCTTTGCAGACAAAGCAAACTTTTTAACTTCTGCATGTATCAGTCTTGTTTTGGCAGCAGGCATATAGGAGACCAAGAATCCTGGGACAACTTAAAGAAGGACTGAAATATAGGATACCAGATCAAATTGACCTCAAGGTGTTGAAGGGGCTGGCTAGAGTAAGCTCAAGGTTACTATCATCTATTAAAAAGTATGGTAATCAAGAAAGGTCCTCAACAACTGGAAAAAGGCAAATATTATATTCATCTTAAGAAGGAAAGGAGATAAGGGAACTCTGAAACAGGTAACCTCACTTTTTACACTGGAAAGTTCGCAAATAGCATTCAGTTGGAATTAATTTCCAAGTACATGAAAGACAAGACAATCAGGAGCAACACACACAGATTTATCAATGGCAAATCATGCTCAACCACTCTTAACTACTTCCATGCCGACATATGGGATCAGGACTGGTGTCCCTTCATTAAGGATCTGGATGATGACACAGAATGCAAACTTGACAAATTTCTGGATGATATTAAGAGCAGTGCCTGACACAATGAATGACAAAAATTCAAGTTAGTAGAATCTGGGGAAAGTTCACAGATTTTGCCTAGAGGAGTCACATTAAGTTTAACAGGCAGAAGGGCGAAGCTTTGTACCCAGGGTAGAATAGCTGTGGTCGGTGAAGACTGACTGGATGAGCAGCAAACAGGCTGAAAGGATTTGGCCACAAAGCCAACAATATGGTCTTGCCCTGACCTAGGTGAACTTTGCTGAACACATAGCAGGAAACCTAAAGAATATGACTGACATGGAGAGGTTGAGGGAGATGAGATGTTTTCAGTCTGGCAAAGTTAAAGCTAAGGGCCATATTTGAAGAAGCAGAGCTAAACTCTTTGCAGCAGTAGCAAACAATATAAAAGGGACTATACAAGGCACAGTGGAAGTTGGACAAAGCAGGTTGCATGTACAGAAAAATTTTTCATGATGAAGCACTACACCAGGATACCCACAGAATATGGGGGTGCACCACCAGCAAAGGTTATGAAGACAAAGCTTCATTCTCACCTCCAAAGGGAAATCAGAATAGATTTTACCAGAAATCCCTTCTAACCAGCACTTTCATCATTGCTTAGATTTAGGAGCCCTAACTGCAAAAGTTTGATAGTTTGAAGGCAAAATTATGATTTATATTTTATCATTTATTAATTCATGTTTTGAAGGCTTCAGTTCCAGGAAACCAATGTTCAGTGTGACCTTTTCTCCATGTCACAATTTAGGTGTTTTAGCTATGGGTCTTACACTAGGTCTTATAATTCAGCTAACTTGTGACTGCATCTTTCCAAAACAAACTGAATTTCTCGCTTTTTTATTTTATTTTTACTTTTATAAAGATCTCCCTTTTGACATCTACATTTTATCATTCCTTGTTTATTCTTCTCTTTACATACAATAAAAAATAAAGAAACTTTAAATCCTAATCAAAAGCCTGTTTAAGTGTGAGCTAGGATCCTCTACAATGTCAGAAAAGTAAAAATTTTTCAAGTAGAAACAGATTACTTATGTAGTGGTGATTTCATTCAGTTCAATTCATTCTGTTCAAAACATCACATTGTTAGTTCAAATGGAACAAAGCCATAACCAGGCAAATGGAAATACTTTCCATCCATTTTCAAGAGATTTGAAATTAACTTTTTCCTAAAAAACTTAGTTTAAACAGTCTATAGCAAAGACAGTGTCTAGTTAGCTTCTACATACAAACACCAAGTATTTACTTTTCCATAAGATAAAATCAGTGTAACATTAAACTAAGTCTGCTAACACAAGACCATTCTGCAATATCTATTCTCAGAGAAAAGGACAGGGCATATGATCAACAGACAAAAAATTCCAAACAGACAAATTAAGTTAGTTATATAATGTCACAGTGACAATTGTAATTGGAAAACAGAGGAATGAAAAAACCAGAGGTCTTTTTAACAATATGAAAGGAGAAACTTATAGAGAAACTGGAAAAAAAGCAAGCATTTGTTCTAAAAATAGATGGATAAGACAGTTTTAAAGCCAAATGTATTGTCCTGTTTCATCAGTAGTACCATAACTGTAACAGTGATACATACAATAATAATCAATATTTTGTTTACTGAATTATAAGAAATAGAAATTTACTCACTTTTCTAGCTACAACATCTTAAAATATTTTTTCTCTATGAAAAAGACCTTATTATACAATTATTTTTGCACGACCTATTCATCGCTGTTGCAAAATCTGTTTAAATGGAAAAAATAATCAAGGCTAAATCAAATAAATTGTGTTACATTCCACATTACATATAGATTTTGGTTCATTTATGATCTTATATGGTCTAGCAATTCAATTTTCAAAAGATCTAAATTCTATTGACTAAGTCTTCTAGTAAGATACATTTTAAGTATTAATATCTCTAATAAAGTGTCAAAGTAAAGTTTTCACTATAAATAATGGGTTTCTCATATGCCCAATTGCTGTCAGTTTGGTGGAAGTGTGTAAAAACTCTCTAGTTATTCAAATGCAGGTAATTCACAGGGACCACATCAATGTAGGTGTCATAAATAAATTCTAAGCTCTTCATTCTGATGATCCAGATGGCTTCCATTCACAACTCACAATGCAACTGTATTAATTGGTATATTTATTTCAGTGACAAAGTTAAGTAAGCAAACTAACACACACATGCATTTACTTAGAAGAAATATAAAATCAGCCCTAAGTAGGTTTTGTTACTTGGGGATGTTTTACTTCCTGAAACATGTATCTCTCTGCCTGGCATTAGTCTGCCTAATTACTATACGTGTGTGTTCAAATCTCAGTACCTAAACCTCAACGTAACAGGGTAATGAACTAACACATAAGTGAATTTTCTTACCCGGGGTTTCAGCTTATGTAAATGGTGTATCTGGGCCACAAAAAGACTTGACAGTGATCAATAATGTGCATATAGAAATTCATCTCCATGACGCTCTCTCTGACACCAATGGTTTGTGGTTGAGGCAAAAGCAGGATCACTTCATTTGGCAGCTCTCAATTACTATATTTGCTGTGCTCCTCACAGACTCTGCAAAGTCCCATAAACTTTCGGCATATGCAGTGTGTTGAGTGAAGGAGTTCCACAATTTCCCTCCACGTTGCTTAAATAACCACTGTGGAGCTGTTTTTGAGCTTGAGTGGCTAGTTTGATGTCCACTACCACTGAACAGTTGAAGCCATTCATGATCTTACTGCTCTACTTCTCTTTCACGTTTCTTTTGAGTAGAGGAATCATTGCCTGCTGTCATTTCTGAGAATCTAATTCTACCATTTCACTGCCTTTGTAATTCATTCTCTGAAGTTTTTAATTTAAATACATTTTTTTTTTCGGATGAGGAACTGGACATAGTGTTTAAAAAGTTAACTTTCATGGTCTACAGCACTTCTGTTGATGGAAGTGCAGTGAAGTGATTGAATATAATGATATTCACTTATTTTCTCTTTTACTTTCCTAGCAATTTTTAACTGCATATGTGCATTTTTTTTTGACATCCTGAGAGCAAGACTTACATTTTCATAGAAAACTGCTAGATATCAAGCTAAGTGAAATATGCAAAATACAAAATTGTTTTCATACATATCAGTTTACATTTATCTTCACTGAATTCCATTTTACATTTTAATAACCAGTCATTCAGGCCACTCATATTTAATACTTTTAATAATTTAGTATGATCAGCACATTTACCAAATAACTATACACCACTTTTCCAGCATATTCACATATTCAAATATATTTAGAGATGCAAGGATCCCAGTACATGCCCCATGAAACTTCACTCACGGCCTCTGTCCACTGCAAAAACTGAGCAAAATCACCATTTTCTCCCATATTTTACATTTTTTTTTAATGAATGCAGCCCATTCCTCTTAGGCAGCTGCAGTTTTCTCTGTATTTTCTCTTAGCTAGTTGTGCAATTTCCTGCAGTGCTTGGTAATATTGACACTGTTAAACACCTTCTAGTTCTTTTCAAAGAAATATTACTATAGTTTCAGCTGTTTTGCCCAGTACTGATCTAATTGTCTATACTCTCCTTTCAACCTTTCTGAAATTTATTTTAAAATTGGAATATATTTGTGATCTCACATCTCAAAAGCTATCAAAATAATTTTATAAAATTAATTTCACACCACAGTTACCATTTTGACTATTCCATCCCTGAGTGCCTTTAAAAATCTTAGATGTGTACCTCTTTATTTTGTTTTGTAACACCTCACACTGACAAAGCCATATGAGTTCCTCCACAGGGAAAAGTTTATGTGTAAGAATCTGCCAAAGCCCTTCTAGGGAACAAGCAGAATTAAAAACTTAAGACAATTTTTTCCCTATAACTTCTTCCAAGTGCTTCTGTTTTCCTTGATTATCTTTCGGCATTACAGACTTTTTGCCAGACTTCCCTCTGCTCTGTTGTAGAAATAGAACTTCTTAACTCTTATGTTTCTGGCAACTATTTTAGTCAACAAATCTCTTATGTATCTTGCAATTGTTTGATTAACCATTTATTTATTTATTTACTTATTTATCATCTTAATAATCTTACAGTCCTTACATTTTCTTTAAAAATCTTCAGCTGTCTGAAGGATGTCTTCTTGCCCTCAGCAGCCTCTGACACTCTGCTACTTAGCCATGCGTTTCTCTTTTACCCTTTCTCAATTCTTTCTTGCTAAGCAGGATGTATTTGCTCTCTGCCTTCAATACACCACCTTAAATAGTCTCTGTGCCATCTGCTATGACTTAACTCTCTTAGTATTCCTTCCAGGTTTTCCCTGACAGGAGTCCCTGCTTATAATTGTCCTTTCTCAAGTTGAACCCAACTGTTGGGAGATTTTTTGGCTTCTTTACAGCCCTGCAAGGATATTGAATCTAGAGAGAGATTCAGCTGAAGTAATTTGAACCACATCCACCTGGCTTTTACTTCTTCTCTTATGGGATCTTCAACTATCCAGCCCATGAAAATCATTAATTTAGTCTCAGCAGTCCTCCAAGGAATCTTACCGTAATGTATGAGTCACTCTGTTCAACTAATTTTCTCTGTAAGATCCAGCCTCAGTAACAGCCTCCTACCTTCAGTGGGAGCTCCAGAGCAGACAAATGGCTGTCCTTCTTCCACCCCCCCTCAGACAGCAGCCTACCACTTATGACGTCACAGCATCATTGCCTTGCTGTGGACCCAGCACACCACCGATCGCAGGAAAAAATCTGTCCCTTGGGAATATTCATGCCATGTGACACTTGGGGTGATCGTTTGAGTCAGGAAAGGGACACTTTTACAACATTCTGGTGATCACCAGATTTTTGTAATCTTTTGCTTCCATTTTACAAAATAGCTATTTTAACACGTCCGTATTCTTTTCATGAATGATGGTGGTCCTCATCTTTAAAAAAAAATTCAAGTGCTGAAAGTACATCTTGTAGACACATCCAGAACTGTCGGCATTTTTCTTTGCGCATCTCAGCATTTCAAGCCTATTGGCTGCTTCAGGTGATTTTTCAGATGCCAGGTAATGAAATAATGCACTATTACTCTAGAACCATACCTTCAGGTACTTATACACAAACACACATAAACCTACAAAAGGACTAACCAGTCATCATAACATCATATTAGTTGAAAAAGTTCTGCTGGTCTTATCAATATGCTTAGACTAAGACAAGGGAAACAAAACAAATTTTTTATTGTTTAATGAGATAATCTAATTGTCTGCTCTGGTTTTAAACTTTATGAAAAAGCATTTCAGTGCTAATTATTTGTCAATAATTTCTGAAATCTTGTGTCTAGGTGTTATTTCAGGTGAGTATCTGCATAGTATACAGACATAAGCTCAATTTATATCCAATATTAAATACTCACCTAAAGATTTAATTTAAATCTACAAAAATCACGCAATCTGGATTTATCCCAGTGTCACTGGTAGTAGAATAAAACATGATACATAACAGTGCACATACATGTGCACACACTTCCAGCATGAAGTCTCAGTTAAGCAGAGCTCCAAACAACAGTGTGTGACTGATCAGAACTATGGTTTGCAGCGTTATCTTCCAGCTACATTTGTCACTTAAATTAGGCCTACGTGCTGGTATATGTGCATTATTTCTGCATTACACAGATTATATAAAATCATGCCTGGGACCAGGTCATTATTTTTCATATCTCATGTATTTTTCTGAAGAAAACTGTACATTGTATCAGGTGGGTTTTGTGCAATAAAAATTTTACAAACAAGCTGATCTAGAATTCAGAATAGCAGAAAAATATTTGCAAGTAGTAACAAATTATTTCACTAGATTTTTATTGGGATATTTTCAGATATAAATGAATGCATTTTGTTCACAAAAATAAGAGCTTTCCAAGTTTTATCATTAGGCAATAATGGAAGTGTTCAAATTAGCATTCTTAAATTTTCTTACTGTTTCAGTAATGTTGCCCCTTTCTTAAACAACTCTGAATACTAGTTTCAAAGAACGAACTTTCCAATTTTAAAGTATAGGTTATCAGAAGAGGGAGCAAAACCAAGCCCATGCAAGTTGTGTGTCCAAATAAGGTATTCTAATGACACAGAAATGACATCATAGTAACACGACTGTAAGCCAACTGTAAGCTAAATTGTGTGTGAACAAAACACAACCATCATTCTTTAACAAATACAAAAAAGGTTTCATTTATCCATTGCACCAATGGAAATTGACCACTAACTTTCTTTAAAAGAAAAGAGTCACATCATTAGATCATCCCAAGTTTTGCCAAATGACGGAGTCTAATATAAACTTACTATTTCATTTTCTGATTTCCTGACAAACTTCAAAAGCTGTTTATGGCTTCAGAGTCACAAGCAAAGACAGAACTCAGGTCTTTCACCAAAAAATACAGTAACATGAGCATCTTTTGCAGAAACAGGACGTGTGGCACTTACTTCAGCAGAGCTGGCATTTCATTCATGAGCAGGTAAGGGTGCGCATGCGTGCACACACACACAAACATACACGCATACACTGGTTAGTACATTAGAGCAGAGCAACACATTTTTAAGATATTTGCCCTTTACAAAGTTAACCACAGATTAATTTTTTTTGAAAGATATTTTTTTCTGTTAGTGAGCACTTAATAGATTCCATGAAGCAATAAAATAAAAGAAAAACCTATTCAGCTTTATAAATCAGATACATATGACTGGATTTACGATGAATGATTTGAGTGAACTGGGAACCAAATGCACTACTTTTCTCTTAAAATTACACACAGGCTAATGGACTAAGAAAAAAAATGAAAAAAAAAGGTTTTTATTCAAAACAGCTCTAGCATTGAAATGTTCAATAACTGTACAACAAACCACTGCATTAGACGGATAACAATGACTGTTCTTAACTGTAAAGTGTAGATCACCCTAAGGAACAACCTCTTATTCTGTAGCTTTTCAAATTACTATCAAATAGTATCAACTTCATGGTCTTGTCAGTATGCTAATACAAACAAAAACCCAAACAAAAATAGTAGCACACACGCACCCTAAAAAACCGCCAACTCCCCAAAAACCTAAACCAGTTTTTGAATAAAATGAGACAGTTGCCAAAAGGTCTCTGTATAATTTGGGAAACCACCATTATTAGACTACATTCATGTCATTCTTAAACATCCAAATCTTCACTTACTAAAATCCACTGTTTATAAAAAAACCCCTAACCATTATATATTTAATTTCTTCCTGTGGTTATTAAAATAAACTATGTTCTGAAATTAAGAGTTAAAATACCTCCTTTTGTTTTCCATACATATTTGCCTATATAAATATACTTCATCATTTTACAAATTACAGTATTTATATTAAAGCTTTCATTCAGCAAATCATTACAGCCTAAAACAAACAATTTCTGTGTTTTGGTTCTGTCTTTAAATCACTTTTGGAGATAATGAAAACCAGCCAAAATGAGTGACTGTAAATGATACAAACAACATATTTATTTAGAAAAATAAACTGAAAACGCTGCTTGTCTGTTAGATTTCTCCATGAAGTATAGACAAATGGCTAGAAAAATTTAATGTCAAGTACATATTACAAATGACTTCTTTAACAGTAATTGGGACTAAAATGTCAATGTTCGATAGGAACATTTTGGATGTATAATTCAATAGACTAAATTTCTTGGCTGCTAATATGACAAAAAAAAAAGGATACTATTAAAAAAGATTATATCCCCTTTTTAAATACACCTTATCATGTTGATGCTTCTTCATATATATACATATATATATATGTATGTATATGCATGTATTTATTTAATCCTAAGAAAGGACCATAGTCCTTTCTGTGAAGAGATCCCCATAGTGAAAGAGAGCATAAATGTCTTTCTTCAGTTCTAACTTGTTAATTCCTTTTGGAGCCCCGGCAAAGTATAGTTTGTGGTCAAAAATCTGCTGGGGCCATCTGTGCAAATGGTGGCACACATCATTACCCTGAATGGAAGTGACAGTGCAAATACTAGAAGTGCATTGCGATGCAATCTCTAACAGCGGAACTTCCTCAAAGTTGGGTGGAGGACAGGAAACAGCATCCTTCTAAGTGATTTAACTTCACTGATGCCCTGTTCCTGTATGGCTTTGAATATGTACAAGGGATGACAGAGGTCTTCTTTCCCCACAGACAGCAACAGTCCTCTGTTATAGTAAATGTATTCATTTTCTGATATCACAAGTGCTTCATTTCTCCTTTTGGCTACATATTGAAATATTTGTGGATGCTGGCTGTACTCATAAAAGACCTCACTGTTTCTTACTCTGGTTGCTCAGCACAGAACTCAGGTGTCAGGCTTGGAGACAGCAGTCTCTGCAATGGGGCAAGACGTTTAGTTCTCTCATCCTTCTTTCCCGCTGAATGGAATTTAAGGCTGTGGCTTTTGCCGGGACTCAGCTTGTAGCTGTCAGATCTGAGAAAGATGACTCAATGCAGATTATTACATTAGTGACCAGTTGTGCTCTCACTTGAAGGGCTCTTCCATTCTCCACTAAGGATCAGGTTCCTGGTTACTTCTCAGATCTGGCCTGCAAGAAGTCACAATGATGAATCTGATATGCAACAAATTAACTGACGTGCCTCCAAATATAGGTGTTCCTTCAAGCCTGAAGGTGCTGTCAAAAAGAAAAGAAGACAAGGGAAAAGTTATAAAAATGTTATTTTAAATAGACAAAGTTAACAAAAAACAAAACATAATTTTGAATGATCATTCCATTTTTACTGAAAGCAGGAGTTAAAAAAAATTATGATATTTTGAACTCGATCTTTTATAGTTGTACTTTATTATGGGTACAAGCCTTGGTTCTCTGCTGGGGTAAATGGGTTTAATTTCAATGGTGTCTTTGGAATTTCATTATTTATACCACATGTGAAATCTGGACTTTAATACTTGTTCACAAATTAAATAGAAAGTGAAACTCAGCAGAAGTTTCTTACTTGACAAGTAAATTTCCTAATCACTAAGATACTATATAAAATTCTGATTTGGGTCTTTCACATTCAGTTCTGTGAAACAGCTTTAATTTGTAAATACTAAAGTAGTCTTAGAGTCAGTGACAGAGAATAATGCTGCAACCTAATGCTGAGGTTCCCTGACTGGCTGAATTTTCTTAACTGTATTTATTAGGCAAGACAAAGCAGCAGCATCAAAAGCAGAGACCTTAGAATACTTACCTGTTGGTAGCTAGGGCACTAATTTGGGTTAAATGATTAAATTCACATCTCCTGAGGAAAAAAGTGATAACTTCTTCTTCCAGCGTTGGTGATTTACACTCACAGGTGTAAATCTGTGATGAGAAGGAAAATCACTTATTTGCCATAAGATTTTAGTTTTGTGAATCTACATCTTCATTTGCATTTCCTCTTATCTCATATTGACTCAAATACTTTAAGCTGATAAAGATTGTCAAGGGTATTCTGAGGTATGTTATTACCTTAGAAAAATTACAAAAAAAAAAAAAGTTAATATTGCCCTTGACTGCAGCTTAATTCTCAGAAACAGGATGAATAAGGTACAACAAACATATATGTAACAATAAAAATAATAATAGCAATACTCACAAAAGAGGTAATGCAAATAGTATTTTGTCTTTGTCAGAAAACAATTGTTTTCCTCAAAATTATTCTGAATACAGCACAATACAATGCTGAGCAGCTGTAGACATGAAAAGCAGTATGATTTTTCTTTTCCTCTGGGTTGCAATTTATAAACATATTCAATATCATGCTGTTGTGTTTTAACCCCAATCAGCAACTAAGTACCACCAGTTGCTCACTCACTCCCCAGTCCATGGTGGGACGGGGAGGAGAACTGGGGAAAAAAAAGATAAACTCCAATAAAATGAAAATATTATAATTATTATAATAATAAGAATAACAACAATAACAACTGCAACAAAAGTGAGCCTATTAAAAAGAGAGAGAAATAACACTCAAGAAAGACAAGTGATGCGCAATTCAGTTGCTCACCACCTGCTTACCAACGTCCAGCCTGTCCTCAAGCTGTGACCAGCAACTCCCACCCAACTCCCCCCAGCTTATATATTGGCCATGATGTTCAGTGGTATGGAATATCCCTTTGGTCAGTTCAGATCAGCTGTCCTGGTCATGCTTCCCTCTATCTTCTTGTGCAGCTCCTCACCAGCAAAGCACAGGAAACTGAAAGTCCTGAGTTTAGGGTAAGTACTACTAAGCAGCAACTGGAACATCAGTGCGCTAATAAACATTATTCTCATACTAAATCCAAAACACAGCACTGTACCAGCTACCAGGAAGAAAATGAACTCTTATCTCAACCAAAATCAGGATGATTCCCCACAAAACCAGCAAGTGGTATATCAAGTATACCTGAGTTTCTCTAGCATCTCTTTCGTTAAGTCATAAACCCACACAATTTGATTCATTCCCTCAACATCCACCCTCATTTCATCAACATTCTACCAAAGAAGAAAAGACGATCCTTTTTTGTTTATGATGTCTGTGCTAAAGAGTACAAATTGCAAAAACGTTTTGCACCTTTCCACATTAATAAAGAACTTGTTCAAATTAAAAGATTATGATTAGACTTGCTTGGTGAAAAGTTCATTAGGTTGCAAAGCCTGTATTAAAAACAGAAGCAGTTCCTCTTGCTACTTCCCCCAAAAATCCATAATTGCCAGTCATCATTTACACATGAAGAAGTGAGGCAGAAAGATGAATTAGGTCAGTCACTGAAAAAAAAATAAAAATCTCCCTACTAATCACAGATTCCTATCCTGAACTGTCTAGTTCTTAAGTCTATGGTCTGTACTATTTTGATAGAGAGGCTGTACATTCAGACTGCTATACTTAATTCATCATTATAAAATCCCTTCATTACCACATAACACACCTTGTCAATAATCTCAGAGTGAAAAAAACTCTGACCTTAGCTAGGTCAGACAATTTATAGGAAACCATTTTGTTCACTCATCCCTTCTCCCTTTCATTACTTTGGTAGCATCATTTATTAATTTTCTTCCTTCTACCACATCCGTGTTTAGTCTCAAGAACCAGAGAATCAGAGAAACCAATGTTGCTGTTTTCCCCATTCAAATCCAGATAACTACTCTTCTGTAATAAAAAATATATTTTACTGCTCTGCATGTATTACCTGAAAAAAACCTATGCCCTTCTGCTTTGCTCTGTCTGCCTTCTTAAAAACTGAGAATGAGTCTAGTCCCCTCTACAATGACATCCTCCTCCTCATCATGGCCATGACCATACTGTTGCTGGACAAATTGCTATTCAGAACTCTGTGCATGGAAAATATTAAGGGAAAAGTCTACTAAATGGAAGCATCTTTTCACCTCACACCTACAGAGTGGTTACTCCATTGTCAGATACAGAGAAACTCAGCTTCAATTTTCAGTATTTAAAGAACAAAATATGCAGTGGCATGATTGGAAGACACGAAGAAAATTATACAGAAGACATTATCAACATTGAATTGATGAGTGCAGTGATGACTACCAATGATCACAGAAAGGAATACTTCTAATGCAGCTTTCTATGCTAGGTCTAGTGTCTTTTATCAAGAAAAAGGAGAAAACAACCAGGAAATGCACTTTACATTCAATTGAGAAAATGAGATTTACTTGATTTATACTAAGCTCTATAATTTCCACATCATTTTAAGAGTCTGATAAGAGCCACTGAAAGACTAACCTAAATAAAAGCTCCATTATTTGGGCTATTTTAGCCCAGACAGTATAACTTAGACACATGTTGTTATCTGTCATAAGCATACCAGAAGTCAGAGCGCAGTTCTCACATATTTAGGAGTATAATGAAAGTTCTCAAGGAAAAAATTTACACAAAATCACATAGTAATAAATCTTCTTAAACATAGTGTCCATATTTTCTAGATATTGTTTAAATAGTAATGACATTGTTTCAGTTACTTACTTATACCTGAAAGATACAGAAATATTTAGATTCAGACATAGACTATTTTATTTATATTAACCTAAGCTTTCTACTCCTTTCCGATAAGAGTAATTACACAATGTTAATCCCCTCAACAGAAGTAAGAATTACTAAACACGAAGGGAATGTTTTTGTAAAGTTTTTTTTGTTAGTTTCTTTTGTCCAAGAAATCCTCACCATGATCTCTGATTTTTGTGTTCAGTTATATAGTCCTGCTGAGACATCTTTCTCTGAAAAAACTAAACCACCTAAATCTAAGCAACACAGAATGTTAACAAATCCACCACCACACTTTTTAATGATTCCTATTTTTTTCCTCAGAAGCTTCAGAAAACTTATTTATGTGTGATTGCCCCATCCTACTGTTTCAATTCATAAATTATTTATTTGTCAGTGAGCAAAACAGAATTCCCAATTGCTTATTGGAAATTTTCCCTTCAAAGTTTTGAAAGAGATTGTAAATGGTATGAAAAAATCTAAAGTTACAAGTTTTCTTTTTTCTTTTTTACACACTATTATTCATTTATACATTGGCAGTATGCATTAAATTCTTGCTAACCTCTCCTAATAACCCTTCCTCAACACGATTATAAAGTTCTTTGTCATGCCAGGTTTGATATCTCCAGAGCTTTCCCTATATATAGTTCTATAGAGTTAATCCTGGATAGAAATCTGTAAATTATGTCTGAAAGTATATGATGAAAATATTAATTAAATATAATTTTCCAACTGAACTCATACTGCTTAAATAGTGTCTTTGTGGATTTTTACTGTCTTTATCTGTTTGTGCAATAACATGAATATTGGCTCTGAGAGCTACTGTAGAATAATTTTTTTATAGTGAGAAATCAATGTTAACAGAAGCATGCAATGAATGTCAGGAGCATCATGCTTATCAACATATGAACTCATAAAATCTCCTGCTTCTTACTTATGAACTGCTGGCCAAATTGATGTGGTTTGGTGCTTGTCTCAATCAAGTCCCAAACAGTTTAGATTTGAGAGAAGTAATTTGTGGGACCTACAGTGCGAAATCACATCTTTCTGTTTGTTGATTACACTAGTTTTCAACTTAGGGAATATCTAGGCAACCAAAGTTACCAGCTGACAGGCACCAGGTATCTTGACATCATGGGAGTCAATAGTTTACATTAGGGGTTGCCGTGATGAATGTCAAAATGTCAAAAATGTCATAGTTCCAACTACAAAATGCTAAAAGGGGAAAGAATGGCACTGGAAAAAGTTCTGATGATGTATCATGGGAAATTCTGGCAGTGTTGTTCACTGGTCACAGGCATCTCATCTCTTAAGAGAACTATACATAAATTTTAACTAGAGAAGTAAGAACTTATTTCTCAGCATATACAGAAAGCACATATAAATTAGCATTTTTAAAATCCCTCAGGCATATTCTTGGCTGAAACAATACATTTCTGTTTACCATTTTCTAATTTTAGAAGCATTTTTATCAGGTCATTTTTCTTAACATGACTTTTCATTTGCCTTTTTGGTCCCTTAGGTGCTGGAAAACTGTTTTGGCATTATGCATATTTTAAGGTAGAATTGGTTATGTCAAGTGTGAATACCTTCCTAGGAAGGTATTTCTTTTCTTATAATTTTTTGGATAAGTTACACCGTATCCTTCATGAGATGAATACTCACAAATATTTCTGAGATGTTGTTTTGGATTCGTTTTGTCTCTGGGATACATGTTTACTAGCTTTCAACTACATTTTATCTTGTACTTGACTAACATACATAGAAAAAGCAAGAAATTATCAAGAAGATGAAATCAGGTTTGTTTTTATGTTTTGTTTCTTTATTTTTCTTTGCATTTGTCATAGGTTGAGATTGGCCCCCCCTGAGAAGCTGGGGGGCTCAGAGGTGATTGGGTGCCAGGACAGTGTTCCCTGGAGAGCCAGTCACCACTCATGTTGTTCGCTTCTGCTCAAAATCATATATCACAGCACCGGAAGCTGTTGGCAGTTCTGTCTTGGTTGTTGTGCTGTTGGTGTCTGCTGCGTGTAGGTGGACAAGGCCAGGGGGTGGCTGGGCTCCCTCTCTTTCCCTCCGGGGGGGAGAGGGGAGCCCTGCGACCCCCCAACTCAGCCTTTGGCTAGAGTTAGAGTCAGCATTTGGAGTGTGTGCTGTGAAGGAAGAGATTCACAGCACCTGAGGTAAGAGGAGAGAGGTAGGCTTTGCAGCCAAGCCCTCTTCCCCCTCCTTTTCTGCAGTGAAGCTGTAGAGGGGGGCTCTTTTCTTTCCCTCCACTCTAAGTGGAGGAGAGGCTCAACTTGAAGCTGAGCCAAGAGACTGGGCTGTGGAAGTAGGCCTGGTGCTCGGGAGAAGAGTCCCAGGTGAAACTGGAGACGAGCCAAGAGCTCGAGAGCTGCCTGCCGAAGCTGACCGGGGGCAGCTGAGAACTGATGTGGAGGAATGAAGATTCCAGGATGTGGACGCTTGATAAGCTACACTGCAGCAGCCTGCGAACTGAGGTGAGACACCAAGAGGGAGAAATCACCAGCAAAAGAGCAAGGACTCAGAACTATCTTCTTGGACTTCATGAGGAGAGACTGCAACAAAACAGCTGCTGGAACTTGGTGAGAGGGGGAGTGTTCAGGAGTCCAGAACACTCCCACGGCAAAAGACTGTGTTACATGTCAGCCTTGAAGGCTGCTCCTGGACTAGAGTTAAAGGAGGGGCTAGAGTTAAAGGACTGACTGATAGTAATGTTATATATATATATATATATATATATATATATATATAATTGCCTTTAGTTTGTATAGTATTTATTTGTGTAAATAAATGTACATACTTCCCCCTTCCCCTACAGAAGCCTCCAGTCTGAAAGTTTCTCGCTGGTGTTAGGATAAATTGTTGAGAAGGAGTGGGGGAAGCCTAAAAATTGGATTTTAGATTTCTATGTGGCTCAAACTGCCACAGCGTTAAAGTGTAAAATTTTAGCTCTATATTTAAGTTCAAAATAACAAGCCATAGCTTGTTCTAATATTCATTTACAGATAGGCTTCTAATTTAGACTTGCTTAAAAAGCAAATCCAAGTATACATAAATGCTGGACTATCAATTTTTGTAATATGGACGATATCCAGAAGGCTGCAACCAGTTAGACTGTGGTTGGCAAGGTCACATCCAAAGCCACAGATCAAGTGGCCACTACAGTTGTACCAACAGCAGTAGCTCAGCAACCAGTGTGAGGACTAGACTGGGTGGGTCCCTCTATACAGAAGCAGTCACACTTCAATTTAGTTACGCTCCTAGGAGATATATGCTAATAATACTATGGAAATGAATTTGATGTTCATTTAATGTATACAGTACTTGAGCACTACTTTATGAGGGGGTTACTGAAATAATTTATATCATGTATTCAGAGGACAATAATGAAACCATAAAGTCAGTCTTGAATTTGAGGCACTTGAATATGTAAAAGAAATTTTGTGTCCATTTCTGGTTTGGCTGCAGATTTCTTTTGAGATTACAGGCAATAATTTTAATTTACATGTTACAAGTTAACATTTCATTTCACTGTCCTTTTGACTCTCTACATATTTCTGCTTCTTATTTTCAGAAATAAATACTCTGAAACACTGAATCTGCAAGCCCAAACAGCAAAAAAATAGTTTTAATGCTCTCTATACTCTTGAAACAAATAAACTCTACATTGCTAGTGGTAAACTAAAACTTGTTTCTTGCAGCATCCTTCTCTGAGTATCAGAGGAATGTGGATGGCTAGCTAGACCTGAGGCCTACTGCCACTTTCCCAAATGGGGCTGTGTATCTGAGATGCTCAAAGAGAATCTTTTATGGTAATACTGTCTAGGGAACTAACCTATTCATTCTTACTGCACTTTTTTAAACATAAGAGCTAGCTAACATATGATACTATTTTCATCTTTCTGCCCTTATTTTTGCCCTCCTTTTCATGGTGAGTCAAAGCAAATTTCTTTAATTAGTTTGAATGTACATCTGTGTCAAATAGAGGTAGAACAAAGATTAGTAAAAGAAAGAGATGCAAAAGACAGCTAAGCCCCTAATGTAACTAACTGTTTATTTCTAATGATTAGTGAAATATTAGCTGGTAATACAGTTGGGGAGTTGGTTACAAAGTTTATTTATCTATTTTAACCCAGGCAACACCATAGGAAATAAATATTGAAACAAAAATATTAAGGGTGAAGTAGGTTTGCATTTGCAATGAGTTGCCAAAGAAAGTCACATCCAGCACCTAGTGCTGGGAAATTCCTTATCAATGGTATTGCCTCTTTGCTTAATCTGAGGACTTTGCCATCATTGCCTTCTTACACTCTAGTTCTCGGCAGAAAGTAAAAGAGATGGACAGGTTAGAAAAGAAACCAACACTCCATGACCCATATATTTCAGTATTTTTTATGCAAGAATTCAGATTGCCTGTGTCTTACTTTTACAACAGTCAATTCCTGAAGCTGACTATCTAACAGAAAACAGGATGCAAATCCCTGTGACCTACACTCAATGAATAATAATAATTTACTTTGGTATATGGCATAATCTACATGACAAAGGGAAAAAACTTTTATTAGTCAGTTGAAGAGACATTAGTCTGAGGACAACTGAAAGTTCACACAGAATAGTTAAATGCCTTAAAGGACTTGGATCTGCTATTATTTAAAAAATTTTATGTTTCAATTTTTAGAGTTTAGAAGGTTTTGTATAATTACATGTCTTAAAGTGATGTGTGAATGGTTTGAAAATCATTCTCCCTAGAGTATATCTTGCAGCTGACGGATGTAACCTTTTCTCGTTCAGCCTGAAGCTAAGAAGGATAGATGAAAAGTGAGCTGGCAGCCCTCCACTTGCTGATTTAAAAAAACCCAAAAACTATATGGGTGAGAAGAGCTATGTAGAAGACAATGTAACTATCAATACTTCCACCCTTTCGGGTTTTTTTTTGTGACATTTGCTGATCTTTCATTTATTTCAAATTACTCAAGCAATCGAGCAGCCTTGTAGGATTAGGCCTACTTTGCAAGCCAAAAGGGCTTAAAAGTCATCAGAAAATATCTGTAAATTCTTTGGTGCAGGTTTTCTGCAGTTTGCCTATTGAAGGATGAAATAGTTTGTAATTCTAGATAACAACATGATATTCATTAACATGTGCTTTACTTTTTCTTTTATCATTTGGCACAAATATTTTGTCACATGAGAAAAAATATTAATTTCAATGACACTAGATACATGGAGATCACTGAAACTACATTATCCTGGACTCCCTAAACATGTCAATGCAACTAAAGGCTAACAATGCAATGATTCATTACTATTACTATTCATTATTATTCTGGTTAATCAACATATTAAAATTCCATTCTTTTCCTTACAAAAGAAAAGGGGGTTCTATGATGTTGCTGGACTTTGTTGATAGGAATTTTTAGCTACTAGAAATTTTTTAGTAGCTCGCAGCTTTTTCTTGGGCAGAAACCTGTAAGTGCAAGACAGGCCTTGAGACCATGTACCAATGGGACAGTGTTTACGACAAGTCTCCATGCTTCAAAAGCTGTTTGGAAGATTTCCCAGCCACCAACTGCAGCTCTTTTCCATCACAAGGCAGACTAGAAAGGGTCTGCTTGAGACTTCTTCCATTGTGAAAGAAAAATACTGAAGCTTCTACACATTAATTAACCAAGACTTAAACAGCTACTTTCTTGAGCTCCCAAGGAAATTATGGTATCAGGAAGAAATTGAATAGAAACCATAATCAATACTGTAAAAATGTAGCTGAATATATTTTTAGATAGGAAGGTGAAAAACAAAACAGGAAATTACTTGGTATCTTCTTATGTATTGTACTTTCAGCAGCAACATGCATGAAAGAGATCAACCTGGCACGACATTTACATTGAAGATGTATGAAAGAATCTTCTTATGGAAAGCACTACATACCTTCTGGGGTTAACCTTGATAAGAGTTTTGACTTTTGATTACTCTACTAGAATATATGTTCTTTCAAAATTATAAAAATAAATACAGGAATTTATAACTTTCGCAAATATATGATTCAAAGCACTTTCTCTTCAAGGGGTCAACTTTTGTTTCAAGAGCTTTTGCAAATATCTGTACACAAAAAAACCTAAAACCTACTTATTAGCTTTCCTACCCACCATTCCAAATGACTATATGCAAGTCATATGCAACTGATGTCAAAAAGGCAGAAATATCAAGTTATCAAAAATATCAGTATTAATATTCTTTCTAGACACTCAGAATTATGCCTTTTAATTTATTTTGAGCAATTCTAGAAATGAGCTTCCATAACGCTGTAATGTTTTTGTAATATAACACCATGTTTGAAAAAAACCCTGAAATTTTGGGTTATCTTTGGAAAAAGGAAAGAAAATGAAGATCAACATTTTAGCTTCTGATTTTGCAAATCTGCCATGGGTCTCTTTTTGTAGGCTATTTAACCATTTTAAGCTGAATATGCAGAAGTCTAGACTGGAATGAAACAGTATGTTTTGACATTTAGTGATCACTGTTTTTTTCCATCCAGGCCTAATGATGTATAAAGTTATATACAACTGGATGGGACAGTCCAGTTGCTTAAGACATAAGCTCAGCAACAAATCGTACCTCCACTTAGCCTTTAAGGAACTTAATTTCTCATAATTATCAGCACAGACATCCCTATCAAAACATACACTAGACAAATATAGTAAAGAACTACTTCAAGAGGGTAGGGAGAAGGATATGATGATCTTCGGCAGGAAAAGGGGACAGTTACACAGACAATGATCTATCTCAGTTTCAGATCATTGTAAGAAAATAATGATTTCCTCATTATAAGAGAAATTGAAAGCCATAAAGCATCTCTGGCTTAGACCCTTTATAATGTCCATCAAATAGGCTTAAAGGCTTGGCTCATAATGAACTTTGTGTGTGTGTGTGTGTGTGTGTGTGTGTGTAATTTTGGGGTTTTTCTTTGTTTTTAATACCAACATTTGCAAACTTTAAGACCTTTGCCAGTGCAGACTGTCTTGCTAATTGAAAATCATTGGCTGCCCTTGCTCCAATACAAGTATCCATGCTCATCTGACATTTGCTTAACAAACAAGATATTTTGCCTAACAAAAGCAGCTCAGAAATCAAATACAGCCCACTAAACTCTCCTGCTAATGCATTCAGGAAAAGGTTACTAGCAAAATGTGCAATTCAGCACTTTGCCCATTAAGCACAGGCCTCAAATACACTGTTTGTCTGGCCATAAAATACCTCAATCTGTTGCCCAGCAGTCTCTGAGATGTTCAGCAAAGAGATTAGTCATTTTGGTGGACTGCCCCTGAGTTGAAAACAAGAATAAAATCCCTAGATCTGTTTATCTAAATCAGTTAGTCAGATATATAAGAAAGCCTACTGTAAAAAATCATGATTATGTGTGGGTTGGAATTACGTTTGAAGTTCTGCATCTACTGTGTGATGACTGAGTTGGCTAAGATCCTCTCCAGTGTTGTTTTCCAAGTCACCGTTCAAAATTGGAGAGTTTGCACATCTGCAGATAAGCCACAGATGCTCCAGTGTATATTTGAAACATCTCTTCAAGCATTTCCCCCTCAACATGAGACAGAAGGACAAAATAACTGTTAATTCTTTTTCAAGTAGGATGGACTTTCTATCTATATTGTGATATACAGAAAAGACACTTGGCTTTGTTTTCTATAACGAGTGCATCCAGAAATTCTATGCTCTTGCTGAACTAGTCAAAATTAACAGAACACATATTCTCAAGTATCTCTTTCCTTGGTCTTTTTAAACCTAATCAATTCTATGGTTCCATGGAATAGAGCGTGTAAGAGTGAGTAGCAATACAAGAAATGAAATCCAAAAAGACAGGAGGCTGAAGAAGCTCTATGCGCCATATCTGTCAGAGCCTGGAAGAATCTGGAGGGTTATAAACTGCCACCCGTCTACAAGAAAAAGTAAAAAAGATAGCCCTGACAAGTAGATTATCTTTGACTTCTCATTATTGAACTCTATCACTGTGTTCCCTCTTTCCTTTTAATACTAAAACGTGCAAAAAGAAGCGAAAGACAAACAACAGTGACCCTCTAAGGCACTGAACACACATGAGGAATTCAAAAGACCAATTTACTTAAGTCAGGGTAGCTTTCAGGAAAAGGAAAGTTGCACACTGTACCATATACAACAACGGGACAAATTAAATGTACTTGATGAAAAGTAGCTAAAACAAATGCAGATAAAGGAATTTACACAGCAGATTCTCAGTTGCCCTGATGGTGCAGTAAGCCAGATAAAAGAAAAAAAAAGAATGCAATACTGTAAAATTAAAGAAAATTAAATTATTAAAACATAAACTCTTTTATCAATCAACTTTCTTGATTTTCTTTGTAGAGTTAAGAGAGGATTTTAGACCTTAGTGAGCAGAGTCTGGTAAAGACTGGTGGGTGAGGGTTTTTTGGGGTTTTTTGTGCGTGCAAATAATTGTGTTTTGGACAGCATAATGGAGAGGTGAAGTATTTACTAGAAATTCTTACCTGATTAAAATAGTAATGACCAATAAAATGGCTTTGTTTTCTCCTGTAAACTCAACAAGAGAAGGTCTAACTTCATCCTGATGAAATTTTCTTCTACAGGTAATATTGAAAAATATATTATTCCTTAGTATTATTTCCCATTTTTAAAGTTATCTAAGAGCCTCTTAATGCCTAAAAGAGCCTCTAAGCATGAACAGTACATAAACTTTTAAGTGAATAAAACTGGAAAAGGTTGGTTTTATTTTGTAGCCACAAATCCTTGTATTTTATAGCCACAAATACCTCCTGGTACAATGAACTAGAGTAATAAACTGAATCATCTGTATCAATAATTAAAAGTACATACTTACTGCTTACAAAGAAATACTGAAGTTTCAAAATTCATTCCCTAGATAAAAAAAAAGGCATCAATGCGTAAGCATCATTCAAAGTAAAGATGTTTCATTTACTTTTGTAAACTGTTTTACCTGTGCCATGGCGATTTTCCAACCAGAAAACAAGGAAACAGAAAAACAGGAAAAAACATAGGAAGATCTTCCATATGAATATAAAATCACTGCACAAATCACAACTGTAAGTCAGCAATCAGCTGAAAGCTCAGTGATGATGTAACAAAATCTTCATGTACCATATCAAAACTGCAAAATATATAATGGACAAATGACAAGCTGACAGCTCAATTCTGAAAAGCCTTTTTCCACAACACCACCTTCCAGTTTGAGTGAAGTCTTACCACTCCTCCCACCAACACAGAGTGTGTGCTGAACAGTAAATTGCTAGCTACATCCTTCTGCAATCTTCTATTAAAAGTCTCAGGATAACTGTGAAAGTATTTTACTTTGAGAACCAAATTCTAGGCTATTTTAGGCATTGTCTAAACTTATTCCAGGACAGAGCAGGTGAAAAAACACTTAGCTTCCTTTGTTGCTGCAATGAGTGTCAGGTAACTACACTTATCAAGAGAATATGGCTTTGCTTAAAGACTGGGGAGAAAAGTTAAAGAGAAGATTTCATATCCTCTTTGTAGCCTGTGAGAAGTCAGCTTGTGATGTGGGACCTGTGAAGAAAGGACAGGAAGACAGAATTCTGTGAGGTTTTTGTTTGCTCTTTGTGGTCGTTGAGAAAGTAGGAAAGCCAGCACAAAGAATGATCTGGCTGGTGATCCTGTTTGCAAAAACAGCAGCTCAGGATCTGGAGGAGACTTGATGGAGAGCTGCGGGTAATGGGGAGACTTTAGACGAGATGTCCCAAACCAGGGAGAGCCCTTGGCAGCACATATATAACTGCTGGACAAACTGCATTTGTGGAGGTTGCAAAAGAGAAGTTCACTCCATCCTTCAGGCATAGGATACAGTAGATGAAAAAAGGGAACTCTGTCCTCTTGCTTTTCCAAAATCCAACCGCCATCCCAGCACTCACTCCTTCCGCTCTAGCAGTACCTTCCTCTACCAAACTCTCAAAGAAGCCATGAGTAGCTGAAGCCATATTGCTACAAAGAGAAACACAGAGCATGCTTCAGGCATAGGGAAGCTGTGAGTTTAAAATGCCTCAGGCAGAGGAAGCGAGTCAATTTGGATTTCTCTTATATCTCTAGCAACAGAGGGCAAAAGAAAGGCAGTCTATAAACACCATCTCCTTCTCCAGTAATCTGTAAATCTAGCACATCTGTCCCACGCTTTATTTTTGAGTGAATGAAAAATAATTGGATTTGTGTCAGATAGAATATCTAAATACTGAAAGGAATGACAGATTTCAGGTTTTCATTTTGGCCATACAAATATACTGTCCATGTTTTACTTTCACTTGAGTGAAAATACAATGGGTTTCCTTACAGAGTTGTGATTAAAAGAATGGATACAAATGGACCCTTTGGCCATGCTGGCTTCCATTACTTGAAACAATGCCACCTCAGATGGTGATAATAGAGGAAAAGTAAAACTACCACCTTTATTTTTCTTTTTGATGACTTGGACTCTAAGGCCAGTACTGTGTTAGCTACATTTCACATGTTTCTGATTTTAATAGAAATACAGTAGTAGAGCTACAGATAG
The DNA here is from genome assembly GCF_009829145.1 of Chiroxiphia lanceolata. Taxonomy (NCBI): domain Eukaryota; kingdom Metazoa; phylum Chordata; class Aves; order Passeriformes; family Pipridae; genus Chiroxiphia; species Chiroxiphia lanceolata. The sequence continues at coordinate 57,723,058 of NC_045671.1, read as the reverse complement.
CAACCAAAACATGAACCTTCTATCTTGCCTGTGGGCTGAAGTCAAACTATACGCTTGTTAAAAAAGGGAATTATCTGGTATGCAAGGATTTCCTACAGTAGAGATTAGAGGTGAATAATTCTTTCCATGTATTATCCTCCTTCCTTTACCCCATGATAAGCTCCCATAAATAGGAAAGTTCAAAAACCACAACTCATTAAGAGTTAGCTGAACACTCTGAAAAGGATGCAATTAAAATGTGTTCGTTTTAGAAGTTTTAATTGGTTTAATTGAAATACAAGTCCTTTGCTGTTCAGATAGTAATTCTTTAGTAAATCTAAATGTAGAAGCAATTACTAATATTTTTATTTTTATTGCAATTGTCCAATAGTAGCACTACAAAACTAAGTTGGATGATGGTATCTCAGATATTTTTTTTCCCTTAAAAAATTAGGCAACCAGAAAAAAAATAACAAAATCTTTTGCAGGAGAATCAATATGCTCTTGATCTTGATTAAGACAGTACTACAAAGTTCTGCCTCAGAAAATTACAAAATTAAAAAGATAAACTCCCTTTGTTTAAAAGGATTTTGAAATAAGGGCCTGTTAACCAAGATGGAGTTAGAAGAAAAATCATGATTAATAAAATCCGAATTTCTCATTTTATTTTCCAGTAATTACAAAGCCTATGTTTAAAAGTCCCTAAGGTGTTATATTCTTAGTAAACTTAAAATCTAGCTTTTAATCAAAAATAACTTATTCATAAAAATATTGGGTACCTTTCACTACTTACTAAAATACCTGGGTACTTAAAAAGAACTAATTAAAAAAATCAGCTGAAGTAATCACCACTTGATTTAATGCTCTTACAACAGATTTTTCTTTTTCTTTTGTTTCTGTCATACCTTATGAGTGATAAATTGATGGGTTTTAGTGGAAGATACAGAAGTAAAATATGTACTAACCATATCACTTAATCTTTCTTACTCTGAGTCAGTTCTGTTCCATGTTGGGTATTTCAAGTTGACTTGCACCTTTCAAACAAGCCCTGTAATACAGCAACTACATGAAAGGCCGCTGCACCTCACAGCTAGGGTGGATCATTTTAGAATAGTACATGCTTTTACTTGGGAAAATGATCATCTGAAAAATTCATAGCATTAACAATGAGTAATGATTTGTCATTTTATTTCTTCTGGTATTTACTTAAATACTTCTGTCAAGGCATTGTTTAAGAGAAGTGGAATGTATTGTTGCCACATGATGCTTCCTAATTTGCTTTTTGAAAAATGCAAATGTTCTCTCCATTGAAATGTACTTTGATACTCTTGAAACCTTGTCAACATGTTGATCCCTACTGCTAATGTTCCATGACTATTTTGAGTGACTAGAAGACACTCCAAAATTTCTGACCTTTTCCTAGAGAGTAATACTGTTATAAAACATTCAGGGACAAATGAGCCTATTCTTTCAATATCTCTGGACTTTAATACTTCCTTAGGCATTTATGATTCTAACATTTTAATATTAGGATTATGACTTAGTCTAAACCTAGGTACCTTTCTCTTCATTGACATATAATATATATGAACTTGTCACACATAAGTGAGGTGATAACCTCAGAATGAGCTGGTCCAATTATGCAAACTGTAAATCTAAGTAATGCTAAAAATTTACTAAATTTCTCTTAACAAATGGAAATTTTCCTTTTTATTTTGACAGCTATCCAGGTTGCTAGCACTTGCAGTAGTCACTGAACTGTGGCCTCATCAATTTCTTAATCATATTAATTGTGCTTTCTGCATGGCTGCTCAGTCTTCTGCTCTTGCACAGTTCAATGCCTGTTGACTGTTCCAACAAAGTTCCAAACAGTAGAGCATGCTCCCTATCTATTACACACATGGACCTCCTTCCTACAGGTTTACTCACTAATGACTTACAAAATTAAAACGTTCACCAGTTACATAGCAAATAATTCACCTCTATTTTCTGTTATAGCTTTCCTCTTTCTTATGGATTCTCATGGATCTTCGGAAAGACCAATGAGAATCTCAATGAGCTTCCTCCTGCAGCTCCTAAAGAATTCTGCAGTCAATCCTGACCCTATGAGGGCTCAGCAGCTGATTTTCACTGAGAATCTTGTTTTATTTAAGTATGTACGATCTATTACAGATAACTACAGTTTTCTATAGCAGAAACATTACAGTACAATGGATTTATAGCAATTCTCATGGCTCAGTTCTATTTCGAAGCAATAATAGATTTGTGGAAGAAAATTATTTAAATAGTTTGTTTTCCTCTTTTACAAAATACATGCCATGCTTCAATTTAAATAATGAAAACAAAATAAGATATTGTTATGGCCAAGTAACATTCCTACAGAATATGGAATTTATATATATTTCACACTTACAATATTTGAAAATAGTTTTCCCATGTTTTTGTGTTTTGTTTTTTTCTCTGTTTCTTTTCTAAAATGCAAAGTTCTTTAGCAGTAACAACACAATTTGGCCTTGGTGTCAGGTGGTACAGCATTAATTACTACAGAAAATAAATAAAACAGTGATACTCAAATCATTAGGATTTGAGAGAGAATTACCCTTTAATTTTAAGATGGTTTTAGCAAGGAATTCTAGGTTTAACTAAAAACTAAGATGCGACATTAATGTCTCTACATTATTAACTACTTTAAGGTGTATTTCAAACTCATAATGCCATCATATTTTGTACCCACTGCACAAATCAAATAGTGAGCCAGAACTTTCTAAATAATGCATTTAATAATTTATTTATAGAATATCTAAATGCAAATATCTGCGAAGGATTGAAAAAGGTCCTTTGATATCTAACTCAGGGTTTGTTTAAGAAATGCTTACACTACTTAAAATTTCAGTGTCTTAAACTTACCTTTTACAACTTCAACTAACCCGCAGAGATTAATTGAAACATTTCACAGTACTTTCAAGAGGTATGTTTTCTTATTTAATTTAATTAAAACCTGCTGAATGCACAACTAACTATTTACATTGATGCATTTTAAAGATAATATGAAAATAATGTTTGACTTTTCAAAAAAATTAGTAAAATGATTATATTTGCTTAAGCCCTTACCTGGATTGAGTACCAAAAAAAGCACTAGACACCTTGAAACTTTCTGGTAAGTGTGCTTCTGTTTACACACTATGTTTTTTACTTTACTGATGAGATTTCTGTAAAATATATATTTCAACAAGCTGAAGTGCCACGAACATGTCTAAAGACAAGAATTTGCAGATCACACAGGATTTGCAGAAAGAATATATGGGCATACTAACATGTCTGTAGTCATCTATAAACGTTACCATTTGTGACCATCAGTATACCAATAGCAAAAAAAAAACCCTACTTTTTTCATATTTGACCTTCAATCGTTTACATATTCATAATGAATTTTCTTAACAGATAATATTATTTATTTAGTAATTTACTTATTATGCAATTCTGATCATGGCCACAGGGCTGAAATTGGTTTGTACTTACCCCAAGCACCTACATTTTATACAGATGGTGGCACAATACACCACAACTCCAAAAGATGTTCTGGGCTACAAACCACATGCTTCTCTGTCTGCATTAGACACATAGAGGACAGGTAACATGTCACTTGTAACTAGCTCTCATCTGAAAACAAATACCTTATTTTAAATCATTTTCTTAGTAATTAAAATTCTGTAAGTTTTTCCTCTCATGGCCTTATCCATAAGAACTTCAAAATGTGGACTATCTGAAGTTCATCTCTGCTCCATTATTAATTCACTCCTGTTACCTGACTTGCTCTTAAATTCGTCATCATTAACACCCCAAACTACTGTTAATAGTTTTCTACCTGCACCAGCTGGTTCCTAAAGGAAAGCCTGTGTGTTATTCCCATCTGTACCAGTGATCCTTCAATGAGAAAACTGCTAAGTCATTTATGTGCTAATAGCTATCTGCTGTTTTTCCAACAATGCCACAAATCTCAGAAAGGCAAAAAATACACCCTACAACTTTTTCTGAAGGAAACAGCAAGATAAGCTTCTTGTTCAGCACTGAGAGGTTTCTGAGCCCCACAGAGTTGAATGCCACAGCCCTATAAATGTTGCACAATATTTTCACAGCAATTTCTAATACAAAGTATTTTCGGAAAAAATTCTCTGTTGAACTTGCCCACACATGTCTGTGGAGAGAAATCTTGGATTTTAGGAGCATTCACCAGCAGGGATGAGCTGCAGAACTAGCCCCAGCAGCATCCATTTATCCGATCTGCTTGTGGTGGTACCATATAAACAGTACTGGGTGGACACCTTTGCCAGAACACCTTGTGGGAGCAGACTGGATTTGTAAAGATTTAGCTATGACATCAAATGATTGTAGTGATGCTCATCTGAGCACTGTCTTTCCCATAACTCAGCACTGAGTTCCAATGAGCCAGGACAGGAAAGAGACACAATGAGGTGACCAGAATAGAACTACTATCATTAAGTCGTATGTATGGTATAAGAATTGTAGCATATAATATTACTATCAATATTATTATCAAGGTATAAATAGAATGCTGTCCACAGCAAAGTGAAAAGTTTGAATATTCAAAAGCAAGCCGCAAAGCTGTATGTGGTGGAGGCAAGAGAATTCGTAACTGTTGAGAAACTAAAATATATTGGAAGATGGGAAAAAAGGCTGCTTAGGTCAATCTGTATTTTTATTTGCATCATAAGTATTTAGGATAGAATTTAATCTGATTGTAGACATAAAAATGTAGGTGTAAACCAACTAAAACAATTTTCAAGGAACATAAAATTAACATCCAGATCAAGAGTTCTCATTGCTGAATACTTCTAAAGAAAAACTTTTTACATATTCCAAACTAAAATTCCTAACACACAAGACAGTAATGAAAAGAAAATATCACATCATGACTTCAGTTTTGCTTTTATAGGTAAGTATAAGGCATCAGCCAATTGAAAGTGTAATCTCTGCAATGGATGTTTCATGCAAAACAATTTCAGCTGGACTATGCCAAATATTCAAGAAAAACAATCACTTCTAGTAAAATTGAACAGCAAAGAACACTGCACTGTCAAAGTGAAGAACAGTAAAATGAAAAAGGAAACAATTAATTTTGGTTTTGTTCCTAGACATATCTGAAGTTTTCCAAAAGTTATTAGGATTTCAGGTAGTGGTATGAAACCTCTTATTTACCATTGAAGGATTATTTGAAGTTCATCTAGTCCTACCTAACATGCCACAAATTAAAACTGATTACAGAGATGTCCAGAAGAAAACAAAAGTACAAATTATAACTTATTATCCTGAAGTGTCTATTTTTAGTGGCTACTGAATACTGGAGATGCCTTTACTTAATAAAAGCTGCAGCTTGCAACCTTAGGTATTTTGAGTTTTGTAGATATGCAAAAGACATTTGCAAGGCTGAACCACTTTGCCCTGCTGACATTCATGGTTTCCTAGGGTTTCGAAACAAGCATTCTTGTGAATAATTTCTCTGTGAATATAGATTTTCATAGTAAAAACTGACCCGATCAGATCCACTTGAAGTGATTGCCCTTTTTTTTCCCCTTTCATAATGCATCCAGAGAAGGCACATAGAAGCGAGAGGGAAGGGAGAGAGGTGAGAGATGAAAGTAGCTTTTAAATGTTCAAATATCCTTCTAGTAGTGAGCAAAGCAGTGTTCATTTCCCTCCTGTGACTAGAGTTTAACCCTGGTCTTCTATTTAGAAGTCAACCATGAGTTCAAATTACAAATTACGCTGAATATGAGATGTCCCCCCATTGCTTTTGCTGAAACTATGCAACTTTTGCAGAAAATAAATACACTAGCCAGTGAGCAAAAGACAGCATGACTGCAGACTCACTACAGGTGATGGGAGAACTCTGATGAAAATATGATTATAAACAAAGAAACACATTTTATACCAAAATAGACTTGTTCCCTCCTGATTTCTATGCTAATATTGCACTATCCAAAATTATTTTGACAGCTACCTTAGGTCACTAAGCAGAGAAATTATAAGCAAAAATGCTTTCTCAGGACCTGAAATAGTATGCAGTTTTCAGGTGGATTTGCCAGCATCTTCCTTAAACGGAATATGCATTAAACACCAAAAGGTCTTTCAATTTTTCATGTTAGGTTTCAGTAGAGCCCTTGGAACAAGGTAACATTTGAAAAAAGGCAATTTGGTTCTGCTGGATCAAAATAAAAATTATTTTGAACAAGATTCCCCTTGGCCAGATGTACCCCCAGGCTTCCTCTATACTCGACAGTTTTTGGTAGATTCCTACAAGTCCACAATTCTCAAAATATCATTTTTTCTCTCTCTTTTTTTTTTTTTATTTTTAATGTAGGTGTCTTTTTCTTTGAGTCTGCCAGTGCAACAGTGCTTAATGTTCACCATCTGTTCCAAAAGTTCCATTCACATGCCCAAATATCTTGCTCTGCAGTACCCTTTGCTCTTCTTTCAGGATGCATAATCTGTCCTCATTACCTGCTGTACCTACAGTACCCACACAGTGCCCAAAATCTAGAATCAATCAAAGAAAAGACAGAGGACTTATCAGCAGTTATGCCAGCTGTCACACAGACACGTCTTAACACAGTCACTACAATTTACCCCATGAAAATAAATAGCAAAAACAGTAGTCTCATTATAGAGTCAAGCCCAAATCATCCATATCATTGACTCTACATTTTTTATTCTTCTTGACTGCTTCAACTGGTAATTCCTTGAATATTTGCGACACAAGGAAGAGTAGCATTTCTTGTAAATGCCTTTTTGTTATATAGCAACATAAGAAAGCAAGTACTATTTCCCAGAATCTACTGACAACTAATAAATAACTAGTTAGGTAACTACTCAATATAACTACTATTATAGTTAATATAACTATTATAACTATTATATTAATAAGCTAATTTATTATAATAATTATTATATATAACTAGATAGCTATCCAGCTAGATGAGAGCAACAGAGAATGCAAGATAATGTTTTCCTCAGGTGCTTCTCTGGGTAAATTTTTCCAGGTAACTTCTGAAAAGATAGTCTAGATTAGGGAAGCAATCTAGATTAGGTTTCATGTCAATCAAGTTACTGCAGTACAAGACTTGGGAAGCAATTGAGTGCTCATATTCCACATAATTTCCACCTATTTGCATTCATCTCTACATGTAAAGTGCCTGAGCTGCTGTCTATAGTCATTTAATCACTACCATTCCCAACCTTTCATCTAGCCTGAACATTTTATGAGCTAACTATAGGATTATTTTATGCAGTTGTGATTTTCTCTCTCTGCAAGGCAAATGAGAGTGCAAAGTAAATGAATACCTCCACGAAAAATTATTCTGCAATATCTGCTGTTGTTTCAGTAATTGCAACAATTTTCATCTGTCAAAAGAACACACCAAATCACTGGGTTACTTTATCGCCTATGATATTCAAGACAACAATGCCTGATGCTGCTACCGGATTATAAGGGTAATATTTGTGAAGTAATTCTAAGTGTGAAACACTTTTGAAAAATTGCTGTTGGAAAAAATGGACTCAGAGGTGTAACGTGTAACTTTATATGTTCCACATGTTTCCAAATTAGGCAGAGGCAAAGCTCAGGTTTGGGTTTTTTCCTTCTTTGTTTTTTTTTTTTTAATGAACACAATATCTTTCTCAAATCTTTTATACCAACATGACAAAGCTACATTTGAAAAAGGAAATGTATTTTTTAGGCAAAAAATAACCCAGAACAAAGCATTTTTTTTTTATCAAGTTATTTTCTACATGGTATTTGTCTCTCAAAGATCACCACACCCAGTCACTAACTCAGCATACTACTAAACAAATTCAATAGGTCAGAGCATCTACAGACAGTACACTGGCAATATCAATCAATATTGCAGCAACAGAAAGCATAGTCTTGTGTGTTAAGGAATGGAAAGACAGGTATTATTGTGCTCAAAGACATTACTATGTGAAAACTCCAGGAAGGAAGGGAAAGTTAAACCGTAATACCATTGATAGTGTCATTAACTAAAACCAATGAAAATTCTGATGGTTGTATTCTCTGTTGCAGATATAAACAACAGCGACATATGGTACAAATGATACAGCAACATAGTGTTTTCATTTTAGTTCAGAAAGCGACACAATTAAGAATGTCTGTGGTGGTGGAAAGACTGAATCAACTGTGGAAAGCATTCAGTGAACAGCCTGAAGGGACAGACTCATATACTTAGAGCAGATATCCTTAGAGCAGGAAAAAGAATGGTGCTAAACATGACTTCAGACAATACTCAGTGTTAACACAGAAAAATTGAAACACAGTTTGCAAATTTATGAGCAAAATTAAGACTCACAGAAACATACATTTCATGTTCTTGCCAATTTTCAACTAATTCAAGAAAATTAAGACCAATCCATCCAGAACCACGGCACACATGAGAGAATTCTAATATAGCTTTCTCTAGCTTGCTAAATCTGAAATAGCCCACGGCACACACATGCATTAATACCTACCTTTCACAGTACATTAATTTCTGAGCAAAACCAGGTTTAACACATGGTTTAGAAAATATATATTAACAATCCCAAACATATCTTCTGGACTGAATTTCACAATTAAACTAAACATTATAAGTATCTGCCCATTAATGAAGTGCCACGCAGCAACTTTCTAAGATGATTTTTATTAGATAATTTGAGTTAGCTCCAACCACTCATTGAGATAACAAGTCAGAGCAAACCTGAAACTGAAAGGAATAGGTGGAGTACAATCCATGTCAGAGCAGTCTTTAGAGTTAGACCATTTTGCTTTGAGTCTTGTCCCAAAGAAATTTGAATGTTTCCAGGGATGGACACATCATCACACTCTGAGCATGTGTCTTCAGGGCTTACCTTCTTTCAACATAAGAAATATTCATAAATACCTCTGTTTTCTCATGTTTGAATGCATAACTGTTCAAATATTCTCAAATTCTGCAAGTGTTCAAGGTCAGGTTAAATGGGCCTTTGAGAAAGGGGCTTCTAATGGAAGGTGTCAGTGCCAGTGGCAGGAAGTTTGTAACTAGATGATCTTTAGGGTTCCTTCTAATCCAAATCATTCTATGAATCTATGATATTTGGATATCTTTAAGTCAGTAATTATAAAATAATAGAATTAATTTTAAAGGAACCTGAAATTAAGACTTTATAAATCCACTATCTTCTGAAAGGGGATTTTGAACATAGCATGATAGGGAATACACATTTACCATTTGTGGTCTTTTGAAGGCCTCCACAGTACATAAGCCTCAATCAACAAAGCGGTTTTCAGACTTGTATATCATCATTCTTCACAACAGAACTCTTCATTTATTGCTATGAAAAAATGCTAAAGGCTCTTATGACATGCTGATTTTCCTCCACTCTCAAGAAAAATTGACTATGATGGTACGGTTCCTTCAATGGCTGTATTAAAAAGTTTGTCTGACTCTTGCTTGACTTTATATTGTATCTGTGAGTACTCACAGCTAAATGAGACAAGATTTTAGCCTTTCCTTTTAGTAATGCCTGGTTTCCACTCAGCCTCCATGTTTCCTTACCCATAGCTCACTACCCTATTTTAATTTTCTTTCCCCTTACATTCTCTCCTTCCTCGATTATGAATTTCAACATATTTCAGGCTCATGAAAAAAAACAAATAAACAACAAAAGAAAAAACTCAAGCAGAAGCAATCTTTACAAGCACAAACACCTAACATGCTCTTTACAATTTTATTTTATAGAAAATTAAATGATTTTCATTAGAAATAGATCTCTGCAGAATTCACTTGAGAGTACATGAAAAAACTTTTTTATAGCAACATTCCTTTAGAGATGTTAGTAAATCATAAAAACAAAATTATAATAACTCTGTGAAATCTAAAATTATTTCTGGGTCTTTTAAAAACAGGCATTTGGAACAGAAAGGATCCTATATACTGTAGCAAATCCAACTTCAGGTTCTGCAAAACAAAGGTAACAAGTGGTGCTACACCCCTGAAATGCATACAGTTCTGTAATTCTGAACATAACTTTCAGTTTTGCTATGTGCATTAGTAAACAGACCTGTACTCTGAGATTAGACAAATTCAGTGGATCTTTCAAAACATGTCTGTATCCCTAAAATTTATCAGCTATATATGAATTTCATATATAAAATGAAAATATCTAAGAAATAGCTACCAGTCTGTATTAAGAAGCAAGAGCTGTTTCTTTTTATATGACAGAAAAATATACTTAAAAAACAAAAACAAACAAATCCCTCTAAAAAATAAGTATAATAATTACCATAATAAAATATACACAGAAACTATGGATACGAATTCCACTGATGAAAGTGAATTTTTTCTACTTAAAATAGTACAAGTCTTGTTAATTTACAAATCTGCATGGGGTTTAGATGAGCACTACATTACTCACAAACCTGGAGAACTGCATATCTGACAAAAATCAGTATGGTCCAGAACAGGATATGTGAATATCTGCAAATCTAGTTCAGAAGGAAGACTATTTTTATAAAGAAGTAGAATAAAATTTACGAATTTATAAAAAATTGCTTAACCTTCCCAGGTGGGCTGGAATGAACACGACATTTTATTCATTTATCCTTGGGATTAATCCTAGAAATTTCTGTAGTGTAACTCTGTCTACCTGATAACCACAAATCTGTGTGTACTCCTGAAAAGTGACACCTGAAGATCTGGCTTAATTCTGGAGAATAATCTGTTACAGACTTTACAGAGTATATTTGGTCAGGAAAGGGCACCAAGGCATTTAGGCAACTGCTGTCAGAGGCCAGACCATAGGAGGAGCTCTCGACCATTTCCCAACGATTTTGCAGCATAGGAACTATGCTGCAGGCTTGTAGAGTTTTCTTTGAAGTGGAAAATCTGATTTGCTCTGCCAGCTCTTTTAGGAAGTCTCTCTCTTTAAAAAGACAAATAGTTGAAATTTTATTATGCAGATTTCAAATGTGTTGTCTCAAGTATTTTGAAATATGTCATTTGAATGCAGCTAGTTTCAATAAATACTTATTACCTAAGTCTTTTAAAACCTTACCACCCCACTCCTCTACTACACAATTAGATCCACTTTTCACAATTATTAAACTTTCCACATAGAGTCTACAATATGAACGTCCCCATTTTCAAAAGGTAACCAAGTATAATAACAGTTCTTAAGAAGCAGTGTTTTTATAAATGTGCATAAGAGCTAAGATTTCTGTCACAAATAGAGTAAAAAAACCCCTTTTCTTCCTCTGGTGAATTTACCTTTTTAAAGAACTTAACATTTTGATTTTCTAATAAAGAAGGACGTTTCTTTTTTTAGTTTTTTATTAGTGTACACCTAATAATGTCATTCATCTTCACCTTAACTTTATAAATGCAGTTTTGTATTATTTTGCCCAACTGAATGTGAAATTTTGCTTAACAGCAACATTTCAAACAAGATTCATTGTTTCTCTAGACATGGTAGTTTTATGTTGAGCCCTTAAAATTTCAGAAAAAGCAGGTATTAAAAACATCCTTAAAAGCAATTCCCTTTTAAACCATTCTAGGTGAATAACTGATGTGAGGTACCTGATGTAGAGGAAAATTGCAGTAATTAATCTTCAAGAGCTCAAATAAACTTTTTCATTGTAGTGCAAGATGGCTAAGGAACACTTAAATTGTGGGAAATATGAGTATCAGGTTCATGGTTTTAATGGACCAAACCCACTATTTGTACAAATTATTATATTTACACTGGTGAAATTTGTCTACTTCTGCTGGTGCTGAATTTGCCTACAAGTTTATAATCAACCCTGATTTACAGTCATGGAGTATTTAACACAGAAAGGCCAACAGGCTGAAACTGACTGCAGACACTACAGGGTTTTCACATTGAAAGAGGGTCATTAACCTCTATTTTCAAAGTGCAGTGTGTGATTACAGAACAGAGAGACAGCTGTGTGTGATTTTAAACCTTGAGCAACATTTACAGCAGAGCAGTGAATATGAAATATTATTGTGTAACAGATTAGCACATGGATTTCAAGGTGCCAATACTATAAAATTAAATTATATTTTTACATGATTAGTGGTGGATCAATTGCAATTCCACTTTTTTGGACACTTAAGTGAAGCACGCAATATTTTGGTAAAAACACATGCAACAACAGACTCATTTATCAGCCTCCAACTTGGCCCTCTCCTTTTATGCATTGCTACATAAAAAATTCTAGTAAAAAGCTCAAAACAAAACAGCTCCCCTTCAATTAACTGAATTAAAAGCAACAAAGACAACAACAACAACAAAAAACCAAAACACAAACCCAAATAACAATATTGTGTTTGTAATATTTTCAGCTGTTTTGTCATCAGGTTTCAACTACATCTAAAATACAGAAGTCATCACTCCTCATGATTATTTGCACTATGCAACCATAAATCTAAAGTACAAAAGGAGATATTAATATTTCATATTCCTTTCTTTCAAAAGGTAATTTTGGGGAAAACAAACAATGAATGATTACTCAAGATTAAATTTTGAGAATAAAAGTTTCTCTTTCTGGAAAACCCAGAATGCTACTTTTATTATCTTTGAACCAAAGAATTGTAACAGGGTATGCCTATATTGAATGAAATTTGATATATACAGTCAAAATATATAATAAATAATTTTATTATATTATATATAATTTAAAAATGCTCTGACTTTTTAGAAGTCCTGATTTCAGAGATAAAATTAATGGATATATACTTTTTAGAGTAATTAAACCATAAGGAAATGGAATAACAAGGGAAAACGAACAAAGATTTTGGGGCCTTCAGAAGTTTCATAAGTGAGAAAGAACAGCTGAGGACCACCTCTCCAAGGTGAGTGGGAACTGTTTTCTTCAGTATCACCAGAACAGGATAGCACAGAGTTGATGAATATACATCAGGCATTTTTGGCTTTATTTCATCTGAAAGGGGGAAAAGCAGCAGAATTTTACTTCCAGTATACTCATAGATTTGAAAAATTGAAATCATACATCCTTTTTCACTGAATGTTTTAATGGCCAAAAATGCCATTTTCCTTGTCTAATGAAAATCAGAAATATCAGTTCAGCTAAGTTACATTTTTGGTTATCTGGTATCTGTGGTTCAGCACTTAATATCAATTCTGCAAGTGATTTCAAACAGTTCAAGTCTGAATAGCTAAGGTGGCAAGCAGCTCTTGTTAAGTTCATACAATGTTCTCCTTCTACTAAAGAGTTATTTGAACTATCACGGAATTTTTCAGGTTTTAATTTTCCAGGGATTTTCACTCCTAACTTATATGCAGACAGATCTGTCACTGTCACTATGTATGAACCTCAGAATCCATATGACACTATATAACTCATCACAGCCACTGCAAAGAATCCTTGAATTGATACCTCAAGCTGAAGCTTCTGTCTCTAGAGTAGATATCTGACTTTTTTTGAGTGCTCATCCTTGTGCTAGATTATTACAATGTGGTTTAAATGGCAAAAGATTTGGATATAGGAATTGTATCCAAATTGTTTTAAGTCTAATCAGAAATATTATCTGGAAAGAAACATTTCACACGTTCTCACCATAGGCAGTTGGGTACACAGCCTCAAATATATCTGGTGCGCATCTTAGTAAGTGCCCATCTCTTAGTAAGTATCAATATTAGATACATTATTTATTTTAGTGATTGGTAAATACTCCTTAGAAGTAATCCTGTAGCAAGTCTCAAAGCAGTGGAGGATTGCTTTGTCTCAGTACACTATGTAAGCAGTAGGTTTCTCTCAAGTTCCATGAGCACAGTCTTTTTCAAGCTGGATTTACAAAAAGTGGCTATGAAATTACTTCCATAACCTTAATAACCTGGTACATGCTGGATGTGCCATGTAAGTGCTGTGAAGTGGGCCCCTGTGAGCCTCATGAACTTCAACACCACCAAGGTCATTCTGCATTGTGCTGGGGTAACCTCCAGTATCAGTATAATTCGGGGGATGAACAAATCGAGAGCATCCCTGCCAAGAAGGACTTGGAAATGCTGGGGGATGAGAGGCTGGACACGAACTGCCAATGTATGCTTGCAGCCCAGGAACGCAACTTTGTCCTGGGCTGCATCAAAGGCAGTGTGGTCAGCAGGCCAAGGGATGTGATTCTGCTCTCTACTTTGCTTTTGTGAGATCCCACTTGGAGTGCTGTGTCCAGCTCTGGGGTCCCCAGCATAGGAAGGACATCATCCTGTTGGAGCAAATCCAGAGAAAGGACACAAAAGTGGTTAGAGGGCTGGAGCACATCTCCCATGAAGAAAGGCTGAGAGAATAGAATGTTCTCATATTGTTCAGCTGGGACAAAAAACTCAAGGGAGACTTTATTGCAGCATTCAGACTAGATATAAGGAAGTCAGTTTTTTTTAATGATGAGGTTAGTGGAACACTGGAACAGGTTTCTCTAAGAGCTTATAAATTCCCTATCCCCGGAAACAACCAGGGTCAGTTTGGACAGGACTTGGAACAACCAGATGTAGCTGAATGCTCCCCTGTTCATTGCAGGGGGTTGGAATAGATAATCTTTAAAGGTCCCTTCCAGCCCAAACCACTCTATTATTTGATAATTTGACTCATAAACACAGACAGATTTTAAGAGGCAGATTAAACATGTTTCAATTTTATAGCTTACTGTGGCAGTGAGTAAAACCAAGTATTAGGGACATTAGACATCTCCTGCATAGATTTTTTTTAGCTGAAGCTGCTAGTAAGAGATGTCAATCTCTTTTTCTCTCTCCCCTCTTCTTGTCCCTTTGTGATTTTCATCAACTGCCTTGGCCAGTATCTACTTCATAAATGCATGATTCTAAAAATTCTTTCTGACAGCTGTTTCTAATTTATCTTTGTCCATGCCCTTTTCAAGCTGCATATCCTTTCATTATTACAGTAGGTCCAATTCACCCTGATGCAATAATCTAGGCACTGGCTCTAGTGATGTTTTTGGTCTTGCCTATTCAGTGGGTTAATTTTTGCCTAAGCTATTTAAAATGATATTTCAATGCAATTCCCTTTTAACTGTCATGTTCTATAAGACGCATCTGTACTTCTATAATTTCCATTTACTCCCAGGATCACTTCTATGGCTTTTATGAAATGTCACCTATTTCATGCTGCACTTCTTTTTTTTGAAATCTCAGAAATGGTCTTAGGCTTCCTGTGGTTATGTTAGTCATAAGAGTTCAAAAGAAAAACTTCCTGTTCAGCCAAAGAACTTCCAGGCATTATGAGAATTTAAAAAAAAAAAAAAAAAAGAAGAAGAAAATATACAAAGATGTGGAACGAAAGCAAATGTTCCCTGTCAATTCCTTGTATATTCAATAGAAAAGTAACAAATGTTATATGTTTCATCATTTTGTGTCATGTGGCTTTCAGGAAAAAAATTTTGTGAAGACACCATTTAAAGATTACCTATAAAACTACTAAGCTGGGATATCAGACAGTGGTGATGCAGTTCAGAATACTTTCTAGGTGGGCTTGATATTCTTGTATTCTTCTTTCATCCTTTCTTCTTCACCTCTACTTCACCCGCTGCTTTCCACCTCAGTGTGGTCCTTCCTTTCATTGCCTATTCATTCTCTCCAAAGCTCTCTGCTTTTCAGCCCTGCAATTTCATGGCAGAACTTTGACAATATTTCTTCCACCCTGTTTCTGTGCTGTAAATTAAGGTTTGGACCTTTGGAGGGGGTAATAGGTAATAACTTCTTGTTGCTCTCTGCCATACTTGCTGCAATCAGCAGCCTCCCAACAAACATAACCCTCAGCAACACCCCAGGTCCCAGCATCTGATGCTTACTAACCTTTGACAGATATTAAAGAGACTGAAACCATTACTGTCCAATAAACTTTTTTGTCTTAAAAAAAGGCAAGAAATAACAGCATAAGCTTGCAGTTGCTTGCTAGAACACTGTTATGTACAGATATGCACCCACAGAAATGCTTATAAATGTTTTTAAATTTTTCGTGTTTGAAAGAGTAGCAAGCTCCTCCACTCAAGTTGGAGCTCTGTCTTTTTAAAATAAATTATTAAAGTATCATTCTAAAATTATATGCCCAGAAAGAAGCCTCATATTTTGAAAGTTTGACCAAAGGAGCATTTTTTTTCTAGTTTTTCAAATTTTCTGTTAGCTACATTTAAATATGTTCTTGCATATAAACATGGGCATGCCATAATAGCTGGGAGAAAGAAAATATTTTTAAAATTTAATATTTTTAAAAATATTTTAAAATTTTTAAAATTTAAAATCCCAAAATGCTTGCTACTGAACATGCTGAAAAAGCTTCTAATGCAAAATGAATGTGGCACCTGTACAGTTTGGACAGCCAAAAAACTCTCTGACAGTAAGTAAAAATGATGAAAATGAATATGCAAAATTTCTTGGGTTTTGATATCTCAAGTCACTTTAAGCTCTTGGGTTTAGGAAGGAATTAATAAAAAATTAGAAATGACCAAAAAGTTCTCCAAAGAAAAGAGGCAAAACAAACTTTTCTCTGTTGTACATCACATGAAACATATGGTAAGTGATAAACAAGTTACCACAATAAATTGTGTCCATATGAAGAAACTAGGGACCCAAGAGAACAAGTAAATCCCATGAGTTACTCTGAGTTACAGTTACTCTGTTCACCCAATAGCTGCATTTCTCTCCTTCGCAGGTCCTCCTTGAGAAATAAGGCAGGGAAAATGTCTTTTAATCACCCTTTCCCTTCACTTTTCTTCATCATCCCTTTGCACATCACAGCTGCCTGCCTTTAGGTGGGTCCAATTTGCCCAGGAATTAGTTGTCCAGGGCTCATGCTGTAATTTACTCTCAGCCTTCAGAAAAACAGAGCTGTGAGGAAGATTGAGTCTACAATGCTTATCTACATCAACAATATAACACTGTTTATAAACCTAATTTGTACCGTAGTATCTGCTCTATTAAATAGCAACTACCTTTGACTGTAACTAAAAATCATGTGTTTTTTTGCTTATATTCAGTGCAATTTGTGGTACAATACTCCAAGCTACTTGCTTAACTCATGTATCACCTGGTGATGGTCAGTGAGCCCTATGTTGAAAAAATTTAAAGTAAATTTGACCTCAGATCCTTTTTATTTAGAGAGGGAAGAGGCAGTTCTAGTTTTGAAAAGCCTTTGTCATTGCACCACAAATAGGAGATTATACAGTTTATAATTTCATAATCAAGCCATACATATACCTAGAGTTTTCTGAAAAAGTTTCCTGCACTGTGTTCCTTCTATTTAGTCCTTTTAACATAAAATAAAATGAATTGAAAAGCATACCATGTGAAATTGAAACTTGAAGAAAATTCTTTGATTTTGTTCATGTAATGTATTATAAAAACAGTTCTAGTATAAATTCTTTCTCTGAAGATCAGAAAATGGCTGTCAGTATCAAGATTTGATTTTAATGATTTCTCCCTCATCCCGGATGGAAGCATACACGATTTACAAAAAAATTAGAACTGCTCTAACAAAAATATTGTGTGGAATCCAGACTGCCAAAATACTATATAATTTACTTTTTTGAGCATTACAACTGCATATTAGATCGCACTCATGTTTTTACTTTGTATCAATTTTTTTCTTAACTAGTATTCAACTTCAATTTCTCAAGACAGACTCAGAAATTCTTCTTTATCTTAGATTAACTGGAACTGAAAAAATAATGTTAGGTAGTGAAAGAATAGCAAAAGATAGTCACAGGTCCATAGGTTCCACTGTGCTATAGTGGGTTTACTTTAGCTGGCTGCCACATGCCCAAAAAGCCCCTCTATCACGCCCCATCCTCAGCTGGACAGGGGAGAGAAAATACAACAAAAGGTTCATGGGTCAAGATACAGACAGAGAGAGACCATTCAGCAATTACCATCACAGGTAAAACAGAACCAACTTGGGAAAATTAGTTTAAATCATTGCCAATCAAAGATCAGCGTAAGACAATGAGAAATAAGGACAAATATAAAACCACCTTCTCCCCTCTCCTCTCTTCTTCTTGGGCTTAGTTTGACTTTGAATTTCTCTACCTCCTTCCTGTCAGCAGTGCCAGGGGACAGGGAATGTTGGTTACAATCAGTTCACGTCACATTGTCTCTATCTCTCCTTCCTTCGCAGAGGGATGACTCCACACTTCCACTGCTCTAGCGTGGGGTCCCTCCCATAGGAAACAGTCCTTCATGAATTTCAACGCGAGTCCTTCCCATGGCATGCAGTTCTTCACAAATTGCTCCACCACAGGTCCCCTGTGAAGTCACAAGTCCTGCCAGCAAATCCTTTCTCCATGGTGCCACAGGTACTGCCAGGACAGAGCTGCCACACAGGTTTCCCATGGAGTCACAGCCTCCACTTGCTCCACGATGCCCCTCCACGGGCTGCAGTGGGACAGCCTGCCTTACTATGGGCTGCAGAGAAATCTCCGCTCTGACACCTGAAACACCTTCTCTCTCTCCTTCACTGACCTTGGGTTGATTCTCTCACATATTCTCACTTTCCTCTCCCAGCTGCTGTTGTGCAGCTTTTTTTACACTTTCTGAACTATGTTATCCCAGAGGTCCTACCAACATCGCAGACAGGCTCAGCCTTGGTCAGCAGTGAGTCTGTGTTGGAGACAGCTGCAACTGACTCTTTGTAACAAGGGGGACATCTTCCCACAGAAGCCACCCCTGCAGCCTCTCCCCTGTCTCCCCCCCAGACTTGCCACAAAAGCCCAGTACCATGAACATGCACTGCTGACAGCACAGCTGCAGGACAAGGTTCCCAGGGCCAGACCAGAACACACGCGACACAAACAACAGATCAGGGACAAAACTGCACCTTTATTGAGTGCTTTATTGAGCTGTCCCTACAGCTGAAAAGTGGCAGTTCTGGTGGGATTCAGGGCACCAATGTGTCTTTGTGCTTCAAGAACAGTGGGCAGGTCCTCACACAAAATTTCCTGTTAAACAGAAAGCCAATACCTACTCTTAGTAATTTCTAATATGTATCTTTTTTCCTAAAATCTTACAGCACTTTGACAAAGCTCTCTGCTTTGTATTTCCAGCATTTAAAGCTTCCATTCATAGATCAAATTTTTCTTGAAAACACACCATACAAAACACTGGTGCTTGAAAGCTGATGAAATATTCATTTAAACATGATTTAAAAGATCCATTTCATGTCTGAGAGACAAATAATTAATCTCATGCATGTATGGTTAATGAGTGGTAGTGAAACAAACTTGTTAAAAGAGATACTAGTATATACAAATGCTTGTCTCAGCCTGTGAATTCAGACTAAAGATCAACAGTGGAGCTTGTTAGAGCAAGGTTTCCCTTCAGTAAGGTACCTCAATAAGGTCAAATTTCTAGAAACCAATGAGTCAGTTATATTTACAACCTTATTTCTTGTTCTTCTAGCCTTAAAAGAAGTGACTGAATACCACGTTTTTGTACAGCTGGAGCTAAATATCAGAAAAAAGAAGAGGCTGAAAATGAACAATGTATGCGAAAAAAGCATTAATGCTACAAAATTTAAATACTGAGCCTTAAGTTCATATGTATTTACTGTTCTGCTTCAGCGTTTCCCTTGTTTAATGCTTCTTCTGCCTAAGCAATACAATTCAGTCTCTAAAAGCTGTTTCCCACATGGAATAATGGAAAACAGTTTTAGTAGACTTACTCTGATGTGTGTGTGATCAGAAATGACCTGAAAGTACACCAAATTACAAACTACTTGGAACAAACTCTTTCATTTTCTGTACTTTTGCACTGAACACTGGCATAATCGGCCTGTATATCACAATGACAAGTTCAAACCTAAATGACAATAAACCAAAATGCAAATATATGCATTTTAAGATCACTAACAAAACAAAGGACAAAGTCAATGTTAGCTGTTGGCTTTCAGATGTAGACACATTTTTCTAAAATAATTTTCTCATCTCTTCTTGCCCCTAGGATATGATATCTTTTTCATGCACATTAATAATAATCTACTCAACATATTGTAACAAAATATTTTACTAATTAGAACAGTGCTTAGAATTGTCATAAACTGAGGATTATTTCAGTATCTATGAGTCTTTTCCAGGTTTTGGCAAAACCCAAGTTGAAATAGCTCTCAAATAGTACAACTGCTCTCCAAGTAGTGCCTACTTAAAAGTCTGCAAGTTAGACATGCTCTTAAGATACTAGTCTTGTATTTAAAAATCAGGTCATGACTGGGAAAAAAAATCAGTCTGTAAAGTATTCAGGGTCATATAAAGTTGTTTACAGAGATTTCAAACATATAAATTACAAATTATGAATGACCATAGCTGTATTTCTACATTTCTTCAGGAGGTGTGATTACTAAAAAGTTTTAAACAAATCTATCACAAAATTATATACTTTATCAGTAATATATTATGAGCTTGTAAAAATATTTTAAATAAAATTTATAACAAATAGGGACTTAATATGAAAAAAAATTATGAGGGATTATGAAAATAAATGCGTCATCAAAATTTGGCCTATTGGTTTATACAGGCTTTCTTGTACAGACTCGTAACCAATGTCATGAATCAGTTACTATGTCATTGCATGTACATGCAGAAAACGTTCTACACAAGCTGTTGGAAGAGTCTTAAAATTCCTTTTAGTGAACTACTAAGTTTTTTGTCAAAACTCATGGGAACAGAAAATCTTTATCAGATGAGTCTCTTTCCCAGCCTGTTCAGTAATTATTTATATTATACATGTTTATCCAAATTCCATGGAATTTATTGTTCTGTTGATTGTTACTTTCATTTTTTTTGTAGGTCAGTTTTTCACTAACTAGTATTTCAATTATCAGAGTTTCTCAGAAGTTGAAAATGTGAGCATTACTAATGCACTTAAAAATACCAAATGTGTTATATAGCACAAAGGAATCAAATACATTTTTCCCCTCTTTTCTTCCTTTTTTTCTCCCCATTTTTGTTTGTTTGTTTCCTTGCTTCCAGTGTTTTGTTGTGTTTTTGTTTGTTTGGTGTTGGTTTGTTTGGTTTGGTTTGGTTTGGTTTCTGGGGTTTTTTTAAACAACTCAAAATTGAAGTTCAAAAAGAGAAAGAAAAATACACAGTTTCTTCATTATACTTGCTAGGATAGAAATAAAAATAATTTCTCAACAAGTCCTTAGCAGAAAAAAAGCTTAACTACTATCTTATTAATGCAAATCAGAGTGGTGCTATTTCTGTTGCTAAAGATCCATTTGTGTTTCATTCGTATCTGCAGTGATTATGTTTTAGAAAATAAACACCCATGAAAAGCTCTTCCTTGTGGATTCATTACTTTATTCATATTATGATTACCTTAATTCTTATAAGAAGATCTATTTTACTAGAAGGATTACTTAAATCACATCATAACACAACTCAAAATCTTATTTTGATTATATTTTATCCCCAGTTATTTTGGTGATATATGAAAACATTTTGAGTGTATTCTTATCATGCTTTGTAGAAACCAGTCAAGTCAAGGCAAAAATTCACATCTCTGTGACAAGGTTGATTCTTTTTCCACTCTCCTCTTTCATAGACTCAACGATTTGGGGAATAAAAATTTTTTCAGACAGCTTGGGCCACTCAGTTGGTTCACTGCTGCACTGAAAAAGTGCCTGTAGTTCACTTATTGTAGAGATGACACAGGAATGATCAGCAAAGGTACCTTAGGATGGTTTTCCCAAAAACAGTGCAGGGTTAAATGTATAATAAGTCACATCAGCACTGGAATTTGAAGAGCATTTGTCTATGGCTGCATCAACTGACTGATATTGAGGCTGATTCCTGCACAGATGACAAAAAATTTGGCTGCCAAAGTATTTGCCCATACAGCTCCTCTGCAGTATTCTGTTCTGCTGCAGATTTTACACACAGGTACACGAAGATGGCTTATTCTAAAATCGTGATTCTAGTGGGTAAAGAAGCACTTCCATATATACCCATAAAAGGCTTCCAACCCATTCATTTCAAGCCACCAAGTACAATTGTTCATTAACAGCCTGAACAATTTGTACCGAGTTGTGCCTGTTTATAAAAAACAAAGTTTGACACTTTAATTTTCTATTGCTTCTGGCATGCTTAAGTGATTCTTTTTTTTTCATCTCTCTTCTTTGTCAAGTACAAAATTGCACCTGCTGGCAACATCATAAAAGTATATTTTTCATCTGTCTTATAATGAAAGGTGTATAAGTTCTTTTAATGGCTAACAGAAAGCATTAGAGTAAATTACTTTGCCTTCCTGCTTACCACTGTAGACCTTCGAAGTATTTTCCTTAGACCTAGTGTGCCTCCTTTTTAAGAGAAAGACAATATTAATTCAAAGACTTCATATTGTGGATTACTGATTACTTTTCCAAGTGAGTTCTTACACAGCTCACTGTGAAGAAACTTAATCTCATTTCTAGTCTGATTTTATTTACTCGGACAACAGAATTTTTTTTCTTTTACTCTATTAATGGATCCTCTCATGTCAGAAACATTTTTTCCACAGAATTAATGAATAAGTTTCCTTCTAAACATTTAATTAGGTCAAGCAAATCACAGCCAGAAAATTCAAACTTGCAGAAAAGTTTTGAGAGTATGAAATACAGTTACTTTATTTTTCCTGACTTTTAATTTGCACTATCTCTTTCTGAAGATCGATTATAAGGAAAGGACATTTTCCAGTAACAGCCCACTAGATCTTGGCACTCTTGGACACTCTGTGGGGGGGAGCCTGCCTGGATGGCAGGTACCCAAGACAGCTGCTCTATCACTTCCTCTTCTCAGCTGGACAGGGGAGAGAAAACATAACAAAAGGGTCATGAGTCAAATTAGGGACAGGAAAAACTACCTTGTCCCAACTTCTTCTTTCTTCCTGGGCTCAGCTTCACTCACAATTTCTCTATCTCCTCCCTGCCAATGGTGCAGAAGGACAGGGAATGTTGGTTACTGTCAGTTCACCACACATTGTCTCTGCCTCTCCTTCTTTCACAGACCTTTAAAGGTCATCTAGTTCAATCTCCCTGCAATAACCCATCAAGGATGCTGCAGAGAATCAAGAGGAACCTCAAGGCCTTGGGACAACTCGTCAAGGGATCTGGAGCACAAGTTGCATCCTAGATTTGAAGCAGTACAGGGACATAGCCAATTAGCTTCAGTATCAGGAGTCCAATTAGAACATTAGCTCCAGTATACAATCATCAATGTATTTGCAAAAAACAAAAATATTCTGTAAGCACTGTGTATAAACAATATGATAGTATCTCTTTGTATGAACAAAGAGATAATATCATAATGTTTTGGTTTTCACCTTCTTTTATCCAAGAAGGAGACTGACATGTATTACTAAGTTTTACTTAGCAAAATCAATGTTGAACTGGAAAGGAAACAAACACTTCTATGAGAAATTCTGTCACTGACTGGCTTTTTACGTGCTCTCTTAAGCTTGAGGTGACTCAAGATTAAGTTTAAAGTAATGATAAGAACCCTATTTAAAGAAAACCAAGCTCTTAGATTGATGTTGTCATCATCAGTTGAGGAATATACTTAAATATATCTGTTTAAAGTTATCTTTTTTTCAAAATTTACCTATTATTTTCCCTTCTTGTGTAGCTGTTTCCCCATTATTGCTCCCAAGATAGGATAAGAAATTAGTCAAAAGATCAAACAGAAAACACAGAGGGACAGATCTGGTATCAGAAAACTCTCATAAACACATAATTACTTATTATGAACATAATTTACAACCAACAGTGAGGTAGACTAATTTCCTTAGCAATCCAGTATACATCTAGTGTTTCAGGATACAAGAAAAAAACTCCTGAGAAGATGCAGCAATTCCTGGAGTTCCACTCTCTCTCTTCCCCAAGCAAGGCAGTATGATGTTTCTGGTCTTACTCATTGTACGAAGCATTGCTGTTGGCTACAGCAATGTAATTATGCAATGTATTGCATAATGTATTATTGCATACAAAAAATGTATTGCATAATGTATTGCATAATGTATTATTGCAATTTATGTTCTACTTCTTTTCTTGGATTAAACCTGACATTTTTCTCATCTGTCTATAAAAAACATTTTCACAGTCCTGCAATAACAAAACCAGTCCCTCAAGACATGAAAGGTTCTAGTCCCTCTTCATCACACCTGCATGAGAGATTCTCATCTGGTTTTTATAACCTGACAGGAGACTGATTACCTCAAAAGTAAGAAAACTCTGCCTCAAAATTTGCAAAGATTCAGCATTACAAAGGAGTGGGCAACCCAAACACAGTCATAATCCCACCTGCTTACACTACAGAAACAAAGTAGCCCAGCTGATGAACACAGTGCAGCTGCAATTTTTTAACAAAACACTCCAACCATGTAGTAATATAATATCGCCATTTATGAAAAAATGTGAAGAAACAGAGAACAGGAGTAGACTTGCACAGCTTGACAAGAGCCCGGGCCCCTCTCCTGCAGCAGGATACTCGGTCAAGTCCATTTTTCCCAGCAACTCCAGTCACAGCTACAAGAGAGCTCTTTTACCAAGATGAGCTAGACACATCTTAAGCACCAGGAATTAGCTTGCACATGCTCCCCAGAGCTAACCCAAGATGGACAAAATATTGACAAAATTTTGATAGAGGAACTTGCTCTCTTGGACTATTTGCCACCATAAAACAGGCTAGTGAGATAAAATCCCTCCTAATTTTTCCCAGTTAAGAGTCATCAACATGTAACTGCTACCAAAGATGAGGCTGTACTGCAGTTTGCATGCACCACTGAGCCAGTAACACCAGTTGCTGCTGCTTCAGTTATGGACTTCTTGGTCTGTGTTAATAGATAAGGAAATGTTAGGCTGCAGCATGTAACCATTGCATGTGGTATACCACAAACTTCCCCACAAAATACCGTGTAGTTATTTAACAGGTGTCAAGTATTTTTCAGATTAAGTATTCAAGACATTGTGCTTACCATGGTTTACCATAGATATTTATTCTACCACATGCCTTTGCACTTACCTCGCTTGCAAAACCTTGCTGCAATTCTGAGCCTTATGTTTTATTACTATTACTAGTTTGAACAGTGGATAGGCATTTTGCTTCTACACACACACACAGCCTCTGAAAAAGCATGGATCACAGCATATATACAGAATATGAGAAATGCTACCTCAGCAAAAATATATGCTCAGTACATGTGCCTACTGCAACAGTAAATCAGACAAGTGACATAGCAACCATAGCATGATTTTATCTCCACATGTAAAATTACTGTTCATGGTATCACTGAAAGGAAAGTCATAATTAGAACATGGAAACAAAGAGATCTCAGAAAGTCCAGAGGGCACACGCAAATCCATCTGGTAATTAAAAGATTCACACTGTTCTCTTCTTCAAAACCAATAATAAAGTTTTCTGAAAGAAGTTAATAGCAAGAGCTGTAGTCTATTTCACTTACTTCATGTCATATTTAAAAAAAAAAAATTTGATTTAATAATAAAAAATTTAGATGAATATTTGGAATTTTTTTTGTTTTCAAGAACAATGGATGATGTGATGAAAAGTGTAACAAATTCAGAAGTGAGAAGGAAGAACAATGACTTCTACTAGGTTATAGAAAAATTCATGATCTTTTCGAAGATTCCCATCTTATGTCCTTAAAAAGTATTGTTATTGGATTCCACTCTCCTAGTGTTTCTTTCTTACAACGCATTCACATGTTAGCCTTTATTAATAAGTGCCATTATTACAAATTAAGCAATTTTGATTGCTTATCTTAATTTTCCTAAATTATTTTTTCATTAAATTGATGGAAACCACCTTCTTTCTCCTTCTATTTGCATTTGATAAGGCTAGATCTGGACAATCCAGACTTTAAAATACCTTTGGGGAATCAAAACTGAATGGCAAACTGAATGGCAAACATTGAATTAAAGCTCTGAGTACTGTAACTGGACTTTCATTTTTTTCAAGTATGAATATTTCTGCAAAATACTAAGTATAATCTCAGAGATATTACACTTACATTTCAAAGGCAGACAATTCCTGTCCAGTTCTGGTTAGCTTATTGGGTTTTCCTCCGGAAAGTGTGAAGCATGCTACATTGTAGGTGTTCAAAAATGCTTCACAGAGCTTACATTCCTAATACAAATGTAAAAACCACTGCTAGTTGAATACAGTATTGCATTTGTTGTTATGCCATTTCTATCAGACAGTGTTGTAAAACTTAGAGTTAATTGTTTCCTGTGCTTTGTAAGTTTACCTGTTTTAACCTTAATTTTATCCTGTCCTGCCAATAATGTGAAATTGTTACACTGATAAAAATACCTTACAATAGGACACAGGCCAGAGACATTCTTATTAAAACAGAATTGATTCCACTTTTGCACTATGATTTAACAGAGACTTTGGGACATGTTGCACTAAAAAAAGCATGAGTTAGAAAACTTTTCTGAAAAACAATGTATTTCTGTCACATTTGGAAACTCCAGCATTTCTGGCCAAAGATAGCATTGCATTCAAAGAGATGAATCTTTTCTTTTTATAGCACAGTATTTGCACCTGTGTGAAAATTCATGAAGGGTAGCAGTTTGTGAAAAGATACTCGGGAAGCATGGGGAAAGAGAAAAGAAAGCATTTCTGAAAGTGAGGACAAAGTACAAGATAGAAATTTTGGATACCAAAACTGAACATGAACTGCTGAAATTCAGATGCTACTTAAACTTTCCAGAGCTGAGAACTTTAAACTTAACACTGAAACAAAAGTGACATTTACATGTATATCAATGCACACCTACTGAGTACAGCATCCAGTTTGGAGGTACTAAGATGTTCTTAAAAGCCCAAAGGAGAAATACTGTGCTCAGCTATCAGAAGTGAGTTCATATTGCAAAAATTAAGCCAAGTGGGGAAAGATAGTGCAGCAGATCCTACTCCCCTAAAATGATTCAGTGTTATTTTCCCTAAATTAAGATGAAACAAACATTTTATATAAAATATGTAATATTAGATTTGCATTTTCTTATAATTTCTTCTACACGGTAGCTCTTTTCAGAATGAAAAAAATACTAAGCTAACTTATAACAGGTATATGATGTCTACAGTAGTAATAAAGTCAAGATAGCAGGAATTTTCTTTTTAAAAGGAAAACCTTTACATATGCAATTTGGATATGTCCACACATAATTCCAATAATTTTAAATGTAATTTTTAACATATGAGCAAAGGAGGTAATGTGGAGTTCCAGCATGTGAGCAGAATCTATGTGACAAAAACCTCATTTGGGTAGCAAATGAGTTACTATCTCTTGCTGCCAAGTGCCAGGACTCACTTCACTTGGCAACAGCTGTCATGGGATTAAGTACAGTCAAACAATCCAAAATGTAAAGTGCATCATGAAAAACACATGGGAAGATTAAGGAAAAGAATGATTAAGCATTTAAGATTATTTCCTTCCTTAGCCTTTTATGCAGGGAATAAAGCATGAAGCTTTAGACCCTAAATGTATATTTACACAAAATACAATCTTTGTTTACTGCAGAGTTTTCCAAATGGTAGTAATTTGCTAGAATTTTTGTCATGATTATTCTTATTACTTAATTCTAAATACTATAAATGTATTGAAATATGTATACAGGGAAACAGCTTGAAGATTGGTTTTCAGTTTACCTATTACTGCATGTAAAGAGAAATTAAAATTAAAAATCTGTTTTGTCTAGTTTTGTCTGTTTCATCACAAAGTACCTTTTACATTTCAGCTGAAATAAGAATATTTTTTTAGTATGGTATTTGCTATTGGCCATTTGAGATTAATTTGGAACAAGTTTTGTAAATAACAGATTTATTATCAGATTTCCTTCACTGACTGGATGTTTTTTAAACTGTAAGTCCCTGTAATTCGCTTTGTGAGAATAAAAGGATGTTCTTTCATAAAATAATTAAAAACACTGAGGACTTTTTTTCAACTAGTAAGAATATTAATTGGGTTCACCATCAAAATGTGATAACATGTAAAATATCTTGTTTTGCAATGTTAATGCTCCATAATTGCACAGAGCTTTTCAACTTCAAAGCTCTTTACATGAATTAAGTGGATGTCCCTGAAGGCCTTAGGCAACATGTTCATTGCCTTCAAAAGAGATTTGCACCAGACAAAAGCTTTGGGAAAAACATAGGACTGGGTTTTGTTTTTAAAATCTACTGCCATTGCACGAGATAAAATATCACTACCATTTTGAGGATGGAGCAGTGGAAATACAGGGGAACTGAATGGGGGTCTCCCTGCTAATCATAAAACTCTGTACTTTACATTGGCTGTGACACACTGAGCAAGTGAGAAACACAAGATAACTCGGTTTTTCAGAGCCACACCAACATATATTTCAATTATTTCTTTACTTCCCCACCAAAGAGCAAGCTGCCTGAAAGTCCAATGATTACTTCCTACTGCACCACTCCACACACAATGCATTTGTTCAAGCAGTCATGCAGAGAAAAATGCATTTGCAGTCAAACGCTGTTAGCTGGTACTACACTTTGCCTCATCAAAAGACATTTTAAAAGCCCCAAAACCCAGGAGCAATGTTTATTGCCTCATGTCAGATAGGCTGAAATCTGTCACAGATCACTATTCAGTATTTTCGTACTGAACTTTCTTTTCATTGTTTTTTAAACCATGCTACATTTAAGAAACTGCTAAATAATGAATATTTTTTCAGCATCCTTTGGCTTAATGGTATTTTTGGTGGGTACAAATAAGATCAACAGTATTCCTCTTTGTACTTACCATGTGATTTTTATGCCACTCCACTGGACACAGGGAGTAATACATTGGGTCTTTTTATTGCTCAAGTAGAAAGTGCTCATTACCTATTTATGTTTATATATAGGAAAAAATAAAGAGTTATTACAAGTGGCATACTTCACACTGTTGTAGTGGTTGATTTCCTCAAGATGGTCTTCTGGGGTTTTGGTGCAGTTTGTGGAGGCACAGTTGCAGGTCTTGGAGGAGGAAAGCTATTACTGGGACTTATCCCCAACCCTCCATTTTCCAGAGGAAATGGAGGCAGTGGAGGTGGTGGAGGTGGCAGAGGAGGGCACTGGTGTGGCAGCTTTCCAGCAACATGGGCCGAGTCACTGTGCAAGTGCACCTCCCTGTTTTTAATGTTATACCGAACATCACAGTCAGGGCAGTAACCGTGGTACTGCACTTTTTCACTAAATCGTACCCGTTCCCTTGCTCCCAGCTGAGGACACCGTTCTTTCTCAGGTCTGTGCATCAGAGGCTGCACCACAACTTTCTCCAAATTATTGTTCGGTATACAGCACACATCTCCATTTGGGATGCGGCTGGGCCCAACTGGCAAGCCCCCATTTCGCAGCAGGGTGCCGTTCGTCTTGACTGGGTTGGCCAAAGGAGGCAGCCTGGGAGGTTCATCACACTTGACAGGCGTCAGTCGTGGTGGAGGTGGAGGCGGGTTTGGCTTCCGCAGCACAGTGAGGATGGCAGAGGGGTGTGCAGGCGGCTTGATGAGAGGGGGGTTGCTGCGCACCTTGACTTTCTCCAAGCTGGAAGCTGTTGTGCTGCTAGAGCTGCTGTTAAGTGTGTCTGTTTTGGAACTGTCTGTCATCTCATCCTCCAGCTGCAGATCAGACGTCAGTGTGTCAATTTGGTCAACCACCTGCACAACAGCCAGATTGAAAATGGTGAGAAAAACCTTGACTCAGAGAAGGTAGGGAAAAACAAAAGCCCTCTCCACTATCAGTTTGTCCTCCCCAGAACTGAAGCATCCAATTTGTTTGAACATTATTTCTTTTTTCCTGTCAACATAATAAAATAATAATAATAAAAATGACAACAACAATAATGATAAGGATGGCTAGTTTGCTAGCTTATCACCTGAATACAAGAGAAATATAACTTGAAACAGTCTAGAATGAAATTCCCTTTCTTTCCCTCCAGGGTTTACTTGGTAATATCATAGTAAGTGAAGTGTAATCCTTCAATATTATGTTTTTCCTTCCAGTGCAGCAGGAGACAGAATTGTTCAACTTTAGCTTCTACATGACAGCTTCTGAGCCTTAAACTTCTGCACAGTATCTTTTAGCTCTGACCTTTCAAACAGTAGATGTGCTGTATAGGCGATATTATATTCCTACAATCATAAAAGTGGTACACATTTTCCTGACAATTTTTTAACATAAAACAGGCTCTGCGAAACAACTTCCCTCTTGCATTATCCACCTTCATGAATATTTTCTGTAAGATCTGAAATCCCCCGAAACAATCTTTTGAAACAAACCAAAGTTTTCCTCTACCTCCCATATTTCTGTTTGTAGATTCTACAATGTTAGATCTTTTCTAGTCTTCAAGGCCCTCTTTTTCTACTGATTTTTCATAGGGCATGCAACCCATGTCACCTTTACTTGGTAGAGAAAGTTTGTCTGTGACAATTAAAAGCCCTTCCTGAAAACTGCATTTCACTCAGTACCTATTTGAACAACTCTAACTACAAATTAAATGTAACTACAACAGATACTACAGGAAGTAAGAATACATTTAAAAACTGAACTCTGTCCTTTACATCCTCACAAGATATACAACAAATAATCAGTAACTGAAATGTTGCTAGCTAACTTTGGTGCATGAACAAAAAGCTTGAGCCATTGCCTGGTGTTCTTGTGGGTGATCTTTGATGTTCTGGAGGGGGCAGCCCAGTACATCTGAAATAAAACTAGATGCTGTCATTGTGCCACAGAAACTTTCATTTCTACTTCCTGCTTTCAGTAACTTGACTGTAATACTACTGCTTCAAACCAACACTATTTTTAGGCATATGAGCCATATATTAACTGCAAAAGAATTGACAGTCATTACTGAAGGCAGTGACTCTTTTTTAAGCCAAACCAGTCACTCACTTATGTGTTCCGTAGTAAACAGTAAATAATAAAAGCAAAACCACCATAAAATGAAAAAGCACTTCAGCTTTCACTGTTCATACTGTAAGCTCAGAGTTGCATAATACAAAATTCATGAAAATTCATATGCACCAATTCAGTTCACTGTCTTCCTTCTCCTAAAACCAGCAAACATGCAAATAAGCATGATTCAGAAAGAGAGCTTTCAAACATCTTTGAAAAAAATTTACAATATTTTTACACTAAAAGACCAAAAGAATCGCTCATTTATTCAGTATTCAAAGCCCAGTACTATGTTGCATTTCAGTTTCTATTTTGGCACTTTGATTTTTATCAAAAAAGGAATAAAGAAAAAGTATACCCTTAAAAGACAGACATTAAATCCCCCAAATAATCAGAATTCAAAATATTATTCTAGAAGTTGAAATGTACAGTTGAACTCTAGTAACTGTCAGATCCCAAACATCCCCTCCAGGGTACAGCATACAACTACTCTTGGAAACTTCACAATTAAGGTAGACAAATCACACCAGTATCAAAATTCATAGGAAGAATGAGTCTACAAGCGAAAGAACTTGCCTTATCACCTTCCATTACATAAGCAGACCAAGGTAGAGAGATCCTCCCAAAAGGAAATAGGAACAAGGAAAAGACAGTCATTTTCTGGATAGTAATCCTGAAATTTAGGCATCCATCTACAAGCGTAATACGGATTAAGTAAATATTAGGGTCTGGCTAAATATACTATTGCATTCTAATTTCTTTTAATAAACTATAACAGTTACAGAATGGAGTGATGCAGCATGAACCAAAGAAATTTCTTGGCAAGAAAAGAAAGAGAAAAATTATGTAGCACAAATGTCATGAAATGGCAGACCCTGGTGAGAAAATTTGCATCCATTCAGACTGTCCTTTTGGCAGTGCAAAAACTTTCTCAAGAGTAACAAGAAAGTCTGTTATTAGCTGCCCTTCAAGTTAATGACTACAGAGTTTATCTTTTGTCTTCCGGGCAAATGTACAGTGCACATCAGAATTTTTTTTGTCATTTATCCATTTGTAAAACATAAACCCAGCATGAAATGGCTCTGACATAATAATATAGTTTATCTGTCCAGATTCATTCCCACTACAAGTTGTGATTCTGTGTACTGTTATTTTCTTTTGCTTTTTTATCCCAGAAGGTAAAATTCAAATAAGTTGAAAAAGTAACAAGAGAACCCCTAACTAACACAGTGAAACTGACATAGTTAAAAAGAAAAAATGAATGTTGAGAAAAACATAGGCTGTTTCACAATGCAAATTCTAAGGAGGTGAGAGAATATAAAAAACCAAACAAACAAACACACAAACAAAAAGTGCTGTTCTAGTGAATCTGTCCAGTGAATTTTTCCATTTTTTCAGTTCTGGAATAAAACACATGTACAAACATTGGGGATACACCATTTCACAGCCTGAGAAGCTTCTTAGTCATTAACCAGATGTGAGCTCTGCTGAGATGCCTACTTCTCCCCTGATAGCTATATCCTGAGGCTTCACGTTGTAGAATCCAGTATGACACTCCTGAATGAACCAGGATATCAGTTTATTCTTATCCTCTTTCTGGGTTGGTACTGGATAATAATATTAGGTGCCCAGTGGGGATGGAGTTGGATTTTTCTAGCAGAATTCAAGAATTGATCAGTCTGTTAGCACATGGACAGACCCAAAATATTTTATCCTGAAATCTAAGTAATTCAACAAGTCAAATCTATGCTTACATCTTATAAATACGTGTGGATGGAGCTTTTGGATGGTTTGGTTTTTATTTGGTTGGGTTTTTTTTAATTATTATTTTGACAGTAGCTGCACAATAAGCAGAAAAAAATTTTGAATAAAGCAAATTTAATGTAGATATTATGTTTATCCTTCACCTCCAGCTTACTGATTGAAAATTATCTTGTAATCTCTTGTCCTTCTAGGTTTTTTAAATGTAGACTCAAGCCGTTCTCTTCACTAATGCTCAAACTACAGAGATGATCAGCAACAACAACATCTGTAGAACATAAGAATGTATAATCATCATTTAGAATCAGTGATCAGTTGATATTAATTAAATCTCATTTTTTACCTAAACCCAAAACAGCAGGCATATGTTTAAAAAACATCACTAACAGTAATTTACCAAAAAACTAATTAAAGCAAATGAACACAAAACCTCACCTCAGCAAACAACAGAAATTGAGAAAAGTGGAATTAGTTATGATTCCTAATTATTTTGCTTTTTCTTGTTCTTTTAATTTTTTTTGTAGACACACTAGCCTTTCAGTACATTTGGGGAAAAAAGTGTTAATTATGAACATTCCAATTAGGAAACAGTCAAGCACTCAAATGAACTAGTGCTCCTAAATCACTCAATACAGAGAGGCTAACTTATCACAGAATCTTGAATCACAGAGTATTTTGAGTTGGAAGAGACCCACAAGGATCATCAAGTCCAAATCTTAAGCAAATAGCCCATATTGGGATTGAACCTGCAACCTTGGCATTATTAGCACCCAAGTGAGTTATCTTGTTAGGTGCCTCTACACTGAGCACCTAGCTGCAAGAATAAGTACAAGGTAAAAAATCAGTGTTGTATGACTATGAAAATCACAGATGTTTGCTAAAGCAAATGAACATTACGGCTGTTGAGTTCTTGGTTGTCAATGCACTGATTTTTAATACTTTTAAATACCCTTCTGAAACGTTTTTATAGTCAGAAGGTTTTCTCAAGGTATCTGAACTAATAACTTGAATATTAAAAGAGTGTAGAAACATATAATTGAATAGATGGTAGGAAGTAATCAGGGGGTTCTTTACCAGAAAAATCCAAATCTTTATAGAGAATGCCATAGGTGCTTGAAACATTTTAAGAGACAAGCAAAATATCATATTTCTATCCGCTTCAAGAGCTTTCAGGATTCGACTAAGCACAGAAAATTATATAAATTACAGAATGAGAATAAAATGAAGCCAAAAAGAAAATGACAATTTGCCAGGTAGTAGTTACTAAGAGTAGGCAATGAGGCAAGATCACTAGATTTTAAGACAGCAGTGTGAAATGAAACAGTGATTGCACTCTGGAATAATTAGAGCAATACAGCACAGAGGCTGAAGAAGCCAAAGTGAATCAATGGATGCGCGTTGTAAACATGATACCTGAGAGCAAAAGAATAGTGTAAAGAAAGCTGAGAAAGGAAAGGCAGCTATGTCAGAGCACATTTCACAAGCAGCAGACGAAACATTTTAGTTCAAGGCTTACATAAGATCTATAGTAATGTTACATGAGATTTTATTCTCACTTCACAAAGATTAAACAGGAATATGAAGTACGTGGCATTTGTGAGATAGAACCATTAAGTGAATTGAGACTAAAGATCACTATTTGGAGACAACTTTCCTGTTTTCTCTCACGATATGCACAGCATATTACATCATTAGAGAAAACATAAAGCTCCTCATTACAGCCAGGAGTAAGAGAAAGTCATGTACAACTAAAAGAAACAAACAACCAAACAACAAAAAACCATACTCTTATCAACATGGATTTGGACTCAGAAATTCTGTTCTGAAACTATCAGTATATGAAGAATGAATCAATACTACATGTTCAGCGGAAAATGACATATATAATACTCAAACCCAATTAAAAAAAAAAAAAAGAAAAAAATTGAAGTTGCAAACAGTTTGAAAAGTAAAGATATCATGCAGTTAACCAATCCCTCAGTGTTATCAAACTCTTATATTAAATTGTTTAAAATCATAGGCCTGGCACAAAGTACTGCTTTTCCACTGCAGTCTCTGCTTAAAGTAACTTCAGAATCTCATCCAAGAAGAAGTCTTGCGATTATCAAAAGCAGCCTATGCTGCTCTAATATTTCAGTTATTGAGCTGTAAATTTTGAATGGTTTTTACCTCCCCTGATAAGACTCAAAACTCACTAGATGACAGATCTCATTCTTACTTTGTAACCATAAGACTAAAACATGACAGAGAAAGTAACAGTTTCTTGTACTCCTTAACTGTACCCCTAAACTTCTCGGAAAAGGAGTACCAACGTTAATCATAAACACTGATGTCACTGTTTCTCTTTCTGCGATTATTTAATACACATACAAAAATATTATAAGTTTTATTATCTCCTTACAATAAATGCTTCACCAGGTTCGTTTTTCCTCCTATATTAAGGCAGGTCGAAATAAGGCAATAAGGTGCCAATGTTCAGTGAATATATAATCCACAAGCTTCACTCAATTCCACCACAGATAATTGTACTTTTTTGGCAACTATTGAATAAAGAAGTAAACTTTGTTTCAGAAAAAAACCTAATATACTCCTAAAGACATAAAAATTTTTTAAGTTCACAGAAGTTAAAAATTATTCCCTATGATGTTCAGGCATTTGCACTGGGTTTTTTGTTCTTCAAAGTTTCACATGGATTTATGACTTAGATTCTGGTTTTTGGGTTTTTTTAATTACTTGCCTCTGCACAGGCTAGTAGCTCTCAAAAAAGCTGCATAAGGAGAAGGGGAGCAGTACTTAGCTGATATTATTTCTGAGATGGAATAGGTACA
Organism: Chiroxiphia lanceolata; assembly: GCF_009829145.1. Lineage (NCBI taxonomy): Eukaryota > Metazoa > Chordata > Aves > Passeriformes > Pipridae > Chiroxiphia > Chiroxiphia lanceolata. The sequence goes on along the minus strand of NC_045671.1, from coordinate 57,687,525 downwards.
ATCCATAAATTACTTTTTAGTACTACATCACAGCAGTGTGCAGCTATGAGATTTGACTTAACAGTTTGCTGGAAGTTTACTAGAAAATATGTAGTTATGGACAGATACTGAATTTGATTTTAAATCAACCACAATCAAATCAGGTCATGAGACAAGTTATTAGTTTGAACTAAAAAAAGTAGCAGGGAAATGAACAAAATTAGGTGGTATCCTTTAATTATAAATAAATGCAATTGAAATGTCTTAATTTCATTATCTTTTAAGTAATTCTGAAACCTTGCAAAGTTTGACATAGATAAATTTTGCACTGTATGTGCTAAAATTAATTAACTAACATGCCACAAGAATAAATATGTAATTAAGAATAAAAGAGTAATCAGCTCTAGCACAAAGAGGCTATTCTTGCCTTTAAGTAAGGAATTGGTTATGCTACATCAGTAGCTCTAATATCTTGTGATTGCACCTCTAATCCAACAAGAAATTTTTCACTTGCTATAGGACAAGCTGTCAAACTATTTACATTCCTATCACCTTATCTTACTGTTTCTTGTATAGTTATTAGTCCTTTGTTGACAAAAATGAGCAATCCAAGGACACAAAAGAAGCTTTTTTCCCCTACCAAGTGCCTGTAAATCCCGAACTACTATACAGTTAACAACAAACAAGACAGAGGTCCCCGTTAACAGTGATAGAGCCATTATTGCCCTTTAAAGTTTAATCTGTATAGTATCCAAATAAGACCTTTTTCTCGTGTGGTTGTATTCCAGCATCAGTCATCCATGCTCATATCTTTTGCATTTTGCCACAGTCAACTTCTCTACACTGCTCACTGTCCTCTCCCTTTCCTCCAATCCCAAAAGAATACAGCTACCAGGTCAAGGAGAAACCAAAATTAGATTGAAACAAGTTTGTAAAGTGGTGTAAGCAAAAAAATTGCAAAAAGAACCCAAAACAAGAGCTGTAGTAGGAGAGACAAGTGGTCTACTTAGTACAACATTGTGAAAAATTACAAAAAGAGGTGCTCAAGCAAGAACACAAGAATAGAAAAGTCACACAGAAATATTTCTGCAGAACCTTATCCCAGTCTCAAGCAGTTTCTAACTCTAGAACTCAGTAGATTTTGTATTAAGCAGATCTTGACATATTTATCTACCATGAACATGTCTATTTCTGCTTGAACCTGTATAAGCTTTTAGCATCTGCAATATCCTGCAGTTTCCCACCTTCATTATATGGAGATGCCACCTACACCTCTTTCAGCTTGAGAAAAAACACAGATGCTTTTACAGACAAAGTGCTTCATGGACTTGCATAATACCCAAGCTGTAGCTGTTTTGCAAAACCGCATCTGCGGAAGCCCTCTCAGCCATGCAATTAGGTTGTGATTTTTTTGTTTTGTTTTGTTTCATTTTACATCAGCATCTTAATATCTGAAGCTGTATTAACAAATAATAATGTCTGTTTATACTAAAATACTCTTAACAAAACACTAGAATTTGATATCTGAGTAAATACTAACTTTCATGAAGATTAGAAGTTTAGCTCTCATGACGCGACTTACAACAGCATCTCAGCAGCTCAGTCACTCACCTTGCAGCACCAGCAAAGAACGAGGTTGGTGTGAAGCCTGTCAGGTGTTAAGGCATCTAAGAGATTAGCTCCATCCTAAGCAAACTTATACACATGGAGTTTTTGTTGCCACCATAAAATTTTGGCTAAAGAATACATTAGTAACTTCTCAAGCTAGTATTCCCTTTTAGAGTACATTAACACAGAATCACAGATGGCCTGAGTTGGAAGTGATCTAAAAGACCACCCAGTTCCAAACCCCCTACCATAAGCAGGGACACTTTCCACTAGATCACGCTGCTCAGAGCCCCATCTAACCTGGCCTTGAACACTTCCAGAGCTGGGACATCTACAACTTCTCTGAGCAACCTGTTCCAGTGCCTCACCACCCCCACAGTAAAGAATTTCTTCCCAAAATCCAATCTAAACACTCTCCCTTGTCTTGTCACTACATACCCCTGTAACAAGTCTCTCTCCATCTTTTTTGTAGGCGCCCTTCAGGTAGTGGAAGGTTGAAATTAGGTCACCCCTAAGCCTGCTCTTTTCCAGGTTGAAAAATTTCAATTCTCTCAGACTTTCCTCATGGGAGAGGTGCTCCATCCCTCTAAGCACCTTGGTGTCCTTCCTCCCTACTCACTCCAGCACGTCAACGTCCTCCCTGTGCTGTGGACATTCCAGAGCCAGATACAATACATTCAGTCTTAGCCTCTGTACATAAATGAAATAAAAAATACCTAATTTTCAATGACAGGCTTTATTCAACTGTTCTCTGACATTTTCAGGTAGATAGAACACCAAGTTAGGCTGGACTGAAACATGTAAATGAAAATTTAAGACCATGTTAGGCTCTTGAGAATTTAAAAAGGCCAAGAAAGCTCAGTATCATCATTCTGACTTAGTGTTTCAGGGAAAGCAAACTGGGAAACTCACATTCAAAATCTTATAAGAAAAAGACTTCTTTTTCATGAAAGAATAAAAAAAGAAATAGAAATTACAGTAAACTGCTCCCCAAGTTCCCCTTTAAGAATTTAATATAGCCATAGTAATTCACCTGTGAACCCTTTCGGATGAAGTCTGAGACAAATGCTGTTTGGAAGATCAAAGAGAAACATGAAGGCAGGTATGTGGCATGTATTCATAGCATGATGAATAGTACAATTACAGCTCTTGTCACACACAAACAAATCCTGATAAAATTATGATAAACAAACAGAAACCCTGAGAAAATAAAGTAACAAAAAAACAAGCAAAAAAGTCCTTCTGAGAAAAGCAAGTTTAAATAATATTTGTAAGAAAAAAATAGCTGTTCTAAAATACTAATTGAAACAAGACAGCCTTCTTTATTAATGGCAACAGAATCTCACAATTCCAGTGAAATCCTCACATCAACTCTATTTGGCAATATAGGAAAGTAACTAATTTCACAAAAAAATAAAGCAGATTAAATCTGTTTTTTCACATCTAGAGACACAGAATGATGACACTTGTCTTAACTCTGGCAAGTAGTGCAATGATTTCACATGTAGCTTGTTACTCAGGTTGAAAGACAATCTGCAACTCAGACTCAACACCGTAAGCAGAGCAGGTCAGTCCACGTACTTGAAATAGCAAATATGATGCATATCTCTATGGGCAGCAGAATTAACCTACCTAACCTAGTTGATCCAGTGTTAACCTGGAATCTGTTCAAAAACAGATTCTAAGAGCAGCAAGAAAATCTGGCACAGCTTGTTCTGAACACTGAAAAAAGACTCACAACTAGAAAAAAAAAAGGGCTTTTAAGTATTACAGAAATGTATGAGGACTACGCAATAAAATATAAAGAAAATTTGATTTCACACAACTTACAAAGAAAACTGGAATTTTTCATTTGTTGTTACACTGATGTAAATTATACTTTTTTTCTTACTCTTCAAATTTAAGTTTTACAGTGTAGATGTAGCCTGTGTGACCATTTAAAAAGAATGCAATTTTTTTTATTATTTGAGTTTTGCACACTTTATTTTAAATTTGTAGAATTATAATTTTTTTAAAACAAAGATTGTGAACTTCTATTTTTATGCTATTAGATAAGAAAAGAAAAATAAACATTGAAAAGGATGAAGCTGGGCATATCAAATATGCAGTTGATAAGTATTTCTGCATACATTTATTTTAATTCATTGGCCCAAAGAAGGAAATTTAAAGAAAAATTGCTAATCAGCATTCAATGCTTAAACGTGCATGTAAATAAAAGTAAAAAAGTCTTCCCTGTAAAAAACTTGAGAATTAATATACAATCCTTATTTACATATTTCAGTAATACTCACTGCAGCTTACTACTGCTTTTCTTTCTCAAAACAAAATTGAAAGTGGCTGGATGTTGAAAAAAATTAAGGAGTGATTAACTGGTCCATTTTCATTGTTGCTAATGTTTTCTGAATAAATATGTTGTAAAACAGCTGAGAATGCAGTACTATAAAATCTTAGAGATTTCAGTCCCCACATAACAATCTCTGTTATAAAAATTGGTTTATGATGACTACAAATACAGTGATTTGCCTAATTAGACAGCATATTACTTTAAATGAATGCTAAACATTTGTCTAAACTCTAAACTATTAAGGTTAACAGAATGTAGAAGTTCCTTAAAGTATGTTCATCCCCAAACAGTTAATGCTTACCAGGGAGACTGAAAGTTCCTTTGTAGGATTAGAAATCTCATGTATTCACATAAATAGTTTCTCAAATACCCTCTTCAGATACATTAATAATGGCTATAGGGAAAAAAAAAAAAGAAAACCAAGAAACCAATCTTGTAACATTATAGCTCTGAAAAATAATTTGAAATATTAAGCATACCCAAAAGAATTTTCTAAGAAGCTGGTAAACAACTCTATTGCAATTCTTTTATGTAAACTCCAGTCTAAGCACTGGGTATATTTCTCTGATTTTAAGTAAACCACCTCACTAGGCAGAGTATTAATCAGCATCCTTTCTTTTCCTCTGGCAGTCTAAAAAGAGACTCCAGAACTAAATGTTTAACATCCTTTTGTACTAAAACAAAAAAAAAATTCTCCAAGAACAGCCAATATATCTTTTTGAAGAAGACATATTCTGTTGGATTTTTGATTTAAAGGATTTTATTAGCAAAACACTGCTTTGAGTCTAGATGGTCACTATATTTTAGTATTTCAGCACCATTTATGTTACAGCACCAAAGCCACATTTAAGCCCAACCGAAATGTGCAGCACATTTACATTAATCTGGAAGTACTAATTCTGAGCATGTTGGACAGTTATTAAAATACAGTTTCAACAGAGCTGAACAATACTGGAGGATTTAACTTAATAGACACATTTTCTAACCAGTCCTTTTGGCTTGCACAATCCATTAAGTTTTATTCTATTTTAAATATTGAACAAATCCAATGTTTAAAGCAAATTTTAGATGAAGTGACAGCATCGTCTGCCTTTTATGTTCAAAAAATGCATAGCCTACTAAAGCCACAGACTTCTTTTCTTCAGACATACCTACAATACTCTTTCTGTTGATATGCTCCATCTTTGAAAGAGCTTGTCTTTATGCACTAGGTCGAACTATCTTCCTGGATAAAAATAATGTTATAGATAATGATGATTATTATTAAAGAGTTTTGTAACTTTTCCAGCTGAAAGGTCTCAAATGCATAAACTCCCTTCCCCCCCCTTGCCCTCCTGGTGAACTGCACGTAACACCTGGAAGTAAGAGTGTTCCAAGAACAAGAGAGTGCAGAATGTTTTATAATAGTGATCCCATTGAAGGCTTCTTGGGACTCAATTTGACCTTTTCCATCTGGATGTACTGGGCAGAATACATCACAGAAAACAGCCCACAGTGAGTTTGCACCACTAATAAAAAGTAATGAATCAGCCAAAGTAGAGAAAGTACTTGCTATGAAGCATGTAGGTTTGACATGAATACATGGTTGCCTTTTAATTATTTGTTGCTTCAAGATAAATGACTTCTGCTCACACTGCAGAACATACTCAAGGAATTTAATTAAAAGGCACAGAATATTTTATCTTAATATTTATAGATATAATTTTTTCAGGTTCCTTTCAGTAAACTGCTACATGTGGACAAGAGAAATATACATAAAAATAGAGTTTTATCTCATTTTAGGTTCTACATGCAAAACTTTTGTCTGCCTCTTAGATCTAAATCTGAACCCTTCAAGTCATTACTAGAGCTGTTTATGTATTTCAAGCTGTGAATAAAAAGCAAACTGTAGCTAAGGATTTTTTTCATAAATAATATAATTAAATGATTTAACAATAACTACAGTATTCACATTAGCATAACATGATCACTGCCGAGACAGCTGTTTAAAATGTTTTAAATTCAAATTAAACAATGTAACATAATGTTACATCTTTATATCCATGGGCACTTATTTTACAGTTAAAGCTGAATTTAATCAAAATCACTTATTTTGGAGATCAAAGAAAGTGTTCTATCTATCTTTCAGTAAAAAAAAAAAATAAAATTAACAAATACCATAAACTGAGGATGCATGAGAAGCAAAGAATAGAGTTTACAGCTAACGTTTGCAATGAGATGCACACTCTATATGCTGAGCATTAAAGATGTTTATCTAACATGTTTAAGACATTCTTCAGATTTAGGAAGCCTTCTGTTTTGAAATCTAGTATTTGTACTATCAATTCCCCCTCCCTCAAAAAAAAAAAAAAAAAAAAATCAGGAAATTTGTAGCTCAGATATTTCCAGCACTTTTGAAGGAGATAATTATTTCAGTGTGCCAAAATACAATACCATAGATGTTTTTTCAAGCAATGAATATTAGATTTTTGTCCTTATAAGACCATTAGCTCATGCTTTTGGCACTAGTAGTTGCTGTTCCAATTCTCTAATAATGTAAGAAAACGTTTTGATTTGCTTTTGCACAATCTGCAAAGCAGCTGAGCCTGTTATGCCTGTAACGTATTTGCACTCTCAACACTACTGAACTATTAGAAGAGAGTTTGGCCATCTCACACAGTACATGGTGTTGTACTCAGTACCATGAATGCGTATTTTTACCACTCGTAGTCCAGGTGCTCTGTTGTGTGCTTGGTTCAGATCCTTCTGCATTTGTGACATAGGTTTCCCTTGGGTGTAGCTAATTTTGCTATTTTCAATGCAAAAGAGAGGGATAACTTATCCAACGTATTAACTAAAGGTTGAACATGAAATTCTGAAGAGGTCTGTTTTCTTCAGTAAGTGAATAGTTGCATTAGAGCAGTAAACTGCAGCAGTAGAATACATTGATGCAGGGAGTAGAAAACTATTTCCAAACAGACTTGCAAAACATAGTGATGAGCAGGGTGGGGGAGAAACTCCCTGTCTCAATCATGCAGGGTAACAAACTGCAGTCAAGATTCAGTACAGCTACCACAAATTTCCAACCAAAGATAAAGTAAAAATGATTCACTTCTTTAAATGAATTGTTGATACTTAGCCTTTGAAGTTCTGTTTTGCTTTTGGCCTCCCTACAAAGCATTTTTATTTGAGTTAGCGTGTTAATAAAAAAGCTATGGAATATTTATTTTAAATTATGGTATATTAATCATTATTTCTATAGTGATTTTGACAATACAAGGAAAATCTGATTCAAACCTCAAGGGAAGAGAAACAAAAGTTTTCTACATCTGATGGAGCTTCCTTTCACAGTGTCTTCTGGAGTTCATAAGACATGAATACTTCTTCTTCTCTCTCTCTCAGTCTCACTCTCACTCTTATTTTCTCTCTCTCTCATTCCCCATCCGCCCCCCTGTTTCCCCCCTTACCGTATACAAGCAGCAAAAGTTCTGTTCAGGTTAATAACGCAGGTACTAAATCATTTCTTTGATTGCCACCCACATTACTCATCCACTTTGAAGAGTCCTCACATCTAGTCCTTATAATTCCCAATCCCCTTCTTGTAACTGCAGTACTTCTGGCAGCAGGAATGAAATGTTTTGTACCTATTATTTGGAAGTGGTCCTTAGATGTAAAGATGTAAAGAGTGGAATTTTTCCAGTGCAGCTGGCAGGATGCACAGAGAAGCACTAGAAAGACAGATCAAGTGCCGCCTTCTGCTGTTATCCTATGGAGGTTATCTTAGTTTGCTTTGTTTCAAAGAAAAATGCAGCTCTACCATTCAAAAGAACATAGTTGGTGAGAAGCCACACGAAGTACAACAGACTTCAGTACAGTACAGTAACAAACAGTACAGTTTGGTGTATGCAATGCCGTATAAAATGTATAAAAAAATGGGTCCACTGATGATTCCTCTCCCCACCATTACAGTAGGCAGTTTTGTTGTTCTTAATTTTACTTCCTAAAGTATTTTTAAAATCAAAAGTTTCCCTCTCCTCCAGATTAAGAAGGGTAAAACCAACATATTGTTGCTGCAAAATCAATGTCATGAAGTCATTAAACATGCTTCTATCCATTCACAGCAGTAGAAATAATTCATAATATATTTTAATGTTTTGTTTTAAGAGAAAAATAAAATCACAATTACTTTGAATGTAGTTGTTCCCTATTCATGTACTCTACAGATTATCTTCAAGGAGATCACAGGAAACAGAAGCCTGCCCAGTGGTTTCTAATTTCCAGCTCTGCTACTGACATAACTGCTGGGTTAACTCAAGAAAGAAGCTCCATCTTTATGTGCCACCATTTTTCTCCGTACTCTTTATTTCTCATCCATTTACTTTGTATGCTCTGGAACAAGAGTTACATTTCTTGTAAATGTGCAACCCTCCTTGCAAAATATGTGCTACTTATTACTACTATTCTCCTACACTACTGCAGAGTAGAATGTTTTTGGCTAATCTTGTTGGCTAATTTTGTTGTCTAATAGGTTCTCTTTACAGCAGGATAAATAAAACACAGTCAAGTATCAAGTGTAGATGTTTCAAAATTCAATATCCATTTCATTAACATTTCCTTGCAACATATGCACTAGAACATTAATAAAAATGAAACAAAACAAAACAAACAAAAACCACCAAACAACCAACAAAAAAAACAACACTCAAAATTCACTACATCTAACCACATATTGGAGAGTTATGTTTTAGATAACAGCTATTGTAAGCTATTGTGGAAATTACATGTTTTCAAGAGCCAGGTATAAGTATATGACATATTAGGCTATAATGTCCCCACGGCAGTTGTGAATATGTCAAACTACCTCTATCATGTTCTTACAGACACTGACCAGTACACTCATAGCACTACTTGGGGTCTTAGATCTTACTCCCATTCAAACATTAGTCATATCTGCCTAAGTAGTGATTTAAACTGCTTGTCCCAGAATCCAAACTTCAAGAAAGCAATACCACTTTCCTTTTTTTAAAAGAAATCCAAAGTAAATATACACATTAAATGAAAGATTAAATACTCCCCTGCACAAAAGTTGTAGTTCACTCAGGAACTGAGCCTATAAAACCTTTTACAGAAGATGAACGAGGATAAGGGTGAGAAGAAGCTACATGAAGTAACAGCAAAGCAGTAGAGCAACCTGTCTCAGCAGTTGAGCTATGTTATTTCTGGTATTGAAAGATAAAGATTTCTGATCAGTTTTCAGAAAAATTTCAGGCTTCAGCTTTTACAAGATTACCCACGTCAAAATCACCATACTTTGAGGGAAGAAGACAGCCAAGTAGCATAGTTTAGAAGTCTCCGCACTTTTCTTATTTTCTCTTGATCTTCCAGGCTTCTTCTGCTTCATTCGTGTCTGGCTTGGTGCTTCCAGTTTCCATGCCGCACATGCCAGTAATACAGCAAGTTAATGAAGAGATAAAAAATTTGTGTCAAAGTCACTCAGACTTTCTGAAGCTATCATATATACTCAACTCACTGTCCATTTGCAGGGTTACCTAAATTATACACTAGGAATTCTCTGCCCCTACTTGTTTCTAGATTTCAGAAAACTGTGATATGATACTCTCTGGTATCCATAATTGTTAATAAAGCAAGAGTAATGAAAACAAAAATACCTATTGACACAATCATTCACAAATTCTGCATGAAATAAGCTTTTCCCTACCATGTTAACCAACACAGTCTCACCCATCTCAGTATGCACAGATCTTCTCAGAGTTCCAAGATGTGCAGAGGCTCATAGATTCATTGGTTACAGATCACACAGATGATGCAGGTCTAATTTAACTAGCTGGTTTTAATGCGTTATAGAAAATAGTACCTTTTCCCACACAGGACTATCAGAATTTGTACTGAGTATTTTTTCCAGTGAACAAAAATAAACACCATTATGGTGTCTCGATGACTAGCAGAAACAATGATATGCTACACAAACATGAAGTCATTTCAAAGTGGATATTACATCAAAGATTATAAAAAAATACACATATGTTGAATCCATATATACAAACAGTCACAGCAGAAAGGTGATGAAGTAAATAAAGCATTAAAATTGCTCAGCTTATTCATGACATTGCACTGTCTGAGCTGCCATACGCACAGGTAATAAAGAATTCAAAATTTCCAGCATCTCTGACATACAAAGTTATAAATCCCAGAACCAGGATAATTTAATGTACTACACAAAGGTAGGCATGGTAGCATCAAATAAGCAGTGAGTGTAAGACAGAAGGCTTAGGTTAGTTTTTCTTCTTTTTAATGATCATTAAATAATGAGGGTGACTGTGATATGTAATAGATTTTTCCTTCTCTACTGAGGCAGAAAATATTCAAGTCTTTTAGAAGCTTAGGAAGGACAAAACACCATTATGTTCAGACTAGTTGCAGTTTATAGGCTTCCAAGAATTATTAGAATAAATTGAATTAATAGGCAGAACAGAGTCGTGACATCTAAAAGATTGAATCTTTAAAGCACTACAACTGTAGTATAATTTGTTTTAAAAAGTACACCCACATTAGAGATAATGAAATAAAGTTTTAGTTCTCTTCTTAATTAAATGAATGTGTTTCTATTCATTGACATCAGATTCTGATGCTACAGATGAAACTAGGTTCCTTACTACCAGTAGGTATAATTTGAAAGGGTAACACTGTTATCCAACAAAAGAGAAAAAGAATAAAGAGCACATCATGATGATATAAAGGAGGCAATAACAACGGGAATCCATGAGCCAAGATGTTGTGGAGACACAGAAAATGTTCATTCATGTTGACAGTTTTTACTGATGGAGTGAATGAGAGAACTGCAGAGCATAAGAATATGTATTTTTTCTCATTGAGATCTAGTAAAGGGTGAACCCTAATTAAGAAAAAAATCAGTAGTACAGTTCTTTTCACTATTGCTATCAACAGCAATAGAGTTACCTTTAATCCTTCTCTGCAGTGACAGATTTTAAGTAAAATAATTCATGAACATACAAATAAATAATTCCAGGCTACAAAAATTAATCTTCCAAAGAATACATATTTAATAGGCTGCAATTATTTGCTGTATTCATGATAAACCAGGACACTTTACTGAAAACTACACATTAGACTTTTAACTGAAAAAAAAACTTAAACTCAGCTAGACACCCAAGTGCATCTCACTTTCTCATTAATGTGTTCATTTACAAAAAGAAGCAAGCAGTAGTATCTCTCTAAGCCTAGCTGACAGCTGGAACAAAGCACTCTGGCTTTCAAACACACCACATCTTTACTAAGTGAGAAAAAAAGGATTTTAGGGTTTACTTCTTTCCAACCTTCTGCCCAGTTCAACTCCTTTATATATCTACTTCCTTCTCTCAATTAAACGAAAATTTTGAAAAAGAAAGAGGAAAAAAAACCCAGATTGGCTCATCCCATCTCCTTACTAAAACCAGATGCTATGCTCCAAGTTTTCATTTTGTGCATTCTACCAAAAAAGGAGGTGAAAATTAATTCTTGTGATCTGAGATGTCAGGGGAGAAATCATTTCTTTCATCATGAAAAATGAAGACATAGCTGTCTTTAATCCATGAGCTATGAAATGTTTTGATCAAAGAAGCAACATTCAGTGAAAATCAAATTAAATTCTATTTTCTGTTGACTCACATTGCCTTGTCAAATCTTTTGAAATCTATTATTTGCACATATTGCAACTATTCATTACACTGTCCACTTCTATCACGTTATTATTAGTCCTCCACCTTGTTTTGATTAAACATGTGAACAAAATTAAACACAGTTTTCACAATTTCAGTATCTGACATTTCAGACACCTATTTGCTTTTCAAATCTTTCACTATTATCTTTTGCCAAGCAACTTTCCTGCAGTCACGGGTTCAGTAAAAAATATTTAACATTTGAGCCAAAGCAAAAGCAAAACCATGTTAGTTCAAAGCACCCTGACATTTACATTGGCCAACTTTTGAAGCAGCTATAGATATACTGAATAAAAATCATATCATTAATACACAGTAGTAGAAGAAAATTAATTTTTTTCTATTAAGTTCCTGTTCTGGTCATTAGCACAAGCTACTATGTTCATGTCCATAAAATCTGGACATGGAGATTTGCTAATTGCTATTGTTGCCAAGAAATTGATATTCTAGACTGCATCAGTGTGAGGTATTGCAATAACTGCACCAACAATATTAAAATACCCATTAAAATTTTCGTACACAATAGTACCAGACATGCACAAGATCCACATAGTAAGAAAAAAATGTAAGAATAATTCAGATCCCTCAAGCCTTAGCAATCATTGGTAGTACCCAACTCAAAGAAGAAACATGCTGTCTTCATACTGTTTCATGTTTCAAAGCTGCACAAATCATAATCTCCAAAGTAGTAAGTGTATCACTGAGTGATACATAATATTCTTGCTTTCTAATAGACAATAAGAAAAATATGCAAGAATGCATCTTTGCATGAAAGAGTGTAACATACCTGCTTCTCTTGGATGTCTGATGCCTAGAAAGATTGAAATATGTAGATTGATTGAAGGGAGGAAACTATCGTACAGTGATTACAGCCATATGAAAAAACCATGTACAAATCAGACAGTCAACAATATATATAGAATTTCTTTCTCATTTTCACCAGTATAATACTAACAAGATGACAGAAGGAAGACTTTGAAGAGCAAAACTTCTACAAGAGATGTTAATCTTTAAATTTAACTTAACAAAAACTCTCCTGAGGATGTTAGGAATCCATTACTATTAGAAATGGAAAAAACTGTTCATCATCTGAATGTAAAGTGGTTGTGAAACATACTGTGCAGTTCTCACAGAATAAAACCTCCACCTTACCTTAATCGCCACTACTTACATCTGCCAGGTAACACAACGACCTTTGCAACAACCCTGCCTGAGCACTGCCCCTGTTCTGCCCGCCCTGCATCGTTAGGCATCATGTTTCAGAGCAGTTCTACAGTTTTGCTGGCCTAAGCACAGGTAGGTAGACCTTGAGAACACATATAACACTCTTCTGCCAGCAAAGCCGTGGGTCAAGCAGCACCATGCCACTGAAAGGGAGCTCTTCTTGTCTCATGGTCTATGCTGTGCAAGGTGCATAGGCGTGCCTGCAAAACATCCTTCTCTGTCGGCCTGTGCTCTGACTGCACTAGAAAAGTCTCTGCTGGCATCAAGAAGGCAGAATATTTCACTGTAGCTTTGAAGAAACTTCAGATATCAAAAAGTCAGTTGCATGAACTGAAGAGTAAGTAGGCAAAGTCTCCAGTCTCCAGGGTACATGCTTGATCAGACTTTTCTCCCTGATTCTGGAAGTCCCAGTTCTGGCCACCATCCTGCCTTTTCTATTGTCTTTACATAAAAAACAACTTTTCTTTCTTCTACAGAATAGAGTAGATCTATTTCCATTATTTTGGCTTACCAGGCTCAAATTCAACATCTTTTCTGATTTCTCTTAGTCAGATAAATTTGCACTAAATGCTACTTATGGTAAGATGCCGGGTTTTTGGTTTGTTTGTTGGTGTTTTTTTTTACTGACTAAATGAACTTCATAAACAACCCCCCTCCCCTTCACCCAAATGTATCTTCTTGCTTTCAGTTGCTTGTAGTTCTGCCTGCCGCTGTGTAACATTGTTTTTTAATTTTATACCAAGTTTAATGAGAATATGGTGTGTTAGGAGTGATACTATGTTACTAGAAAGCATGCTAGTAAATACATTTTTTCAGTGAGGTTGTTTTCAGATAAACAAGATGGCTCTAGGAAGCTGGCTGGGCTATGGAAAAGATTTTATGTAACACATTACTTGGCCTATTTTTATTCACCTTTAAGAGATGAGTAACTGCCCATGCAGAAGACACAGAATTATGCAAGTTCACACACCAGTGAAAATATTACTGTCCAAGTGTTTGGCTAGGTGCTTTTCCTAGAGCATGAGTGAAAAATGAACAACAGAATATTTTACTTCTACTCCTAGAAATGTTGGCCTAGTACTATATTAGAAAATTTAATCTGGGTTATTTCTCTGCAAAGCTTATTATGTGCCAGAGATGATCTATGTAAAAAAGACTGAAGAGTACACAGAGCAGTAGTTACTATTTCCTTTGAGAAGAAGATATAGACAAATACAAAGTAACTTTTTAATATATTTCATTGGTCAAATGGCATTTGTGAGGTGACTGAAAAGGAAAATGATTATACAAGCAATTCACAGGAGCACTAAGGTGTTGGCACAAGGCTCAAAGCCCATATCACAAAGGTCGCACGTTTGAAGAAGTGTTGACTGGCTGTGCACGTCCAAGGATATGGTCAAATGCTGGGAATTTTAACTGCTTCAAAATTCAAACAAAAGTGGGAATGAGCCATTTAGAGTATTTCATTCTTATTGAATGTACTGCCTCATCTCAAAGACACTAACCTGTACCATATTTCTTCTATGCATGACAAATGTACTTTTTAAATTTATATGCATATTATATATAGTTTATTATGAACACTCACACAGACAGACATATATCAAGTATTCAGCTAATTTCATGCAAGTACTTGTAAAATAATAATAATCTATAGAAACATAAAATGCTTAACTTGAGAATTAAAAAAAGAATGAAATATAAGGAAAAGGTAGTGGTGGGGACCATACGGTCTCCCAGAAATTAGTTTTCTACCAAGGAAAAATAAAATAAAATCCCTCTTTTAAAGATGCACATTCTTTCTGGAGTATCATACACATATAATGTGCTCAATATTATGCAGTACATTAAAACATTTGAGATCACCTAAATTGTTTTTAGAAATTAATAGCTTTTGAGAAGTCTTTAAATTATTAAGACACCAAATAGCTCTAAGGAACTCCTTGTATAAAGCACCCCAAGTCTGATTCCCAGATCTCATCTGTAAGGATCCGGGTATCTGGATAAGCCTAACGAAAGAATCTTCAGACTTGAACAGAGCAAGGTGGTGAGGGACATACTGAAGTTGGTAGTGGGAGCAACAGCTGCTTCAGGGAGAACATCTAGGCTTTCACATGCACTACCTGTACCCACTGAAGAGGTTCCCCAAGCATGCACTGAGGTAGACACCACCACAAATCACCAGAAAATAAAAAAAAAATGCCATTGTGCCTTTAAATTTTTTAACAGAAAGGGAGGGAGCAAAGTGGAATGAATTAGGTACTGAGAATCAATGACAGTAATGTAGACAGTCCCAACCCAGGAAAGAGGAAAATCAGAATGAAAGTCCTCCACTCTGCAGATGAACTAACAAAACTTAAAATTGTTTGTTTTTTTCTTCTCTACATGTACCTTATCATACAAAGAATATTAAAAGTGTAAGCAGTGACATCAGTTATGCTTGTAGGAAGCACAGCATTTAGGAATATTTAAGAAATAAGCCTGACAAAGCATTACCAAGAACTTATGCAGTAAAAATTTATTCAGAACATCACAAAGGACTTAATAAGCCTGATTTCCATAGGTTGAGGTCAGAGCTCAGTGTTGATTATTATATGACTACTTCTACGGTAACAGCATAAATTACTGCAATTCCATGCTTAGATCAGTACACTGAATTCACAAACAGGCACTTATTAATTCATAAATACTTGTGACTATAAATGACCCATTTACCAGTAAAAGTTTATGAAAAGAAAGTCCAATGAGTTCATCACTGGAAATACTAGGAATATCAGCACATAAATTTTCTTTTGAACACCCATCCTAGAAATTCAGAAAAAAAATCCTTTCCTGCTCAAAATCACTGATAGATTATTGTCCACCACGAGTAAGACAATCATACTAACCTTTTACTAACTCTTGGTGTTCCTTATTGCCACTTTCCAGCTAAAATGACAGCCTACAATACCAATTCAGGAAATAGCTAAGGTTTACACAAAGACAGACCTCTGCACAAAACTGCTTAGCATGGTGAAATAGGTCTTTCTTCCTGGCAGAAACTTGCTGAGGGGGCACCTTCCCTCATAACAACTTTTCTTTTTTTTGTTTTTTACCCCCTGGAAACATTCGACAATGCCAGGAATCTTTGTGGAACAGATAAAGAAAAAGATAACTAAAACTTCAACAGTTGTTATGTGGTAAAAGGCACCATGCTGCTTCTATTTTCAGTAAGATTTAAAAATCAGAATCAGAGGAACACCCCCAACTCCTTTTTGTTTTGAGATGAAAAGGCTCACAATCACAGCTGTTATTTTCCAAATAAACTTTAACTTTACATGCTATAGAGAGCATGAAACTCCCTGAATGCTTCAGTACAACTGCACCAGACTGATGTGTACATTTACTTCTTTTCTCCTTTCCTTTCTTCTCCCTCCTGTGTCACCGAAGAGATGTCAGAAATTCAATATGAAATCTCCCAGCACAGCACAATCAAATCCACAAACTGTGTGAGCTAACAAGGTAGAGAAGTTTAGCTGCAACAAAAATTTAGTTGCTGGCAGCAGAAGGCCAGTGAATAAATAAAAAATGTGCTGTTTCGACCAATGTCCTTAGTTCTGGCCTCTCATCCCAAAGATGACACAGTAGAACCAGAAAAGGTAACTAGAAGGGCAACTAACACAAGGAAATTATTTTTGTACGGAAAAGAAATAAAATACCCTAAATAGACTGAGTTTCTTCAGCTGAGAAAAGTGATAGCTGAAGGAAGGTTTAATCGAATCATGAATTGCTATTCACCAACACCTTAGTATGAGTGACTAATCTTTTTCCTATTCACCACTACCAAGGTAAAGATTAGTCACTTGCTCTCATAGTCACTTGTTCTCATAATGCAGAACATAAGAAGAATTAAATTAAACTATCAAGATGTAATTTCAAGGCACAGCATCATTAGATTTTCAGTTTTAGCTAAAGTCAGTCATTCTTTTATCTTTCCTACACTCTTCCTCATTTCAGAAAATCCTTCAAGAAAGTCGAACTATAACTTGGAATGCTTTCAATAGATTATACATTCTCCTCTAGTAAATGGTTTTTAGGGAAAGCAGGGAGTGGGGGGGTAAGGGCAGGTAGTGTCACGATTTCAAGTAAATCTTAGGTTTCCACCCATGCACCATCCTGGCTCTGTCCCCCAAAAAGGTAGAACTATGAGTTACTAAAGAAAGCTGAGTATTTGACGTAATTAAGAGTCATCCTGTTCTACTATGTGAATAAATGTTGAGAAGATGAAACAGGAGAGATTAATGAAAGATAAGAGTGAACACAGCTGCGGGTAATTGCACTGCAAAGAGATAAGATGATGTTATGGTGCTTACTGATTTAACTGATGTGTCCAGCAGCAGTCCCTATCAACAAGCCCCCTTGAGTACATGCAGCCTAGAGACAGATGGCCATCAGGATAAATGGAAAAACGTTTGACTATACATTTCAATGTTAGAATTGATACAATCATTGTGATAAAGTTATGTGCCAGCTCAGATCATTTGCAATCTCAGCACTTATACAAATACAAAAAAACCCCAACCAAACAAAAAAAGGCATTCACATACAAGAAGAGCACCACTGATAGTACATTTGCTTTATTTATTGTGACATTCACTCATGTAAATTAAGTCACATCTTAAGGGAATACAATTATTCTGGGTTAACATAGAGAGATGAACACACGCTTTTATTTTTCACACACTTTTCATTGTCTGCCTTCAGAATAAGTTTCTTCCTAGCACAAAACACACTAATTTTCTTGCATGTCTTTTTTAACTTTAATGGAAAGGAGGACAACATGGAAATAATAAAATAATAATTAAAAAACTCAACAAACATAAACTTGATGAAACAAAACTTGATAACATGGAGAGCTAAAGACACTGTAACCATCAAGCACATTTAATTTTCTGTCCCACATTTCTTCTACACATTTGCTGAAAGAGCAGTGATTTCTTTCATCTTTAGACTTCATCTTAGAGCTAGTGAGTTTCAAACTGCCCTTTCCACAGAACAACGGTTATATAAACATTATCTCTGTAGTGCTTCCACTTCCACTTTATACAGCAGAGGGGAAGAATTGTGTTCCTCTGGAAACTTTATTTATGTACCTTTGGCACGGAGTAAAAAAAGAAAATTAGTGATCTTGATTGCCATTTCATTTTACCCTGAATTCACATCTGCTAAGCCTGAAGATTCTTCTTCCAATTGTGTATTATGCCTTTTCTTGCCTAACTTTTTCTGAATTATTAAATGCTTTGCAATCTAACTTTTAAGAAAAAAATTACTCATCTCTATTTTAAATGCCATAATTGAGGAATACTATATTCTGTGAAATTTCTTCATGAAAGAAAGACCAGAGTTCCTTGGCCCTAATGTACAGGAATTATCCCTACAGATGATTCAGATTAAAGGCAATCATATAAAAATAATTGAGATTTTATGTACGAACACTCTCTGCCTCTTATATTGGACGAACTTTAAAATACTGCATTTTGATGTGTCTTGAACATGTCCTTTCCTTCACATTTGGGAAACACAGTGAGTATCACAGCTATCCTAACTAAGCCTGAAATCAAATACTTCAATAGCTTGATGGAAAGAAACACAGCATTTAATATACTTGAAGGCTGATATTTTGACCATTGTGGTCTCTCATAGGAAAAACGTGACGTTCAGTAATATGAAGAGCACTAAAGTATTCAAATAAATGGAATAGATAACTTCAAGCAGTATAAGCTTTGCTTAGATGGACTGACTGAATTAATGAGCATCTTACTTTTTATTCACATCATGTTGATTGTAAGATAACAAATGTGATGTCTGCATGGCTCAAACCTCCCAAGAAAGAGCTGGTCTTTCCCTATTGTCCTAGTTTGCCTGAAGCATTACTTTCCTAATGTCATTGTATAAAAAGGCAAGATTTCTTAATTTTTTTTAAAATATTTTTAAAATAATGTACTTGGACTCAGGTTTCCAAAATCACACTGACTGGAAAATAGGCTAAAGAGTCTCTTAGGAGTGCAGAATCTTCTCAGAAGCTGGCTGTGCATTCAAAAATGTGGATATCCACATAAAGGACTATCAGACTTAACAGAAGTGCAAAAATCAGTAGTGTGAGCATAATAATGACCACAACTGAGCTACAAAAGCCATGATTTCTTAGCCAACGTTACAATCAACAATCTTCATATGCCATTGTAAAATTACCCAATTAATTTCTCATGCATGGAAATAAAATGTCCCATGAATCTTTTTATTGAAAAGGTATTTCTAATTCTAATTATGTTAGCAAGCACATATATTTATAAATGGGAGTTGATGGTAATTATCATCCTTGATATGATTTATTATTTGGCATTATGTATTTGTTGACCTCTACAGTGAGGCCAGCTATTCCAGTTTCTGGAATTAAAGGCATGAATTTCTCATCAAATAACATTAAAGAATTTTAATTTCTCCTTATAGCTGCAGGCTACTGTAGCAAATGGATTCAGAAGAGTAGAACCTAATTTCAGTCAGATGCAACAGGAAAACAGGCTTTAATATATATTGTTTACTATTTGCTGATGTTTAATTCTACATGAATGTGGAAGCTTATTTTCAAGCCATAGTAGATCTCCCCTCAGCTTATAGCCACTGGAATTCTGTACCATGGTGGAATAAGTGACATTTCCTCTCATTCAGCAGCCTTCTACTTCTCCTTCTGAGAATGGAGTCTTTAAATTCAGAAACCTCCTCAGCTTGCACAGTAGCCAACATTGTGGCTAACAGTTTCTAGTTGCACAGAAATGAATAAAATTTAGTAGGGTTTTTTCGCGGCATCTGTGAAAATCCAGTTGAACTCAGAAAATAAAGAAGAAATGCACCTAAAAAATTTCACGGACTGACAACTGAATAAAGTCCTGAAATAAAAAAAGTTGTCAAATTTTACAAAGAAGCATTCACAATTATTGCTTATGAAAAAGCACAAGGTTAAACATGCAGTCAAAAAGTAAGTGTAAGAGAGGATTGGAGAACACTAGAAACTTCACATACAGGGTCTTAAACACATCCTTAACCTTTCTTCAAACTCACATGAAATACCAGTATCAGTCCCAGCCTTCTAGGAGGTGAGGACAACAGGGAACTTGCAGGATGAGTGTGCTGGTGGATCACTTGTGCCACAAAGGAACTCAACAGCCTGGAAAGCATCAGAGGCAAGAAGAAAGACATGGACTGTATCTCCTCCAAGCCCTTGTGGCTTCACAGGTCTCAGCCTCTGGAGGTAGCAAAGATGGAGCAGGCAAAGTTTGAGATTATCAAATTGGGAGTCCCATATTGGAAAGGGGCTGGAAGCACACGACTTCAGGCACCAGCTGCTTAAGTGACTGGAAAGAAACTTTGCAGAGAAAGACTTGGGGGTCTTGTTGGGCACCAAGCTGACACAATCAAGCAGTGTGCCCTTACAGCAAAGACAGTCAGTAGCCTCCTGGGAGTTGACCATTCATCAGTGAATATCATTCATACTCAGCACTGATTAGCTACATCTAGAGTCCAAGGTCCAGTGCTGGCCTCCCAGTACAAGGCAGTGGGTCTTGCTGTGGGGTTTTGTTTTGTTTTGCTTAACTGTAAAGGATTTGTAAAGAATTCACATCAATACAGCAAGAGAGGCTGCCTTGTTGAACAGCAACTTCACAAATGTTGAAATACTGTTTCAGCTGTAAGAAGAGAAGATTGTTAAAAAATAATTCTGTTATATGTTTGATTGTTCTAAATCAAGTTTTAATATTAAAATTAACAGTAAATACTTGAGAAGCAGTGCTGGTAGGTCTTGGGGTTCCCATATAAGTTCTGACTTAGGGTACTGTGCTGTAATACTGCTCAAAGCACTGTGTTCCATGGCATTATATGTACAACCTTCCTTCACCCACATTGCAGTAGGGTGGAAGTGACTTAGATCCAGTGCACCATTTCACACATGATTCTAACCAGCTCTGATACTCACAAGAGGAGAGGTCAGTAAAGATAGCAGGGGACAAGACTAGTTTTCATTTATACAATAGTGAGAAGAGATGGAATGACCAGCAGAGAGGTTGGAGAGGTTATGGCATGAATGACTGAGTCTTGTACAGAAATAAATCAGACAAATATGATATTATGGCAGTAGCTTCCTCTCTGAACAACTAAGAGGAAAACACTAACAACATTTTATACAAATAGAAAATATCTGGAGGACCTTTGATCTTATAAAAAAATGGATAAATCTCACCTAATTTTACGCAAACATAATTTTTCGCAACATTTACTGTTGGCTGCCTGTGGGATAAAGCCTTAACCAGAACAGCAGTCACATATCAATGTATAAGGCATCAAATCTGGAGAAAACGTGGGCTACTAACTTGGACAAGAATGCTTTTTGCCAGATCACTGTAACAAGAGCCCACCTCCTTCCCTACTCACATCCTGTAGATTCAAAAGGTGTTTGAAATTAATCTTGAAGGCATCTTTAGAGCGTTGAAGAATTTGGCATGTAAAGGCAGTCAGAAACCTAACCATTATTTAACCAACCAAAAGTTACTCTGATGGATTGGAATAAGCTTTTTGTTTTTGCAGACTTACATTGCCTTGTAAGTCTATACGTTTCCTTGGACTATGCATTTCCTGGACCTAACCCTATTCCTAAATTTTTTTCCTCTTTTTTTTTTTTTTAAAAAAAAGGACTGCAGAATTCGTCTTCATTAAAAAAAAACCCTACAAAAACCTAGTTTCATTTACCCCACTATGCAGACCCCAAGAGAGAGTAAGAAATGCTAGAAGGGGTCCATATTCTCTCACGGACACAAATCTCACTGCAAGATTCCTTTCCACCTGATGAATGAAGTGAAAAAAAACAACAACCATTTCTGACATTAATGCTGTTTCATTTAACTTAATGACAAGATACTGTAAACATCAAGTGGAGATGAGACTTGATTTCTCTTTTTTTTAATTTTACTTATTTATCTTATGTAGTCTGGCACAAAAACATCATGTAAACTCTAAGTAAAATGAAGCACTAAAATGAAGGCCATAAATCATTTCTCAGTCCTCTGGATTGAAAGATTATGTATGTGTTCCAAATTAAAAAGAAAAGATGTCTGGGGATACAATTGTAGACTCACATTTTAAGATGATTAAAACATCTCCTTCAACTGTGTTCTTGTACTGCTATTCTTCAATAGATCACATTTGCTCAATTTTGAAAATTAATTCTTTACTATTTTATTTCCTCAACATGGGAACTCCTACATGCCTGGAATATATTCACAAATTTTTAACACAACCCACATCCCTATTAGTAGAAAATATAAAAACATTTTCAGACATAGTCTCTTCTTTTGAGTATGATCTACTTTTGCCTTTGTAAGAAAGTGCTCAATTGGATTCCTATGGTACTTTTATTTTTAAAGACTATCTTAAAAACCCTAACTGAAAACAAAGAGCAATAGAAATTAATCAACTTTAGAGCTACTAGAGCATTTTAACACACAAAAAAAAAGTTAACTTTTTTCTTAAAACAGAAGAAGAGAAAAATCAATTCTATAGTTGAATTAAGAAAACCTCTCCAAGGCTATTTGGGCTGGAGAAGGGCCTACAAATCACAGGACTGATAAGCACTTTTAGTCACTAAGTATACAGTAAATACTGCAACTGGAAGGTGTCGACTTGCCTTTGTTAAAGATCCTTACAGATAATTCAAAGGATCAATTAAAAATAA
Source organism: Chiroxiphia lanceolata (assembly GCF_009829145.1). Classification (NCBI taxonomy): domain Eukaryota; kingdom Metazoa; phylum Chordata; class Aves; order Passeriformes; family Pipridae; genus Chiroxiphia; species Chiroxiphia lanceolata. Next base: position 57,664,895 of record NC_045671.1, on the reverse strand, counting down.
ATTCTAAGAAAACTAAATTTTAACGTAAAGTCACTACTTGTTTTAAGTTGATTACAGTAATTCTTAGATTTTTTTTCACTCTGATAAATGACTTTTTATAAGTGCGTAACTATGCCCTGCTTTCTGGGGCCCCACTCCAGTGTCTCATCACTTTTGATGTGAAATTTCTTGTCCTAACTTTTGATTGGAATTGCTCTCCTTGCAATTTGCTTGTTGTCCCTCATATTTTTATTATGCATATCTGGTTAGTCCAGTTCCAATTCCATCAAAATGTCCCATTAGGTAGCAGACAATGCTCACTGGGCATCCTCTGACCTCTCTTCTCCTCCTCTGCAGGATGAAGGAGTGCAGTTCTCCCAGTCCCTCCTCACACTCCAGGCAATCACCTGGAAAGCCTTTTGGGCTCACTCCAGTTTGTCGATGTCTTTCTCATGTCACAGCATCAAAACTAGACACAAACAGCGCAGTTGTGCTCCAACACAAACACACTGCAGCACTACTAAGTTCTTCTACTTTCAATGGCTTTTGAAAACCCAGTTTCCCCTCAGCTAGCTAGTTATGATTGGAACCCAGCATTAAGTCTAAAAAACAGTTCAAACTAATGTATATTACCAGGAGTAATTTGACAGAGTTAGAGAGGAAACTGGGAATGACGCCAGCAGTTGATTTTGAGAAAAATAAATCATGTATATAAAGGAGTGATAACCACAAAGACTCTTCCTCAAGCAAGCCTGCCAAACTGAATTTATCAAAGTAACATTTGTCAAGAAAAAACAGCAGAACAACAGCAAACATCGAGTGCAGGAGAACCAATGTGATTTACAGAGGCAGTCAGCTTTAGCCTCCCTCAGGTACAAGAGACATGATTGCAAGAGTAGAATTCCTTCAGCTTCAAATTGCTTTCGGAAGCAGAGACCTCAGAGACTGCTGCTGACTGAACAGAAGACCTTTAGGCGTATTATGAAGCCAAAAAGCATTTCAGATGCTCAGCAGCTTTCATGGGTTTACCAGATATTGTTTGTAACATGTCTGGCCAGCATTTAGGATATACAATTCGCATGCTGCACAACTAAGCAACAATCCTTAATGGTTACATACTCAGAACCTTTGAGCACAATACCAAAACAACAGGTGCAGTTTAGGTGATGATGTAAGAAATATTGCAGATTGCAAAGACATACAGTTCACCTACATCACAAGGTCCAACAACCCAAAGCAGTTATCTAAGGGCACCACAGTCACAGAAGTATTTCACAAAGAGAAACTCCTGGATAGCAATGACACATCAATACACTGATCATAATTTTTTAATAATAGTATTCAATTATGTTTCACTTTTCAAAAGTGTTTATTGGGTTTTGTTTGTTTATTTTTTAGTGTGGTTTGGTTTGGGGTTTTTTTTTGTTTTGGTTTTGGTTTACAACAGTATGATTTTCTCGGTTCAGTATATTCTTGAGATTTTCAGAAAATAAACTATTAATGATTCACACCAATAACGTACTGAGTATTTTTAAAAAAGGCTACCTGATACACTGGTTCATCTTCTGCAATTTACAGTAAAATTTCTTTGCCTGAGAAGTTGATACTTATTACTGGAATTTCAAAAAACAGTTTTGTACTCTTACAGACAAAGTATTTCTAACAGCATGGCAATATCCATCTGCTCTTCTTTTTGCACGTAAAAAAAGTTCTTGAGGACAGTGATAAATATTTTATTTAAAGAAACCAAAGCTTGTTAAGTGTATCAAGAGTTGAAAAGTTTTTACATATTTAGTGTTTCATTTATAATCTTAAGCAATTAGTGCTGTTGACATACAAAAAAAAAAGTGACAGTGAAAAAGTATTTTTCTTATACTTCAGATACGAATGCATGAAAGTCACTGTCAACTCCTCCGTTTCTGACTCTTGTGATTTTTCAAGAAAAATAAAAGGGATATATTTCTCCCCCCCATTTTACTGCCTTTCACTTTTATATATCTAATATTTACATATTAAAAAAAAAAAATTAGTGTTCATGGTTCAAATAAAATAGTTTTGAATAAATACACTTCATTATGCTCCCCGAGAGATAGTCTGAATTTATTTTTCCTGATTGTCAGACATATTTTATAAAATCTCTAGCCATCTTTATTCCCAGAAAAAAAAAGACGGTTTGAAACACAGCATATGGTTCTCAGACAGATTCTATTAATACAGCTTCACAGGATGCTGGTATGCAGTACACAATTGGGGAATTTCAGCATGAAAAAGAATGCAGCAGGTCAGCAACAAAAAAATTCTGTGTTCAAAATAAGATTTTTTACATATACAACTCAAGCAAATATTGCAGTATAAAATGACTACCAGTGGTGTGGGATACACAATTCTGAGTTTTGAACAAAGATATACTTCTACCCTTAGTTTCCACCAGAAATATGCTCTACCCCTTCTGCTGTAAAAGCCTTTTATAAAGGGTCAAGTTCTCCCACAGCAACGTGATTCTCTGATTCAGCGTCTTCTGTCCTGAGAAGCACAAACTTCATTTTCAGTCAAAATGTGAAATAGAGAGTTTTCAAATTAATTAGCCTTCAAAACTCTTTGGTTTTTCACGGCAACTATAGTATTATCCCTTTTAGACTTTGACAACATCCCTCAGTAGATGTTGATTTTTCGGCAGGAAGTTTATGACTGCCTTGGCGACTTCAGGATTTGTCACTTCTGATTTATCATTTTCTGCCATGCCCAATTTACTGATATTGAGACACTCAAGAAAAAAGACTTATGCCATACACATATAAAACCTGCAAGACAGACTCTTAAAATTTATTCCAGCAATATTGAGGGATCTGGTATTTCCACTGAATTCTCTTAAACCTTTAACTCAGCAATTCTTAATCTGGAGAACTCTCACAGTTAACCCTACCACTCAGAGCAGTCTGCACACAATGGTACTTGAGTTTTAACTATGTTTAAAGATATTTGGGAATATTGCTACACATATTCCAGATCTCACAGCATTTAAATAGACATTTTTTGTAACATCTGGTATCCAAAGCTTTACAACCAAGTTCTGTCACATTTATCTTAAACTTTGGATAATTAACAATGACAGAAAATTATAGGAGAATACATAGGAATTCCTGAGGAAGGCTATGAGCTATCAGTCTTTAACATTAGAACAAGCATTTGGTCTTACAGCAAGGTTTCTTTATTACCTGAACCTAGAAAAGGAACAATAAAAGCTATTACTGTCTGCTTTCCTTGAAACAATTTGCATATTTATAATCAGTATCTGAGAAACCTAAATATAATTTATCTAATCATGCAGAAAATGTTAGCTTCAGTATAGTTCTGCTTTTGAAAAAACATTAAAAACATTCTCCAATATTGTCCCCATATTAATATTTTAAGAAAGTGTTTATAAATAAAATAAATCCTTTTAAAATAAATAGGCTGCATTATATTTCCTGCTTTTACTGAAGAAATCCATGAGTCAGAACAGAAAAACACTTAACACCGGTGTTTCAGGAGCACTAAGAAGTCAGAACAAAGAAGTTCAGTCTGTAGAAGCTCACGATGAATCATCCACAAGACTTTCACAATTAATCCTATTGGTACAGGAGAGTCAAGAGACTCTCAACCACCTGAACAGCTATGGGAACCATATTACCAAATTTCACTACTGCGATTTATTTTCTATATTAACTTATTCCAACTCACATTCAAGGTCCTGTGCCCATACAAAAGAATCCATATTTTTGGGAAAAAGAAGACAATTACATAATTTTCATGTATAATTGTCCAATTTTTCAGGGGAGACAAATCAAGAGTCAATTCACAGGCCATCATCTGACCTAAAGAATACAAGTACAGCAAAACTCCAGGTACTGGGTTAGGCTTTTTCAGATATGAGAGGTGTGATTTTTATTTTAAGTGGTACCAAATGTCTTGTATAAGTATGTCTGCCCCATTTACACTTGGGCTAAAATATGACTTCTTTAGAGCAGTGTGGCTAGCTGATTCTCATCTGTAGGTACAGAAGAAACACATGGCTCACTCTGCCTTTATCACCCTAGCTCATGGTGATAAACTCTTTCCTACAATATCTTTTAGTTGATCGACTGTAACACAGTAAATGCAGGTTTAATGTAGTATTGAACACACAATTGTCCTATAATAACAGAGTTTCCCCCCCAGCTCAGACACACCCTATTTTACAAAAAGCATGGTTTCACTTGAAGGCTTTCTGAGAATGAAAATTTTAACAATAAGCCTTATCTGCTCTAGGACACTATCTTTAAATGGCTGTATTCATTTGAGAAAGAAGATTCTTGATAACAAAAAACCAACCAACCAACCAACCAACCAAACAAAAAAAGAGGAATGTAAGATAGGGCTAGAGATACAGTAGGAGGAAAACAATTCCCAACTTCTCTATGTTGTGGATAGTGAAAGAAGATATGTAGAGATGTAGAAACCCTGGTTATTAAGGATAAGTAGGAAGAAACCCAGCATCCTGAGAGCCTGTAATCAGCATAGCGAAAACAAATCTATTGCTTGAGAAAGTTGCAACTTCAAGAGTACACATGCATACAAAAAATGGGAAGTGGTACTCTATGGAGTACTGGTTTTGCTCCTGTGATACCACTATGTACTCTTAAGTTCAAGGATCCATACAACAAAAGTGCTTTTGCTATTTTTTACCAAACAAACATAGCATAAGAAGTATATAAGAATTCTCATCTGCTTAACAGAAATTTCCTGCTCATTCCTACACCACCTCTGATCTCTTCATTCTATGGCCTCTGGCTCTTCTTCCCCACAGAGTCATAACAACTTCCATATACATTTCAGTATATACAGAGAAATTAGGCCTACAATTACACAAGAAACGCTCAAAATTACTTTCACTGGAGACCTAGTAATTCAATTTTAGGTTAACACGCTTGTGAAAAGACTGGAGCTGAAAATAAGTTACAAAAAATATAAGGAAGATTAAGATGCTGCAAATCACAGTAAAGGAAGATATACACATAAAACCATCAACAATACTTTTAGTCCTTCTAGGGTATTAAAAAGATACAGCTACTTAGAACTAGAAAATGTAGGCCTAATGTGAGTAATGACACTTCAGAGTTCACTTACAACTGTAAGGTTTTCTCTGTTCCATCTGAACACAGTAAAACAGACTCATACTGCAGGACAAAACTTTTATCAAAATCCTAGAAACACTGATCACATATTAAACTTCGCAACAGAGAACAATACTCTTCTGGTCTGGATTCATTTTCTCCAAAGAATAGTGCCCAAAATGATTACATTTGAACTCATTTGCAGTTTCAGAAAAACTAAAGAGTAAAAACAAAGAAATCCCATGAAGTTCTAACATTAAACTAACATAAACATTAATTATAAAAATGGAAACAGCATAACCAAACAATATGCAAATACAAACATCACCTGCATTTTCGTAGCATTAAGACACCCAGCAGACATGGACTGATCAACAGATCTATGCTTTTGTCTGCATAGCTGCTACCAGCTTTTTTCTGAATTTTGTCCTAAAGCAAGCTTGAATGCTAGTGATGTACTCCCAGTGCTCTGCTGACCTGCCTTTGAGCATTTGTAACCTGTGTTACGTGGTCTACTCTTTTGCCTTGGTACATTGCTTTAGACCCAATATTAAAACCACTTTTTAGATCTACTTCTTTTTATATGAAATGTGGGGGGTGATGCTTCCTGTTTAATAAAAACATAACTTTGATGATGCATATCTCTTCTGTGTGTTGCCTTTGAAGCTGTGTTACAAGCTGGAAAATGGCAGAGTTTTTGAGCCCTTCTCTTTATTATGATACCTCCATCAGGCCTTTAATTGCTTCACACCTGGCTTTCATATATTTAAAAGATCTCCTGACTGCTAAGAATTCTTTAAGACTGTTACACAACAAATTACTCATCATACGGAATATGCATTGCATATGCTTTGTATTGTCACTTTGCAGCCTTGTGACTACAGTATCACCATTGCTAGTAGTACATGTTGCAATGACTCTGAAAGGCCTCGGGACTTGTAAGACTTATTTCTAAGTCTGCCTTGGCTTGCATAGAGATTTGGTTTTGCTGGTTTAGCCTGGATGCATTAAAAAAAAAAAAAATGTGGACACAGGATGAAGGGCAAAGGAGTATGAGCACCATACAATAATTGGGTAGAGGATTACAGTGGAGATCCTGTGGCCACAAACAACTTTCTTGCCATCAGTTGAAGGCACTGAAACCCAGGATCTAGAAAAAGCATTTCTTTAGACAAAGCAAGAGTTACAACCAACTAAGACCAACTATCCAACTTGATGATGCCAAAATTGGCAGAAATGAGACTGCTCAGAGACAGTTTTGAGTCTTTAAGCAGCAAAGCTATTTATTTTGAGCAACATTGGGGAACCAGCCAGCTCGCACTGGACAAACTAGCTCCAAAGTTCTCAGTGAAAAGCCAGGTAATTTATACAGTTTTTATGAGTGATTACAACATCTATACATGCATATTCATTTAATTTCAAAATCTAATTATCATATTCATAATAGGTGGATTCTAGGTGGAGCTTGAGACGGAGCTGTCCTTCTAGGGAGTCCTCTGGTGGCCTTTCTGGTCCTTCAGCCTCAAGAGGGTCCTCTTTGTCATGAACTTTTCCTGATTACACACTGGGAGCTTGCGAAATCCCCCCGATTCAGCTCACTTATCTCCCTGGATGTCCATTCTATCTAATTCATGACTACTAAGTTGTCCTTTCTGTTATCTTTTCATTAGTACAGAACATACGCAGGTAGAGCTCTGGAACAGGGTACCACTTGTCCCTTAACATTAATGTTGTACTCCTCTCAGAGGGAGGGTCTGTAACATCCCCTCAGAATAGAATTCCAGCATCTCAGATCTCTTGCTCGGTTTCATTGACTAAACACACTGCATCCATCAAATTCTGATGTAAAGTGACAGACCAATAAAAATTAGCCTGGTGTAAAGTGGGGTGCAAGCCCACTTCAGACTTCAGCAGGAAGAAGGAGATGCCAGCAATATCATGTGTTCCTCAGCAGAGAAGAGGAAGAAACATGCACTGCAACTGTCCTGGATTGTATATGCATGCCGAAAGCTTGCTTATACCAACACCACCCACCCAAAACTATAGCCAACCACTTAGGGACCACTCACCCTGTGGTGACAGAAGTTGAAACTAACACCAAGGAAAGGGCAGACAGGAGGAAGGATGTCTATAAGAATTTTAACAGTATTGTTAAAAAGAATATATGTCAATTGTGCTGACCTGCTACAGACCTCAAAGTTCATTTCTGCAGACTCAGTTTTGTTGATTTTGAATGGACTGACTGAAAGACAACTGCTTTTGCAGAGTTTGTGTGCAGTCAGTCTCTTGATATCTGGTTCTAAAATCTTTAAACCAGGGAAGAACTGTCTCTGAAAGATGTAAATTTGTTAGGCATTAAAACAAAACTGGCAGGTGGACTGGTAAGGCAGCTCTTAAATTTAACCAAAATTCAGGTTCTCAGTCTTTGTCTTCAGCAAAGGCTGAAGTAGACAGGTCATTGCTCTTAGATAATCTTGCTAAACTCTCCCCACAATATTGCACTGTGTATGGAAGAGGACCTTGCTGAAAATTAATTTTGATACTGTCAGTCACAACACTAAATGCTAGCTTGTCAATGCCAAGTTTAAGGCTATATTTCGTAAAAGGTTTTCACTAATCACCTGTCAGCTACACAGCTAAGGAAGAGGCGCTTTGCCAGATAAGAACTACTCTGCTCTTACAACCTAAATGCAAGTGTGACCCTTCAGAAAGGAAAAGAATATGCAAAAAAGCATGGTCAGGCATACTGGGACTAGGATATTTTCCTATTCAAAATACATTTAAAAGATGGCAGAGCAAATCCTTGCCAGAAAAAATATCAAGATTTATGCTTCTATTACTCCACAAAACATAGCAGGAATCGCTAACAATTAAGGGACTCACCCAGAATGGCTACTAGTCAGCCAAAGTCTATATGACCCTACAAAATGAGTATTCTCATGATCAACCAGCTATTCAGTGCCATCACTAGATTAGATAATGGCAACAGTAATTCCAAGGGACTATCTTAGGACACAGACCCCACCAAAGCTGTTTGGAAACACAGAAAAACAGTAATGATTTAAGTAAGGTCTGTTTCCCTCTCCATACAAATCTGGCAGCCATTGCAGATTTTGAACATTGTTTTCCACCTGTGCATAAAAGGTGGTCAAGAGTTTGCAGATAATACCTGCCTACATACAAAGCAAGTAAACTTACCTCCAGTATACTACTACAGGCAGTCAAAGGCAACTTTCCCTTTAAGAAGCAAAGAATAGTCCTAGTGAAAAGGCTGTGAGTATCCTCTGGAGAGTCAAAATAGGTCACCTTCCTCCCTATGTACATCTTAGACTGTAATTCAGAGAGGTTCTTGGCCAGGCTTTTGCAACTAGGAATAATGTCTTTGAACATGAGTCAGTATGACTGCTGCCAGTCTTGAAATAAGGCATATGAAACTGGGCAGGGGCTAAAATGTGGTGAAATATGCATTATTCTTCATCAGTACAGCTGCAGGAGAAAAAGCAGGTGCAGGAATTCATATTACAATAGAGAGACAGAGAGGTGAGGCAGCAGCAGCATCTTGTCACCAAAAGCAGAACAACCTGCTCATGTGAAATTCCAGAATTCATGAGGACACAAACACTGTTACAAAATACACTCCTCCTCAGTATCAGGGAAAATTGAAGCTGAATGTTCATTAAGAAGCTTGGCAAAATTGCACTTAAGATTAAGGAAAATGAAAAATCCCATCATCTCTCCCTCAGGGTATTCTTCCTTGCAGTTACTGCTGCAGCTGCAGCTTACATGGATATACCAAATCCAGCTTAAAATTGCTAATAAGGTCTCCACAGTAACACACAGCTCAGCCTTTGCGAATCATCTCCATGGATAATAAATTGGTTATATAAAGCTTGGGTGGGTTTTGCACCTGGTATGCTCTCTGCGTTGGTATGGTGATGCTGCTTGCAGAAGCTAGTGCAAGCCAAGAAGCTTTTAGACGCTTATTAGAATAAAACCAGGAGAATTTAGACGATGGTCACATTTAAAACCATAAGGAAACAACTTGTCAATGTATTTTTGTGTGTCTTTGTTGGGGTTTTTTGGTGATGCTCTGCAGATTTGCTGTCCTGTGAAATTGGTGACATTGCAGACACAAGCTGTGGGAGAGAACTGAAGTCTTGCCCTGCTGTGTGTTTTCCCACTGCTTGCAGATTGTATCAGAAGTCAATTCAAGATTGGTTTATGCCTCCAAGTAATTCAAACTAACATTTCCAGCTAAAACTTCTTTCCTCTGTATGATAAAAGCAGTGACCAGATGCTGCCAATATGGCAGCCTCACATGCTACCAGACCATCCAGTTCCCCCCTGCACCTCCCATATCTTGGGCATTTGCAAGCTCTCCTAACTTTCATCTTGCACTCTAAGACCTCTCACATCAGAAACGACTGCCATGCCTCAGCAGTGAGCTTCAGCTTCATGTGGAGCATAAGGGCATAGAAAAAACAAGAAAGTATAATGCTTCACTACCCTGAAAGCTTTGTGGCACTCAGGACTAAAGATGTATTTTTCCAGATACAGACATATTGCAACTGTGATTCCTCTCTTATTGTGTCATTTGCTTAACACAGATGCTTCTCACATGAGCCACCACATCAGTCTCCTGTCTAAAGTGGAAAAAGAGGGAATGCTGTACCTTGGATTGTCATCTAAACCTATTATTAATAATTAGTAATGTTTTATGATATTTTATACAGTTACAGACCCTCTTGTAAAAAAATTATGTAAGTTGTATGCAACAAGCATTTTAATCATCATTCCAAAACCACTTTAGGACATAGTATTTTACAAACAAGAAATGTAACAGCCATAATACAAATATCACTTGAAAAAGACTTGTTTAGCTACCCTCAGAACAGTGTGTACATTGCAGATTCTCAGAAATATCTCTCACTTTAAAGATGGTATGTACCTGATTGACTAGAGGGTCACAGAGAACAAATATAACTTTATAAGGAGAATCTACTTGTGAGATTTCTTATTTTTTTCTTTTTTTTTTTTTTTTTTTTTTTTACACAGAAGAGCTACATTTCTTACCTAGCAAAAGCTGTACAATTTGCTTCAAACAACCATGAGATTATTTCTGTCTTCCATAACTTCTTAAGGAAATTTACTTTAAGAATGATTACCTCTCATGCCTTCTTTCGGTTATGGCTATTTTTTTTTTAAGGTAATACAAGGAAACCTACAATGAAAGAACTGAGATTTGAGAGCAATCAGTACAGCCACAGCTTGCAGTTAGTTGGTCCTCAGAAAATCATTAATCTGAAATTATTTTAACATTCACATTATACCTTTACATGGACGACTATGAATTTTGGGGAGAAAAAAAGATATCAGTTATTTAACACATGACAAGGTGACTGCACTGCAGATAAGTACAAATTAAATATCAAATTAATCTCTCTAATGGAACTCCTGAGAACATAAAAAAGAGGATGAAAACAACGTTCAAAACTGAACTGTCTGCCTAGCCAAATGTACTCATCTTTTTTTTTTTCAACAATCTGGCTTGCCTATTGTTTTATATTATAAACAGAACTTATTAATTAATCTGCAAGGTTTTCTGTCAACAATAGTGTTTGATTTCAGAGCTGAATGAAATTTGGAATCTTCCTTTTTTCTGAAATTGAAATTGTGAAAATTTTACAATCCACCTCAGAAAAGCTATAGTTTCTTCTAGTTTCTTGGAAACTAATTTATGCATTTTTGTAAGTCTGTCAAGCCATTTTATTTCAATAGTTCAAACATGGCACAGAGTAAAGGCATGAAACTGTGAAATTGGAGCCAGACTTCTTAACTACCTCACTGAGAGTCTTTCGCTTAATTATAGTTATTTTGGTCTGACCCTAACATTTCACAGGTTAACAATGCAAACTGCTACAGTAGAAGTTTATCAGAGAGTTCTTACTCATCACTCTTACCATCAATATCAAGTTGCTAAACATGCTAGCGCCAGTTTCCACTTTTTGTTAAAATAACTTCTTAAGCACTATATATCAATTTTGATGCAAGCATACGAGTGGCACAGAAAATGATTTTCCACCTGGAAAACGTAAGTCTACTTCTACAGGTAGTTCTTAACCTGTGGGTGAAATAGTCCCATACAAAGGATTTTAACAACCAACCGAATCCTTACTTAAGAAGATTGATTAGCCATGAAATATCAGACTTGTGCAGCTGAATACACACGTAATCATGCAGTTGCACTCCTGATTTCTCTAGGGTGCAAGGACTCTGAGGTGCTCTGGCCTACAATTTCTTATATTAATTTGGGTCTTAGTGTGTTGGGGTTTTTTTGTACATTCTTGATACAAAACATCAGGAATTTCACCTTCAAAAAAATTCTCATCACGAACTGAAGTGACAAAATAAAGAGCATAACAGCTGGCTTGGTAAGTAGCAGTTACTGACAAAAACGGTGGACAACAATATATAATGCACAATTTATTTCTGCTGAGAAAAGTCTGAGCCCAGTGTCCTGCTTCTCATGAATTTTAACTTAATCTTTCTTGACTAGAAATACAATAATATAGCAGCAACAGTTGTCTACTGCACTTTGAGGTATTTTCTTTTGTTACTCTTCTGTAACGCTGAAACTGTAAACATGCTGGTAAAAGCAAAGCAGTGCTAGTAAAAAATGGGAAGACAAGGAACATGAAAGAATGGAGAACCGTATTCCCTAGCAGAAGTATGTGAATCCCAAATCACCAAAGGTAAGCAGGTATGCACTAACAGCATAACCCTTTAATAACTGTTTTGAAAAGCTGTAATGCAAGATGACTAGAAAAGGACAAAAAGAATACATGCCTTTTAAAATTTACAGAGCAGCAATTCAAGGAACTATTGAAAACCCCAAGGAACTACTCAAACCCCTTTAATTCCTCAAAAACTACTGGAAAAAACAGTCAAACCAACTACTTGTAAACACAGACAAAGCAACAAGGGAGATGAGTAATAGCCAACACTGGCTTGTCAAGAACAAATCATGTCAAAACAAATCTAATTTGCTTCTGTGACAGGGTACCAGATACAACGGATGGGAAAGACATAAAGATGGAAAGACTTGTGGCTTTCTCCTCATGTGTTATCCTTTAAGTTCGTTACAAAAATACAGTCTGCAACAGATACAGCTAAGTTTTATTACTTTTTCTCCCCTTTGTGTCTACTTGAGATTAGACCAATAAAGAAACAAAACAATACACTTTTCATTAACCAAGGAAGAGGGATACTAGGATACCTCAGAAAAAAAGAAAAATTCAGATAACATCTATTGCATGACATTGCCAGATGTCTTGCAAATACATCATGGTACAGAATTTGCACATGACTTTTTCCTGGACAGTTCATCAAGGTTAGAAATTTCCACTTGATATTGATCCTCTAAGCCCCTGAGTTATGCCTATGCACTTCTCCCCATTTTCCTAGGAGATTTTCAATGCAGGCCTCCAATTTCAGAGACTGGAGCCCAAAGTAAGAGGTATAAGATGTGTATTTATGACATTCTCTGTGTCATAAATACCACCAAAATTAGCACCTTACAAAATCCTTCTCAGTCACCCCTGTTGCCCCACAAGCTGAAGTGTAAGATAACCCTGAATACCAGACAAATCTGAGAAAATGAGCCTTGCACCATGCCATCACTTCTAAAGCATGCTGACAAAGAAAAACTTGCCTGCAGGTAATTGCAGACTTCAAACCACCTCATACAGGAACCCCACTCCACCACCAGCAGTCAATCACAAGCACACAGTTTCCTGAAAACACCTCACTTGCAAATGAGTCATTGTAACACTGGAAAAAACTGACCAAATGAGACAGTTCAGGTATGTGGCTTAGGTCTGCTGCCATTCTTCATTTTTACTAACAAGGTAAAGCAAAGGAAACTATCCTTTTAAATCCACAGGTACTGACAAACTAGTTGTTTTGTAGAAGAGGATTAGAATTCAAATCAGGAGCTTGAGATGTGATCTGAAATAGATAAGATGCAAGCCAGCTATGTGCTGCCTCTTGATAAGAATATAATCAGCTGGACAAACCCAAGATGAAGAAGAACCAGCTAAATCCAAAGAAAGGACTTTGGATTCACAGTTCATCATGTATTAGTCATCAAAGCAGATTTTTACCAAAAACAAAAAACAAACAACCCACAACCAAGAAAACCCAAACCTCTCCAAAATCTCCAACATATAAGAAAGAGGCTATAAAAAAAAAAGTATCTCCACTAACAATGCAAAAGACCTCAAAGCTTTAGCAACTCCATGGATTCAACAATGCCTATAAGCTACTGGTCACCAGTTCCTGAACTACGGAAGCTCCACCTTCATAGCACATCCCTCACAGGCACTCCCCTCTCTAAAAAAAAAATTATTTCAGAAATTACAATACATTGAAGCAGACAGGAGATTTAGCAAAGGGATAAATACTTATATTTCACAGGAGGTGTTGTCAGACAAAAAACAGGACTAAATGTCGTGCAAGAGCTGCTAGAAAAATGATGCAGGAATATGGGGCTTCCTCATCTATGGTAAGTATGTAATTTTTTTTAATTTCTATTTCCACAAAATTATAGAGAACATTTACAAGAACAGCAACCTCAGTTATCTCAGAGCCTAATCAACTTTTAGGTACAATGAGCTTCCATCAATACCTAAAGATACTACAGTATTAAATAAGAAGAAAGTTTTTTTACATATGCTATATCAGAGAAAGATTTTTCTCCATTCTATATTCACTATTTCTGATACATAATAAGCCATACTAACTAAAATATTATCCTAAGATACTATGATATTCTGTCTTTTGCTGAGATTACCCTACCCAAGCAGACAGATTAAAGAGTTAAGATAATTTCTGTATAAATCCTCAGAAACTCTTGTTTCCTGAAAACACCTCACAGACATTTGAATCCTGTGGTAAATTTCAAGCCAAGAGAAATATTAACATTTGGTCTTATCTTACTTGGTTAAGTGAAGATTTACATTGTCTATATGCAGAGGGCTTTAGAAGATTCACTGAAAAAAAACCCTTAAAAACTATTCAGGAGACTCTTGGTTAAATGCAGACACTGTAAGAGATAGATCAACAGATGTGAAACAGAGCTGATGGGCAGAAGAGTTTACTTAGAGGGTCACGGGATGTACAGGATCACAGCAAGACAGCTGAAAGAGTTCACAATGAAAAGACATACGTGTGCTGCATTGACTAAAACAGTAAAATAAAACCTCTTCATTTGGCTGACTTTGTTTTAATTTGAAACAGAAGGGGACAGGAGTCTCCCTTCGAGTATGAAATGCCACGAGCTGCTGCATAGCTGGCATACTCCCACAGTGTCAAAAACCACTTCCTGAGTCATATTATGTTCAGTTCAGGCAACAGTTTAGCAAACATAGCAAAGAATTTTTGCCACTGAGTATCCTCACACAGAGCACAACAACCATGCTTTGTCCAACCCTCCTGTGCACATCGATAAGGAAGGGGTTTGCCAATATTAATATATGCCAGCAGCAGATCTGTGTTGTGGATTCCTCCTTCCAGAAATCAAACTGAACTTCAGAGTCCACACCTGAAACTCAGCTTTCTGTTCTTGATGCTGGCACTGTGCTCATTAATTCTTCAGGTAACAGAGCAGAATGCTTTAGAAGCTGCTACTTCTCTCCATCTCTATCCCAAATCCAGAACAGAAAAAGAGAGAGCTTGAGCTTTTGTAGATAAGACATCAGTTTTATTTAGCCATTTGCATAAACTATATTTTTGTATTAATAAAAGGGGTGAATGGATGGAAAAGCTCATCACTGTGTCAGCATCTCACAAACAGAACAATTTCCTAGCATGAAATACACAACCTTCACAATGACATTAGCAGAATACTACATTTTCAAAGCTAGGAAAGATTGATACCCTTGAAAAAACAAATCCAGATAACCTCTGAAAGTGTTAAGAGAGAGCAAGAATTATTCCCAGAACAGAGGCACAGCTATCAAACTTAAAACTAAAATCATATTTATTAAAAAAACCTAAATTTCTAGATGATTTTTTTAACTCCCATGCAATCAATAAAGTACATGCTGTCTCAAATAACTGTATTTCATGTGGAGTATTATTCTTCACTTGTGCATTATCTTAATTTATGACCTTTCTAATTAACTAAATGGGGAAAACACATGGACACAACAATAAAAAGAGACTTGAATCTTTCACAGACTGCAATCAGCTCCCATCATTTTGCTACATAAATCTGCTAAAGAAAATTATTTTAAAAATCACTAAAAAATCTAACAGGCACAGGTTGAGAAGGGTCAAAATGAAGCATCTTTCTGGTGTGGCTATCTGCATACTACATGGTTGTCTGCATACTACATACTAGGTTAAAAGATTTAAGAACATCTACAGCTAACAGTAGTCTAACACGGCAACAAAGAAGGCAAATTTTGTATTTTATCTTAACAAAGAAATATGGCCCTTCTGTCCCAGCAGACAAAATTCAAAAGTAATATCACTGTCAGAATAGGAAACTCATTCAAAAGAAGGTCTCTTGCATTTCATTAGTTCTGAAAGTGCATGAGTGACAGATCCAGAAATAATACTGTATTTCTGCCCAATACAAGTTTGACACAGACAGAAGATGTGCCCCAGATATTTCACTGCATATGTACTTCACTACTTATTCACAGAGAGGCCAATTCAGTCTTCAATCTTAAATTCTTTGTTATCTTCATTAAAATTGTCAAAAGGGGAACAAATTTGTTCCAAAAATGAGGAATTCTCAGATACAGCCACCTGTCCACAATAGTTCAAACAAAAATCATTAGGCTATTTCACCAAACCACCATATAATAATTTCCAATCATATAAATCCAGATGTCGCACAAACTACCAATCCTTTACGCTGAATGATCAGTCACAATACCCAATAAAATTGTAATCTATGTCTCACCATCTTCTCTATGCTTTTCTGCTGCATACTTTTCTTCTTTTCTTTTCTACAACTCTCTTCCCTACCAGTCCTCCATATGCCCAGCACAGTACACCAAAAAATAGCAAAATGGATCAAAACATTTGAGAACAGTTTTCCAAATTTGCTGCAAGATGTCTCTGCAAAGAAAACTGAAGTGAATAACTTCCCTATACACCAAATACGCAGTGAAAAAGTAATCATCTTAAAAATGCAGCAAAGAGGACTCCATTAGGAAAACCTTTGTAAGAGTAAGGACAGTAGAACACTGAACCAGATCAACTGGGAATTTTTTTCAGTCTGTATAATTTCAGAAATTCATAGAAGACATGATTTTGATCCAACCTTAGAGCACAGAAAGGGGAAAGGATCATCTATAAATTTCCCTTTTGATTTCAGAATTGGAAGACTAAATTATTTAATTACTTCAGCAGAAGAGATCTGAAAAAGTCAGTTTTAGAATAGCAAAACAAATTCTTTTTTTTTTCATTGAAAAGGCCTACAATTTTGCATCTTACTACCTGAGCTATGCATTTTAACATTTTGCAAATATGTGTATTTGCACAAATATGTGCAAATGCTGTAGCAAGTATATCTCAAACTTGAACACATCTAGTTTTGGTAAACACAGCTTGATATTGATAAATATGCAGATTTGCATCACCTTAAAGGTACTAAAACTAAGGACTAAGAAGGATGTTAACAGATGCTTTTCCTATAACAATACAAAAAGAAATGCTTTGCCATTTAAGTAATCCTTAAACATCAACAGACATGCAACTCAATATAAAACTATATTTTACTACCACACATCTCCACTTGAGCCAAAATTCTCAAGCTTTCTCCAGTTTTATTCTTTCAGGTACTAATGCATAAAAGATGCAATAGGTTAGGCAGATAGCTGTAATCTTGTCTATTTGTAGCACTGGAGAAGTGCAGATTAGTCTCAATCATTTGTTCTGTAATCCTGCAAACTAGAACAGGACACGTATCTCCCAACCTACTAATTTGTCATCTACTTTCCCGCCATCCCAACATTTCTGATGAACCAACCCCATCTGGGTTTTTTGCACAGAATGTTGCTCAGTCCCCAACAGCAACCTGCTTTCTGACCAACCAGTACTATACAGCTTCCAGCTCCATGGCTGAGGGAGAGTGGTAATCAAATAATGGCAAAAACATCTCATCAGAGGCTGATCAGGTATCTGTGCTGAGAAATTTTAAATCAAGTATGAACATAAGCAATCAGCATTGAAAATATCTGCAATAACTGAGAGACAACACCAAAATGGAGGCTAAAGCCTGCTGCAGTTTCCCTTGGCTGCAGCCTTTCGACTCTTTCCTTTTTTCACTGTGTTCCAAAATAAATCCTCCCACCAGCAGAAAGCAATTATCACTGTTATTTTTAGATACCACCTCTCATACACTTCCTGACATTTTCTATAACAAAGTGATGCCTCTGCTGTTTATGAAAGAAAGCACTCACACTAGGAAGAGCTGGACATCCAACCTGCAATCTGAAGGCAAGATTAAAACCCACACAGTACCAAAAGCATTTTCTCCTGACCAGTTCATCCATGTCCCATCTGCTGGTTGTTGCAATCCCTAGTTAAATGTTCCTATATTTCCTGAATTGTCACACAAGGAGCTTAGGTACTCAGGTCTGTGTTTCTTCTTTTTTTCTTCCTATCTACACCATGTAGCAGTGCAAAGCACAGAGGTCCTGAGGCTCCTTGCACACCCACCAACCCTACTTCATATGACTTGACAAAGGCTGAGACCAAGGCTTACACTTCAGGAACTGTCAGATTAGCATAAATAAATTGTTTCAAGACTTCAGACAGCATCCATGGTAGATGAGGGTCTCTACATCTGTGATATATTTAGTGGCTGCACCTTTACCCATTGAAATTACATCTATATAACATTTGCAAAGATATGCTCAAAATGCTTGCAAACATAGGCAGAACATCTTGAGAGACCATGAAAAAACAATTTTAAATTTTCACTTTAAAAGTCACAAGCAGTGGAATGTGTTTTGATGGACATACAACCAAATACAAAATCAATCAGACAATTTTCTCAAGAAAAATTAAGAAGTTTACGTATGGCCAGCATCAAATTCAAAACCATAACCTATTTCATCAAATTCAAAACCGTAGCCTGTAAGCCATTTTTCCCCTTCCATACTCAGTTAAATGAGAGATAATACTAATTCTCTTTGAACAGAACCAGTTTCTGTTATCAAAAGGTTAATCAAAAGCACCAAGGAAAAATAGAAACAAACCATGATATCATGCATACAGAGAAAAATGCAAATTAGTGCACATTAATCTCTCTCTTCCTTCTCTTCTCTGAAATGGATATTCTCAATTTCTTTTAAAATGTAGAAATCAAATATTAAGTATCTTCCCTCTTCCAAATAGTAAGCATTTTCTATCCACAAAAAACCAGAAGCCTAAATTATAAATAATTTTTTCCCCGTAAGTTTTAGTGAAATAGAATTTGACTCATCTTGATTATTTATGTTAATTTGAGAGATGGAACATTTTTAATTGGTCATCTTTAAATTTTATGCAATACAAACCACTAGAATGCCCATGGCTGTTTAGGGGTTTACTGATCAGGGACAATTTACTCAATCATGTTGAAGTGAGACAGTGACAGAGAGCAGTTTTCCATCCTACGCTAAAAATAAAGAGACAAGCCCCTCACAGCTCTAGCAAGAAGCTTTTCCCCTCAGCTTACTTTCCTTTCCAGACAAGTTTCCTTCAGCTGTTTCAATATCCATTATTGGGTGTAGCAGGAGGAGTAAATATGTCTCTACTAACCCGGGTATACATAGATGCATACATGCACTATATGCATCTTTTTTTTCTCTAGGTTTTCCTCTTTTAGAACAAGGAAAGGCCAGCAAATACCTTCACAGTGACATTCTCCCTTTCCTTTAATATTTATTCTTCACAATTTATATTCTTAAGTAGTCTGTATCCATTTCAATGATCTTGCACTAAAAGGAAAGTTAAGGTTTCCATGAGAAAGTGAGCGTCTCAGAGAAAACAGATAGGAAAGTATAAGAGGCCTTCACAGATAGTGTTAAACAAATGATGAAAACACTTTTGTTTCACTTGTTGCAAAGTTAGAATTTCAAACATGAAGCAGATGGTCTGAATTTCCAGTGCAGACTTGATTTACCAATATATATCAGTCATTCACTGGTAGAATCACAGAATGGGTTGGGTTGGAAGGGATCTCACAGATCATCTAGTTTCAACCCACCTGCCATGGACAGCAACTTCTTTCACTAGTCCAGGATACTCAGAGCCTCATCCAAACTGGCCTTGAACACTGCCAGGGATGAGGCAGCCACAACTTCTCTGGGGAACCTGTTCCAGTGTCTCAACACCATCACGGTAAAGAATTTCTTTCTAATATCTAATCTAAATCTACTCTCTTTCATTACAAAACCACTCCCCCTTCTCCTGTCACCACATGCTCTTGTAACTAGTCCCTCTCCATCTTTCTTGTAGGATCCCTTCAGGTACTGGAAGGCTGCAATTAGGTGACCCTGAAGCCTTGTCTTTTCCAGGCTGAAAAATTCCAATTCTCTCAGCCTTTCCTCATGGGATAGGGGCTCCATCCCTCTAATCATCTTGGTGTCCCACCTCTTGACTCGCTCCAGCAGGTCAATGACCCTCCGGTGCTGGAGACCCCAGGGCTGGATGCAGCAATCTAAGCCAGATTTCACCAGAGCAGGGTAGAGAGGCAGAATCACCCCCCTCAACCTGCTGGCCACACTACTTTTCATGCCAGTGACATCTCTAAGGATAAAATCAAAACTAAATAGGATACGCTAGCAAAAATGTAAAAAAAATTAAAAGAAATAGGAAAAAAACCCTATAACAAAACAACAAAAAAACCCCACACTACCAAAAAACCTCAACAAAATGTATTTCTAACTTGCTCATCCAACTTATGATTTACACTAGTATCGCCTCCTCCATGTCATAACTATTTCTGACTGCCCTTTGTTGGTGTTCTGTTTTGGTGTCTATTCACAGAACTGTATTTTGCCCCAGTTCTCAAAGCCTTGTCAGTTGCCTGTGACCACCTGATGGAGCTGCAGTTCAGCTGATTCTCTGCTGGGATGCAGGATTGGCCTGGGTTTGGCCAGCAACTCCCATGTTGAATTTATCCATATTTCAGTCCTGTTTGGGGAAAGAGACCTGAAGTGAGTGAGCACTGCCACAATTTCGTAAGATCTTTTCATTGCTGCTATACAGAACACCTTGTTCTGCTTTAGATAGGGCAGTTCTCCATTTTAACAGAAAACTGCATTTTATACTTGCAGGAAAAACAAGAACTTACCACATTGTCAGATTTCACCCATATACTCTTTTCCAATTTCGTATTAAGTTTTCCACTTGGTACCAAATCCTCACTCAATTCCTAGTTAGGTTGCTTAGAAAATCTGATCACATTTGTACAAATGTATTGCAATTTACTATAATTTCAACTGAATTTTTCATAGGAGTGATCTGAAACAGCTCTGAAATGGTATGAAACAGATCAAATCACTGTATATTTCAGTTAAGATTAGAAGATGTATCCATCTTTGAGTTTCTAACTAGTTGAAGAATCAGACTACACTGCTAACCACAGTTCAACATTCATAATTCATTAGTAAAATAAAATACACTAATTTCTTTCCAAAAAACACTTAATCTTCAACATAGATATATCTATAGCTCAGAAGAAATGATCTCAGCTAATTGCAATGAATGCCTTGGTACAGCAGCTGAATTCCTATTAGTTGTCTCCCAAATGAAATACAGTTCTTTAAATATAGAAAGCACATGGCCTGGTTGTGATGTCAGTGTATCATTTTTAAAATTCCAAATTATTTTCAACTAGAAAATGTGTAAAGTTACTCCTTATTTCCACAATATTACTTTAAAAAAAACCCAATTTGAAAGGCTTTTCAGGCCCTTAGGAACAGGAATAATAGATTGGTAGAACTAAATAAATTGATTGGTTTTACTTTAATGCCTTCCATACTTGTGCTAAAACCCAGAATTCTTTGAGAAAGCAGCAATTAAAAAATCTATATTAAACTCATGGAAATCAGTTAAAGGTGCAAAGACACAATATGGTGACATTTCTTTAAATGTTCCTTCCATTTGTTCACTGACAAGTGCAAAATACTCACTCTCACTTTGATATTTTTTTAAAACAGTAGTTCATGCTCTAGCCATTCTAAAATAACAATTTTACACATTTAATAGGAATTCAAGCTTGCAAAAACAAATCCAGAGGTTTTGTTTGGTTAGGTTTTTAGAATATCTACATCACTAGTTGTAAATGCTACCAAGAAAGTTAGTCATCTCTCAAAAGAAAATGGCTCTTTCTTCAGAAATCAGAGTGATAATTTCATTCCACTGCTGTGTTTATCCTCAATAAATACAAAGTAACATTACCCACCTATGTTCCCTTTAGGTGCCTCTCAATAGGAATTGTTCCCTTCAAGTATTATAGTCTTATATATCACTTATATCACTTATACTGACTTTCAATCAGCCCTCCCTGAAGCTGGGAAGATCTGACCCTCTGTCCATGTGTGCTGGAGCAGTGAACTGACTGCCATTGTCAGCAAGTTCCCACAGCAAAATGTCTGCCTCCAACTCATCATTTATATCAAACAGCTTCCTACTTTCCCAAACTAGTGGGAAATGTATTACAGAAGTTTAGTCAAAACCTTCTACTAGATCTTTGTGTCTGCTATAACAAAGTACTTCTCAGGCTTTGTTGTCTGTGACAGATGTTCTTCAGATTTCAGTGAAGAAGTTTCTTGTTTGATAAGGACCTCAAAACTTTACTTGAAGTATGTGATAAAGATAAGCCCATAAACTTAATCAATCCATCTGATTCTAATTTTGAGTGTTTTTTTTTCTTTTAAACTGGCCAAGAAACTCAAGTGTTAAAATTTAAATTGTCACAGCATTGCCTTAAAAAAGCCAGGTATGCTATTACAAACCTGACATTTTCAAACAACCCAGCAACTACCTCTAACAGCATCACTTAGTGTTATCAAGACTTTAAACATCTTTTGAAATTTGTATTGGCAAGAAACAATGAGCATCAATTGATGAGTTCCAATGGTACCACTTGGGGTTTTTTTTCCCAAACAGCATGTATAATCAGTTTTATAGATATTGATACATTGACCTAAGTTAAAAGGGCAACCTCCTAATTATAGAAGTAAATGCCGTGACTTATATTTAAACCATGTACCTCCAACACCTGGTTTCTCTAAAGTTACAGAGATTACAAATACTAACAGAAATTTAATTAACTTTCAGAAAGCCCTCCCTTCGGTTTGTTGTGCTTAAGTACTGCAACAGTTTGAGATAATCTTAACAGGTGTTTGTCAATTATTTTCGTTAGTCTATTAATCAGTATGAAAGCTTTATTTCTTGAAAAATAAAATACATCTCTTAATAGACCATGTACACCTATGTAATGTTTCAAAATACCCTAGAGATTATTTATCTGTGGGTTTTTTCAGTTACTTACAGAGTCTTTGCTTACAGACAATATTTTTTCAATCATCCTGTAAAACTTTTTCTCCCATGGACAAAAAAGATACACTTAGCAAAAACTGACAAAATGAAATCTATCTGTAGACCACTTACATGATGGTTTAACTAAGTACCTTCATACCAATGTGCACAAGATCTTAGGAACCCTTAAACCACGGATTAGTGGCATAATAGACTACACCAGCTTGTGTCAATTCCTACTTATGTTACTTTAATCAGGATTACCAACACAGGAAAACCATCAGACCTTCAAAATGCCTATTATGCTGTATTCTGTAAATGAAACATTTTCATAAATGCTAATACTGTAATATGAACGCATTTTATGCATCACTGTCCCTCTCCAAACTGAGTATAAATGATCCATGTGAAACTTCTGTTGTAAATACGCATGTTAAATAATTTAAACCACAATATGGTGGGGTTTTTTACTTACAACAGTCACAAACATGAAAATTACCTGAAAATTATTCAAGGGCAGCCCTCTCCAGTTTACAAAGAAGAATTCTTTTGCTATAGCTATCTTTTATAGCTATCTTTTGCTATATTAAAAAAATAATAACACTTCACTTCCTGGTTTAAACTTTGCAATTAATCTTAAAAATATGGAAATACTGAAATGGAATTGAATACAACAATGGAACATGGAAATACTGTAACTAGTTTATTAACATCTACTCAGTTGTGTGTTGCCTTTGAACAAATAACAAGCAGATCAGACATACCAATCCACATTTAAATATTGCATTTGCAACAATATCTGGAAATGCTAACGCAAGATGAGATAAGTGACAGTGTTACATACAAAATACAAAAGAAAATTATATTAAAATACACATTTGACTTTAAAGTGAATTACAGTAAAATTCTGAATAATGTGCCACTTTGATTTTAATAAAAGAAATAAAAAAAGTCATTTGAGATGGTGGCTATGGCAGCCAAAATTTACAAAGATCCTTTGCATGCTACGTTATTCAAAATTTCAATTTTACCCTTAGAAACTAAATCAAAACTAGAGAATCAGTCACGACTCCAAAGACTCTATTCAACAGAAGTAAAATGAAAACATTAGAATTTGACAGTACTACATTCCAATTTTTTATGTCTTGCATTTAAGTTATCCTGTGAATCCAACTCCACCAAGTGTTCTGTTATCTGTTTAATTGATGACTACAAAACTTAGAATATGGAAAATCTAATATAAGTACTGAGTATTATTATCCTGTTAGAAATAGAGAAAAGGTAGTTAGCTTCTATTAGAACAAACACCTCAATAATTTAAATATATTATTATTCAATATTCAGAGGAAAGATCTTAATATTCAGAAGAAATACCAAAACAAGCAAAAAGTGTTAAGGATTCAAATTAACAACAAGGAGAGCAAAGGATGTATTAGCATTTTTATTGATAGCTTTTGAAGCAAAGAAATTATGCTTCAATCATTGGAACAGGCTTCCCAGGTAGGTGGTGTTCAAGAAATGACTGGATGGGGCACTTAGTGCTATGGTTTAGTTGGCATGGCAGTATTCTGTCAAAGGTTGGACTCCAAGATCTTGGAGTTCTTTCCCAACCTTTATGATTCCAAGACTCTATGAAATATTAACTTCTTAACTTGCTGTTATAGGCTTCATAGTTGACCAAGATATTTTATTCACCAACTTTTGACACCAAGACAGAATTGAAAAAAAAAGTTAGTTTGTTCAATTGGCAAGTCTGGTTCTGTATCAGATCTTTGCTGTAGCAACTCCACATGCTTCTTCTAATCTTTTTTTTATCAATAAGTTCTCTGACACTAGTACTGCACCTTTCTGACCAACCAGATGTAAACCCAAGCACTCAATGCAGAAATCACAAGCTCCTGCTCTAAAAACAAACAAACAAACAAAAACTCCAGCTACAGAAAGCGGAGTTTGAATACTCCTGATTGTGGAAAATTGAATAGAAGTTGCACAAATGACTGATTTTCACACTATTTATCCGACATTTTCTAGAATGAGAACTAAAACTGAGATTTTCTGACGTCAGACTAAAAATGCCCCCAGCCAGCAAAAGCCACAGATTTCTCAGGTTTGGAGCAGTCGTTCAGTTCTTTTATTTGTTTGTTTAAGCCTAGTTGTTTGACTAGATAACAAATTCTGTAAGAAGTCAAATTCATTAAGTACACCAATTCAATCACATTTTCACAGCACCAGTAAAGGCATTTCCTTTTTACATGAAGGGATTTAAGTTGTAAGTATTCTCATGGTAAAAAAAACGTGAAAAAAACAGTTCTCAACATCCAAGATCTCGGCAAAAGGCATCCCTTTTGTACTATGGAACCTTCATTATGATCCCTTCATTAATAGTCAATTTGTGTTACTTTAGACGACAGTTTAGCTCCTGGTAGGGAACCACTGGTTTATCAGAAGTCAGAACATGTACTCAAAAAGGTTACCTCAAGTGTTGTGGACACCTTGCAGCCAGCCCCTTCTGAGCTACCTGCCCACAGGTTATCCCAGGACCCTGCAGCCAGAGGTAGCCAGATGGGTCTGCTGCGGAGAGACAGAGACACTTGGACATAGTTGCAACAGGCAGAGGCAGCACCCAGAGATGCTTCACAGACTTCACAGGTTTTAAAAACATGCAAGAGCCCAGAAGTGACAAGTCTAGCAAGCGGCTGATGTGAGTTGCATAGATCAACACTGGCATAATGGTTAAAACCTTCAGTTGTGCTCTCAGTGTTGTTAAAATGTACAAGAAAGGTTTAATGTTTGTAACAGTAACCTTCTGCGGTGCATTGCTTGCCACACTTGATTGTACTACTTTACCTAATACTCTGCTCTCAGACACCGGTTTTTAAGAATATAAAATAAAAGAGGAAAATTCCTATTTAGAGCTACTCCAGTTTTCAGAATACCCCACAGTCTTCCATTTATGATATAGATCATAGAAACAGATAAACCTAGTTGTTTTAAACTTCAGCAACTAATCACACGGGAAGATCAAACAAACAAACCAATTAAATAAATAAAATACTGAAGCTAAAATATCTATCTGTAAACTACTTCTCAGTGATCCACTGGGGAAGAGGCTGTTACCGACCAGAACTACAGATAAGTAATTCTATTTCATAATAATTTCACTTCTTCATACAACAGAAGAAAAAGGAGCCATTTATAAGCATTTGCAATTTGAAAGTTTCACCCTAATCCTGACAGATGTTTTCTTTATTTGTAATCTCCACTTTCATATGTAACAAATTTCACCAGGTTTCTCTATCTTATCTGATCCTCTAAGGTGTCTTGGTTTTTTTCCCCTTTGAAAATCAGCCTAAAACTGGACTCTGTGTTCCAAATGAATAATTTCCAACATATCACTTTCACTTCTTTTAGTTTCAAACCTACTCTTAACACATCTAAGAATCCTACTTGCACTGTCAACTCCTATTGCTAGATGTAGTTAATGCTTAGATCAAGCTGTGATGTTTTCGTTGCAAGAAAGAGTAACCCTGTAAGTACTGCAATTATTATTAATGAGTATCATCACAGGGAATGATGCATGCATATAAGTGGATGTTAATGTACAAAGAAGCACTCTTGCTGAATACATTAAATTCATTAGGTTCATTTAATAATAGCCTGGGTTTGGTGACATAAATACTGGATTTTCATTATTGTTGCCAGACTATATTTTTCATTAACAACGTAGGCCACACAAACAACTGTCAAGGACTGGGACATGACAAGTTAGGACTGGCTGTACAGAAACCTTTCCTCGGGAGGACACGTAAGTGTTGGCGCAGGCTGCCCAGGGGCTGTGGATCATCAGAGGGTCTCAGGCCCCAGTGGGATGAAGCCCCAAGCAGTGTGGTCTGACCCTCTGGCTGACTCTGCCGTGAGCAGCTCCTGGCACCAGACACCCCCCAGTCTCCTTTCCTGATGGAGCTGTCCTGTATTTCTGATTACCATTTCAGTGCTGGCAAGAAGAAGTTTCCTTGACATCTTCTCATGCCTTGAGCAACAGGAGAAACAACTGTACGAATGACTACCCCTACAAATAGTGGATTTCCATTGTATACCATAACACTCAGACCTTTTCTGTTTTACCCACTTAATAAAAACTTATCACTGTGGCACCAGAGCATGATTCCAGTTTAAAAATAGTATGCCACTTCTGAAATCACGATCCCTTTGTTTTAAATTTAAAAAAAATAAAATCCCATTAATTTTATGATTACATGAAAGGATTTGTCTAGGCTGAAGGTTTCTTCTGTTTTACTCAAATTAGGTTTACAACTAACTAGAGTTTCCATTGCTTCAGAAATCTCTGCACTACACTCTGTTTTGCAATACAACATTGGGCCAATGTCAAGAAAGACCTGACTCTATGCCATTGCTCTCCTCAGATCAGTTTTACTTCAGATTACACCTAGTACGTCATAACATGCTTCAAAAAAAAATAAAAGTCTTATAATTTATAGAAAGTCTTTGTAGAGGTGTGGAAAAGGAAAAAAGTCATACAAATCTAAGAGGGGGTTCTACAAAAAAAAAAAGATTGATCTATTTTCATCAAGTACTGCACCAAAAATATCTTCAGAAGGGCTGTTGGCTAGATGAAAGTCATCAAGTATTAAAAAGAGTAGAATTCAGCAGTTAGAAAGGAAACATACAAGTCATTTGAGTTATGATTACCCCTGGCATGATGTTAATTAATTATCATAGAAATACCAGTGTAACATTTTGGGGTTTTATGTAAATATTAGCTTCCAAAGTGTATGCCTTTTTTCCAGTATTTGCAGCAAACCTTTCATTTTTAATACCACTTTTTATCCTTCTTGTACTCAGGTTTTCTAAAGGTCACAACTCTCTATTATCAAATATAAATAGTATGGTAGACTTTCAGAGTAGAAAAAGTAAGGGAATTAGCATTGGTGTACTCTTAATTCTCAAAATATTTGAGTTTCAAATACATTCTTTTATATCCAAGTGAAGCCCAGACAGGTTGACAGTGACCTTCTGCCTTTCACTTAAAACAAAACCAGATTTTTAAAAATTATGTCCTTCTTGTTAACCAGGTTTTTTTGTTTGGCTGTTTGGGTTTTTTTCAAGGAAATGCAAAGCAAGTAACAGAGCAAGCACTTCATTCATTTTTCTGGGATGTTTGCATGAACTTGCATGAAAGAAATTCCATGACTAAGCCAACTTTGAGAAGCTGAAGGTTTATAGTCATGCAATGCATTCTCATACACTTCTGCATCAGTACCTTTTTCCTATTATAATTGCTTTGTGTTATTATTTTGAACCTCACACTCTGGTATATAGCCCATAAGGTATATAAACATAATCTTCTTTTCCCAGGTGGGTTTTAGTGCACAGTCAACTTAGTTTTATACCTTACTATAAATACTAATAAATTATTTGCAGGAGTTCCTTTCTGACAAATCAAGAAAACTAACAAGCTATGGAAATACAATTACTTCAGGCAGGACTTAGTGCCTTATGTATATGCATGGACCTATGGTCAAGCGACATGACATAAAGATTTTATTACAATAAAGGTTTATGTAGATAATTTTATGCAAATCTAAAATGTATCAATGAATAACACAGCCTTTATTTAATTTATCAAATTGGAGTGTTTTTAAATAAAGTCTCTGAGACAAAGTCTTGTAGAACTGTACTAATTGATTTATAAGTCAATATCGTGTCTACATATATGGAGTAATTATACTAACTATATACTCCACGCACACTATATTCTGTTCACTTAGGCTTGGTTTATGATTATTTTCCAGTAATAATTACAATCCATACTTTACTGTATTCAGATTAAATATGGAAAAACAATTAATGATAGAATTTAGGAACTGTAATACAACAATTAGGACTGTTTTCTCTGCAACCTACAGCTGTAAATCTATCTGCTATGCTAGATTGTGTAGCTGCTGTGCTACCATGTATACCACCACAGATGCCCCAGATACAAACACACATATTTGCAAGTGGACAGGAACTTTTTTTTCCCACTCAAAGTCCACCTTTTAATACATATATTGAATACAAGCCATTAAATTAATAGAATTACTCTAAGATATGATACCTGATCCACTTCTTTAATAAACAGGGGAGGAGGGGACATATTAATACTCATCTACATTGATACTTGTCTTGGCAAATGTATTGTTTAGAGCAAAGTTAAAATTAAGTAGTATCTATTTTAAGAATTTTTTTAGTAAATCACAATCGAAACACTGGTAAAGCAGGTCATCTGAATCCTTACTATATTTTTCAGGCTTGACTGACATGAACCACTTTCTGTCCCTCAATCATGCTCAAGCTGTGGCATGGGTAATCCATTCAGATATCTGCCTCACCATACCAAAAAAAGGTATAAAGGGAACCATCTTGGGGAAAACAAACTATCTTAGTTTAAATCTGCATTTGAGAAGTGATGTGAGGGTTAAAGGAAAAGAGATTATAAACAAGGTCATTAGCAGGTGTGGAATTGCCCATATGGCATGTTTGTATTTAAATGTCTTCTGCCATTAACAGTAAGCCTGGACTAAGCATCAGATCTGAATAACCATGTCTGAATTAGGGGGCACTCCCACTAGATGCATCATTTTCTCAATTTCTACCTAAAATAGTGGGAGGAGTGCTTTCAGCCTCAGTAAAACTATGCTGTACTGCAAGAGAGAGAACGAAGATATGGTTATCTTGTACCAAAGAATGCAATATTTTACTTAAATCTGCAGTGTCACAGATCTGCTACATTTTGTTTGGAAAATTCCCAGAAGGCTCAGAAGCAAGCCAACAAGATGTGCTAAGTGGTGCAGCATCCCATAACTATGCCTGCTTTGGCCTGGACTTGGTTTGAGTCTGTTCCTGTGGCACCTGTATTACGCTTAACACGTCCTAAGAGACTGAGCTTTTCCAAGTCTCTAGTGCCACATGAAACAACCTGAAATAAAGGCAAGGTAAAAATAAAATACAAGTAAAAATTTTCCAAGTGGTTTGACAAGGAGCAGACTCATTGCAGAAATGCCTGGTCAGGCAGAAAGCTCGGCTGCCTCTAATTTCTTTCATTCATTGCAGAGTTCAAAAATCTTCATGGGTTAAAGCTGTGGAAGCTGTGTCAAGAATTCAGCAGTTTGCACATATTGGAATAACGTCCTCACTTCCCTTCCTTTTTATTTTATTTTAAGATAAAAATTATATAAATCCATCAGAGAACAGAGCTACACTGTCTGAGGTATTCAACCTGAGCTTAAACTTAAATAAAAAAGCCCACATAAAAAAGATTTTAAAATAATTTTCATATCAACAAAATGACACTCATCATGGAGCCATTCTGTTTTGTCAGATTTGAATACATTATACATAATCTAATTTTAGATTTGCAACAGAGTGGATCTTTTCACTTCAAGAGGCATTCACATCTTTGAAAGCAAATTAAGTTATGCTTGTTTGCCAAGCTTCCCACTGTCTTGCCCTATAAAAAACAAATGGGACTGAATACTTCACCAAAAAGGCTCAATACTTCATTTTTTCACACAAATACTGATTTTTTTAGAGATTTTTTCTAAAGAATATTACATGCCAAGATATAAAGAGTAAGAAATAGTAATGAAATTAATTCACAAATACATCTGCTGAGCAAGATGAGTAGTAAGTACTGAATCTAGCTGCAAAATTGGATCTGCATTATGGGTACCAAACAAACCCCAAGAACCGAAAATATTTTGCAAATCACAGAATCAGTCAGGTTTGAAAGGACCACATGGGTCATCTGGTCCAAATTCTCTGCCCATGCTGGGTTATCCTAGAGCACATGGCACAGGATTGATTCCAGACAGTTCTTGAATTCCTCTAGTGAGGGAGATTCCACAGCTTCTCTGGGCAATCTATTCCAGTGCATGGTCACTCAAACAGTAAAGAAGTTCTTCCTCATATTCAGGTGGAACTCCCTGTGCATCAGCTCCTGCCTGTCAGCTCTCATCATCACTAAGAGGCTGGATCCATTCTCTGAATATCCTCCCTTCAGATACTTATTGAGGGTCCCTCTCAGCTGTTTCTTCTCAGGTCAGAACAGGCCCAGATCCCTCACCCTTTCCTCATAGGAGAGATGCCCCAGACCCTTAATCATCTTTGTTGCCCCCTTCACTGGACCTACTCTGGGTCTCCCTTGTGCTGAGGAGCCCAGAACTGGACACAGCACTCCAGTGTTGTAGACGACGGGATAAGAAGAACACACTAATCCAATATGAATCATAACTTATCCAACTTTATTGTGGTGTTAGCGCAGCTTTATAGTGTTGTTAATTAGCCTCATACATATTACAAGCGCTAGCTCGTCATTGGCTTCTGATTACCTAAGTTATATTTGCGCAAATGCTGTTTCTTTCTCATTCTTATGGTTACTTGTTTGCTACTGGTTCTACTTTCCCATCCGCTTTATTCTATTCTTCTGTCACGTATGCAGTTTCACAGATACAGTAACCTTCTAATAGTTTTCCCTTATCGTGGGACCAGAGCTATAGCATCTCTCTCATGTCCTCTTTCTATCAACCACATTTCTGTAATACTTTCCACACTCCAGATAGAGACCCACTAAGGTTGAGCAGTGGAGCAGGGTCACCACCCTAATGGTGATATACCAAAAAAAAAAAAAAAAAGTAGCTTCTAATAAGGATATGCAGATTCTTCTGCCTTCTCTTGAAATGCAGAAAAATGGAAGGGGAGATACTGCACTGCTTGCAACAGGTCATGCAGAATGAATGACTCTCACCACAAACAAGTCCCAGGGTCTCCCCAAAAAATACTTTGCATGACACTGACCATTCTTATATATACCCAGACAATTTGCACTAACATACAGCAGATCCAGTCCATGCACAAACTGTGGAAGGAAGCTGCCTCTTCTGTATTAGAATTCACATGTATTGCCATGGCTTTAAAACTGCATTAACATATATGCTGACAGTTTACTAATCTGCAGAAGACTTTTTCTCCACCAAAAGTTAATTTCTCAGTGCTGAAACTGTTATACATAATGATTCAATAAACTCCTAGGTTGGCCAGCCCTAGTGTCCTGCTGGCCAAATAATAAAAATCTACCGAATTTCACCTCATTTATTTCATTTAAAAGACAGAAAATTGAAATTGTGGGGCATTTTTAATGAAATAGTCTTTTAGAACAAACTTTTAAAATAAGGTATAAATAATGATAATTGAAAATTTTAGTACCTAATTGCCATGTATAATAGCATTTTCAAAACCAGAATTTTGCTCTTCCATAAATCAAAATGTCACAGTTGAACTCAATGATCCTTATGGGTCTCTTCCAACTCCGCATGTTCTATGATTCTCTGATTCTGTTTATTTTCCTACTGAGTCACAGTGTAAAGGAAGCTCTATAACAACTAGCTTGCTACCAAAAAGGAACCTTCTTTCCTTTTGTGATGTATTTTGTAAGTGTAGTGGTTTACATGCATGGTTTTGGTAACAAGGTGGCTGCAAAAGGGGCTTCTGTGAGAAGACACCAGAAGTGTCCCCCACATTTGAAACAGGCAGTTCCAGCCAGCTTCAAGACAGACCTGTCACTGGCCAAAACTGACCAAACTGAGCTCCTCAGCAATCTTGATAATGCCTCTGCAATAACACAGTTAAGATTATTCCCACGGGAGTCATAGAACTGCTTGGTGGACACTTGCCTAACGGACCACTACGGTCAAGCCACCACAGTCAGGGATTAAAAATGCCTTTTCCATTTAGGAAACTCCTGTTTTGAGATGCTTCTTCATCATGCAGCCACCAGGCAAATGAGAAATTAGTCCTTACATTAAGCTGCTCTCATCATCCAAGCCCACAAACAGCTTTTGGGACCAATGGAGCCCCTCAGTTCTTCCCTCTAGCATGAAATCTATGAAAATAAGGACTTGCTCACAGACTATGCAGACTTCAGAACACTTCTGAATTCTAAACATCTGTGAAATTTAGACTATATTGACTCATAATTGAAGAGTTTAGGTGTTCACTGCACAGGTGAAGTCCTGCAAACTTAAAAGATTAAGGCATATAAGTCTTTTTATTTTTCATGGTCCAAGAAGAGAATAGCAAAGGGAATGAGTTAAAGATTATTTTATACAGGTTCCACAGTTTTATGCTATTTGAAGTCTAATTAAAGAAAAGGTGATTCTCTGAAGTGAGATAAGCGAGTTTATTTGGTTTATTTTAAGAATAAACAGGTTTTATTAAATAAGATGAAAATGACAATGATGTAAAGGCAATTTACTGAAAGTCATGTCAAATTTCCCAAACCTTAAAAAAAAACCCCAGAACAAAGCCAGGCATTCAGGCATTAAAATACCTTGTTTTAACACAATATCTTTGGTCAAACAGGCCAGGGCACTATGTATAAAATGCTTATTAGCCTAAGAAGAAGTAGTTTCTTCTCCAAAATTACTATTAACATTTCTATCTCAACCACCATCATACATGATTTAAAAAAAAAAAAAAAAAGAAGGGAAATCACAGTAAGTTTGAGAAATACTGAGCATCTGGAAGATGAATCCGTTTTACTTAAGAGGAAATTGAAGGTATTCAGCATCCCTGACATAAGGTCAAGGGAAGGAATGAAGAAACAAAAACTGTGTTCAGAAAATAAATCCTTTTTAATTATGGCTGCCATCCTTTTCATCTCTAACCTTCTAAATCAAGCACTGAACATCTACAATACTCTGCAAAGAGATTAAATAGTAAAACACACATTGGTAGCACAGACAGAAGTCCTTCAGTTTGTATCTGCTAACCTACCTCTATTCATACTTCTGGAAAAGAAATAGATGTGTATATCTGTAAACATTTTCCTTCACCACTATCTTGCTCACACATACTCTATAGCATATAAATGAAGGAGTCAGTGACAGTTACAAAGATTACAGATCATATTATTCTTCTTTACAAAAAGAATCTGAAAAAATCCAACAAACTACACCACCTAAAACAGCACTCAGTGAATGGTAACACAGCACGCTAGTTGTTGCTGAGCAGAAAACTCGGACTTTCAGGCAAATCACAAGCTTTGTGAAGAGCAGCAGCTTTGGTAAACTCTCTCGAAAGTGCTCTGGCTGGCCCAGGGAGCTAACTAAACGCAAAGCAGAACCTACTTCTGTGAATGTTTTGTAATGTCTGGAGTATTCCTGACAAAACCACTTACACTACGAAGATGCAAAACTATCATGCTTCCAGTGGCATTGAGAATAGAGGACACAATTCAGGAGACCTGAAAACCTACCTGGACATATGCTGTGCATGGTCTGTCTGCTCTTTGACTTTCAAGTCAGAAATTCCACAGAGAAAGCCCCCTATTGCAACTCCCTCCAGATGGCGTGTGTCATCACACCCCTTTCCAGATGAACCAACTCCAGTAGGACAATTGAAGGGCACTGCCAAGCCAGTCAAGTAAGAGGCAGAGGTCAGCCTCAGGAACACCACTCTGACCCAGCACCACTGTCTCTAACAGTGGACCAACCCTACGCATAGAACAACTAAGTTCCTGGAAAACAACTTAAGTTTTTATGAACATCAGGTCAATTCAGTTCACCAGTTAAGCTTAGACAACACACATGGGACACAAAAGTACACTGTACAGCTGCCTACCTCAGCAAGTCCCACAAGGAGTGCAGTAAAGCATAGCCAGGACTCATAGTCAATGCTCTCTGGAAGATAGCAGCTTTGTCTTTGTGGATTACACTAAGTATTCCAAACTGATTCCTTTTTCTCCTCCTCTCAAATAACTCTCTGTTTCTATAGGCCTAATTACTCAGCCTGTATACAGCAAATTTGGAAACCTTGCTTCTGGAGTGCCAAACACATTCTCACACAGATCTCTTCATCAAGATAAATATTTTTAATTATCACAATAATTTAGCCCTTTTTTTTTTTTGAGTATTGGAGAAGTAGAGCATTTTTCAGACTTCCATTTTTTAATGTGTTTAAGTGAAATTTAGCACAGAAAAAAATAATGACATTTTAACAGGAAAAGGGAATTCAGTGATCAACAATATGTTCCCATAATCTTGTTAGAGGAACATGCAACTGTTAGGAGTCAACCATTTCAACACACCAGAGGTGAATTCACCAATCCCCTAAAGAAAAAAAATCATAGAATCATAGCTACTCAGCACTGTCAGTCATATTTAAAAAGAAAGTTGCAGCCAGTAAATTGCTTAAGCAATCTCTTCCAAGAGATCTTACTTTTTCCAAATTGCCTAATTGATATGCAGACATGATGAAATAAGGAACCGATGAGCCTAAGATGGTTGTTTAAATGAGTAAGACATTTACTTATTAGTCTCTTATTAGACATTTACTTATTATAGTCTTATTATGTAGAATACTCATACTTCTATGAGTATTTGTCTGCAGTGTCTGAAAATAAAACACATACTTGCAGATGATTCCTAAACCAAGCTTTTTTATTTCAACATAAAAATTGTCAAACCACTCCAGCAAGCTGAAAAGTATTTCCTGAACAAATATTTCTTCTCCACTTCAAGAAAAATGGAGGAAGAGTATTGAAGAAACAAGAGATGTCACTCATGTAATAAGACATATAAAGTATAGACAAGGAAAGGGAGGCTTAACTCTGCAAAAACACTGGGACAAGTAAAACTATTACAGTTGTTTTCAAAGCTGTGTTTGTATTTCAGTCATGTTCTCTCATTTTTCCTTTCTTTTTCTATCCCTGCCTCAAGCTAGATGAAACCTTTGGGGAAAAAAAACCCAAACATTTTCCACACATATATTCTGCATCGAGACAAAATAAAACCTGAAAAAGAACAATCACACTTCAAAATACTTGAAAAAATAAATATTTTCAGGTGACACATTTTTATGGTTTTTAATAGGGTTCTTAGTGGTATTTTTTTTCAAGAGTCATCGGTTTGACATGTTGCTGATGCTTATTTCATAGAACCAAATTAGGTTGGCTATAACCATGCTGAGAAGTTACAGAGAGCTCAGAAAAGAACATGTTCATAAGGGTGAAGAGTAACTGCCTGAACTTTCTGAGCTGCCAGACACAAAACAAGCAGCAACACAGCCAAAAGAAAATATCTTCCAGCTGCAAAATAAAAAACCCAAAGCCCAAATCTCTACTACAACACTGGAAATACAAACAAATGAGTGGGATTTTTTTTGCATGCTCTTATCATTACTGTATAGCAATAATGGCCAATTTAATCTCTACTAATTCAGCCATACCAGGAGACTCAATGAAAAAATTAACCCACATTACATCAGAACACAATTTGTTTCATCTTCCCAATGCAAATTCAATAACACCTTATACCTAAATTTGAGTTAGGTACCTTTTCCATTTCATTTAAGGAAGATTGACTAAACATTAGCCCAAATGTATTCCCTTTTATTTACACAGTTTAATAAGATTCCTACAGCTGATATTCAGCGTTTGCACTATGTAAGCAAAAGGACACATCTGTAGGATCAGTCTGAGATTTATCCTTAATAACTCTGAATCTGTTTAAAGTTTCAAGGCAACTATTAGCCAATGACACACTAGAACTCCTTAAAAAATAGCAGGCAGCTGGCAGATTTCAGTAACAAAAGATATACTCACAGAAAAACAAGCACATCCATTGAAAGAGGTAATTCTTAAATTTTGCCTGATGACTCACATGCTTTTTAGTATATTAAGTCACTGAATTAATCGAGAAAAGATTATAAAATAGTATTAAGCCAATTTCTTTTAATTCCCTTAACTAGCAAATAACATATTTCAATTCCAGCACCAAAAGGAAACTGAACTGAAAAATATTTCTAATATAGGCTCTTTTGGTAAACTATGTCTTGTGGTAAACTATTTTTCCTGCTATTCTTCATCTGTAATTGAATAGCAACTAAGAATTATTCTCTGATTATATAATCTTTACAATAACATATATATTAGAAAATGCTGCTGAGTGATATATAATAAAAATAATTTTTATCTTTAGATTCATGCTAGTAAAGTTCAAGCACATGAATTTTTAAAAATACAAAAACAAAAAACCAGAAAATTTCATTTCAAATATTCAAATTTCTCAGGATCCACTGACAACAAAAGTTAATGCAAACACAGAATGACTCAATGGTTGAATCTGGAAGGGAAGCTCTAGAGGTCATCTGGACCAAAACTCCTTATTTGTCCCCTGTGCCCACTGCCTCTTGGAAGGAAGAGAAATTTTACGTATTCACACTGTATGATCCACAAAATATGGCAAACATGTAGAAGTGTTGGTTACGGAACTCATGCTACATCTCTTTAGGCTTCCTTTTCAGTAGTTTGCTTTTTTCATCATGGTAGACTTAGACTCATTGTGTCGCTACTCATCCTCTCTCCCCCATCCTGAAGTGAAAGTAGCTTTCTAAAATAATACAGCACTCACTTTGAAGTTATGCTGTTACATATCGGTCTACCATTAGTGGTCCCTTGTACTGGAATCCTACCTTAGTTTCCACTTTTGTTTGTCACATTAATAGCAGAAAGCCAGTAAAAATTATATTGAGTACTTAGGACTAGGGCACCGACTGTGTTTTGAAACCTAAAAACAACGTGATATGTTTGTGACTGCACTAAAGTATCTCTCCTTAAACACTCCGAGGTCTTGAAATAACTTCAAACATGCTTCAAACTTGTTTTCAATATAACTGGCATTCAGATAAACTCACTCTTACCAAATATAGACTTCATTCATTAAGACAGTAGTTAACAATTATTTAATCACCGTCTTCTCACCTTGCCGTACAAGAGCTTAGCAGTACAACTCCAGTAAACTACTTATATTCCTCTGTGTATTCACACTGTTAAATATGTATAAAATTACTAAATACTTTTATTTGACTATAGAGAACATATTCTTATTTGTGCTTTAGTTTTGACTGCCACTAAGTTTATTAGTCAAAGAAGAACACCTATAAAAACAGAAACTAACAAAACATATTATAAAAAAAATATAAAAATTGAATGCTAACAAACAATCTAGATAGGCTAGATCATTGAAAAGTAATGTTTCCAACATTCAAACTACTAAAAGTGACCACTGAAACTGCAACAACATTTGGAATGTACAACCTTTATGGTTATTTTGCTAATTATTAGCATTCCTTCTTTATTAAGAGTTTAACACCTCTCAAAAAAAAAAATCCAAAGGAATGTCTCCTATCTTTTTTCCTTGTTTTTCACTAGAAAACAGCCTCCAAATCCAGGAGTATATTTAAAATTTACTATTTGCCAAGTTTCTATAAGCTAGGCTTTTTTTCTTTAAGTGGAAAGAGAACAAGATGAGAAGAGAGAAGCCATTCTTAAAAACATGCATTTTACTTGCTCTGCCCTTAGCTTCAAGGAACTCACTTCTGTTTTCTCAGCTCTTTTCTGATGACAAGTCATGTTGTGATAAGTCATATCAGGCTGCATCAGTCATGTAGCAAATACACTGAAATACTGAAAAACACTTTCTCCTCAAAGCCATATTTACAGCAGTAAAGAATTTAAAAGGAGTTTCATAGAAAAAAATAACGCCTGCATGGTCTAGAAAAAATGTATAGGAGTAATGGCCAATTTAATCTCTACTAATTCTGGTTATTCACTGGAGCTGAGCATAATTAATTTCTTATGCTTGTCCAAGAACAAATTTTTAGTCTGTCTTTTTGGTTTTGTTTTGTTATTTTAAAGCCATTGCATAATGAGGAGATGCCTCAAAACTGATATGCATAAGGCAAAACCAAGAGATTTGAGCAACAGATTTGTGCATACACAAAAGGAAATTTAGAAGATGTACAGTACCTCACATACTTTAAATATCTCTTCCACTACCTGGAAAAATGAAAAAAAAAATCAAGCATGCAATTAACATACAAGATGCTTTTAAACTTGGAGAATAAAGATCAAAAAACAACAGCCTTCATGCTTCATATAGGCAAGACAGCAATGATAATTAGAAGAGTTTTATAAAATTAGGATCAGTAAAACACATTGCTCCTGAAATGGATACCGCATACAACCTGACACGTCTGAAAAGGAAGAAAGCAGAGGAATTTAGGGGACTTGCACCTCCAGAAACCATAGGTGATGCAGAACTCATTCCCATGACAGGTAACATGATCAGAGCTGCATGTTCTTTTGCCCCATCTTACCGGGTCCACTCTGACAACTTCATCAAAAGGCCAGTGCTTTGAAACTTCCAAAAGAAACAATCCTGACAGAAGCTGTTCAGTTTCTCTTCCTTCAGAAAAACTCTTTGCAGCCTGTTGGAGTTATTATTGGCAAGGCAAGGCAACTTCTGAGATTAGTGACCAAAAAAACAGAAGCGTGGCACTACACTAAAAGATGAACTGATTAGATTAGTGCAAACATGTGCTACTTGCCCTAACATATGGGATATTTTTATGTCAGAATAAGGAACTGAAAAAAACCCAACCAACCAACTATTAATATTCAAAAAGCCTCCAAAATTCACATCAATTGCTTAAAATGTAGGGGTTTTGAACAGTGCATTTGCATATATTTACTTCCAGCTCTTCACATCTTTCAGGTTTTTGCAGCGAAGGCACTAATGCAATGATGACAGCTGGAGATCTTGAAATCGTTCGCATTCATACACCATAAAAGCAGTGCCAGGACATTTGACTCTGTGACTGGGGGGTAGAGATTTTAAGAAAACCAGACAAACAAGAATCACAAAACAGGATACTGCAATGGAAGCTTGTAAACTTCGGGAATCTGACAGTGCAACAATACCAAAAAGGAGCTGGAGTGTTTGGGGATGACATTGCTTTGCAAAAACAGAGCTGGATCAGTTTTGAGAGAAAAGAAACTACTTATAACAAGCTTCTGTAGTTTATAGTCTTGTGGTGGGTAAATAGCAGGGAAAAAAGAAAGAGTCAATGATGTCATCTGTCCAGTACAATTTCTGGCTTCACTAGAGAAGCCAATAAATAATTGGAAGCAGGTGAGCCATCAATATCACTTCTAGCATCCAGTTCTTGCTGTGCTGCAATTACTTGTTCTCAGAGACAGGTTCTACAGCCACGAACAAATATAGGCTTCCATTCCTCAAGACAGAGTGATTACTGATGGAGAAAAGGCAGCTGTACAATCTACAGATCATTTGTGTATTTTGCTGGGCACTCTTACTCATACACCCTGCTGAACAGTTTTCATAATCATTACAGGTCAAAAAATACTGTTATGATCTGACGGTAGAAATATTATGAAAAACATCAATGACTGCTGAGGAAGAGGTTAGTCACCAACAACTGTACAGTTTATTGCAACATCCTTTTCCTGGGCCTTGAGAGAGATAAAGTTGCCTCAGCCAGAATTAATCCCAGCATTGCTGCGAAGACGGATAACCTAAAACATCTTTTTGAAAAAGGCTCCTCCCTGCTGGATAACCTTTTCAAACATTACCTGCTTTATTTTCCCTTCCCAATCCTCCACTGTGTGCTCTCACTTATCCTTGCACCACTGAT
Organism: Chiroxiphia lanceolata; assembly: GCF_009829145.1. Lineage (NCBI taxonomy): Eukaryota > Metazoa > Chordata > Aves > Passeriformes > Pipridae > Chiroxiphia > Chiroxiphia lanceolata. Next base: position 57,624,681 of record NC_045671.1, on the reverse strand, counting down.
TTTTTTCTTACTCTTACACCACAAAACACTAAGAATATTATTCTATTGTATCTGGTGCAAAATATGGTCCTGATACATAACCAAGTAATATAAATAATTTTGCATCACAAAGTACTTGTAGGAGCAACCTGTGGATTTGTTTCCCTTCATCACTCAATTACTTACTGAGTCCATTTCACCTTCCAGCCTCAGGTATTTTCACAGAATCACAGAATATGCTGAGTTGGAAGGGACCCATAAGGATCATCGAGTCCAACCCTTAGCCTTGCACAGGACCATTCCCAAGAATCAACCACGTATCTGAGAGTATTGTCCAAACACCTTTTGAACTCTGTCAGGCTTGGTATTCAAAAAATCTCTTTTTATTGTCCTCCACATTTCTGGCCAGCTTCAACTCCAGCTGAGCTTTGGCCTCATGAATTTTCTCCCTACAGCAGCAAGTAGCATCTCTGAATTCTTTCCATGTCACTTGACCTTGCTTCCACCGGGTATATACCTTCCTGTTTTGCCTTATTTCCAAGAGAAAATCCCTGCTTAGCCAAGTTGGCCTTCTGCCTCACCTGCTTGACTTCCAACATTTGAAAATTGCTGCTTCTGTGCCCTTAGGAGGAGATGTTTTGAAAAGTGACCAGTACCAATGGACACCAGGAGCTGCACAAACATTTTCCCAGGGGAAATTACTTACTAATTAGAAATTACTTACTAACTCCTTGAGCAGTCTGAAGTCTGCTCTCGTCATCTCCAGAGCTGAGGTTTTGCTGGCACTTTTCCTCCTGTCAACAGAGATGTTAAACTCAATCACTTCATGGTCGCTGTGGCCAAGATGGCCACCAACCTCCACTTCACTCATGAGATCCTCTCTGTTGACAAGCAGCAGATCAAGGAGAGCATCTTTCTGAGTCAGTTCCCTTAGGACTTGTTCCATAAAGTTGACATCCAGGTTTTTAAGGAACCTTCTGGTCCAGCTTGTACCAGCTGTGTGATGCTCTCAGTTAACTTCTGGGACGTTCAAGTCCCCCTTAAGGACAAGGGCAGTTGGTTTGGAAGTGTCTTTTAGTTCTTCCAAGAATAATTTGTCCGTGTCCTGTCTGGGAGGTCTCTAGTAAACTCCCACGACAACATCTGCATTATTTGCTTGCCCCTTCATTCTTGCCCAGAGGCTCCCAGCTGTGTCATTGCCAACTGTGAGCTCTATACATTCTCATCCCTCTATTATACACAGTGCCACCACTCGCCTCTTCTGCCCTGCCTATCCCTCCTGAAGAGCCTGAAACTGTCTAACAGAGCATTCCAGTCACAGGACTCCTGCCACCAGGCTTCACTTATGCCAGTGATGTCACATCTCCAGGACTGAGCCAAAGCTACAAGCTGCTCTTGTCTGTTCCTCATGCTGTATGCATTGGTGTAGAAGCATTTCAGGTGTGGTACATTGTATCCAATATCTCATGAAACAGATTGAGGGATCCCATTAGTGCTCACTTCTTCACGTTTTGGCACACCATCCCATTGCTCATCACTGTCGAGCCTGATTTTGTCCCTTTCCCTCTTCCAAGATAGACTGAAGCTCTATCAACAAGCTCCTGTTTTAGAACTCTAGGTAGAACCACCTAGAGATCGGTGCATCCCATCAGATGTCAGCAGACCAGGTGCTGAATAGATTATCCCATGGTCAAAAACCCCAAAATTTTTCCGATTACACCAACCTTGGTGCCACTCATTGACCTGATGAATCTGCCTGTTCTTATCAATATTATTTCTAGTTACAAGAAGGATCGAGGAGATTACTACCTGTGCTCCTTATCTTTCTACCAATTGTTGCAGGGCCCTGAAGTGTTTTTTGGTTGCCCTCAGACTTCCCTTTGTTATTTCATCACTGCCAATTCAAACAACCAATAGCATATAGTAATCAGGGGGCCTTATTAGACTGGAAAGTTTTCCAATAATGTTGTTTACCCAATCCCCTGGGAGACAGCAGACTTCCATGTGAGTTAGGTCCAGTCTGCATATCAGGCCCTCTGTTTCCCTTGGAAGGGAGTCTCCTAACACAACTACCCTTCTTTTCCTGTTAACAGAGGAGGTCTTGAAGTGGGGTACATGTGGTGTTGCTTTATGAGGCCCCACTACCCCAGAAGGACCACTGTCCATATCATTAGTTGTCTGGCCTTCTAGTTCCAGAGTCTCATACCTGTTGTAGAAGGTACCAGTCCTATCTGTCAAATTTTGAGGAGGAGGAGGGACCTTCCTTCTGGTACGTGCAGTGACTCATGTCCAGCCTTCATTTTTAACAGACTCTTGACTAACAGTCCTTGGACTAATTACCCTGCAGGGTTCTGAGTCCACACACACAAAACCTTGGAGGCCTGGTTGTAAGCTCTGGCTGACCATGAAGCAAAATTAAACAATTGTGTACAGACCCTCTCAGCTGCTGTTTTCCATTTTGCCTTTTCCTCCTGAACTAAAATATTTCACTTCTAGAACTTAAAAGGCCAAGTCCAATTCACTTTACTGTCCTCATTCCACACAGGGCATGCAACACTTCAACACTTCAGATCTGCTTCCCACATAGCATAGCATCCACTTGCTCACAAGAGAAACATATTCAATGAAAATAGTGTAGTTGTTCAATATAAAACACTTCTGTGGTGGTTTGGAAAACCTTTTCTCTGGGGTAGTAATGGTTTGCCCCACTGATAATACTGGACCAATCAAAAGTCCACATGTGCCCTACAAAAATTACATATCCACAGAAACGGAAGAGAAGGTGGTGAAGATAGTTTAGAAGGTAGGTAGCCATGATCTGAGCCAGGAGGAAGCAGGGGGCCAGTGAGCCCCTCTGGGGGCCAAGGGCCCCCAGCCCCCAGCTGAGGCTATGGGAGAGCCAGTATAGTGTCAGAGCTGGACCAGGTCCTGTAATCAAGAGTTGGAAGAGTTCCCTTACTGTCATCAGCAGCAGAAGACATTGAAAGTGGCAGTGAAGCAGTCCTGAACAGAGACAACGGTGGCTAAAAGCCAAAAAGACAGCCAGTACCAGTGAGATAATGTAAAGCCGGCTGAGAGACGCAGAGATGTTCCTGCAGGAGGGAGAGCTGGCAACAAAACGGAGGAAAACTCAACAGGGCTGTTTCGGGGGTAAGACTGTATTACTTTCCCAAAACCCAGAGACCTCCTGAAGAGGAGGGCTGGACTTCCAAACCCTTAGGGAGTCCCAAAATGCAGCAGCAGCTAGAGAGAGAGAGAAAGGAGTTGAAAAACTCGGAGTCGTTCTGAGAGCTGAACCAGGACGGAATGCGGAGGAGGTGGCCTTGCCCTCCACTGCTGCTGTTGCTGCTACCGCTACCATGCTGGCAAGCAGAGGAGCTCTGATAAGACCGAACTGAAAGCTGCCTTAAATGCTCTAACCCAAGAGAAGTGAAGTTCTCCAAGGAAAATCCTCCGAAGGCTCGGGCTTGGAGTTGGAATTTCCACTAAGTAAGAACAAAAATCCTGACTGCCATACTTAAATCTGCTGCCTCAGAAAAATGAAAGACACTAACCAGTGCCACAAAAAACTGAAATGAAGGAACTGTGGCCTGAGGAGTGACAGAAAGACTTTTTTCTTCTTAGACTTTTATTGAAGGAAAAGAAGAATTTAATTTAATGTAAATATATATATGTATGTAAATAAACCTTTGTAAATACTTTCTCCTTCCCCCAATACTGAATAGTTGTGCTTTGTCTGAAAACTCTCCACATGAAGTGAGGAAGATATCAAGTCCATGCCATCACTAAACCCTCTCACAGGGGCAAATTGTGGGAGGGGACTTGAACTTAGAAATTGGATTCTTGGGAGTTTCAAACCACCACAACTTCTTAAGGGAAGGGACCCAAGGAACCTCACATAAAATTTTATAATTGCCATTTCTTGTCTATTTCTGAAATTTATGCATTGTACTCTTTTGTCTTTCATTTTAGCTGTAGGTTCTCCTCACCTCCACTGTTCCAGATACTTGTGCCTTACCATGCTGATATCAGGGGGCTTTCAAGTCAGTCAAATATCAATAGAATTCACTTTGGATCACACAAATAATTTAAAAATCACTTTTTTGGAAAAAAGTGTGACATGATAGATTTAACATTGTCTTCTCTTTCCTCTCAGGTGTCAATGTTTTTCTTACAAAGACTCTGAATACAATATTACTCTGGATGCTCACTTTTAACAGCTGATTACTATCAGACCCATTAAAATAGTAGTTTTGTACTAATAACCACAACCTTCCATCTCTGGAGACTAGATTATATTTTAGGCAAGTCAGAGTAAGCTTCATGCCCTAAGAAAGTCTCTTAGCTCTCAGCATAAATACCATCATAATGCACTGACTGTTCAGTGCTCTTACTGAGTGTTAGAGTCCAAATTGCTTCTGCAAGGAAATTTGAAATGTCCCTCTGAAGCTGCAACAAAGCATTCTCCCAAAACCTGCTCCTTATGTATGACAACCTAAAACTAAATGCCCCCCTGGACATTCAAACACTTAAGATGTCTCACTGCAAATTAAAAAGTTAAAGCATCGTTAACATTTAAACCAACAAATCATTTATCAAATTGCAAGAAAGAAAATATTTATGGATTAATTACAAAGTTTTCTATGACACTAATACCATTGAAGGGGAGAGAGGGAAAAAACTTGAATCACATCAAAAAAGAAAGCAGCCATGTATCAGTCCAATCAAATTTGTGCTATTCAGCTACTCACCCAGCAGGGTTTGTATCAGACAGCAAAAACAAAGGAAAGATCCTAGTGCCTCCATACTGCTTTGAATTAGGTAAAAAATATACTATAATGTTCTAAACCAGCACCTCATTGATAAGACATGATTCCAATTTCTTTTTTTTTGCTAATAAACAGGGAATTCTTACATTAAAAACCAAAACAAACAAACAAACACACACACACAGGAAAAAAGCAGTTTTACTTATTCCAGTCATCAGTGGAACTTCTATTTTAGAACAGTTTCATGTTTTCTGAATTATGAAAAGAAGTTGTACCACACCTTGCTTTCAGTATCTGGGTTTCCTAGAAAAAAAAGTCACCTATTAATCGAACACCCCAATCTGTTGTACACTCCATTTACGCTCTGTGGTGGGAACAGATGCCTAAGCACTGTCAGGTCAGCTGTAGGGTGGCCTCTGTGAGGAGAGACCAGGGCTACTCTGTGCTAGCACAGTTGTTCCAGCCAGCTCCAATGGCTCCACCACAGAACACAGCTGAGCCCAGTAGCTAAGATCATAGACTCATCAATTGTTTGGGTTGAAAGAGACCTTTAAAGGTCAGCTAGTCCAACTTCCCTGCAACGATCAGACACATCTTCAATTAGATCAAGTTGTTCAGAGCCTTATCAACCTGACCTTGAATGTTTCTAGTGATAGAGCATCTACCACCTTTCTGAAAAACCTGTTCCAGTGTTTACCTATCCTCATTGCAAAAAACTTCTTCCTTATAGCTAATCTAAATTGACCTTCTTTTAGTTTAAAACCATTACCCCTTGATCTATCACAGAATCACAGTGTATTCTGAGTTGGAAGGGTCCTACAAGGATCATGAAGTCCAACTCATAAGTGAATGGCCCCTACAGGGGATCAAATGCACAACCTTGGCATTATTAGCACTGTGCTCTAACCAACTGAGCTTATCTCAGGGTCAATCTACTGCTACAGGTCCTGCTAAGAGATGTTCCAGTTACTGCAGCAGATATTCCCCTGAAGCCTGTGGTGCAGACCATGGTGAGACAGCCTGTCACCCTGGAAGTCCAGGGTGGAGCAGAGGTCCACATGCAGCATGTGGAGGACCCCATGCCACAGCAGGTGGATGAGTCCTGAAGGAAGCTGCAGCCCCTAGCAAGCCCACGCCAGAGCTGGCTCCCGGCAGGAGCTGCAGCCTGGATGCCACACAGCAGCAGGTTTTCTGGCAGGACTTGTGACCCATACGGGACCCATGCCGAAGCAGTCTGTTTCTGAAGGAAATACAGATCCCATGGTGAGTACCCAAGCTGGATCAGGGAAAGACTGTGGGGAGACAGGACAAGAGATCATGTATTAGGAATTGCCTGCAAATCCCATTACCCATTCCTCTGCACCCCTTGGGAGAAAGATGAGAACAGTAGGGAATAAAGTTGAGTTTGGGAAGAGGAGAGAGTTAAGGGAAAGGTGCTTTAGGTTTTGCCTTTGTTTCTCATTATCCTACTCTATTTTTAATTGGAAATAAATTAAATTAATTTCCCCAAGACTGTTTTGCCTGTGATGGTAATTGCTGGGTGATCTCCCTGTCCTCATCTTGAGCTTCTTCATCCTATTGTCTCCCCTGTCCTGGCGAGGAGGGAGAGTGATAGAGCAGCTGGCAGCCACCCTAGGTCAACCCACCAAAGCTTGTTTTCTATCTCAGCCAAGTAGATTTGCCATCATCAGAACAACAGAAGAATAAAATAACAGAATCACTTTAATAGAAATCTTAGCATTTTAACTTTTATAGAATAAGTTGTTGAGTTTTCAAAGGGAAAATATTTTATAAAGCATGGACTAAAGTAATTTTAGTATTTTTAAAACTGAACTGTCATTAAAAAATCCAGAAACCTCTAAAGTCATTGCAATTCTCTTATCTCAATCAAGGGCCAAAAAAAGAGTAAGAATACAACCTAAATCATCCAGGCAGCTAAGTGGTCACTGGAGACAAACTTATTCAGCACCTAATGAGGTAAAATTAGGAAGAGTAAATCAATCTAAGTGTCTTTTAAAGAACAGTCCACAAGTAACTACTTTTTCACAAAATTTCTGGTTATCATCAAAATCAGAGAAGCACAGACTTTGAACCATCAAAGATGACTTCGGACCACAAAAAAAAATTACATTTTTAATTCCTTTCTCCCAAAATTATAATTTAAAAAAATAGCAGATTTATACCTAATAAATTTACACTGATAAAGAAAAGGAGAATGTAGTCTCTATTAGAAGAAAACCTTTCAATTCTAGCACTGCCGTTAGAATTTCCTTAGACTTAGCACCAACTGTTTAGACTTTCCTTCGATGGTAGGTTCTAATAAACTAGATATAGAATTAGGAAACTGTATCAATTATTGAAACATGTCCTTACCTTGATTTTACCTATAGGCTTCAAAATTCCATGTGTGACAAACTGCAGCATTTTGCTACTGTAAGAAATAATTCCTGCTAAGAACCATAAGCTTTTTCATATTTTTATTGAAATTAAGAATGAATTACCTTTTAATTCAGTTTCAAATTAATGACAAATTCATGTCTGAAACAGTAACATCTATGGTAGAAAATTAAGAGCCTTCTGAATGTCCAGAGTTTCTTACAGTAGAAGGGAATCCTAGTTCCAACTACCCATCACAAAATCCTTTGTATACTAATGACAAATTAACATCTGAAGTTTTAAATAGGAATTATAGCCAATTTCCTGGTGTACTTCTGTTCCCTACACACACTGCAGGAGAAGCGGCAGAACAGTGGCATCAGCAGTTCTGATAATGTATAGGAGGACAGCTCTAACAATTAATGAGGTCCATGAATTGAGTGCTTGGGACTAAAAGGATTTCCTTGGACTACATACAACTGTGGACAATGATCACACAGTCAGAATTTTGTTCTGATTAATAAACTTCTACATGTATCAGCATTCTGCAATACTCTATTAAGCAATTACCAGTTATGAGAAGACAGCTGCTGAGGACAATACCATTCTTGGTCCCTGTGCTAGCCATTTAGCCATTCAGATGTTAATGAGAATTCTGGATTAAGCTGCTATAAGATCTAGTGACTTATACGGAGTGTTATTCCTTATCCTCAGTATTACAGAGATTTCTTGATTTCTCTTTGTTTTAATAGGTGTTGATGCTTTCCTGCTCCATGTTCCATGTCTGGATGATCTTAGAAAATAGAACTTCTTAGATTTAATCACCTTCCCAATAGTCCTGCACAGGTTATTCGCATCACGTAATTGCTTTTACCACTAGGAGGTGAGAGAACCAGACAACTTAGTTCCACCCAATGCTGACAGTAACTTCACACAGATATTTCAGCCATCTTCCATCTATTCCAACTGTTAAGAGTGCTCTCCTTTCCCTGGAAGCCTTTTTTCCCTTTTCTGCTCCTGTTCCCTCTCACCTATTGATTTGACTCTGCCTGTATAAATTACTAACTAACAAAAACTAAAAAATACTTCAATACAAACTGATTAAAATATTGTCATTCTATGGAAGAGTTCAGCAAGTGCAACAAACTTCATAAATTGCAGTTTATTTTAAGTTTCAAGAGAACAAAAATAACTTTCATCTTGATCAAAACCAAAAGGAACTGCAGTTGGAGAACCCCTGAAATGTGCAAATGAATACCCTGTGAAGTATTGTAAGCAAGTTTGTGATACTGACTATTCAATCACTGAGTTGCAAGGACAGTGAAAAGAGATTGCCTGGAAAGGAAAGATGATTTTAATAGAAGGAGAAATGATTTTCTTTTTGTTTGGTTGGTTTGGGTTTTTTTGTAATTATAAGCATAAAGAAAGGGAGAAAGAAACAGTGAGGAACAATTAAGGAAAATCAACTGGCTCTAGAAAAGAGAATGAGTATACGCTACATTATAAACACATCATCCTTATATACACACAAACACTAAGAGATCTTTTTAATGAGTTTCTCAGCAAACATTGCTTCAACGAGGTTTAGCAATTGCTAACATCTAAATTATTTTTTAAATTAAAACTTAGGTTTCTTACTTTGTGATCAGGATTTCGTCTCATGATGTAATTTATAATTTAAGGTGTATAGGTTGGAATTTCTGCATATAACAACATTAAGAACAAAATCTTTATGAATAATACTTGAAATATAAACATTGGCTCCCCTCTAATCTTTCCGGTTAGACAATTATTCTGGTCAGAATAAAAAGAAAAAAAAAGCTACAAAAATTTTTCTCCAAATTCTGGTAATCCTTCAAAGAGGGCCAGACTTGTCAGAGAGGTATTGTAGAGCCCAATGCAGGACAAGAGTGAATGTAGGACACACACACACCTGAGTGAACCCTGCATCAATCACCACTGAGGGCACGGTTTTGGCACTGTCCCTACCTGCCCACAACAATCTCATTTTCACATGTATCTATTATCTTATTGACCTTCTTATAAACTATCAGATTTTGACCAACACAGACCCTAATTTTCTTTTAAAATTGTAGGTCTTGTCCTTCAAGAAGTCTTCTAGAGTCGAAGATCTGATGCTTTACCCATGTGGAATACCACAGTGGGGTTTGAAGACAAACCCGCAAATGTTTAGCCTAACTCATTAAGACAGAAAAGGCATGACATTGGTTTATGAAGAATTAGGAAAGATCAGCGCTACATCAAAATCCCAATTAACTCTAAGAAACCCTTGACAGAAGGGTGACATAAGATAATGACAATACTGTTTCAGTCCAACTGCACTGACCTTTTGATACAGTTTAATGCTTATCATCTTCGGTGGGACTTGTATTTCTGAGACAATTCATGCAGATATTTCTTCTTTTTATTTTGAGCACGCATGAATACATAATGAGAGAGTGAGCCATAGAGAGGAAACAGACCCTGGCAAATTTAGTGCATTAAATCCTAGCACTCCTCTCTATTTATAGAGAGGAATGCTCATAGTTGTAAGGCTTCGCTTCAAAAGCTTGAGTACAGTGGACAGTCCCTGCAGATGTGGCTGTTGGGTAACGCACGGTGAAGAAACATGATGCATTTGAACAAGACTAAGCAATGTGTTGATGTGTTATTTGTACAAGCTCTCTGTTCAGTGAAGGAGTAGGTTCTAAATGGTATAATTTAAAAAGCAGATAGGGCTGGTATAAACTACAGATCTTGCATGTACTGTAATGCTTCCATTTATTGGAAGACAGATCTGATGGATGCTACAAGAGCAAACTTTCAAGCTCCTGGAAGGAAAAAAATTGCAATAATTATCCATAAAAGCTTAGTGGAAAATTTTCTTCCATTGGTTCTATTAAAAAGTAATTAGTGCCTGTGCAACTGTCAAAAATTAGCAATTAACATTACTACATAGGAGAACACTCGCACTTAATCTGGTTAGTGTTCTCAAGGAACTCTCTAATGCACTAATGCTATCTGTCTATCTATCTATCTTAGGTATTTAGATGGCTCCTATTACTATAATATACAGGCATTTAACAATCTTTAGTGCAGTTATTTTTACAACACCCCATTGAGGTCACGAAATACAGTCAAACCAAGTGCACAGATGTGGACCTGAGTTTAGGCTATAAAGTTACACAGAATTTCATTTACAAAATCCTTTGTCAGGAGATATTTCCACGTGCACTATACTTGTCATGAAACATAAAACTAAGTCAACAAAGGAAAAATTATTAACTTCAGAGTTTAATTTCAAATTTAAAATCAAATTCAGATATTAAAATGGTTTTCAAGAAAAAAATTTGCTGAAGCCAAAGTTTAAAGCCATAGACAGGAGTAATTTTGGAAGTTTGCTGTAGCAACAATCCCTACTTCCAACTGAATTTAAAACTAATTCTTATTCAGCTAATGAAACTGGAAAGATGGTCTTCCTAGCAGCTGAACAGATGCACATGGAAGGACATCAACAGTTGAGCAAGACAGTTGAAAAATGTGCTGTGAACATGACAGACCTTCAAAACCGTCACAGTGATCATCTAGAGAGGTGACTAAAAGATCCAAAAGAAACCACATTTAAAACAAACCAAACAGGTAAGACAGAGAGTGTATTTGTGCATGTGCGCACATAAAGAACAGCCAACAGTACACACGTATCAAAACTGTGCTAAACTCTATTTTGCTTAAAAACCCTAACCTAAAAACACAGAAACTAAAAATCAACAAAAGACCAATTTAATCTGTTTTTCAGTTTCAACTGATGACTTAGGCATAATTTTAGCTATATGTAACCTAGCAATTTGTCACTTCTAAATCTAACAAAACTTAAACCCTCCCCTTCCCATCTTTCCAAGCTGTGAAGAGCCTTGCAACATATGCAAAACAAAATACATCATTGCCTTCTGGTTTATGCTGCAACACAATTCAGGACTGAAAAACATTTTGGAGCAGTAGCTAAGCAGTGTCTTCCCTAATGGTGTATTATACCACAAGTTGTGTTGCCTTTAAAAAAACAAAAAAACATAGATAATATCCAGTGAAAGAAATAAGGAACTACCATAAAAAGATAAAAAGAGGAAAAGATTCATATCTCTATTTTTAGTGTCCTTTTACTGCATAAAAAGTACACTACAAGAAAGCTAGATCCATCGTGGAAACAAAGTAGAGTGTCTTACACAGTTCATCTATGGGAAGAACTTCCTTTTTTGCAATAGGCTTATGTTTTTTATAAATTTCCATTTACAATTTTAAAAAGCATCTACCTTAGTTCCCTGATGCCTTTGCTTAATGAAAATTCCAATAAAAAAGTGTAATTAGTCTCTTTTCACAGTACATGTGAAGAACAAGCAAATTGCACTTCCTTATTTTTTTTTTTAACTCTCTTCTGAAAGATCATTCATAATTATAGAATAAAAGATTCTCTTTGAGTGTCATAGTATGATTAAAGGTGATTATTGATCAAGTTAACATAGTAAAATATTTTCTCAAGGCATGATGAATTTTTAATGAAAATAATTTAGATCATCTTCGAGAAATAAGATAGAACAGGACTGAAATTTAAACAAGGAGATTTATATAGTTTAGACTGTAGGAGAAAAAATAATATAATGGTAGTACAAAATGTTGATTTAATAACACTATGCAATTCAGATCATTTAAAATTATTGTTTACAGTTACTTTATTCAGTCATAAGTAGAAATATTTCCATAGCCTGACTAGACTCCTCAGATCCTGATACACTTTTAAAATAGCTAGTTGCTTATACTTGATGCCTTTGTGACCAGTGAGCATTACATGAGCACTACAAGATCCTTCTGCAAAAGCGTTTCCAAGAACTCAAAATAATGAGAATAGAATCACTGAATCATAGAACGGTTTGGTTTGGAAGGGACTTTAAAGGTCATTTAGTTCCAACCCCCTGACATACACTGGGGCACCTTCCACTATACCACATTGTTCAAACAGAAGGCTGAAATCTCTTCCCCAAAATACAGTCAGCTTTTTGGTGGTATTTTCTCCTGATTTTGACAGTACTTCAACTGAAAACAATTAACGAATAGACAAACTATTACACTTCTTCATAATTGAGTTAACTAATTTCAGCTAGCTGTGGATTCATTTTGCGTAATCCATCTCAGAAATTATGAGTATCAGTACCTCATTTCAGTTAGGGATTTGTTTCTAGATGTTGGTTTCAATATATGTTTCAGTTTTCCTAATCCACTTAAATTAATGCAAACTTTACATGCCTTTAGTGTCCTTTCTACTGAATTCTAAAGCCTAAAAATTTGGGCAAAAGTTAGGGTAAATGGGCCAAAATTAGAATTTTAGTTGGAGCCCCTGGCACATATATTTGTGGTCCAGACTAGGACTGCACAGCACTTTCAACATAAGACCCACCTGACTGAACAGAAAAGGTCAAGCTGGCCCGAGACTATACCAATATCTTCTCTTATGAGAGTCCTGGATCACTGTGTTAGAAGATACCATAGCAATAGAGACTTTAAAAAGCCTTAAAGGGTGGCAAGGGGAAGATCCAGTAACCAATTAAAAAAATTAATTTCAAACGTACCCAAATCTTACCCCTGCCTCTATTATCTAGCTTGGTGGCACCACAGGAAGTCATTGCCACCAAAATTGTACCTACGTTGCAGATGTGTGCTTCTTATTTTCTGACCTGAAATAGTCATATCTGATTTGTCAAAGATAAACCTATTTCAGTTGAAGTAAGGAGATCCATAAAGCCCTTAATACACTGAAAATGAGGGGTTTACTGTTTCATATTTGGCATCCCCCCAGTCTTGTGTCTGTGAACTGGAGACACTACCCACTCACCTCATAGCAGTATTATGAAAATGAATTCATTAAACATCTATAAGACTTTCCAGCATCATAATAGCACATCACAGAAAAGGTCAACAGAAAATTAATTCTTCATTCAGAAAAGCTCTAAACATCATGCTATGTATAAGGCATGGGCTATTACACCAAGTAATTATAACGACATAGTACCACACAGCTAATTACATAGTAAGTATGAACCATCACAAAATACACCAAGGTGGAGTCCTATATAAAACAGCTATGGGAATGCAACTGAAAACTCCATCAAAACCAACTAAGAAACCATTTTAATACAAACCCTAAGCTTATGTTGCATCTCCTAGTTTAAAAGTGAACAAAAACAGGAGAAAAGACCAACTCCGTCATTTGGCACCATGCTGATAGTTGAGATATGTAGATCATTTTAGGGCCTCTGGCACGCAAAGAAACAAGAGAATTGACACTCATGATATGAACGATATGAAAGACTGATGTACCTTTCACTAGAGGGTTTCACCCACTTAGAGATGAGAGTCCAGGATCCTGGGAGCCTTTTCATTCAGCCCTCTGAAGAAAAGATCTTTAATACATAGATTCAGCTCAAAATTCTTAAACTTGGCATCTTCTTTCCAGAGCCCTCTAACACGCACATCTCAGGACACAGCTTTATCATTGTATTAGTTTTTCACTTACGGTCATTTTTCCACACTCTTCTAACAACCTTTATGCAAAGGTAAGTTGTACATACAATTTAGGTACATCACAGCATCTTAACCCCAGTTTGTCCTGAACCTTCTCCTTTCATGTGAGCGACGCATCTCTCCACCAAGTTAGCTCAGGATAGTGGCATGGCCTACTGAGGGAAGGAGGAGAAAAAGAATCAAACTTGTTATAGCAGCTCAGAGGGAACATTTACATCCCCTGGTCCTGTCAGACAGGCTTCCGTGATCAAAAAACTATACTCTAGCAAAGGCTAGACTTCTTTGCTAGAGTACAGAAAGGATGTGAAGGGGAGGGCTGGGGGGAGGGAAGCTTTCAAGCATGAAGATGACAAGTATGATCAAACCCATAACATTTTCCCATGCTTATTGCTCTAAAGTAGAGTAGCTACTTAGTCTAAAAGAAAGGGTTTTTTAAAAAATAATACCAGCATGATATGGAATTCAGAATCAAAAAATTCTGTCTGAACTATCTGACCTTTACAAAATAACTGAAGGCCAGATTTTATACTGGGAAGCACCTGGCAATCTAGTGATGTGTTACACTTTCTGCAAGATTATGTTTGTCTACAAAACAAAATGAAATTAACAAAACCAAGTTAACTCTTCAGAATGGCATTTTATGCATTTGTAAATATACCCAGCCATTTTGGACAGTGATCCTTTGACATGAACATACAGCAACCCACAGCAAATTGGTCCTTCATACATTATTTTACTCCACTGATAGAATAGGTTTGTACCAACATGCAAAGACAAATGATTAATGTCACTCCCTCATAGAAGAAAACCACTTAAATTGCTGTCTTCAGCTACTATTACTCTTTCTTCTAATCGGGTATGCTGATATAACGTTTCCCAGAGCCTGAAAAACCTTACCAGAAGTCTGCTGGACTGGGGAGAGGGGTGGGAGGGGAAAAATTGGTAGAAAGGAGATTCCAGTTCCAATATGGTCATGGTTTCACTCTCTAGCCATTGTTTCACAACAGATGAAACCTAACCCTCAAGGAAGACAGGAAACATTGAGGAAGTTCACTGCCCTGATGAGAGAATTAAGGTATTGCCACAAGACAAAGCAGGCTAGGACACCTAATGGTAGTTAATTAGAAGCATTACTTTGTCTTAGAACAAGCATGAAATTTAAGTGATGTAAACAGCCTTTGTTTACTCTAAGATGTAATAAGAGAGGAGAAAAGAAAAAGGTATTTTGAAATATGCTTTTGAAGAATAATCATGGTCTGAGAAAACAGTCAGAGAAAAATTCAGAACTACCATATATGCTTTCTTAATCATGCACAATGCAAGAATAATCTGATGTTCAAATATCCAAACAACAAAATATTAACAAAAGAATCCTGAAAGAAACAGAAACATGCATAAGTCTACAAATAACAATAAGTGACTACTACTGTGGAAAAGTCAAAGTGGACATATTCCCTCATGAAAATAAGAGTGGCAATTTAAGGTGACTAAGAGGAAGTTTTTTCAGGAGGTGGGGAAAAAATAAAACCAAGAATGGCAAGGACAAAGAATAACGAGGATAAATTTCAGTGAAAATCTTTCTGAAGCTGTATTCCTGACATTTCAGATTTCCTTGCCAGATCACACAGACATTACTCAGACTCTGAAGATCAATATCAGTTTCCTTCACTTTGTGTCTTGCCTTTCTCAGCTCATCTCTTTGCATGTTCAACTTCTGCAATATAAATTACTGTAGCAATAATTTAACACCAGTGTTGTAACCAATGTTTCTTAAAAATGCTTAATAACAATTAGTCTTTGAACTTATCAGACCAACTAAACCTGCAGAATCTACTTTGTTGTCCAGTACTCATTTGCTGGCATTGGCACTTCCCAACTCCAAATATGTCCATTAACACCTGCAACATTGTTATTGCTGATGGTAATACACAAGTACTCCTGAGGGTGAAAGCAGACATATCCTTGTCAACCAGCCACTGCTTCAGTAAAACTTATACTTGCAGACCATTTCAGACCCTGCAAAAAGGGCAATAATAGAAATTAATCTGGCACATAATGACAGTAGATCAACATAATTAGACTTTAATAAATAATTTTAAAAACCCAAACATAAAGAGGTTTTGTATTTAAAAAACTTAGATGTTGACAGGCTATAAGGGACTAACAAGGTTAACTGAGATGCTCATGAATCTAAAAACAGAGAAGAATTGTTGAAGTAAAAGTACAACACCAATCAGAAATATCACAGCCATTCACTTCCAGAACTAACTTGGTTTGAAACTACCTCAGAGAGCACACAGAACTAAAAAGTCTACTGTGACTTCATGAAAATGAAGACTGTACAATAAAGAAGAATATGCTGTTAAAGAGATAATTAACAACTTGAATTAGATTTTGCAACTGATATTAAGTAGTGAAAGGCTCCATAGAATCATAGAATCACTAAGGCTGGAAAATACTTTTAAGATCAATTTCTACTGGCAAGCTATGTCCTCAAGTACCATATCCACATGGTTTCTGAGCACTTCCAGGGATGGTGACTTCACTCCCTCCCTGGGTTGTTTGTTCCAAAGCTTTACAACTATGTAATGAAAAAATTTTCCTAATATCTAATCTGAACCTTCCCTGGTGCAACTCTTGTCTTGTCACTTGTTACCTGGGAGAAGAAACTGACACCCACCTGGCTACAATCTCCTTTCAGGCAGTTGTACAGAGTGATAAGGTCTCTTGAACATCCTTTTCTTCACGTTAAATAACCCTAGCTCTCTCAGCTGCTCCTTACAAGACTTGTGCTCCAGACCCTTCCCTAGCTTTGTTCCCCTTCTCTGGACTCACACCACCATCATAAGGTCTTTTTTTAAGTGTGGGGACCAAAACTGGACACAGGACTGAAGGTGTGGTCTCACCAGTGCCGCGTACAGGGAGACAATATTTTCCCTGGTCCTGCTGGCCATACTATTTCTGATAAAGGCCAGGATGCCATTTATCTTCTTGGCCACCTGGGCACAATATTTGTTTATGTTACGCCACTGTTAGCCAGCACCTCCAGCTCCTTTTTGGCTTGGCAGCTTTCCAGCCAAACTTCCCCCAGCCTGTAGCGCTGCATGCGGCTGTTATCACCCAAGGGCAGAACTCAGCATTTCACCTTGTTGAGCCTCATACCATTGGTCTTGGCCCATCTACCCAGCCTGTCCAGATCCTTCTGCAGAGTCTTCCTATCCTCCAAAAGATCAACAACTTGATGTTGTCTGCAAATTGACTGAGTGAGTCCTTGATCCCCCCATGCAGGACATCAGTGAAGATATTAAACAGCACTGGCCCCAACACTGAGCCCTGGGGAACATGACATGACTAGCCAACAGTGACTCCATTCACCATCACCCTCTAGGCCTGGCCAGTTTTTCACTCAGAAAAGAGTACACCTGCTACGTTCCTGAAGAAGCCAGTTTCTCCAGGAGGACACTGTGGGTGACAGTGTCAAAGGCTTTACTAAAGTCTGGGTAAACAACATATATACGGCCTCTCCCTCATCCACTAAACCAGTCACTTGGTCACAGAAGAAGATGCTGAAGAATTGAGATTGTGTATCACCTGGAGAAAAGGAGGCTCAGAGGGGACCTATTCCTTTGTTCTACAGACTGGAAACCCACTAGTTCACAGAGCTCTGCACAGAATGGCAGAGTGACTCTCTCTACACAGAATGACTCTCTCTACACAGAGAGTCATCACAGAATGGCTACCACCAGGCAACTTCAATGCAACCTCAGGATGTAGGAAAACAGATAGTTCCAGCAAAGATAAGCAACACTGTGCAAAGCTCTGACTAGACCTCACCTACAGGATCGAACGCATTTCTATGAAGACCAAGTCAACCAAAATAGAGATAGAAAAGATCTGTTCCACCAAACGGAGAGTCTACCAAAATAAATAAAAGAATATATTCTTTACTAATGTACCAACGTAGATGTACAGCAAGATGAAGAAATATTAAAGAGCTACCAGAGCTGAGTGTCAACACTAGCACAAAGAAACCACAACAACCTAGGTGTTTTTATTAATTTGTCATTATTTGTTTGCCCACTGAAGTTTTTTGGCCTAGATTAAAGAGTTTCCAGCCACAAAAGCATTGTACTATGCCCCCTGTCTGTATCAACTGGCAGTCTGCAACAGAAAGCATGTGAAGACTCCAAGAATATCTCCTTCACCAGAAGAAAATCTTAAAGACATATCCATCTGCTAGGGTGCTACATCAGAAGAAAGTAAGATGCTGACATCTTGTCCTCTAGCCATACAGGCAACCAAAGTCTAACACTAAGTTCTTCAAGGAAAAATTCCACAGCATTCTACAAGTCTATAGTTACCATACAGAAAGCAAGGAAACAATTTAATCTGTTCAAAATAGACATTTAATTATCAAAAAAACTACTTGTTCAAGATTTAATTGCAGTGTATTAACATTTATGTAGCAGATAACTATGTTTCATTATGTACAAGAAACCATGCAAACAGGGAAGATATATCATATCTGTAATTCACAGTGACAAAACTGATGCCTCATTCTTGATTAGTAAATTAAACTGAGAAATAACAGATGAACACGGCACAAGTACTCTGCCTTGATTTTTAGAAAATTAAGCCTCAATAATGTTTCAAATTCCCTCTGGGCCTTGCCACTCTTTCAAAAGATAGTGATAAAAAACCAAAAGTAATTTGAAATGCTGTCACATTATACCAGGATGTTATGAGATGTCACTCTAAGAAGTGGTGAAAACTAAACAAAAGCACACTTCACATTTAGCACATGATCCACAAGATCTTCCTTCTTTTCATAATAGATTGTTATTAACTACAGCTGATGGCATAATACAAGGCATCAAGTCAAGGTCACTTACATTTTCTCAAAGAAAGTATGAGTCCAAAGGGTTATTTATTAACTTTTACTTTTAGTATTTTATTTTATGCCCTGGATTGACTAATACTTGTTAAACATACAAACTCAAAAATAATTTATATTCTAAGACAGATATAAGTTTATAGCAGACTACCAAATTATTGAAACAATAACTGACTAGGTATATTGAATATTCTGTTGAAGGCATCATAAAAGTAGCTCTTGTTTTTAAGATGACATCCACTAAGTAAACTTTGACTTTGATAGAACTAATTTTTTTTTTTTTTAATTCATAAGAAACTTCAATTAGATATTCATGATGCCGGTCAAGTGCTCATCTCCTAGAAATAGTATACAGCAGTCATTCATTAAAATACAGTCAATTTTTTCTATTAGGATGCTACCTGGCATACTTACAATCTTGCACTAAATAGAAAAGATTAATTATTGAATAGAAGGTTTTAAACTACCTTTAAGGACTTTTAAAATTTAGAAGATATTTTTAGACATTTTTAAAGGACATTTTCATCAGTTACATAATACCAAATGTAAAATTTCTATCTATGTCTAGCTTTATTCAATCTTAGTCTACAATTCCTTGGTATGCAATGAACTTGAGGCTTAGATAAAAGAATTGGAACCTCATCATTGCAGTTTATACATATTACTGTCTATAGAAGTACTGGGTTTCTAATTTCTCCTGAAGTTAGACATGTGAATCCAAGACACCGGTTTCGCACACACCAAATCTCCAGAATAACTGGCATTGCTTACAGACAACAGTGCAGTCAATACAAGATGGCACAGCTCTAGCAAAGTCAAAGCTGTATCACATCAGCCTGCTAAGATTTAAGAACATCTAATCAAAATAATTAATTAAGGTGTTTGCATACCATTTAAAGTGCTTACAATTCAGCCACTCACTTTCTATGAATTTTATTTAATACACAGAATCAAATAACCACCAACAGGAAAACAAGCACATGCAAACCAACTGTCAACAGGAAACAACAAAAAATAATAATCATAACCTCTTCATTCTTTTGCTTGAACATAAACATCCCACCCTGATGGAACATCAGTTTCCTGTAAGTCTTACCATCTGCACTTTGAGCAGATCTACATATACTTTTATAGTTTCCTAGTCTTAATAAATTATGCAAACTACCAAACACTGTGTCCATACACAGCATATTTCTTTATCCAAATGCCACAGCTTCACTGAACCTTAAAACATGCTATAGCATTATCCATAAGCAATGAAAGTGAAATAAGTCTAGACTGTACCATTCTAGATATCACAAATAAAACTCCAAGCAGTAGCAGAAACCACCTGCTTCATGAACTTACCCCATTCAAAGGGTGACTGCAACCATCAGTAAAAACACATACAGAATAAAGTGCACTCCAGGTGGTAACTGAAAATCATTTATTTAAGAGAACAGTTCTGTGGTATTTTGAGAAAAGATGAAGCAAATTTTAGAAAACAATGTGAACTTTATCTATCATGGATGGCTTTTGCTTGTAATAACAACCAGATAACTAGAATCCAAACAAAAACGTAGAGAATAGGTTTTTCAGCTAATTTAAAAATTTCAGATAAAGAAATATCTATTGAGGGAAATTAATGTTTGTGACATAGCATTTTTAATGAATATATACCCGATTTTTTGAGTTTGAGTCTGAAATATGGTGTGCAGGTCCGGGTTCCCCAGTACAAGACAGATATGAACAACAGGACCTAGTTCAGGAAAGGGGTTGGAAGATAACTAAGGGGTTGGAGCATCTGTTATAGACTTGATTAGAAGTAATAAATGAGACAACAGTGGGCACAATTAGAAATACATGAAATTCTACTTAAACACAAGACAAAACATTTTTACCATAAGGGTGATTCAACACTGAAATAGGTAATCCAAAAAGGTTGTGGAGTCACCACCCTTGAAGATATTCAAGATGGTGATCCTAAGAAACCCTCTTCTAGTTGACTCTTGAATGGGTTGGACAATTTCCAGGGGTCCATTTGAACTTCAACCAGTCTGTGATTCTATATTAAAAAATAAATATATCTGCTCCAATTATTTGCCCAATAACTGCTGAACTTTCAGTAGTTAATTTAGCTGAAAATCTCAGTGACAAAGCATACAAAGAAAGAATTACACTTTGTTTTATTACACCGCAGTAAAGAAAAAACATACTGACCTTGATTTTTCGCATCTTCACATATAATTTTATACAGAAAGGACAGATACATGGGTATAAACCAATAAACTACAATAGAGAATTAATTTCTTCTTCTTTCTTGTTTTCAGTTTGTTAGTTTTTAGAATCTGCATCCTTCAGGCCACATAAACTGCCTGCTTTAACACAGTGACATTTCCAGTAAAGTATGAATCGTTATTAGACACCAAAATTTTGCATATTTTAAACACTTATCTAATTTTCTGCAGTTGGGTGAAAAGCTCAAATCTAGTTTTTGGTAGTCCTGGAGCACCCTGCAGCTGGTCTCACTTTAAATACATAGTAAACTTCTCACACTATTTTCCTAAGATTTTTCCTAATCTTCTTCTACTTACAAGGCAAATGATTATAGTGCAAGTTAGGATGTCATACTCTACTTCTACCTTGAAGCTCTTCACTCAAAGAACTGTAAACAGACAACAAAAAAGAGAAAAACATAATACCATCGGGGGTGAAGGACTGAAATAAGGATTTGGATTATTAAAAAAAAAAAAATCAAGGAGAAAAAACTGAAAAGTTTTTAAATTACAGGATTTTTCACATTGCTGAGAAATAATCTACAATGAAATCTGGAAATGATTCAACATCAGTGTTCTCAGTCTTCATAACGCAATGTGGCACATGCTGCATGAAACAACAGATAAGTCTGTTAACCTTTAAAAACATATGAACATACTACAGTTTTTACAAAAGCAACAACTGATGGTATTACTACTGTTTGGAGGCAATTATTCCTCACTACCTCCCATCAGCTGTAGTGCAACAATTCTAAACTAAACCAGAATGCCAGCAGCTAAGCCACTAAGACCTCTCATGCGTCATTCAACACACACACGACCTGACAGAGGGAGGTTTGAGAGAGAGAGAGGATTTTCTCAGCCCTTCCACAATGAAAGCAGGGTCTGCTTTGATTCTTCCGCTGGGTACAATAATAAATGGCATTTTGAAGGTAGCTACAGCAAGAATGACCAGTCAATATTGCATAGAGCTGGACAGGAACTCTAAGGAGGAGGCATGTTATCAGCTGCAGCCCTTATCATACATTCATACCTCAAGAAGAGGTAACATTTTACTCATTAAGAACACAATGTACATCAACTGCTACTTACTGCTTCTATTAAAAAACAAACAAACAAAAATGCCAACTACTAGCAAAGGAAAACAAAGCCCTGCCTACATATAGGTAACTAAGCTAGTGTTAATTTGCATGGCTGTCAGCCACAGGTTATGTGGGAAAGAGAGCAGTCCATATGCAAAAGAGACCTCTTTAGTCTCCCTCTGCCTCACTGAAGAATAAAAAAAAAAAAAATGGGGACCCCTGTACAGCAAATACTTGAATTACCCTGTGAGGTTACTGAACATTTAGTACACCAGCCTTTCAAAGAACGAGTATAATACACAGAGAAGACTACAAGCCGCCAATGTTTTGCAGCTCTAAAAGAAATGAAAACTGGAAGAAAATAGTGATGCTCATTCAGAAAGGTATTGCAAAAGAGGTATTGTGGGAAAGTACTCTTTAAACTCAGGGACAACATTAGCACCTCTCCCACAGCTACCACAAGGAGTACTAACTATTTGTGTACAACACATGTGTTCAACATGTGAGAAGAAATTTGGCTGGAATTTTTGGCTGGAAGTGGGAAGGGTATTACAGAACTTTGTCCAGTGTGAATAATGGGAACAGAAGTTTTGCATAATTTCCAGAGGAAACTGTCAAAGATATTCAAAACATCAATGATGGTGTTCAACCAAGTCACTGGTATTGCATAATGCATTCATATATACATGTGGCAGCAACCGATTTCTCTAAATTCTGAAGTTTTAATAAAAATTATGCAACCCAAGACTAACTTACATCACTCAAACTTAAGTTTTGTTCCTTCCAAAGTCAATGGAACAAATCTGACTGCAACAGACAGAAGTTTGTACCTTACTATTTTTGTTTTCTTTATCATGGTCAGTACTGGACAGACTGTGTGAAATTCAAAGTTAAAAAAAAAAAATACATATTTTCACTGTGGCACTGTTTTTATTTGAAAATTGAATTTATATATGTTCTAGTTAGCTCCCCGTTGCACTATACATTGCTCTCAGGAGCCTAGTAGTACATACAAGGAATGAAGTAGTTGACATGGGTGTTCATAAAACAGCTAGCACAAATTGACAGTATGCTTCCCTCTGTCAAGCCTCTTGATACTGACAAGCAATTCTCTCTATGTACACTACTTATTATTTTCTTTGGGTTACACAATGCAATTACTAACTCTTGGAGCTTTGGTTACAAATGATATGTGGAGCAACTTCACCTTGTCATGTATTGGCATATAAACGTTCCTCACAACCTTAACACATGGGGTTTTTTTAAGGTTCACGATTACCTTTTAGCTCCATTGGCTTTATTGACACTACTAGTGTAAGAGTTTTATCTTATTATATTGCACATTTTATTGTCTATAACTGTATAAATGCTTCATAGGCCACAAGAAATAAATGGAAAGAAAAATTACAATTCAGTTATCTGCAATGACTATTTATGGCCTTCTTTGGATCCCTGGGCAGATCACAATAAAGTTGCTGTGCAGTGCTTCTCTTACATAATGAATCATACTCTGCACTCAAACATCCAGGTACGGTTCATGATTGCATTTGGCATTAAGGAACGTAATAAGAAATCAAAAAAAAAAAAGTCTTGTAAGTTTTGGAATGGCATATTCCTTCATTCATACACCTTGGTCCTGGTGCCTGAACCAGATCACAATCCCAGCCACAGCAAGAAAAATTACGAAGAAGCTTCTGTCCTTCTCATTTCTGACCAGGATCTGCATATACAGACAGTGTATCCACTGAAGCAAGACTCCAGGAAGAACACTGTTAAGCAGGCCTGCATCCAGGATCCAGATATAAGTAGGGCATCTGCATTTATTGGATTTTTAATGGTAGGAACAAATATGCTCAAAAACCTCTCCCTTCAACTGCCACTGCATAGTAAAAAGAGTGGCAGGTCCTTGACACCTGGAGAGAATACAAAGAGGAGAAGAGGCAAGAATCAGAAGAAGGAATAGATTAAAATGCTTTGGTATTGTTCTACCTACCCTTAGATTTCTATATAGTATATCCTATAACTATGCTGTAATAACTCCTTGGCTCAGCTCCATGCAGCAGTATGAACCCAAAAGATTTTTATATTGTTGCTTGTATTGCTGCCTGCATATAAGAGATACTGATACATGACTGATTGTTGCTGCTCCAATCCTCTTGGTAGATACAAACTGGAGCCTCCTATTTTCTGGATTAACAGGCAAGAACCTTCCTACCATCTTCATTGTTATCAGAACACAAAACCAAAAATGGAATGGAAAACACTGGTGTTGAAATTGTAAAACACTTCTGTAGGCCTGATTCAGAAATTTAGACCACAAAATACATGACCACTTAAGAGAATGATGACTGGTCTGGTTATGAAATCAGGTTGTCTATCCCCTAACAAACTTTGTTATGGTGTTTTGGGGGAGGGGGATTGGGTATCTGCTAATTTCATCACTTAGAAAATATTATTTGTTAAGTCATGCTTAAATTTTACAGATCACATCTTTATGGATAATAAACACATCAGTTAGATGACAGAGAATTATGCCTTCATTCCAACAGCAAGACATTTTCACAGGATTTAAAACAGAGGAGGTAGATTCAAAGGACTGGAAATTTACTGATGCATGTGCGACGCCTATGAGGGCTTCTGTTTCTCCTGAACCTCCATTTTGGATTATTCTAAACATTGGCAATAGCTACACAGCTGCTTCCTTTTGATAAAAAGGTTGAAGAGTACTTAGTCAATTAAAAGCTATGCAAATGTTTCACACATAACTTCCAGGAATTTGTTCTGCACGATGAATTTTTATTGCTACAAAAAGTATTTATCAAATTATTTAGTTAAGTATTTCCTTAATGAAAACAAGTGCAAGGCTGCAGAAATGTGCAACATTATCATAAAATGTGAAAGCAGGGAAGTCTTAAAAATTACAATATCAGTATTAGGATAACATAAATCTCTGTGTCCTGTTGTCTGCAGCTGCAAATGCACATCTCCTACAATCCCTTCTGAAGTCATCAGAGAATTAGGGCTACATCATGCATTTTACAATCAATATAATTTAGCACATATCTTCTGGTTTCCAGCTGGACATTATTTAGGTACCAGACAGATAAGTATCAACTCCAAAACAAGACTATATAATAATAACCATCTCTCTAGATAGACTCCAGTGAAAAAGTCTTTTATTCAACCCTCTGAAGGAGAACCAAAGTTTAAGCCTCTGCCAACTTGATTTTGAAATAATCTGGACTAAAGGAATAGAAAGTGTTACTCAATCCTCTGGCACCCCTTTGATTTTTCTTTGGAATATTCATCAAATAAGAGCCACTTAATCCATTTCAACTCCATTATTTTCTTTCGACACAAAAACACATCCTGTTGTTGCTACACATCCTCAAGATGTTTCTCTTTAGCAAGGAGACAAAAAGGGCCAAGCCTCCCATAAATTCACTGCACTCTAGAGAAGACTGCCATACACCACCTGAGACTCTGGACTCAACATCACTCGATCCTATCATGTCTCCCCGTCACCCCCTTTCTGCATCCTTAATCTTCTGTGGTTACCTCAGCCTAAGCAGACAAGACCAATAAATAAGGGGGGAGGGGAGTGGAGGAGGTGGGAAGGAAGAGACAGATGTTGCCCTTCTGAGACACAGTAACTCTTAAAATGTACTAGTTTTAATCCACATGATTTAGTCACATGCTTCTAGAGTATATTTATAAACTTCATGGTTTGTGCATCTGGATTTAACATCCCATCTTCTACCCACTCCTCCTTTTCCCCTTTTTAAAAACAAGACAAAAAAAATCTAAAGAACCAATTAGAAAAAGCTTCAGAACAAAGGGCAGATGCAAATGTAAGTAAACCATCATAAGCTAAATGTAACAAGGCATACAAGTCCTGTACAGCCATGCTCTTTACTGTTATAGAACAGTTCACTTTGAAGCAATGAAACCGTATTTCAATTTGACAACGTTTTGACCATAAAATCTTACAAAAGAAGACTGAAGGATGCTGAAAGACATCCAGTTTATTACAATACCTAAAATGCTATTTTAAGTATAATCATAATTTATATTTAAGGTTAACAAATATGTAGGCATAAATAGAAAAAAAACTGTTTTACAAATTATGTATATCACCAATAAATATTACACCAAATTTTCTACTCAGAACTATTACTGGAACTGCACCAAAAAAACCTTCATGTCCTACCACTATACCAGAATTGAAGACTTCTGAAATAGTAATAAAAAGAATGAAATGCTCTTTTCAGAATACCATATTCCTAATAGAAAAATAAAATAAAATAAAAAACACCCAACAGAAAACATCGTAGCACAACAGCTAGACTGCAGCAGACCCCCAATGTGGAGGGCAGGGGGAAAGGTAGCAATAACATTTCCAGAAAAACAGAAAAACACAATTTGTAGTGAAAATGGAAAGTATAAACTTACATCCACTCGTTTATCCCTTTGACTGATCCTACAGTAGGGAACCTAAATAAAGGACAGGTATATTTCTGTATGTAATACACCAAAACTGACTACAGGCTAACTTTGCATAAGCTTTAATGGATGACCTGTCAGTGCTTTCTAACATCTACAAACAATCGATGAAAGAGACTGATGATTAGCTTATAATATCATCAATTAACTTACTTTCACCTAAAAAGTATACACTGCAGTTATGTCTAAGCGGTTTTGAACAGATTGAGTCCATACTACAAAGGCAGCCAACTGAAGATACTCAGATGTCAAACTTTTGCAGACTTTTCAAAATAAATGTCATACACAGTGTATTTAACAGATAATGATAACATTGTAAGCAAGGACATGTATGTGTATTCAATTCTTGCTTATTGAACTATCACAGCTATCATCTTTGTAAGACTTATTTGGTGAAAAGCATTACTCAAAACCTCATGTGTAGCTACAATCAAGATTTATCTATTCTTTTTATAAAAACACTTTTATTTTCTCAAAATAGATGCTTTTGGCAATCCTTCCACCCTTCAACAGGTACACACTACTTAAGAGAGTTACGGCTCCACTTCTCTACAAATTTCTCCATCAAGCAGAGGTAAATCCATTTCTCTATCACAGATGCAGTCAACCAGAACAGACAAGTTTGCTTAGATAAAACATGCCACAGTAAATGATGATATATGATCTCCACTTACAGCAATCCTGTTTGCTCAGTAGAAGAAAGCTAGGACTGATTAAGTGCGGTGAACGATTTACATTCATGGGACAAAGCACATTACATCCTCTCCAGGTCCTGAAAATGTTCTTCTGCAGCAACAGAAGCCAGTTTGCACCATCAGTCTTAAAAACTGTTGTAAGAGCTGCTCTACAGTGTTTACTCCCACTTCAAAATACCTCAAAAATTACAAAGCATAGGCAGCAGTACATTAAAGAAAATAGAAATTATAGATATATTAAAAAAAAAAAAAAGGAGAAATCTGGAATCGTGAGTGAGAAAGGAGCCTAACAGCTGTGATTAGTGAGCCATGTGTTTATACATCTTTCAACATTATACAAAGCACTGGGTGAATTTCAGACTGCCTCAGATGGCAAAAGACTGTTGAATGAAACTTGTTGACAATGTTGTTAAAATAGAAAACTAATATTTGATAGCAAAAAATCACAGCCTCTTATAAATGTCAAATACAGGATTATAAAGCAATGCACAGAGATTCTAGACTTGAATTTCGGTGCATAATCCAACCATCTGTCGACCAGTTGTGTAGCAAAATCAAGAGAATGTAGAAATCTCCAAAAGGACAGCCAAATTCTCATCCTTCGGCTACTGCATTTCCCTGCTTATGAACATGCCCGCGGTAATCGCACTCTGCCTGCAGATTAACCTGAGAAAGATGACACTCGCCACCGGCAAAAGAGAGATTGCAAAGGCAATCTTGCCAGATAAAGAAGATAAACAGGGCGCTCAGCTCCCGGTGAAGCAGGCTGCAGAGGCGGAAGCAGACTTCCCCAAGCCAGTGCTGCCGGCGCCGGGCACGGACCCTTCACCAAGGGCGGCGGGTGCGCGGGTCCGGAGCCACTCAGCCCGGCCCGGGGGGGGAAATGAGAGCCGGGCTGCTCCCTGGGGGTGAGCGTGAGGCTGCACGGTGCAACCCGAAAGTTAAACCCGCTGCAGCGGGAGTGCGGTCGTTCTTCACTCCTCTCCCACCGTCGGGATGCCGGCCCGGCGCAGCCCGGAATAGGGCAGGGCTGCGAGTCCCGCAGCTCCCCCGAACACCCTCCTTGCCCAGCAGGAACCTCGCAGGAGAGGCACCCCCGGCCTCCCGGGAAAAATAAAACTCCGAGGGATGCGCCGAGGTGGGAAGTTCCCAGGCAGAGCCGCCTCGCAGCCGAGGGGAGCACGCCCGGCGACGGGGCGCCTGGCATTCGGGACACGGGGCTCCAACCGCGCTCCTCGTCTCATCCCAGACCGACGGGCGCCGCACCGAGGCTCCGCCGCCCGCCCCGGGATACGACTGGGAGCTGCCCAGCCTGGACACTAGTTGCTTGACCCGCGGTGAAGAAGCGGCAAAAGGAGCCTGGGGGCGACAGCGGAGCTGCGCGGGTAGCCGGACCCCGGCCTGCGGGCGATGGGGCTCTCGCCCCATACGGGGCAGACCGGAGGTCAGCCCGCGCAGCTCTTCGTTTCTCACCTCCTTAAGTTCCTTGGCGACATCCTTCAGGTCCCCCAGGACTAATTCCAAATCCTCCACGATGATCTTGATCTGCTCCTTCACCTTGGCTTTGGAGGCTGCCGGCGGCCCCTCGGACGGCGAAGAGGAGGAGGATGCGGTCCCCTTGGACTGGGCGGACATCCTTCGGGGCAGCCCGGCGCGGCCAGCGGGGCACGCAGGTCAGGGGAGCGCGGCGGTCGCCGGCCGCCCGGCCCCGTCCCTCCGGCTCCCGGAGCTGCCGCAGCCACTGCCGCCGCCGCCGCCTGCCCGCCCGCGCATCCCGCGCCGGGGGCGCCGCGCCGCGCCGCGCTCCGCCGGGCGGCCGCGCTGTGCAGCTGCTGCCATGGGCTCCCGGAGCGGCGCGGGGGCCCGGCTGCAGCCCCGCCGTGCGCCGCGCCTGCGCCTCGCCCCGCCCGCGCCGCCGCCCGCGCCAGCACCGGCCCCGGCACCGGCCCCGGGCGGCGAGAGGGGCCGGGGGAGGAGCGCCCACCGCCCGCGCTCCGGAGGGGCGGGGGGGGCAAGGCGGCTTCTGCGGAAGAGAGACTCTCCCGCCTCCTCCGCGCCTCAAGGCCCGCGGGGGTGAGTGGGCTGCGCTGTGTCTCCCAGAGAGTGCACGGTGCTGTATCGCCCCTGGAGCCCCCCCAACGCGCACACACCGGTGGTCCTTGGGAGCGGGGACGGGTCGCACAAGCTCTCCGGAGAAAAACACTTAGCCCCCAAAACAGCCCCTCAAAAAGGAAACACTTTTCGTGGCTGGCTCATTGAATGATTCCTGTCGAAGGAGGCAACAACAGTGCCTGTTTCTGGTGATAAAAGTCATAATTGGGATGTGACACTCACATACCCCTGTACTGTAAAGTGACTGCTTTGGCTCGCCTGGAGTGTACATTGCTTTGTTTGAACTTTGCTGCTGGAATGAAGTTATAAGGAAGGACAGTGTTCTGTAAAAGCCACAGAATTGGTAAAAGGCGTCTGCTCACCCGTGCAAAAACGCAGGGGTCAGTAGACCCTATTCTAGTTGGGAAGTAAAGGTTGTGTCTCTCATCAATAGAAATAAAAATGCATGTGAGCCAGATTATCTTTCATGAATGTGCTATCAGGCTCTTTCTCTGAACTACAGGCCAGTGCAGCTTTAGAACACTCACTTTCCCTGGCGCTATTCACAGGTTGATCTATGGGGCAAAATGAAGAGATTGCAAGATATCACTCACCTCTGATGGTTTTTCATCTTGCTGCAAAAGAGGTGAAAGGAGTTGGTTTAGGTATTTCTACCTCCCACTAGCTATGAACAGCAAGGAGGCATGCAGCCAAGCCCTGCTTTGAGGGTTGCCCTGCATGGCTGCAGCTGACTTTGATGTTGTAAGTGTTTCTGAGAGTTTTGGCAGCCTGAAACGTTTTAACCTAGCTAAAGCAGGAAGGGAAAAGCAACCTTGCCCAGAATGTTGTGTCTGCACGTGGTAAAAATCTCACTTGGTGATGAACAGTTTGTCTCTGGGAAGACTGTGGGACTGGGATATGAATAGAGAGGGCCTGACAGCACCTGTTACTGTCTAGCATTAACTGTAATTGTCTCTCCACATTTTGTCACTATAAAATCTGTAGTGTTTGGCTGAAATAATTTGTTAGTGGGCATATAGTGCAATTTTTTTCCCCAGGTGTTTTAAAGACCTTTCAAACAATTTCAATGAGACCGTGTTCAAGGAGAGCCCATGTCTTTCCTCTTGATTTTCAAGTAAAATGGAAGATTTCTTTTTCATCTCACTAAAGTAAAAGTTCTTCCAACACTGACTTTTAAAAGCATTCCTTTTGGTTATTTTTACTTAACTGTTTCTATATGAGCAACAACATCATATGATTTTTGAAGCTAGCTAAGTAATACAGTCAGAGTTTCCAAACTGCAGTCACCACTAAATTAGGAAGAAAGAAACCCACAAGTTGTTGAATAAGTTTTAAATATGTTTGAATATTATTCCTCAAGGGCATTGTATGAACAGAAAAAATAAAACATTTACAGAAAGCTATCAGTGAAATCATCTGTGTAGACACCTGTTCATATCCAGTTCTTAATTAGAGAAAAAAGCCTATTTTCTGAGAAAAGTTAGTTACTATACAACAGTATACTGTACATACCTACACATAACATGGCTTACATGGGTAAATGATGGTTTCTACCACATAACTGTAGAAATAATCAACATTGTCACAAATTGCTACCAGATTTGCTACAGACCCTGTCCAGTCCAATTGGGAATTCATTATTAAATATACCTCTCATACACAATTGCTTACATTTTATATACTGTCTCAGTAAAAAGTGTTGCCATCTCTTGCTCACTGCTAAATGTTTTTTTCTTTAAGAAAGGAGAATTGACTCCTATTCTATCTCATCAATTAGTTTTAAGTCATGACAAGACTTTACCCATAATCCTGTGTTTATCTAATTTCATTAATCTTGTGACCACCTTTGGAGACTTCCCAAACTTTTGAGGATAAATCATGTTCACTTTACCAATCCCTCCACTTACGTAGTGACATTCTTCTGAGAGCTGTGCAGAATCATATAGTGGCTGATATTTTTTATTCATTCAAGTGTCTACTGCCTAGCTCTGAAAAAAACTGACAGCACTTCTAAGTCCTGAGTAAAGTTCATTGTCCTATTGGTCTTTCAAGCAATTTTATGCCTTTTGAAAAACATTCTATGACCTTGCCAAACCCTTTCTCAGTTAACTCATAGGTGGTTTCTCATATGGAAGCTATCTACCAATTGTTTTATTTCTTTTTGCTGCTGTATCTTAATAAAGTGTTATTTATCAGTGTGCTATCAGTTTATTCTTCTAATAGTCTTTCTGTCTATACCTCTACCAAACCCAAACTGGCTAATCAGGAAAATAGGAGTAACTCCTTACTGGAAGTCTGACCTGTGTAGGCCATGAAAGAGATGCAGGGGATGCACAGGAAGTCTCCCCAGACATCTCGAGGGAGAAAGTTACTTTGAAAATAAAAGCATAAGACATTCAAAGTGCAGTTCACTGATTTTCCACTAACATTTGAAATCCAGAAACATCTAATCCAGAAAAAAGAACCCAAACAAAGACAATACACATGTTAAATGAAGAGTTAGTGAAGTACTGTGTCACTCAACCATATCAGGGCCAGTAGTGATCTCATTAAAATTTACAAGTCGAGTGAGGTTTGGTCTGATCAGTTATTGGGAAAGACATCTCAGGAAAATCGCTCAAGATGCTGCAAAGTTTTGTTTTGGTGATTCAGTAGATGGCACTTTTCCTTTTGGAAAAAAATCCTATACCTCAGCCAAGTGTTACAAATAGAATGAACTGTGCACACAGAACAGTGATTTTATCGTGCTGTTTTATTTATGCTATTTATTTTATGTGTGGAGTCACAAAGAGAGTTGGGAACTATGCAGGAAATCATGATTAATCATAAAATGTACATGAATCACAGAAAGAATTTTTCATGAAAATCAGCCAGACTGGTAATATCAGATATGTAATTGCTTTTAAATTTAGTCACTTGTCTCTTATTTAAAAAGAAAAAAGCCCAAAATAATACCAAAAAGCCCCAGATGCTTGCCTGCTTGGGAGGGACTGTTTACTACCGTAAAACCTTTATACATTTTCTTGTAGGAGAATAGAAACCAAAAGAGCACTTTACAAATTATATAGGTAGACATACATCTCACTTCTCTCAAGTTGTTAGTATTTTAAATAGGTTAATTAAAAAATAATTTGCTGTTGCCTGTGGAAGATATTTTGTTTGGAGCTTGGGCTATTTACCAAAGGCAAAAGTTGCACAAAATCTTTAAATCAAACAGAACATTTTAAATCTGAATGTTCTGATTTATTTTAAACATTGTCAAAGAATGTCAAAGAGTCAAAGAATTTACAAAGCAAAAATATACCCTAGCCAAACTACTAATTTGGTGAATGATAAAATAAAACCTTAACTTATTTTCTATGGCTCTTTAAAATTTGTCCTTAAAGGAAATATTCTACATACAAGTTAGGAAGCACTGAAACCTCTTTCTTGCCAGGTGAAATTGCAAAAGCAAGCTTAGAATGATTGCCACAGGCTTGCATATTGGACAAGTGCTAATTAAAATATTCATTAATATCTTCAAAATTTATCATAAGTTAAAGTAAAGCAATGGGTTAAGATGCAATAAAATCACTAACTTGCATTCCAGGTACTTCTTGTACATAGGTTATTGTCTTTTGCACTTTCCATTCTAAAAGAACAGTGGGCTAATCTCTTCAAAGTACTTCCATACTTAACTGAATATCATGTTCTTTTCTTAATTCTTAAAAAATTTTAAACACTTATGATGAAAAAGGCAGACTGGCTGCTCACATTCCAGACTGTAGAGTTGTAGTTCGTTTGGACAGAGACTGAAATATTTTTCAGTTAAAGCAAAAAAAAAAAAACAAAAAACATTTTCTGTGGGTGGCATGATTAAATGTCGTTATATAATTCCACCTCTTTAAAAACAACAAGTTTTTAAAAATAAGCCCTTAACAAAACTCAAGATCCCACAAAATAAACTTTGTACTTCTGAATTAAGCTGGCTCATTTCCAAACAGTAGATAGAAAACATAATGGAAGTTAGGATTAAGGCAAAGTCATGCTTTGCACCAACTTCTTGTCCTACTTCTCCACCCTTTTTGTTCTTGATATTGATTAGAAATCATGCATACTATATGTATGGCATGAAACTAGTCATATCATGCTTTTAGTTAAATGCACAATCCACACATATTTCTCATAAGAATGGTACCTGATTTATTATTTGTAGAGCAGAACCCTAAGCATAGAACCAAGCTTTTAAGAAACTGAACACATACCTTAAACTATCTTATTCTCCTTTAGAAGTAAAAGTAGAGCAGAGTTTTATGGAATCTAAATCTATTTTTATTCCATGTTATTTGTAATGTGTATAATGAGGATGATAATCAAACTTTTTTTAAATAAAACTTTTCCTATCTGGCAAATCCTTTGTTGTGGAAAGAAATAACAGTTATTTTGTCCTAACTTAAAAATACATATTTAAGCATTTCTCTATTAAATATTAATAAATTCTATCCCATGCATCGCTTATGTTCAGTTCCTTCAATCTGCTCGGGATGGAGTGTTACATTTGTTAACACAGTTCAAAGTATGATCCTTATCATGTCTCTGACTTGGAATGCCAACACACAAGATTTACTGCAGCTTCATGGGGAAGTAAGTGCTGGAAGATAAACATGTTGAAACTAAGTCCTCTTTAAACCACTTGTGTTTTATCAGGCTTCCTTGGTAAGCTGTAAACAACCATAGCATACGAACCCATTCTGCATCTGGGATATTCCCAGGCATTAAATTGCAGTGGGCTTTTTCTCCTGTACAATTTTAACTAGTGATAAATCTCAAAAAATGTCAAAAGCTCTGAAAAGTGCGCAAGAGAAAGCATTTAAACTATTTATTTACTCCAAGTTAGTCCCTCAGTACCTAGGCAAAGAAATGGAGCATATTACTAAAGAATATGAGTATTAGTTATACCTATGACTTCTTTTACTTCAACAAAGATACAGTTTTCAGTGTAAAAGTCAATGGAATACTGCCTATGAGTTTAGTAGTACAGGATAATAAAATCAAATTCAATTGGAATATAAGTACCTAGAAGTGATGTTGTATTGTGAACTTTGTCGAAATTATGTGATCCTTGTCCATCCATTTTATACAATGACTTCTAACATTGTTTGAATGATTCTCTGTGGAATGCTTTGACTCAACAAAGATCCCCTGGATAGTCAAGAAACAAAAAATCTATTAATTTGATGTGGGACAATAAGAAAACCAAACTATATGCAGACGCAGCCTTGAAAGGTGTAAAAATGTATTTGCTCTAAAAGTAGGTGCTCAGTTCAATGTCCACTGCTTTGGTGGAGAGAATTAACAGAAATGGCCATCTTATTGCAAACCAATAGAATATTATAGGAAAAAATAGGAAATGAGTCACAGAAGGAAAAACATGGTTATACCGTGCTTATTACATCTCTCTTGCAAATGTCTATCAAATACTTCTAAACTGTAGGAATAATAGAAGATAAAAAATAATTTTTTTCTCTGTCGAATACATTCTGCATAATTACTTGGAAAGAATGGATTTTTTTTTCCTCTTCAAATTGTACAAGTATGGTGGTAAAAAAGGTGGTAAAACTGAAAGAAGAATGTTGGCTGAATATGTTTCTGCTGTAATCCTAAAGCAATAGTTTATATAAGCCATTTTTTATTTCATCATATTAGCCAGTTTCTCAAACTCAGTTATTGGAAGTTATATACTTAATCTAATTTTACCAAGATTACTCTTTTGTTTACTGGTTAACTGTCAGCTAACAAATTGTTGCTTTTTTTCCCCAAGGAGCTGTTGGTTGGTGTCAGATGCAAAGTATTTCCTGTGGAGGAATATTCTTTTACCACTGGCATTCACTTCAGTAGTACATTATTGCAAACATCTGGAGCACAGAAGAAAAACACTGCCTGGATTCTTTCCTAAAGTACCTCCATAAGAATAATCTGAATAAGAGAAATACCAGCTTAAATGAGTAACCAAAAGGAATAGAGTACAACAGGAAGAATACAAAGGTTAGAAAAAAGCAACTCTTTAACTTGCAGACCTACAGTGGATTTATAGAGCCTTTATCTCAAAGCCCACTCCAACTATGTCAATTAAAAAGCTATTTTTTCTGTGTCATACACCATAAAGCAAAGGTGAACATTCACACATTCAAGGCTTTCATTTTAGATTGATGAATTATCTATTGACAGACAATGAATCTCTGCCACTTCATCCCCTACTCCCCAGATTCAAATTATGTTAAAAGCCATGGTGCAAACAAAGAGAAAGAAGCCAAAAACTTAAATGGGAAGGATCCATTACTCACTGATGAACATAGTACTGAATTGTGTGGGTGCCAAGTAATCCCTTGAGGTACTGACTGTTGTCCAAGTGAAGGCGTGAGAAAGTGTTGGTTCTGTCCATGCCTCACTGAACTGGACCAGTAACACTACAGACCCAAGTACCCAGAGGCACTAGTGAGAAACTTCCAAATTATAGAAAAATGATCCCATATTTCACTTCTCAATTCAGACACTTATAATTTTAAATCTGTGATCTTTTCAATATGCTAATGTAATCTGTTATTAATTTGGACATTAATGCTTTTCCTCTACGCTTGGGGGTTTTTTTGTTGTTTTGGTTGGGGGGGTTTTTTTGGGGTTATTTTGTTTTGTTTTGTTTTGTTTTGTGGTGGTTTATTTGGGGTGGGGTTTATTTTGGTTTTGGTTGGTTGATTGGTTTTGTTTGGTTTTGTGTGCTTTTTTTTAAACCAATATTTTTTATGAAACAATCTCTTTGAAAATTCCCACAGTCAATTTACCTGGAATCAGTTATATAATTTCTTATAGTCTCTCAGGACCTATGATCTGTCTTCAAAATGTCAGTTGCACCATGATGGATGCCAATACGTACATTTTATCCAATGTTTCTTTGAGAAGTCATGCCAGGTATTTTCAAAGTAATGTTTTCACTGAGTATCCAAATATCTGATCCATCAGTCATTCAAACAAAGTGACTATTCTTGTTTACTTCAGCTTTGAATTTGTTCTGGAGAATTTGCAATTCTCTGCAGCTGTGCTGGGAAAATTCACAGCTCCCCTTCTCCCAAGGTAAGAACTATTGCCAATAGAAATTTCCAGAATCAAGTGTGTGCCATTTGCTTTCTTAAAAATTGCCACCAGTCTGTTATTAGATAGTGTTTCAGGAAAAGGATCTCTGGATTATAATCTCATTTGAAAGGTACAGAAAAAACAACACATTGAAAATACATGAAAACCAACACATGAACAACTTTTGTCATGTACTTGAATACCTATTTTCTTTCAAAAAATGGAACAGTTTCTGATCTTTTTAGCAAGCTTCAGGAAAAAATTGGTAGCACCCAGATCACAGAAAAAGGCAATTCTATCTTGTACTTTCTTTTTTTTTGGACAGGATGTAATGTTGAAAAATTTAGAAAGAGAAACCAGATCAGACTGAATTTTTCCATTCAAATATAGGTTGCTTTTTTGACAAACTAAGCCTGTTAAAGCCTGGTAACCTGTTTAATGGTAACCACTTGATTAGTAGGTAATGTCATTCATGTCTAGGCTTTCCAAACAAAGATTTGGGAAGGGCTCTACCCACATTCGCTACAGGCTCGCTGATGGCTAAAGAGGCCAATGCGAGATAGACAAGATCAGTTGCAAAAGGCACAGCAGAAAGACTCCTTGGATGGTATTGGCAGGATATGATTCTTTCTGCTTTGTCTTTTCTCTTCAATGGTGATCCTGCGTGTGTTCTCAAAGGAAGCAGAAGTGTTATGGATAGTGTGTCTCCAGGCCTCCCAGTTGGAGGCCAGAGTAGACCAGCGATGAAGATCAACGTGACCAAGGCTGAGATGTTGCTTCAGGCAGTCCTTGTATCTCCTCTTCGGGGCTCCTCTCATGCGGCAGCCAGTGGCAAGTTCACCATAGAGCAGGATCTTAGGGAGGTGGTGGTCCTTCATCCTGGAGACATGTCCTGCCCATCGCAGCTGTGTTCTCAGCAACATGGCCTCAATGCTTGTGACTGCTGCTTGTTCTAGAACAGATGTATTGGTCACATAATCTGACAGTGGATGTTTAGGATTGTATGGAGGCAGCGCTGATGGAAGTGTTCTAGGAGTCGCAGGTGGTGGCAGTAGATGACCCATGATTCCATATAAGAGAGTAGACAGCACTATGGCTCTGTAAACACTGATCTTTGTACTTTTCTTCAGGCATTTATTTCACTAGACTCTTTTATGGAGTCTTCCACAAGCTCTATATGCCTTTGCTAACCTGTTGTCTATCTCTCCGTCAATCTTACCGCCCAAGGAGATGATGCTACCTAGGTAATTAAACTGCTGGACTGATTTGAGCTCTGATTTGTCAGTGGTGATATGGGGATGATGGAAGACTCCCTGAGGTGCAGGCTGGTAGAAAACTTCTATCTTCTTCAGGCTGACTTCCAGCCCAAAAAGCTCAGCAGCCTCTGCAAAGCAGGATGTTAAATGCTGCAGGGCTGCTTCTGTGTGGGCGAAGAGGGCGGCGTCATCAGCATAAAGCAGCTCCTGGACAAGATGATTTAAGGTCTTGGTGTGGGCCTTCAGTTGCCTTAGGTTGAATAGGCTTCCATCAGTACGGTATCGAATGTAGATGCCATCTTCTTCATCGAGGTCTGCCGTGGCCCTTTGGAGCATCATGCTGAAAAAGATTGTGAATAGGGTTGGTGCAAGAACACAGCCTTGTTTCACACCAATGGTTATTAGAAAGGGTTCAGAAAGTGCATCGCCATATCTGACTTGGCTGTGCTGATCCTCATGAAGTAGGATGATCACTTTAAGGAACTTGGGGGGACAACCTAAACGTTCCAAAATCTGCCATAGACCTTTTCTACTCACAATATCGAAAACCTTTGTAAGATCAACAAAGGTTACATAGAGACCTTTATTCTGTTTCCTACACTTCTCTTGCAGTTGTCTGAGAACAAATACCATGTCTGAGAACAAATACCATGTTTGTGGTACTCCTGTTGGCTCTGAAACTACATTGGCTTTCAAGTAGAATTCCTTCTGCTATAGTGGGTATTAGTCTGTCCAAGAGTATTCTTGCCAGGATTTTGCCAGCAGTGGAGAGCAGAGTAATACCTCGGTAATTTGAACAGTCTGATTTAGTACCTTTCTTCTTATATAGGGTGATGATGACTGCATCACGAAGGTCTGATGGTAGTTCGCCTAGCTCCCAACAGCTCACCAATGTGAACTGAAACTTGTGAAATTTAGCATGGAGTGCTTGGCCCCCGTACTTCCAGACTTCAGGTGGAATTCCATCAACCCCAGCTGCCTTGCCAGTTTTCACCTGCTTTATGGCCTTAAGAGTTTCTTCCGTACTAGGGGCAGTATCCAATTCATTCTTCACTGGTTGTTGTGTAATGTACTGAATTGTTGAGTCTTGAACTATACAGTTGATACTGAAAAGAGACTGAAAGTGTTCAGACCATCGATTCAGAATGCAGGTTTTATCTGTCAGAAGCATCTGACCATCTGCACTGAGTAGAGGGTTTTGGACCTGGTATGTAGGCCCATATGCTGTTTTCAAGGCCTCATAGAATCTTCTGTAATCACCCGTATCTGCACATAATTGAATTTTTCCTGCTAGATTGATCCACCACTTGTTCTGGATGTCATTGAGTTTCTGTTGGAGCTTGCTGCATGCAAGACAAAAGGCTGTTTTTCTTACGTGACAGGATGGCAGTGCAAGGTGTGCTTGGTGAGCAGTTCTCTTCTTCCTCAACAATTCCTGGATCTCTTGATTGTTTTCATCAAACCAGTCCTTGTTCTTCTTGAAGGAGAACCCTAAGGATTCTTCAGAGGACTGCAGGATCCTATTTTTAATATGCTGCCAAAGTGATTCAGGAGAGGGATCTATGAAATGATCCTCGAGCCTAGTCTGAGGTTTACCTGAAAGCTGTCTCTCATTTTAGCTGATTGAAGATTGTTAACTTGGAGTCTTCTCCCTGGGATACTACCCCTTTTAGGTTTGAATTTAAGACTGAAGATAAGTTTACAGCGCACAAGTGGGTGGTCTGTTTGGTATTCTGTACTAGCCATCACGCAGGTATGTCGTACCAAGACATAATTGATAAGGTGCTAGTGCTTGGATCTAGGATGTATCCAGGTTGTCTTCAGACTATTTTTCTGCTGAAAGATAGTGTTGGTGGTGGTGAGCTGCTGCTCCACACAAAACTCTGGCAGAAGGTGTCCATTATTGTTGCACTTTCCAACAGCATGCTTGCCTAATACTCCTTTCCAGGCTTCAAAGTTCTTTCCTACTCTGGCGCTGAAATCACCAAGGATAATGATCTTATCATTTGCAGGAACCTATTGGCTAAGGTAGCGCAGGTCAGTATAAAATTTATCTTTTTTGGCAGGGTCAGCTTGGAGAGTTGGGGCATATATACTAAAGAGGACAACGTGTTGCTTGTTGTGAAGTGGAAGGCATAGGGAGATAATGCAATCAGAATGACCTGTCAGCAGATTTTCAAGTTTAGGAACAATAGAGTTTTTAATCATGAAGCTGACTCCTGAAAGATGCCTTTCGGTTCTACTTGCAGAAAACTATCAGTAATTAAATTTATAACTAAATGATTAACTGACATTACCTGAAGGTCTGACCTACAGTCTACAAGTCTGCTTTAAAGAGGGAATCCATTTGGTCTATACATGTGTAAAATTGTTTTGTGACAGTTCTTATGTATGTTCAATCTTATCTTTTAGCAGAAAGATAAGTCAGATCACAAGAAGACTGCCTTAATTTCCCTAGAGCGTGCTCTGGTTTTATGCTACTGCTATTTGATTCTATGGTAATTCAATACCAGACACAAGTTACTGGGACCCTATTTCTTACCCAACACACATGCACTTCTGTTCCCTAGGTCTCAACTGATACAGTCACTCTAAAATTACATTGCTGAATACTTCTATCTAACCAATAACCATACCTAAATTAATTTTGGTACAGGTGTCAAGTACCATATTTAGTAATTTGCCATATAAATCTCCTATATTGATTTTTTTAGCACTGAAAAATGTTAAATTTAATTAGCATTGAATATTCTTGCTTTACAAGATCTTACATAGACTAACGTTATTCTGAAAAGAACTATAAAAAGTGTAGTGCAGTGTATGAAAAGAAATTTCCACATATAATTTACAGTCTGAAAGGTGCGTGAAAATCCTGGGTTTATGCATTGTTTTATAAAGGAACAGCAAGCTTAGGCTGCTTTGGTATCCAGATCTTAGTAAGGGAAGAACAACCTGAATTTTCTTTGGCCCTTGCTACTGTTCAATCACTCAACATTTAAAGAAAATGTTTTGAAGTTTTTTACACCAACTTAGATTTCATCTGGAGATAAAATAGTAAAGATCAGAAAGCTTAATATAAATATACTCATTTGTACCTCTCTGATAATTTCTATTATTTTTCTGAACTTGAAAAATAATGCATTGGTGATGTGCCTGACAAACAAAATAACACCCATTTAATTTAATTTAATTTACCTTTATAAATTTGTGACTTCAACACCCCTGTCATTATTTGAATTAAAAAACAATCAAATGAACAAAAAAGCAAGAGCAACAAAAGAAACTTCTTAAAACTCGGCTCAATTTTGAAAATTGTTTGAAGTTGTTGTTTAAAGTTTTCATAAATATTTTATAGCGCTGACCTTCTGCTTCAGAAGTTGTTTAAACTAGAGGCACTGGAAGCAAATAGAATCCTAAAACTGTGTAGTCTGATAAAATGGATGATCAAGCCAACAATTTAACCAGTTTACAGTTTGGCCTCCTTTAACCTACTACAGGAACCATTTCTTCTTTCTCTGTGAAGTTCAAGGGAGTTTTTTTCTTACTTTGACAGACACTGGAATATATATTCCCATTCCTAAATTTCCACGCCCTTATGCCTTCTCTTAAATTCACACAGGAATCCAAGTTTTACAGAACTTGATGGGCTGACAACTTGCATTAATGATTTCGGAATGTAAATATTTAGTGTTTTCTTAGTAATTTGCTACTGCATAAAACAAGCAATCTAAGTACGAAGACAGATTTCTTTTCAAAAATTGCATTTATATGCACAATCCCATTGGTACAGGAACCAAAGGGGGGTGACCCAAGGTGTCAAAATCCATCAAAAGCATCCTTTCTCCAGATTTATAGGAGGAGTGTGCTTAGATACTGCTCTGTTCTCCCAGGGCACCCCCAAGTCGAGAAATAAGTCCTTTTACTGTTGTGTAGGTTGCATAAGGGAATAATTCA
The DNA here is from genome assembly GCF_009829145.1 of Chiroxiphia lanceolata. Lineage (NCBI taxonomy): Eukaryota > Metazoa > Chordata > Aves > Passeriformes > Pipridae > Chiroxiphia > Chiroxiphia lanceolata. The sequence continues at coordinate 57,583,129 of NC_045671.1, read as the reverse complement.
TCTATGCAATTTCAATCACTAGAGTGAGAAACAGAGACTTGTAACTTTTGCCTTGTTTAAGATTTTTGACATTCACTTCTGTTTTCTCTGACAGGAAGGATGTAATTATTGTGGGTGTTTATTGAAGAAGTGAGGAAAAAATGCATTTCCATTTCCATGATCCTCTCCAACGATCATTTATTCTGAAGTGTTGAAATTTTTATCAATCCTGGGCTTTTATATGATGATTCCTTTTGAAGTTGGTAGGTCTGTTGTTATGGTGCAGGAGTTTACTATGGCTGAAATGTTTTCTGCATGTCATAGATGCTAAGTCTTTGCACTCACCAATCTGAGGAATAAAGGATGAGTATAAAATGTACAGTAACTAACCCAGCTCACATTCCCTGTCAGTAGAAGAACAGTCCAGTGCCTGAAGAATTTTTCTTTTAAAGACCTGGATATTTTTAAATTTATACAAGGAGGAAGCATCCTTTATAAATTATTTTCTTCTTAAAATTTTAAAATAAGAAATGGAACTGTATGGAATTAAACACATAGTCTGTATTTTTGTCAGTTGTCAGATAATTTGGATACTATTTCAAAACCCTGATAGGTTCAAAAGTTGAGACAAATAGCTCTAAAGTGAGAAGTCTGTCAACCCAACCAGTATTCTCAAATATTTGGTTGAGACTTTTAATACTAAGTGATAGGAACCATATGAGGACTTAAACAAATAGACAACACTCATTCACTTTTGTCTGAGAAGGCACCCACTTCCATTCTTACACTTCTGCTTGCATTAATCAAAATGGTGACTTGAGGGAAAAAGCTTTGGAACAGTTGTGTGGCAAGATAGGATACTTGAAATTTTTCAATATCCTGGTAGGTAATTCTTTGGAAGACAAAGAATTCATATTTTATTCCAGCTGGCATGTAACATGCTCCTTCCACAGTCAAGACCTGAAAAGGTTTACTCAGTAAGTGTATACAGTTTTCTTGCATGAGATACAGAGTCACTCTTTTTGAACTCTTATGACAGCATTGCTGTCTCCCAAAATTATTTTATTTGTTGGGTTTTGTTCCTTTTTACTCTATTCTCATTCAAAAGCAATTTTAAATACTTAGGGAGAATAATAGACCTTGAGGTCGTGTGTGTCCATAATGTAATAATTTTTTTGGAGATTTTTTTGTACATCATCTTCCGTTGAGATAAGGTAAGACATCAAGAAAAAAAATTAAGATTGATTATATATACAAATTCTAATCTACACTAAAAATTGAATTCATACAGCTACAAAGAGTAAGCTATAATCTTTAACAACTTTATTGAACAAAAGCATATACTTTAGATGAAAATTATTGGCTATCTATGAATGTATTAAATCAAATATTGAATAGTATACAGAGCAGTCTTTTAACAATGAGGAGCAGGTCATTGCCCTACTCTTGAGGCTATAAAATCATACTACTATCTCCTTATGAATATTCAACTTTTTTTCTTTGTTTGCTCAGTGTCATACTGTCCTCTCTGATTCCTTATGGCATTTCTATGTGAGACAAAAGCTCGGAACAGCTCATAAGCTGTTCTGTGAAACACCAAAGTGCCCCCCTACAATGCACAGTGACTCCTGTTCTCCCTTCCACAGTTCATGTACCTGGGAGTTGATGTTACAAAGGGAACTCAGGTAAGAAGAGATGAAGAATGTCTTTGGAATCTGTTCTGAGGAAGCAAAGTTACCTCAAAGTCTATAGAGGTGAAACTCCAGCAAGATAGTCAAATATATAACCTAACACCTCTGCTGTTAGATTTTCAAAAGGCCTTCAGAGAACTGGTTTTCCACATTTGTCTGATTTCCCAATGCCATAGTTAATTAGACATTCCATTGTTGGATATACTGGAAATTTTTTACATGATACCTGTGCCTCAGGACACTTGAATCTGCATATTAGTGGAGAATTCTGTAATCAAGGATGTCAATGGCAGTGATCCTCAAGCTTTCATGTCAAACCACAGAATTTCTCATGGATAAATTTGTGGGCCAAACAGAAAACAGACCAGACCTTATGCCTTGAGGATACAGGTCAAATGTAGTACACACAAGGAATCCTTGATGCATTGCATATGCAAGATTTTCAACACTTCTTAATCAACGTAGTACAAGCATTTACTTCCCTTCTGTATATCCATGCAAATGGCAAAAATCATCTGTAATGGGCCGGTACAGATAGAAAAAACAGAGCTGTCCACAGATAGGTCTCCTCTCATAGATATGAGCTGCAAAACAGAGAAAATATTCTGCTTCTGGTGTCTCATTCCCATGTGCCATCTTTTTCAGGTTTCATGAATGCTTTCCCACAATAATTATGGTTGTGTGCTATTAATGATTGTAATATTGCCAGTTAGATTTTACCTGCAGTCTGGTAGGGATGTTTACATGCTGCCGCTCTCTTACAAGCAAGCATTAATAGCAAGTATTAAATAATCCTATCTTTCTTGCTCCCTTTTTGTCAGGACTTCAGAGCTTATACCATCCTCTAAGCATCACAGGCCTATTCTTTGGTGAGAGATCTACACGTCACAGTGATGTGTTATCAAACCTGGCTGATATGTTAGGCAAACCCAAGAATGTTACAGAAAGGTACAACAGTCACAAGCAGTGAGTTACATCACTGAGTGGAGGAACTGACCCATAGTCTCCAGGAGAGAAAGCAGCTGCTGCTGAGCTACTGCTACTAAAGGAGTTTTCCAGCTGCAGTTTGTGCCTATCCACACAGGTCATCATCATCATCATGGCTAGGCTTCGCGAACGAAGATTTGGGAAGGCACTATCCACTTTTGCTACAGGCACGCTGGTGGCTTATGAGGCCAATACGTGACAGACATATCCGATTGCAAAAGGCGCAGTAGAAAGACTCTTTAGATGGTGTATTCTGCAAGACACGGTTCTTCCTGCGTTGCCTTTTTTCCTCGAGAGTGATCCTGCGTGTGTTCTCGAGGGAGACAGCTGCATTATAGATGGTGTGTCTCCAGGCCTCCCAGTTGGAGGCCAGAGTAGACCAGCGATGAAGATCAACGTGACCAAGGCTGAGATGTTGCTTCAGGCAGTCCTTGTATCTCCTCTTCGGGGCTCCTCTCATGCGGCAGCCAGTGGCAAGTTCACCATAGAGCAGGATCTTAGGGAGGCGGTGGTCCTTCATCCTGGAGACATGCCCTGCCCAGCGCAGCTGCGTTCTCAGTAGCATGGCCTCAATACTAGTGACAGCTGCTTGCTCTAGTACAGATGTATTGGTCACATAATCAGACCAGCGGATGTTAAGGTATGTACCATTGTGCAGGTGGACCCTGCATACCATTGCTATTTGAAACTCATGAAAATCACACTGTGCTTCTAGTCTCTTCTGTTAAAACTGTTTGAATACTTAGAATAATTATATTTGTTATGCAGAGAGAAAATCCAGGACTGAGAATCACACATGTGTTATGATAAAAGCATTTATTTGCAGAGAAGCCTACACCACTCATTTCTTATCTTGGAAATTTTATTCTTAACCATCCAGGATTTGAAGAAAGGCCTCATCTTTTACACAGTCTGTTGCCCTAGCCATGGAGTTACACACACATGATTTAAGCAAGTATATTTAAGCCATGCACAGAATTTAAAGACAGAAAAACGAAGAAAATTAAGTTATCATGTATTAAAGGTTATTTTATCAATGTGTTACATATACTGCATGGGCATTGAGTAGAATGATGTGCATTGTAAAAAGACAGAAGTGAAGATACACTTGAATTACTACTGGTTCTCAACCTTTCTGAAGACACTGTTATTTTCAACAAATGCAAGAACATATTTTAGTTCTTAAAAAAATGTGTTTATCTTTCTAGAAATATTCTTCCTGTCCGCTCTCTGACAAATTTTTGACAGGTAAAGCTGGTGTCTGTGGGGTTTTAAATTCTTCATGGAAAGAAGGTAGGATTTGGTTAGTAAGGACACTATGTTGCAGCTTGAAAAGCTGGCTTAGCTGACCTCGGTGAACATGGATAAAGTGCCGGCCATCGAGGTGTGAGCTTGCAACCCAGATGAGATGATCTGAGGGTCTATATTGGATCCTCATTCTCTGTCTCTGAAAAGAGCAGCTCAAAGGCTGCAGGTAAGCCCTGGTGACCTCAAAGGGAGATCTGTCAGGGCACTTCAGCACTTCGGGCCTTGAAGCTGGAGAGTATGCCACTGGCTTTGTGAATGCTGAGAAGAGGAAGGAAAAAAACTCTGTTATGTTCTCTGACAGAGCAGCTTTGGAAAAAACGTACTGACATTTCTGGAGCAAATGATAGGACTGTGAATCGTTTTAAAATATGAATACATAGCAAATACAATCCCTCATTTTTACCAATCATGAATGTCCTCTGTCCATTACCACACTGGTTTTAAAAAATTAACTCTGCCTGTTCTGTTTATACCCTACAAAATTAGACCCATTTCAGCTATGGATTTGAGAACATAGCTGCTGTAAACTCCTTTAAAACCCAGGAAGAAACTGAAAGACCTGGTATCCAAGATCTCCCCCAGAAGGAGACTGGGTTTAAGTATCCTCAGGCAGAAAGGCAGTTCTAATGACACAGGCTTCTCATATCTCTGCTTGAATTAAAGTGGGATAAGCTTCTTGTATGTATGCTTCTCCTCTAAAGGTGTTCAAATTTTGAATTCCTATTTGAGAGAAATGTACCCTGGAGCAAATGACTGAATTTATAGCAGGAAGTAGAGATGAAGATTAGGTACTTCCCAGTTTAGGAAGTGAACTGCTGAGGACCAGCCTCAGAAATGCCTACCTGTCCCTAAATATAGAATAAGGACTTTGAAGACTGAACCTAAACCACACATTTTTACAGCAGTAAGGAGTCTTAAATTGTTTTTGCAGACCTATTCACTATTCATGATCTTCCATTTCATATTTACATAAGCTTTTGTTCAGATAAAACAAAATTCTATGTCTAGAATCTTGGTTTCTGACAACTGTATCACCAAATACTGTACTTACCTAAAAGAAATTTTATTAAGAAAATTTAAAGAGATATTTCAAATCTAAGTAGTTAAATTTAAAACATGTTAAAAAAAAAGTAATACTGAAAACATTAGCCGGTCTTCATAGTAATACTTAAATAATTATATCATGTCATAAATGCCAATTAAATAAAGCTTTTTAATTCTTGAATTAATAAGACAAAGCCTTTTACATTTGAAAGTCACAGGATATCGACTTCCTTTGGGTAAAATATTTTAAGCAGTACTATGTAAAATATTTATGGCAGTTGAATTTAACTTCAACAAACTGTATATATTTCTTATAAACACATATCACCAGCACTATATTTCAATAAACAAGAATGCATCCTCTCATCACAAAACAATGGGTTCCAACAACTTCAACTCTCCTAAATCATACTTACAATGATGGAAGCCATCTAATTTTCATGAAAGAGCAGTGGAAAATTAATTTAAGAACACATTTAGTTTCACATATGTTTGCAATCGAAATTTTTTTTTTAAATTACTTAATTAGAACAGTTTGTCATACTTGTTGGAAACTAGCACAATGTCACTGTTGCAACTGCAAAAGTCAGAGAGAAGTTGAAGTGACTGGGAGTAGAAGGAAGAGAGCAAGTGTTTTAAAATTCCAAGAGTTTAACAGTTCTGGAAAAATCAGTTCTTAACTCCAGTCACATATCCCTGTGTGTGAACACATATACAATTTCTTAAGGGAAGAATAGCAAATTTGTTTTTTTCATAGTATTTCATCCTCAGTAAACTGCGATTACTTAAACTGGATTGAGTTATGCTACACATCTCACAGTGGCACCATGAAGAACAAAAGGAAAACATACAGCCACTACCATGGCCTTGCCTCCATGAGATTTTTCACCCGGAGCTTTAGCTACCAACAGCGTTCCTCAGAAGTCCTTCCAAAAGATTATGGAAGAAAGGTTGATGGAAACATCATGACATAACCACCATCAGTAGTGATGCTTAGCAGAAGTTTCTGAATTCAGATGAAACCCATTTGCTGTGAATTCTGCTGATGCCCCCAGAGCAGGTTTCTCCTTTCAGACATATTTGAATCCAGGCTTTGACCTGAGGGCTCTCTGCACTCACATTCATCATTACCCAGCAGCTCACCTAGTAAGGAATTTTAAAAGTTTGCCAGACATAATTTCATATCACCACAAGCTCACTAACATTTTTCAAGTGCATAATCTCATATGTTCCAGTTTCAGCTGGTAGACAGGGACAGGCAACAGAACAGACCCTCTATAATCCAGGAGGAGGTAGTTAGTGACATGCTGAGCCATTTAGATATTCACAAGTCTATGGTACCAGAGGGGATTCATAAGAGGGTGCTGACGGAACTCGCAGAAGAGCTCACCAAGCCATTCTCCATCATTTATCATCAGTCCTGTGTAACTGGAGAGGTCCTAGGTTAGCCTCCCATGACTGGAGGTTGACCTATGTGATGTCCATCCACAAGAAGGCCCAGAAGGAGGATCTGGTGAACTACAGGCCTGTCAGCCTGACCTCGATGCCTGGAACAGTTATGGAGCAGACAATCTTGAGTGTGATCACACAGCACATATGCGACAACCAACAGATCAGACACAGCCAGAATAGATTTAGGAAAGGAGGGTCCTGCCTGACCAACCTGGTCTCCTTTTATGACCTGGTGACCCACCAAGTGGATGAGGGAAAGGCTGTGAACATAGTTACCCAGACTTCAGCAAAGCCTGTGAATGGCATTCTCCTGAAAAAACTAGCAGCCCATGGCTTGGACAGATGCATTCTTCACTGGGTAAAAAAACTGCCTGGATGGCCGGGCCCAGAGAGTGGTGGTGAACAGTGCTGCATCCAGTTGGCAGTCAGTCACAAGTGGTGCTCCCCAGGGATCGGTATTTGTCCCAGTCCAGTTTGAGGTCTTTATTTATGATCTTGACAAGGTTATGAAATGTATCCTCAGTAAGTTTGCAGGCAACTACCTGAAAGGAGATTGTAGGAAGGTGACAGTTGGCCTCTTCTCCTAGGCAACTGGTGACAGGAGGAGAAGACAGCCTCAAGCTGTGTCAGGGGAGGTTCAGGTTTTACATCAGGAGGAATTTCTTCATGGAAGGGGTTGCTAAACATTGAAATGGACACGCCCAGGTTGGTGATGGTGGAGTTACTGTCTCTGGAGGTGTTCAAGAAAGAACTGGATACGGCATTTAGTGCCATAGTCTAGTTGACAAAGTGGTGATAGGTCAAAGGTTGGACATTATGATCTTGGAAATCTTTTCCAACCTAAATGATTCTGTGATTCCGTGATTTACATTTTCCATTATATCTCTCACTCCCCTTTTGACGTAACTCTAGAATAAGAATAGAATTTGACTCAAGTAATGAACAAGAAAAATACATTTGTATTTGCCTTGCTCTTATGCAGACCAAGTGGATACCTTTCAGTAGCTAATATTTCAGCAGACAGAATTCCCATCTTTCCAGACCATTATTATTGTCTTCTGTCAAGACTAATCCCTTCAAACATGCTGTCACATCAGCAGCATCACATACAAAATTATTGTGTTGGTTTCACAGAGCTTTGTGTTTCTCATGAATCTAATGCTATATACATAACATAGAAGTTTAGTCATATGCTGAACATGCATACAAATAATGGATGTACCTCAAAACATTTTAAACATCAAGGAATAATACAAAATAGAGTGTATTACTGGGGCAGTTTTAAAAGATATTTAGATATTAAGTCTCATGAGATACTCAAATTCACTGAAAAAACTCAGTAAGTACTTGAATGCTAGAGATTAACGAGAAATGGAAGTTTTGTTATAAAGTACTGTGCAACTCAAGACAATTCAAAGTCAAGAGTTTCTCTGTTGTTTTCTTGAACTCTTCCTTTAGTACCAGAAATCAAAAGCAGATTCTGTCCCCTTTCCCCATTCCAATTTTAGTGTCTTTGAAGTAAGTTCACAATCCGTTTGTCCTCAGACCTCTTTAGTGTCACACTAATTATTCAGGTAGTCAGATCAAGAATTGGGAGAAAGCAAACACTTGGTTATCCTAAGAATGAAAATCTCCATGCTTTCCTGCCAGACACATTTTCCCTTCTTCCCCTGTAAATGGTGGTGGTGGGGGGTGAAGCTTTCTTGGGACAGGGTAAAAATTAAAAGAAAATTCCCATTCAAATACAATTTGTTTTCCTTGTGCTTCAATGGTGGGAATTTATGTTTTGAAACTTTGTATAGCTTAAGTTTACCCTCTTAACTTTAGATTTTGCAGCTTTTCTATATCGTAAAAAATCCTTATTGTGATCCATATTTTGATTTGATTTGTTTTTTCCCAGGAGTGTAAGAATATAAAATAATATACAAAAATCACCAATCTGGAGACATAGGTAAGAGTTATTAGTAAAATTCACACACTTTAAATGAAACAGAAAAGAAAAAATTTGGAATAGTACAACCAATATCGTCATCAGTCTCTTTCACCTCCTTTTTTTATCAGAAACTGAAGCTCTCTGCCATAGGTACCGAATTTAAAAAGTGAAGGTTTTTGCATAGTCCTCAGTATCAGTAGTGAGTTTGAATCACAGATGGAGTGAAATAGAGAGCTCTTGTCTCTGTCTTAGTTACATATGTCTTTACTCAAACAGAAATTACAGTTATGTCTGTAGTATGGCATTTTTCCCATCAGCACAGTCTTTGGATTAAACGCTTCTGTGCTAAGGAGAGACTGTTGTACTCTTCCTTCCTTTCTTCTTCCCTTTAGTCTAAATTCCATTAGGAAATCTTCTGAACTTTACTTTTAGTTTTATACTCTCTGGAGAAAGAAGGAATTATATTAGAATTTAGGTGATGGAGAGCACTGGCACAATTAAATCTGATCTAAAAGAAAAAAGCTCAGGGGAAAAATATTTACAACATAAAATAAAAAATCCAAACAACCCAAAACCAACAGCAATTTTCAGGATAAAGTTCAAATTCTTATGTTCTCAAAAGCAGCTGTCCTTTCAAGAGAATGCCCATTTTTTTTATCTCTTAAAGATAAAGTCCTTAAGACTCTATCTGACTCCAAATGAAGCATTTATTTCTTCGTTTCTGTTTTGAAGTAGCAAACACACAACTCCTGTTCAATTCCTGAGTATGAAAAAGGCAAACAGCAGCAGTCTGTTAGGGGAGAGATGATGTCAAGTGAAAATCGGTGGTTATTTATTCTTGAGCCTGAGTAATAGGGAATTTATAAGATGAAGAAGAAAAATCAGGGGGGTTGTGTATCAGCACATCGTATAATCTGTCTCCCATTGTTACTTTTCTTAAAAGACCTTCCCATCTTGCTGTCAGTGTTCCAAGAAGTGGAGTTAGTCGAATAGGTGAACTTTTTTTGAGGAGGTATTTATACACAGCTCAATGTGCATTTCAGGTTTGTGAATCTTTGGGAGGACAATAATGATTACTCAGCAGGTAGTCTGGTAGAATTAGTGAATAACTGCAGTAATAAGGAACAGTTAGAGAATAAACTGGCTGTTCTATCCCCTCAGAATTATAAGCACGTATCGGCTGGGCTGGGAAATTCTTAATCTTTCTAAGTCTGATACTTTTAACTTGATGCTGACTTAAGAGACAGTATATTAGCATACTGTCATTGCATATAAGCTGGATAAGCTCCAGCCATGCAATAAATGCCAGGTCCATTAAACAGAGAGGAGACTTCACTGATATGAAGTATGTTGGTCCTTTCTCCTTGTGTAATATGCTGTCTTTGAGATTCAGGGTTGTTAAAAAGGAGATGAAACATGATGTGGTACTAGCACTTCATAGGTCTGTCTAGATTAATAATAAATTAATATCAATAAACAGAACTTTTTCTAATTTTGACAAAGACCTCACATGAAAATGTTTAAAATTGTGGATAGGTATTATCCACCTCAAATACAACAGAATATTTTTATGTGATTATGCAATTACAAGTTGAACGAGTAATCAGACATCCTGTTCCTTTTATTATTACATACTATTAAACTTGTAATATACTAGGAAACATATCTTAAAGGAGAATAATAGTAATTTAAATAGTCAGCGAGGGACTTTTCCTTATAACATTTTGAGTTGGTTTACTTTGGAAAAAAGAAAAGTTTTGAAGTGTTGAAATTGCAGAGGTAGGCCATGGACTGGGTTTCTATATCTCTTCAGAATTGTCTCTGAAGCCTCTCTTTTTTTCTTTTTTTTTTTTGGTTTTGTTTTGTTTTTGTTTTTATTTTTTTAATAATTGGATATACCATTGGCTTTTAGCCATGAAATTCTGCTTTTCTAAAAGAGTGCTTAGGCACCTGTTGCTGAAATGGATGATAAGCTGCAAATCACTTCTGACTGAGCGTGGGAACAGAACAAGCTCAATTCATTATGATCATCTGTGATGAGCTAAAAAGTAACTTAGCATCTTAGTAAAGTAAGACCCAAAGTGGTAAATTAATCTTAGTTCCAATAAATATTCTGCAGAAGAATGAAAACCTCAGAGTTGACATGTGGACTAGTCCTTGTTTGTATATATTTTTAGTTAACTATTTAGTTTCTAGAGAGAAGAGGGGAAAAAATGAAGAGGGCAGATTTAGAATAATGAAGTTTTTCATACACAGCTACAGCTACCCAGAATCAAATCTTCTGGAGACACTGCAACAGGATACATTTGTTTGGTGCAGAATGAAATTAAAAAAATTTTTTCTAAACCTCCAGAGGTTATTGATATCTTTCTACATATTAACAGACAGAAAAAAAAAAAAAGCTGCAAAAGTAATCAAGATTTTGTTTTCTTATGAAAGATAATTTAAAAAAATTTCCTTCTAGACACTTTCCAAATTGACCAAATTTTGCAGGAAAGGGTATCTTTCCATGTGTAATGATCCAGACTCCACTGACACCACGACTAGCAAAACTTTACATTTAAAAGTGATAAAAATGGTAATTAGGCAATCATCCAGTGTCCAGGTTCTTTCTTCTCACACATACGTAAAGAGATAATCAGCCTTCTCCAAACTAAAAGGAAACTGCTTTAAAGGAAATTTCACCTCTTATTCTTCATTTATCTTGTGTTTTCTGCCTTCCTGGATGGGAAATTTAAGCCTTTGGATCCCACAGAATGGAAAGTTTTATGAAAATATGAAATACTGTAGCTCTGCAGTGTTTGAAAAAATGTTTATCAGGGTTATAAATCAGATCCAACACCTGTTTTCATCACTTGGATGATATATTTCAGTTACATGACTGAGATATTGCAAGCAGCATAATGTAGAATACAAATGTTTGTTTGATGGATTGGATAAAACTAACAAACTCTTACAAGGTAAAAAATGTTATTCCCACCAATAGGCTGATAAAGCTTTTATGTAAGCTGCAATATTCTGTTAGAGAAAGCATCTGGTACTGCCTTCCAGAAAGCATCAGAAGATCTCCCATGAGTGATATTTTTAGTAGTGCAAAATACTGTCTTGGTTGAAAATGGTATTTTTGACAGAACAACACTGAATCATATCTTGGAGCAAAAAAAAATCCCAAACCCTGTTATGACTATTTCCCTGATACTGTATGAAGTCACTGTCAAATGTTTAGTAATTGATCATTTAGGACAGAGGATTTCCCTAACTTGCCCTAAAGTATGTGATCCTAGGGATAGTCAAATCACCCATGTGAGAAGGCTGATACACATCAGTATACCACTTCTACAAAAAGCTGGAATTCCTGTATTGGTGTTTTGGGAAAGTGAACACAAGTAGGATTATTTTACAGCATTTGCTAAGAAAGAGAAGCAAATATCTATAGATACTTTTCCACAGCCACTTTCCAAAGCTCAAAACCAGAAAACCAGAGACATAAAATATGAGTCTTGGCAAAAACACTGTGAGTTCACCCTCCCTGCATAAACACATCATTAACAGTAGGAACTAAAAATCAGCCCATCAGATGACAATTCTGAGACATTCTGAAATAATATAATAAGAAGCAACTTAGATGGAAAAACAAATTTACATATATGATATACTGCAGTTCTGTGTAACATGGATGTATTTGCATGATAAAGCCTCAGTTATTGTATTAATAAAGATGAATCTTTAATGAGTAGATGCTCCTGTTCTAATTGCACAGTGACACAAATTTTACTGCATATATTTGATTTCCTTTGTTTGAAATAACAGCTGCAATAATTTCAATGGTTTCTTCGGTTTGGAGCAATGGTGTCACAAAACCAAAGAATTATGTATTAAATTTTCCATGATAAGCAAGAAGCACTTGTTCTGCATATTTGGATGATAACTTAAACATGACGTTTATTGTGAGTGTCCTGAACAGCCATCTGGATACAGCCAGTTCCAGAAGCAAAACTTTATCCCCATTTCTGAATGAAATTATTCAGATTAAAATGAGAAGGAATTGGGATTTCAGAAGTAGTTCAGTGCTTCTCTAGGGGCTGGAATTAGATGGTCTTTAAGGTCTCTTCCAACTAGATAATTCTGTTGCTCTACGATTCTGTGATTCAGTGCCATCAGTCCTTCCTTCCTTTCTGATAAATAGTAAATTGAAGATGCCAACTGTGAAAATTAGATGGATTATATTCTGGGCTCTGATTTTAAAAAAGAAAAACAGAAATCCAAACAGAGACCATTTAAGAAAGCAGGTCCTGGTTTTGGCCCAGATCAGCAGGAGGGAGCATGGCCAGTACCCTCATGTTGTCCTATACCGCCTCACATCCTTGTCAGGGATGGGAGAAGAGAATCTCACTTCCAAGAAGAAGAAGGGAAGAAGGTGTGGTGGGCGAAATGGTTAGTATTGTTGCAGACTTTCCACGTAAATTGTTTCTTTGTCTTATACGTTCTGTTATTAATATAGTAATATTGTTTGTTTTCTTATCTCATTGCTGTTTCCAGTAAATTGTTCTTACCTCAACCCAAGAGCCTGCTCAATCAGTAGAGCACGGGACTCTTAATCCCAGGGTTGTGGTTTCAAGCCTCACATTAAGCACTAATTAAGGCTGTCGTTGTTTAGGACTGGTATTCCCTAATTTAGTGCTCTCACTGAAACTCTGCTGGCACTTGCTTCCCCTCCCCCTCCACCTGGAAGCAAAAAACACAAAGATCACTGGTAGAGATAATAACAATTTATTGGAAACAGCAATGAGATAATAAAATGAACAGTAACAGCGACAAATATTAATAACAGAAGGTATAAGACAAGTAAAAGGTTTACATAGAAAGTCTGCGACAATACTGACTGTTTTGCCTTCCATGCTTTCTCCCTCCAGAAGGAACCACCCTTCTTCTCGGAAAGGAGAGAGAGTCCCTTCCCCCCCCGCCCCTGGTGATGACATAAGGTGGTACTGAAAAACATTAGGGTCTTGGCCATGCCCCCTACCACTGATCTGAGCTGAAACCAGGACACCATCCTACCATGGAAAGAAACAAGCCAAGGAGGTAGAGTTGGAGAGTGACAATCCTTACCTAACTAGAGTGTCCTAAATCTTCAGAGAGAAAATTATCTTGGAAAAAATACACTTAATTCTGTACATTCTCTACAAATAGTGTCTGCATGTACTTGAAGAATGGTACTGAAGCCACAGATTCATCATGCCACAGCATCAGATTAGCATCATTATCAGTAAAGCTACAATACTTGCAACATGTGGACTCTAATCCTGTAGAGATAAGGGACTTGACTCTATTCTTGTGCAATAACAACAAACTTTGTTATACCTAGTTATCAACAGCTGGTTGGAATGGCTCTGAAACACTCCCTTTCAGATAGCTTTGGCATATATTCAAGGGTTAAAATGTCATCTGCTTGAAAAAGATATCTCTTGGTCATTTATTAAAAGTCTTGTAAAACACTATTCCTCGGCGGATGATTCTCTCCCATGGCAAAAAAGCTGAGGGGCTGAAGAAAACTTTTTAGTTAGGGGCAGCTTTATCAAAACTCATCTCTCTGTCTCATTAAATTAGTCAGGATTGAATAGCTCAGCAATTCACTTGGTTCTAAATAACCTCTACTTTTTCATTAAGGGAGCTGTCAGAAATTACCATAATCCCTAATTTGCAAAAATGTGTTTTAGTTCTCTCCAACTCATCCACATAGTTGGCCAGATTTCTACCCTCCAAAATTACAGCAATAAAACATGTCATTATGAAGAGAGACAAAATTCTCCAGGTCTGATGCATGAACATCTGCTGTTTGCAACCTAGATGAAAGTCCTCTGCTCTCGGCTCAATGACAGAGAAACTGTGCTATGTAGGCCTCCTGTTGTTGGGGGCCAAAACTAAGAGGGATATGTCAATGTGTGTGTTATCAGCAGCAGGCTTTAGACAAGATTGACTAAACCAAACAAATACAAAAAAAAAAAAAAGAAGAAGCCTTCAGCTTTCCTATTTTTCCTTAATATTACTTCCATTTCTTATTATCAAGCAAGTTTATAAGATTTTGCCCTGGAGTAAATTACCATGCTGTCATGAACATAATATGTATGTATGTTCAGTACTCGTATGAGAACAAAAAAGAAAATAACAATTTCTTGTTTAGAAAAGCTGCATATACCTTCTTCTCTCATGAAAACAATGTATCACAAGTTAAAGAAAAAGAATCAACTGTCATATTTTTTTCAGAACTGTTATGTAAATGTGAGAGTTAACAGAGAAGAATATCATACAAATATTAATCAGGCATCCATATTAGTAAAGTGATGTTTCTGTGTGCATGAAGAATTATTTATAAATTGTATTTCCTCAAAAGAACAAAAAATTGTCTTAATGTGGAATCAAATCATTTAACCTTTCATGATGTCTGCTGTTCTCTATTCAATGTGCTCGATCACCCTGCTCTTTAGACAGTCAGAGCACTCACTAGGCAGTTCAGAAGGAAAGCCATATAATCTTGATCACAACTCACAACAGCCATGGTATCAGTCTTATCCCATGCTAGGGATCTGGGAGAGTAAGAAGATATAAAATAAAACCCATGGGTATCACTATTATGCACTTCAAAGGCCAGGCTTGGTTAGCTGTAAGGGAACTGTACATTACTCTTTGAATAATCACCCAGAAAATTGTTAGTTCTAGTAATTAATTTGTATTTTTAAAACACTTGAGAAGTGGAAGATTTGGGTTTCGGAAAACTGTGGAAACATTTCAAGAGTTCAAGTTATCATCAGAAGAAATGCGAACACTTTAGAATATTTCCCTCTTTCATCCTAGGTCTTCAAAAAGGGTAGATAATGCTTACATAATCTCTAACCTGTAACTCTAAACTCTGTACACATGTTATATCAGGGCTAAATAAATAAATCCCAGTTCTAAGTACCAGTTAGTGTAGGTCCCTCAAAGGATTCATCCAATGGATTTTATTCCAAGATTCAGTAAAAACAACCAGCGATGGCTGAACTACCATAGACAGATGTGAGCAAATAAGTCAAGGCTAGATACATCATCTCACAGCTTCCATATCAGATTGGATTTCCATTAGAGCAAAACTCACCACTTGATAGGGTAATTGTATAAGATTGTTTCTTTTCTTGTTAGATTGCCAACACTCTTAAATCTTAATTCAAAGCAATTTTGCAGATTTTATATACTGCAGGCATCAGATTTCTAGACTCCTTGGCCTAGAAATTTCTACCCTCCTCTGCCATCCAGAAAGGGTATATAGGAGCAGGAATTCTTTTCCAGTCTTTGAAAAGATTCTAAAAATATTGCATCTTTAAGCTGTTTTATAAGATTTTAGTCTTAAGTTAATTGGTGAACTTCTGGAATAGTCACAAGTCTGAAACATAATTGTTTTTATGCCAGACAAAAGGTTCATCATGAAACAAAACCAAAAACTTAGCTTCAGATCTGGATAAACTGGGTCATGTTTGCAGTGCTGTAACTCAAAGAATAATTAGTCCCTTAAAAAACCAACCAAACAAACAAAAAACCCAGCCCAAAACCCAACCAAAACCAAAACAAAACCAAACCAAACAAAAACACACAAAAAAAAACCACAAAAAAAACCAAAACAAAAAAAACCCACACAAACAAAAAACCCCAACACTTGAATAAATTGTTCATTTTCAAGAAAATACATGCAAACTGAATTTCTCTGTTGATTGAAGATAACAAAGGAATGTCCTGTACAGGATGCTTAAAGTGAATTTTCAAGGGAAAGGAAAGGTTTCTGACCAGTTTGCCAGTACACTGCAAGGATTCCATATTCTCTACAAGAGCAAATCTCAAACATAATTGTTTAGCAGATTAGAAACATCTAGCTAGATAGGAATGTTGCAATCCTATTTTCCAGAGGAGACATGAACCTCTAGTGACAAGCAGGTACCCAGCCCTGCAGGGTCAGAACTGAACATAACCCAACATTCTTTGTTTCCCAAATAAATCAGAGATAAATGATACTCTCAACAGTAAAGTTAGAAGATATAAGCAAGGGTTTCATTTGAAAGCTTTGTATACATATGAAAGAAGTAGTTAGGCCCTTTCTTAACCATTCTCAGGCTAAATTGAGAATGAAAACCACCCCTGCCCCTGTACTACACAAATATATATGTGACAGTGTATAAATCTTAGTGTTCAGTAACGTAAGAATCATCTTATATTTCTAAATCATGAGCTAAAAATTTTCCTGAAATATGGAAAAAACCACATGGTGTTTTCTGGGGTCTTGCTGTAGGCTGAGATACAAATGCCTGGGAACTAGCACATAGAGCAAGGCTATTTTATTTTGTACCATCACGTTTCCAGACACTTGCCTCTAAGTTGTATAGATTTCTTTTTAGAGCTCTTGTTTTTTACTTGCTTCATACATATTTTTAACAGCACGGCTGTATGTATACAGTTAGGTTCCTTGTGCTACATCATAGTACCTGAGTGGTGTAATTAAACACATTCTTCCCCTTGCAAACACTTCAAAGTCAAAACAGAAGTATCAATAGTGTCATGCTCTTGGAACTGAGTGATGGATGGGAAGCCAAACAAGGCACCATATTACAGGGGCTGCAATCCTGAATTATTAAATATTCAGGTATTCCTGAACTCTTTGATTTTCGCTCAGCTATGCCAGTGTAACAGATTAATTTGAAGTGGGACTTAATGTGCCAAGTGAAACAGGAGTGGTGCATTTACATAAATAACAGTCAACTAAAGAGAAAAAACTTTTTTTTCTCAAAACAGGTAATTATTAGAAAAGAATATTAATGTATGTATTTATAGAGGAGGAAAATGCTCATTTTTAAAAAAACCAGTCTTCAAAAAATTCTTTCAAACGAATCTGTTGTTACAAATATTGTTTGTATTGTGGTAGTGCTGTAGAAATTTCAGCTGCTGTCTAGCAATGTTATGGTTTTCATAACAAAGCAGTGTTAGGATGGGTTAATTGAATGGTTTTTTGCACTTGACTTTTGCATTTAAACCTGGGAGAAAGCAGAGGTATCCTAGAAGTAGAGGATGATAGAACTGATATGAGTCAAGTGAAAGGGAGAGTCCACGAAAATGATAGTTCGTGGAAAAATGGAAAGGGAAAATGGGAATTACAGATTTTGGTGCTGAAAAGTTAAAAGAAGCACACAATGCTTAGATTAGCGTAGATTACAGGGTGAAAAAAGAAAGCTAAGAATTTGCTTCTTGTAGCAAAATTCTGACTCGTATAAGCAGAGCCACAGAAGAGGGTGCTTCAAAACCCAAAACATAATATGATAAAAGTCTGGAGGAGAGTTTTAGCCATATGGCTACTTCGGAAAGAAACACCCATAATGCCCACAACTTAAGTTATTATACTTACAAAAGCATCAGGTTTTTGAGCAGATTCCAGATTTGAAAATTTAGAAATTGAAGAAGAATGTCGCAATCACATTATGGATTTGAGTGATAGGCTCGATGGCACTATTAGTGCCAGTCAAGTAAAAGAGAAAAGGAAAGAGAAAAAAAAGAGGGTTTTGATTAGAAAAGAAGGGAGCAGAGAAGAGAAGCTGATCTGCAAGTTGTTGTCATAGAGATAGTCACTAAATTCAGGCTTATAGATTAGATCAAATTTAGAGCAAAAAATTACAGGAATTGCCTGAAGAATCATTAAATTTCCTTCTGATGCTGCACAGGTACAAGGAACAGTGATAAATACTGCAGATGAATCAGTTGATGACAGGGTAATGTAAGCAAATAAAGAAAAGTAAGAGCATAAATAATTTTGGATGAAGATTAACAATAGTTCTGAACAGTTTTAATAAAAATTGAGTCAAGAAACTGAAAAAAAAGACACAGGGAGCTAAACTGAAAAAGTTTCAAAGTGCAGATGGGAAACCTGACATATATATCTACAAGAGTTTTAAATTAGCTGGTAGATGAAAATAAGAAATTAAGGTAATTAAGCTATAGTTGTATAGTACTTGTACAATTCTATTTATACAACACTGATAATATTAGCTACAAGGTTCCCTTTCAGAGGAGTTAAAACATATAGGTATCATATAGCATACCAAGTAACAATCATCACTAAAAGTACACCACCATGGTTGAGCACTCAGATGTAAAAACATTTAGTACAACTTTATGCAGGCGAAATTAATGGATTAAGTGAAAATATGTAAGAACATAATATCTAAATATACATGTGTATTATATAACTTTTTTTTTGTAGACTATTATAATCTCTGAACATTTTTAGAGCAATATATTCAATAGGAAAAAATCCCAGCAAGTTTAGGGTCATGAAAAACCGGTGCAATGTAATAGAAAGAGTCAGAATATAATTGTAATGTAATACTTTCCAGTACTCCAGCTTAAAGTCTCTGACAGTGATTCCAAATCTAGAAACCTGACAATTACAAAACCTGACAATTACAAAACCATTGCCTTCCCAATGGTTTCTTAATAACCTGAAATAAATGTGACATTGTCATGTCACTATATGTTGACATACATCTGAAACACACAGCTTCCTGTTTAGCAGCAGACAAAAAAGCCCAAAAAATATTTTGCGTCACTGGGTAGAGTATGGAGAACAAGACAGAGAAGACCATTTTGCCCTATAAGGATCATTTGCTCCTTACTGCACCAACATTTTAAGTGCTCTGTGCAGTTCTGATCTCTGCATCTCAAAAACAACATGGAGCAGTTAGAAATTTACGGAGACAAAACTAAAATGGTCAGATGATAAAACAACTGCCTTGTGAGCTGAGACTGAAAATATCTGAATTCTTCATTTAGGACAAAACATGACACGGTATATGATCAAAGTTTACAAAATCATGGAAGCAGCTAAGGTGAGTGACACTCACTGACTTCTACAATAACTAAGGTTTAATTATTGAAACTAGAAGGAATCAATTCAAAACAGTTACTAGAAAGTACACAGCATCTAACTAAGTTCTCTAGTGTGAATAAAGTTGTAGATGAGGTATCACCGGATTCAAATATACCTTAGATGAGCTCATGGAAAATTGGTCCAAAGAAGCTAGGCAGGGATGTAACTATAGACATTGCAGAGGCAAGTACTATGGACCATAGAAAATGGCTTGGACTGAGAAAGCACCTCCTACTGCCACTGACTGGCTGAATCACTGTACTTACCCAGAGGGTCATGTCTGTAGTGTTTTTATTTTTGAACAGAACACAATACACACACACACAGATGGTATCACTAAATCTACAAACTGATAGATTTTTGTCGTTCTAGCTGTGCTCTCTGTGCAACTCCAATGTCCTTTCTTTCTGACATGGTGAATAGCAAAAAGATCTATCTTTTCACATTTCTGATTAAGACTAGCATAATCTGACTCCTGTTTTCTGAACTCTCAGTCGTCCCCTTGGCTTGATTTCGGTTGTTTTTGTTTATGATGAGAGTATGCAAAATGGCATTAGCAGAATAGGCCTTTGCTAAGCTCACCTTCTGTTACAAACTCATTCCACACCTCTTCCTACACAAAAAGGTTATCATCTGCACTACTTAGAAGTAGACTGCCACATCATTTCTGATTCCTTTACTATAGAATTCCCCTAGTAAAAAAAAAAAATTGAATCAACCATTCCTGAAAGATTTTGAAACTTCATCAATGATATTCAGATGGGAGTTGTTTTCTGCTGTGTTTTTGTACTTATGCTTTCCTGAGGTAATTCTACCTGGTTTAGTTTGGCTTCTTTGTTTTTCCAGCTTGACAATAGAGCACAGTTTTAACACTTGTTTTAAGGCATCTTCTTTATTTTATTTTGCCTTATCTCATTGCTGATCATTTTTGTCAAGGATTCAATAGATCAGCTTTTACAATCTTCTTTTCCAGTGATTTAGAAACTGTGATGGTCAAGGCCATTAATCAGGCCAAAACACGCACTGATATTGTACATTTTTATGTTCATCCACATATAAATTCGTGTAATTTTTATTTTAAAAATTTTGTTGAGAAGAAAACATTCCCTCTTGATACCTGTAACTTGATCCCGAAAATTCATATGTAGGTATTGGTGGTTGCGCTCAACCTAACCTAATAGTCAGTCTTTCTTTATTTGAATGTTTTTCTAAAAAAATATTGTAGATACAAAAATAAGAAATTAAAGGAACTATTATGCTGTGATATGAAGTGTTATTGTTTAAAAGTCCTAAAACTAAGTTTATATGTTTAAATCTTTGAAATCGCACAAAGCATTAAATCATATACATTACTCTGTGTTTGCTTCTGGTGTTGTGCCTGTGAAGGACTGACAATTCTCTGTGGAGGCCTGTAGAAATGCAGGACTAAAAGGAGGAAAGATTTGCAGCTTTCTGAATTTCAGAACAATGCCATCTGGACTAATTTGTGAATCCAGTAACACTGCTTCAGTTCAGCTCAATACACAGGGAAACATCTGAGAGGGAGTATTCTTATAGAGATGAAAGAAATTGACCTATCACTAATTTGTATGCTTTAGGAGCCCTCTAATATTTTTAGGAGATTCTCTTCAATAGGTTACAGCATGCTTGATTAAGGTGGTACCAAACATTTCCTCACTGGAAATGAAGTCCCAACTTTAAACATATAACATGTCCATTTGTCTTCTGATTTCGGCCAGAGAGAAGAGGTCAGTATGCATGGTGCTTTGTGGATTGCACCAGCTATTAATCACATCTGCTTGGGTGCTGCTACCATCTCTTTAAAATATCACTTTTTTATGGACTGTCCTTACCAGTTAGCCCATAGCCTAACTTTCCACAAAAAAGCATGAAGCCAAAACTTTCTGGGCACTAAATAGTAGTTGTACTCTTCCTATCACCATCTGTTCGTTTTGGGCACAATGCAATATGCCATGCTTCCAGCAGTTCACATGTGCTTCTCTTGTCAATCCTGGCCATACTAAATTTTTCCTATGGTTCGGGAAATTACCTAATAAAATATCCAATTATATTATGCCACATACATTCATCCATTTTATTTAACACCAATATCTGATAATTTTAAAATAAACTTTTAAATTAAAATTATTAGGGGATATTCAGATGTTATTTATTGCAGCAACAGTTTTAATTGTTCCTGATTTATAAAATGCAGTGGTAGCCTAAAGAAGAAAAATGATACTCTTTTAACAGGAAAATAATCTGAATCATTCAGATGAAAACATTCTTGCTAGTTAGTTCTTATGCCAAGAATGAATCTCTGCTATTTGCTAACATGAAACAAGCAAAAGGTACCTCATGTGAAGTGGAAGAGAACATATTTCACAGGAGTGAATTCCATTAAAATTCTAAATTACTTGAGAAGGCACCTGGGCAGACTTTGACTGACAACACATTTCATTACTCATTTCCTGTGGGAAAGAAGTCTTTTTTTTTTACTGAAAATTAAAATGACTTCACAGAATCACGGAATAAATTAGGTTGGAAAGGACCCCTGAGATCAAGTCCCACCTATGACTGAACACCACTGTGTCAACTAGACCATGGTATTAAGTGTTGTGTCCAGTCTTTTCTTAAACACCTCCAGGGAAAGTGACTCCACTGCCTCCCTGGGCAGTCCATTCCAGTGTTTAATCACCCTTTCTGTGAAGAGATTCCTCCTAATGTCCAGCCTAAACCTTCCGTGAAACAGATTGTGATTATAAGCAGGAGCAGCAGCAGCAATATCTCTCCTGTTCAGAGATTTCTGGGGGCCTCAGTGGTGCACTTTAGGACTTTACACAAAATGGAGCTCTCTACTGAAGTTTCATTTAGCAACTGCCCAGCAGCATGAGTGCTGAAGCTCAGTAAAAACCTGTTTCTAGTCCTCAAGGATATTTCTCCCTGGGGGGAGGACTTTTTCAGACTCCTGTCTAATGCCTTCTCCAGCCTGCTGAGGTTCCTCACAACACCAGGATGACTGTCAAATCTACCATGCCAATTCTTATTGTCTGTGAATTTGCTTAGGGTGTATTTTGTCCCATCATCCAAGTCATTAATGATACTTCATATAAGAAGTTCTACAGAATACAGAAAAGAAAACTGGCACTTGGAAAGCACCAACAGGATTCACCAAGCCCGCCAGTGTCGGTGGGGCACCACCTGCCCCCACAGAGAACCTCTCCTGAGCATCTGCTCCCAGTTCTCTCAGCCCTTAGTCCCAGTGCCACCACTGCAGGGCTGACCTCCATCCCCCCAAAGCCCAGTCCTGTCCAGCCTCAGGCCCTGCTGAGCCAATTCTGACACATCAGCTGATGTTCTAGTGCCCTGTCCCCACGGCACTGCTCAACCATCACAGGCTGTGTCTGGTTCCCCTCTCAAAGCCTGAGTCTGACCTTCACCTGCACACGGACATCCCATCCATCACCTGGTCACCACCTCCAGATCTGGTCTGCTGGCCTTGCTCCAGCCCTCTCCTCCCTGCCCCCTCAGGGAGCACCACCTGCTCCTGCTGCTTCCAAGCAAAGCCACAAACTGACTTCACAGGCTCCTGTTACTGCTAAAACAGGCAAAATTTCCACGTATAATTCATGGGTGAATCTGCAGCACTTTCCTACTCTGGAGGGAGACATTCACAATTCAGCAGGTGATTTAAATGGTTCATTCAAAACAAAACAAATTACTTCCACCATAAGATTTTTTGGAAAAGTTCCATTCTTATGGCAGATTTCTTCTTGCAAGAGTCAGCAATTTTCAGAGGGCTGTTCAAAATAGGCCGTTTTTTTATATTGCATGGATTTTATTATTCTCCCCCACTTAGGCTCAGAATTACTCTAAATATACTTACACTTTTAAAATTCAGTGAAAGGGAAAAAGCAAATAACAGAAGGAAATATTTAAGAAAGGGTTTAGACCGGAAATCCAAAGACAGCTTCATTTAAAGTAGTAATTATTGCTATGCTGTTTTAAAGAAGGCAAAATCTCCATTTGATTGCAACAAAGTTGTTTGATTATTCTTATAACTATACACTTCTTCCTTCCTATGTATTTTTTTCATCTCACATACTTCCCAGAGGTGCTACTATTAAAAAGATTAGCTGATTAGCTGTGGCAAAACAGCAATTTTACATCTTCTTGGTGACAAAGGACATGAAAGAAGTCCCTGAAGCCTCTTTACCTGTAAGATCTTTCCCTGTAAGACCAATCAGTGGGAATCCAGGGTTTCTGAGATAAGAAGGAAAGTCTGGAACAAGAAAGACAAGAGTAAGAGGTTAGAGAACATTTAAAGAAATAGGATATACTTAGGTTTAAGGGACTTGATGGGGTGCACGCACAAGTGCTGGGTGAGCCAGTGAGTGTTTTTCATAGGCCACTCCTGAAATACACAATGGACAAGGAATTTACTGGGAGTGGTCAGCAGGGACTTCTGAAGGGGAAATCTCCTTAATCAACCTGATAGGCTTCTATGTTGAGATGAACAGTTAAGGAAATGATGGAAGACAGTGGAGGTTTTTTACCTTTATTTTAACAAGTCTTTCTACGCTACCTTGCCTAGTACTCTCATGAACACCATGATAAAGTACCGGCCCCATAGGTGGACAGTAAGATGGACTGAAAACTGACTGAACTGCCAGATTCAAAGGCTTGTGATTAGTGTCAATGTAACCCCAGTTGGAGGCCAGTCTCAAGTGGTGAAGTTCAAGGGTTGATACTGGGGCCAACGGTGTTTTAACAGGTTCATATAAGAAATTATTTTCAAAAGTAAGAAAAACTTTTTTACTGTGATGGTAGTTGAAAACTGAACAAATTAACAAGACAGCTCTCTGAGTCTTCATCCTTGGAGGTATTAAAAATGTGACTGGACATGACCCCGAGCAGTTGGCTGTAGCTGACTCTATTTTAACAGTGGTGCTGGACAAAATTATCTCAATAGGCCTCTTCTAGCCTCAAAAATTCTGTGTTCCTGGGTGGATTTACAACATATGCACAGGCTTCTTCCTGTTTTCCAGAAAAAGTAAACACTGACATCAAAAGTATGTTTAAATTGATTAATTGTCAATTAATTGATTAATGGTGAAGAATGTAGAATGTAAACCATTTTTGGACTGGATGCAATTATAAAAATCTCATTCTGTCAGATATGTCAAAATCCTACCAGTGGATTAGCTTTAAGAAATTCTGAAAGATGGTTGACTTTCTCATATTTTTTCCTGAATAAATGTATAATCTGTTATTGTAAATAACTAGCTGTGTTGTTCAGTCTGTTGTTGTAAATAACTAGCTCTGTTTTTAAATTGTTGTTGCTTTTCCTGTTTTGGTTTTTATTTGTTTGGGTTTTTTGTTTGTCATTTATTGTAGAAATGCTACATTTTTATTCCCAAAGACTTGGAAATACCAAGAGGTGGTTCAGGGATTTTCTTGTCCTTACAAATACAGTGAAGACCTCTTGTTACACTGTTTCCAATGAAGAATAATACTTCATCAAGGCTGCATTCTGAGTAATGTAAAAGTACCTTAGGAAAAGAACAGTTTTATAGTGTATATGAGCTAAAGAAAAAAGGATAGAGGAGGTGACTTTATTACATTTATTATAATGAATTGTTATAAGAAATTAGATTTACTGTAATGAAGAAGGAGTTGTGTAAAATGACAGTTCTTTCCTACATCCATCATCACAGTTTAACTCCAAACCTTCACCAACAGACTTCTACCACATGTTTAAGCACTCAATAACTCTCTCTATATTATATATATATATAATATATATTATATAATTATGACCTATCAGACACACTTATATGAATTTTATTTGTTTTCTCCTCCCCTTTCAGGAGAATATTGCCCTAAAAATACTTACCTGTGCAACTGGTAGTAATTTTTCAGTCAGACATTAGAATTTCCTTCTGTGTTAATTGTTCCTAATAAGAGGTAAAAAATCATGACCTATAGTTTTCTGTCATTCAGTACTTACTAAATGTAACAGTGATTGGTTGGATTTACATTGATCTCCACATATAAGGAAAGTAGATTCTAATTTGTTCCTGTTATAATGTCAGGTTTATGCTGAACAGTAATTTCCAGGACAGACTGTAATATTTAATCTTTATTGGGTTTCAAATTTACTAAAAGAGTTGGTCATGAGATGGAATTGTAAATTATACTGGCTCATCAGTTACTTTCACACAATTGGACATTTCTTCATTAAAGTGGTCCCAGTGATGGTTGCTGGCTGACAACAGAAACAACATGCCTAAAGAGGAATATTTCCTGTCCTTTTTTAAAGGGAGAAAAAGAAACTGCTCAATTTTAAAAGAACCTAATTCTTCGATTCAGAACCTTGAACACCTAGATAACTGGAAGACATACAATCAGGATGTAAGCACAAGATAGCAAGTTGCTTTGTTAGAAGAATAGATTTAGTTGTGATTTATGTTGATTTCTAGCAAATACGAAATTATTCTTATGGTCTCTCAGAAACAAGGCAGTGAGATGTATGCTAATAACTTCAGTAACTTTCAGATAAGAATTACAACATTTGTTGAAATTTGCAAGAAAACAAGAACACCTTAAAGCATCTCTTTGGTGAAAGATCTATAAAGAAATGCAAACACAAAGAGCAGGTGAAACAAGAACGTCTGTGCTGACCACTTAAAAAGGAAAAGATAGTGCAGTGGCCATTGGTAATGTGCTGCCTTGAGTTACAAAGCTGTATAGCTTACTTATACCACTTTTTCAAACATATGCCCAGCTTTGACCATGTTCATCATAATGGTCTCTGGTAAACTCAAATGCTCATCTTGTCCATGTTGAATTATATTAATGCTAAGTCAAAGGAAAGGCCAATAAGGCAGATATACTGGTGGGAATCTGTTACCGACTGCTCAAGCAGGATGAAGAGTTAGATGAAACATTCTATAAGCAGCTGGGAGAAGTCACTTGATCACTTGCCCTCATTCTCATGGGGGACTTCAACTTACCAAGTGCTTTCTGGGAATACAATACAGTTGAGACAAAACAATCAGGAAGGTTCCTGAAGTGTGTGGAAGATAATTTCCTGATGCAGATGGTGAAGGAGCCAATCAGAGAAGGTGCCCCACTGGACCTGCTGTTTGTGATGTTGTGGTTGGAGGCTGTCCTGGGCACAATGATCACAAAGTGATCAAGTTTTCAATTCTCACAGAAGTAAGGAAAGGCATCAGCAAAACTTCCATCTTTGACTTCCAAAGGACAAACTTTGGACTGTTTAGGAGACTGGTTGAGAGAGTACTGTGGACGGCAGTCCTGAATGCTGAAGAAGTCCTGAAAGGCTTAATATGTTTTATGAAGAAGATTCTAAAGATTTCTCAGTGGTGAGGCTCCCCTGATCATTCAAAACTTTTTGCTATTTACACATTTTAGCAAACAAAGGAATTAATGTTCGTTGGCTACACAGTCCTTTTATTTTATTGGTCGAATGATTCCCTCACTGCTAATGTCAATTAGTCCATATATTCAGTCTTTCTCTTTTTTTTGAGTCAGTGGGTTTCTTGGCCTGGTGGGCTGTGAGTCAGTGGTTATGACCTCCTCTTGGCAGAATTACCTTTTACCTAGTTGGATTTCAGCACAGTTGCTGAATTGGCTTTCCTCATAGCCTATAAATTCTGCATTCTTTGTGCCTATTAACAGTAATACATTCTTCTCCCCCAGACTTGTTGAACTCCTCCTAGGTCCAAGATAACACAGAGACAATACTACCACCTTTGTCTTATCTGCTATCCAACTTCCAGGTATCCACAGAGGAATATTTGAGAGGGGGGGTGGTGGGGCTTTGGTGGTCATTGGTGGTTGCAGAGGGCATATGTCCCATAACTTGAGGGGATCTTTGTTTGACCGGTGATATGTGTACAAGCAGTTGTTTCCTCACACAGTTTGCTACTGTGGGAATTTTTGTTCAGGTGTGTTACTCAGGATGTGCTAACCAGATCTTGCCTCTGCCAGGCCTGCATTTAGTGCCATTCTGTCATGACATTCTGTGCCTATTTCATGGCAAAGTCCTTCTGTGATCTTAAAAGTGTTTGAGATAGGCAACTGTGCTCTTTAATCCTTACAGTCAGGGGAAATGTAATGACAAGGGATGAGGAAAAGGCTGAGGTACCTAATGCCTTCTCTGCCTTAATCTTAGTAAGACTAGTAGTTATCAAGATATTGAGTGCCCTGATTTGAAAGACAGAGACAGTCCCCATAAGCCATGAGGGAAAGGTCAGTGACCTGCTATGCCACTTAGACCCACATAAGTACATGGGATTCACCCAAGAGTACTGAGAGACCTGGTGGAGGAGCTCTCCAAGCCACTTTCAATCATTTACCAGCAGTTCTCGTCAACCAGGGTGGTCCCAGGTGACTGGAAGCTATCAAATCTGACACCCATCTACAAGAAGGCCAATCTGGGGAACTACAAGCCTGTCAGTTTAACATCGGTGTGGGAAAGATCATGGGGCAGAACATCTTGAGTGACATCATGAAACACATACAGGACAATCAGGGGATTGTCTTAAAAGGTAGGTCCTGCTTGATCAACCTGAACTTCTTCTGTGACAAGTAGAACATTCAGTAGATGAGGGAAAGGTTGTGGATATTGTGTAAAGACTTTGACATTGTTTTCAACAGCATTCTCCGGGAAAAACTGGCTGTCCATGGCATGGGTGGATGCACTCTTTGCTAGATAAAATACAGACTGGATGGCCAGGCCCAGAGAGTGGTGGCGAATGGAGTTACATCCAGTTGGTGATTGTGCTTTCCCACGGTTCAGTATTGGGTCCAACTCTGTTTAATATCTTTAGCACCAACCTAGACAAGGGGATCAAGTGCATCCTCAGTAAGCTGACAAAAAACACCAACTTGGGTGGGAGTGTTGATCTGCTGGAAGGTAGGAAGGGTCTACGGAGGGTTCTGTACACATTGAATCTGTGGGCTGAGGACAGCTGCGTGAGATTCAATACGGTGAAGTGTCAAGTCCTGCCCTTGGGTCACAACAACCCTATCCAGCTCTACAGGGTGGAGGATGAGCAGCTTGGGAGCTGCTCAGTAGAGAAAGGCTTGGGGGTACTGGTTGACAGCCAGCTGGATATGAACCAGATGTGTGCCCAAGTGACCAAGAAAGCCAGTGGCATCCTGGCTTGTATCAACAATGCTGTGGCCAGCAGCATTAGGTCAGTAATCATTGCCCTGTACTCGGCACAGGTGAGGCCACACCTCAAGTCCTGTGTCCAGTTCTGGGCCTGTCACTGCAACAAAGACATTGAGGTGCTGGAGCATGTCCAGAGAAGGACAATGAAGCTGATGAGGGGTCTGGAGTCTTATGAGGAGTGCCTGAGGGAACTGTGGTTATTTAGCCTGGAAAAACAAGGTTTGGGGGGATCTTATCACTCTGTACAAATACCTGAAAGGGGATCATAATAAGGTGAGTATCAGTCATTTTTCCCAAATAACAACTGAGAAAAAATGTCCTCAAGTTGCACCAAAGAATGTTTAGAATAGATATAAAGAAAAATTTCATCACAGAAACTGCTGTAAAGCATTGGAACAGACTGCCCAGGGAAGTGGTGGAGTCACTGTCCTAGGAAATGTTCAAAAACATGGATATGGCACTTGAGGACATGGTTTAATGGTGAACATGGTGGTGTTGCTAGCTCAGTGGTAGGACTTGACGATCTTAAAGCTTTTTGCAACCTTAACACGTCTATGATTCTATGATTTGAAGTCCATCTCCTTGCCAAGAACATTGATTTGCAGGTAGCAGCAGAGGGAAACTCTTCTGCCACATTACAGAGAGCAAAGGAGCTACACATTCTTCAATAAGTCATTTGACAAGGTATTCTTCTGAGGATAGTCGTGATCTACCATGTTCACTAGTTGGGTCTACAACAAGATTTATTATAAACTCTGAATGATTGCACAATTATTCTAAACAACAATGACAGAAACCTGACTGTTGACCCACAGCTGCATTAATTATTCCTCTGAGTACAACAGCATCTGTTGTGGTGTAAAATCAGAGTGTTTTACTCAGACTCTTTTGCTGGTAATTAGGGGCAGTGCCCTTTGAAAAAGATGTGACCACCTTCCTAAGCTGTGCAGTAATGATTGTAATAGAAGGAGGCAATATGAAGGCTTTAGTCATGAATAACTAGCTGAAACTCTTAATTTCACTAGGACTCTAATCATGCAATTTCTATCGCATGAGAAGGTCAGCACATTCTTATTCTTCACTCTCACAAGACTCTGCTACACGGTTCTTCCTGCATGTGTCAGGGAGTTTTGCACTAAAAACCCCCACCTTATTCATATCTTATATCTTTCCTTCATTCTGCTGTAGCATTTGAGACCATTTCAAAAAAAGAAGACAAAATAAAGAAAAAGATAATTACGTTGTTGCAGAATTCAAAAACCAGAATGTTTTTCAGAGATGAAATATTAAACTCATCATGACACAGAGCAGTGTGAGGCAAATTGCTGAAACCAGCTTTTGTTCATTAATTTTCTAGGATACTTAGCAACAGTAAAGGATTGAAAGTTTCCATACCTTGTTAAACTTGTTGGTTTTTTCATATGTAGTATTCCTGTTCCTTGATTACAGTAGGTCTTTTTCTTCAGCGGGACATCCAACTTTAAAATTAATACATTATCTGCTATGTATAAAGTTTGAAGTGATAAACACCAATTCCTGTAATTTAGCTACTACTTATTTTTATTCTGTACTTTTACTTTTACTTGTACTTATTTCTATATTGTACTTTTACTTTCTCACTGAATTCTGACTAAAACTGCTTGGTTGAGATTATTTATTTATCCTCTCACCATGGACAGTTTAGGTTAGAAAGAACTACACCCACACTGCTGCCCCATTGTATAACTTTTTCTGCACATCTAGGATTTTATGAAGTAATGGAAGGGAATTGATTTCAGTGCCTCTGCAGATCCAGTTTCTGAACAAGAAGATTATGGCACTGGTCAAAGAGGAATTGGTATAGTCACTGCATAGCCTTGTACATGAAGGAACAAGAAAAAACAAGATCATTAAGGCAGGAAAAGACCTCTAAAATCATTGAGCCAATTGTCAAGCTAGCACCCCTGTTGAATCCTCAAGTGCCACATCCATATATTTTTTAAGAGTATGGTGACTCTGACACTTCCCTGGACAGCATGTTCCATTGTCTATTGGGCAATTCCATTTTTGATGATTAGTGTGTTGTTATAATAATGTCACGCTCATGAACAAGAGGGATTAAGAGTATAATTTTGCAATACTTTTCCATAAAGCATAAAATATATCAAACACTGTATTTCTCTCAAAAGAAATCACAATTCTTAAAGAGAAGGAGCGCAGTGAAATAGGAGGATGTTATATAGTCTGCAACAATAGCAAGTTTGAAGGACAAATGGGCTGACTGAACAACAGTCAAGAGTTAACAATGTCAATCATTTCCCAAGACTTGGTGGATTTGTCAAATAACTACAATGTAATCCTCAACCTATACAGAAACTACAATAGATTCTTTAATTTTTTCTACATAATGGGTAATGTTCTACAGTAAACATTGTAGTCTCATGTTCAATTAAATGCATGGAAGTTCTTCTACTACTTTACTTGTAAGTAAATGAGGTTTGAAGCACTGTGTAGTTGCATATACCTGTGCAATAATAATTTACCAATTTTCTTGTGTTATCTTCATGTATTGATTTAGGAAAACCACACTCAAACTGCTTGAACTTTTGTGTGTATGTTTTATGAAATAAGAAGGGTTATTTTAAATAAGAAGGGTTATATATTAAATTTCTCAACAGTGGAAAAAGTAGTATGAAATAGTATCACACAAGAGACTGGTCCAGTGTTAACTCCCCTACTCCAGGGACAATCCCACTACCTACCTTCACCTATTCTCTTTATGGAGTTATGAGATAGGATCTGCTTCCAAGTGATTAAGAACTCTCAATTTGTCAGTTTGTCTTTCCTAAATTTGACCCTGTTACACTACAGAAAATAGAGCTAATATCTTACAGATCACTCTACTGTTTTAAATACAATTGGTGACCTCATATAGTTAAGTGAGAAGATCATGTAGTTTCTGTGAGCTTCAGTTTTTATTACATTACATTCTTTTCATCTACATTCTGATATACCAATCAGGAATGTTAAAATATTTGACAGAAAAGAACTTGAACACCACTGAAAATAAGTGGTTTGAAAAAATTGCAAGATCAGAGGAAAAAACAAACATAGATAAGAGCTAAAGGAAAGAATTCAACATTCTTTGGCAGGCCATTGTTTTCAAATGACCATGAAGACTTATATTTAAGTTGCACTACTCAAATCATAGCTGGATTATATGGATCCCATACAGAGCATCAGCCAGGCATAATAAAGAATTCATTGGTCATGTCAGTGTTTTTGGAGTTTCCTGCAGAGTATCATTTCATTATATGAAGAACAGAACAGCTAGGATATCTTCTTTCCCACATAGCAGAAAAATTTCATTTTCATGAACTGCTGATACATGTGCACAAGGGCA
This sequence comes from Chiroxiphia lanceolata, assembly GCF_009829145.1. NCBI lineage: Eukaryota > Metazoa > Chordata > Aves > Passeriformes > Pipridae > Chiroxiphia > Chiroxiphia lanceolata. Next base: position 57,551,209 of record NC_045671.1, on the reverse strand, counting down.
TCTGGACAAGATTCTCTTGATTCCAGCCACACAGATTCAGAGTAAATCAGCTTCCCACTGTGGCCTTTTTCCAGGAATCTATTTTTTTTTCCTTACACAAGCATTGTGTAAGGAATATTCTCTTTCTAGGAGCTAAAATTTCCTATTTCACAAAGAAAGAATCACTGACTTTATTATTTGTCAATGACAAAGTAAATTAAGATTGGAGGAGGCTGCAGGATGACCTTGCTTTCTTTTGAACCAATGTCCTACTCACTACAAAATTTGTTTGAAAAAAACTATGCTATCTGATTTCCCAACATGGAAAAAAAGTACAAAACACAATTTAAGACTTTTGCAATTGATAGGCTTCTGTAACATTCTTGGGTCATTAGATAAATTTGATACCTAAGAAACAAAGAGCCTTTAGATCCTTGTTTGAATCTAAATAAGTTGCTCCAGCAACTAAAAACTATTAATTCACATTGCATCTTATAACTATTAATTCACATTGCATCTTATATCATTGGTCAAGATTTCCCTTTACAGTGTAGAAGAAACCAAATCATATCTGCCATCCACAGTGATAACCTCCAAGAATGCATCTTGCTGACTGCATGTTACTATCACTCTAACTCAAAAATAAACACAGACAAGATTATGTCCCCAGAAGCAGTGTTGCCAGTAGCTGCATGGTCACAGTCATCAAAGTGAAAATCAGAAGAATAAATTCTACTAAAAAATGAGAGGATAGGAGAGAAATGGAGCAGTTTGGTTTGAAGGAGGAAGTAGGAACATATAAATTTTCAGGGAGGAATTTCTGAAAGGTCTCAGCACAAGGACAGGAATGTATGAATAGCTCTGGAAGTCCTGAAATTGTTCATTACTAACAGCATATGACAGCAGAAATATCACACTACATACTCCCAGTTTTACGTTCTGTCCTGAGGCAAAAGTGATGGGCACAGAAAAAAATCATAGAATTATAGAATCATTAAGGTTGGAAAAGACTTCCAAGATTATCAAGTTCAGTCTTTGACCAAACACCACCACATCAAACAGGCCATAGCACAAGCGCCACATCAAGTCATTTCTTGAACACTTCCAGGGATAGTGACTTCACCACTTCCCTGGACAGCCCATTCCAATACTTAACCATCCATTCAGTGAAGAAATTCCTCCTGATGTCCAGCCTGAACCTCCTCTGGCACAACTTGAGGCCATTTCCTCTTGTCCTGTCGCTGATTGCCTGGGAGAAGAGGCTGACACCCACCTGGCTACACAGTCCTTCCAGGTAGTTGTAGAGAGCACTGAGGTCCCCCTCGAGCCACTTTTCTCCAGGCTAAACAACCCCAGCTCCCTCAGCTGCTCCTCATAAGACTTACTCTCTAGACCCCTTACCAGTTTTTTGCCTTTCTCTGGACATGCTCAATGTCTTTCTCGTAGCGAGGGGCCCAAAGCTGGACACAGGATTTGAAACGTAGTCTCACCAGTGCCAAGTACAATGGGACAACCACTTTCCTGGTCCAGTTTGCCACACTATTGCTGATATAAGGCAGGTCTTCTTGGCCACATGTGCACACTGCTGGCTCATGTTCAGTCATTTGTCAACCAGCACCTCCAGGTCCTTTCCTACTGGGCAGCTTTGCAGCCACTCTTCCCCCAGCCTGTAGCACTGCCTAGGGTTGTTGTGACCAAAGTTCAAACCCAACCCTTTGCCTTAATTGGACCTCATATCTTTCACCTCTGCCCAACAATCCAGCCTATGCAGATCCCTCTGCAGAGCCTTCCCACCCACCAGCAGATCAACGCTATTGCCCAACTTGGTGTCATCTGCAAACTGGCTGAGGGGGCACTTGATCCCCTCGTCCAGCTCATTGATAAAGATATTAAAGATGACTGACCCCAACACTAAGCCCTGGGGAACACCACTAGTGCCTGTGTGTCAGGAGTATGTAACTCCATTTACCAGCACTCTCTGGGTCCAACTTTCAACCCAGTAAAGAGGACACCTGTCCAATGGATGCTTGGTTAGGCAGATTTTTGGTATGAATCAAAATGGAAGAATATATATTAGTGTTTTCCTTTTGCTCACAGTTACGTCTACCATTTCTTGGTACCAGAACAGATACGAGACACTGTTATAATTTATTTTTCATTGCTCAATTTGAATGAAGCAGTGTACCCAGCTTGTGGTCACTGATGTGGAATCAAATCCTATGCTGAATTAAATCGTAAGGCTGAATGCTTTCCTGTGTGCACCCTTTACAAACCACAGTCAGCCATATTTTTGCTTTATTTGTAAAGCAATTGGTATGAGCTATTTGCAAGTGATCAGGGTTCTGGTGGGAAAAAAAAAAAAAAAAAAACACAACAAAACTAAAACCAAAACCTTGGGGCCAATTTAAGAGAAAAATAACAAGCTTTATCCTGCATTTGCTTAAATATTTACAAATTATGCCTGCTGTGAAAATATATGTTCAATATATGTACCTTTTTTTTCTAAAAGTTTCTTTTGGTTGTAAAGTACATCAATAAATTAGTAGTTATTCAAAGCCAAAAGTAAACAGTCACATACAGATAGTATTCTCAACTTTTCCTTTGTTTCTGGGAGCCAAATTTTATTGTCAGCTACACTAACACAAGCAAGCCTCAAAAAAATTGTCAGTTTTAGTATACTTACTGTGTATGTTTATCCATAGAGTGCTCCATACACATAAAACCTTCTTATTTATTGTAATGATATAATTGTTTTTTGGGTTTTTTTCTTAATAATATTGCCACTAGTTCAGGTCAAGACTTCTTCCTACAGGATGCAAAGATAGCACTCTGTCCCCAAAGAGAAGAAAAAATTAATTGCCTTTCTTTATTTGGCCATCAACTAAGAGGGGGAAAACCAGTTTTCTGTGAGGTCATTTCATTCCTTGAAAATTCAAACCTGAAGGGACTTCAGTTGCTACAAATCAGAGTACGTAGAAAGAATAGAAAGATCAGGTGACACGTTTTGAAAACTTGATCTTTTTAAAATCTGTAGCATCTGACAGTCCCCAAAAATGTCAAAAAGGCTAAGAGTTCAGCGTTGGTAATAATAGGAACATGCATTCAGAATACGACAGAATAAAAACTCTCTGTATACAGAATTATGCGTGTATGCTGCAATTTTTTTATGTATCTGTAGCTTATGCGCTTCTGTTAACCTCATTTGTACATTTTTTTAACAGTAACATCATGATAGCTTAAGAGAAATACTTTGAAGTGTGGGGTAAAATATTTCTCTACTTGTATTACGTCTGCCTGATGAACACCAGCCCTTGTCATATCACTTAATAGTCATACAAGATAGTAAAAAATACTAGAATCTTTTTCTTTCCAAAAAACAAGAACAAGTTTGGACTTACACTGATTCTCTACACTGTTGTGTTATATAGTGCACCTGGCAATTAAATCAGTTGGTTTAATCTGACAAATAAGGTACTCAGTTCAAAGTACATTACAAATAATGTAAACTAGGTTCAGAGAGTAGCAGGAGGCCACATCCTGAATAGAAAGCAAAGCCTTTACCATCTAAAATGCAAAGAGTTTGAAGTTTTCCTTTCCTATGTGAAATCACAGTTTAAGCAAAATTAACCTCTTCTTAAACACCAAGTATTTTTCAATCGGTTGGGTTTTTTCAGTGGTTTTATTTATTCCTGTAAACAGAATAAAATCATTTCAGGCACTTTCTTTGAGCAGCAGGCCAGATTAATTCCGAAAGCCAGTGACACTGGCCAGGTGGATTAATCAGGGATATACTTGGGCTTGTCTAATATGGCAGGGAAGAAAATTAAAGGCTTTGGAGTTGACAAAGAAGCTCTTATACTAGTAAATGTTTTTTTCTTTCTTTAGAATGTAAAAATTTATTAATAAACATTAAAATAACCAAACTTCATACAAACATAAAGGCCGTATATCAAAAAGCATTATGCATATATATAGACATATTTCATTATAATTTTCAGTAACTATCTTATCTTAAAGTCTCAGAATCACAGAATCATCAAAGTTGAAGAGACCTTCAAGATCATCTATCCCAACTGTTAATGCAGCACCACCATAATCACCCCTAAACACCATGCTCCACTACCATATCCAGATACCTCCTGCTGTCGCTTTCAGAGATGGTGAGTCCATCACTTTCCTGAGCAACTTATTCCAACACACAACCACTCTTTCAGTTAAAAGTTTTTTTCTAGTATCTAATCTGAACATCCTCTCATGCAACTTAAGGGCATTTACCCTCATCCTTTCACTTGAGATGTGGAAGAACCAGGCAACCCCCAGCTTGCTACTACCTCCTTTCAGGCTGTTGTAGACAACAATGAGGTTCTCCCTGAGTTTTTTTTTTCTCCAGGCTAAAAAACTTCAGCTCCCTGAGCTGTTCCTGTGCTGGTCTGAAGCTGTTCCTGTGCTTCAGACCCTCCAGCTGTTCTGCTGCCCTTCTCTGTACTCACTCCAGAACCTCCATGCTCTTTTTGAAGTGAGTAGGTAGGCCCAAAATTGGGTACAGGATTTGAGGTGTGGCTTCACCAATGCCGAGTACAGACGGACAATGATTTCCATTGTCCTGTTGACCACCCTATTCTTGATACAAGCAAGATACCATTGGCTTTCTTGACAACCTGGGCACACTGTTGCCTCATATCCAGCTGACTGTACATCAACATCTCTGTGTTCCTTTCTGGTGAGCAGATCTCAAGCCCCTCCTTCCCCAGCCTACAGTGCTACATGGGATTGTTGTGACCCAAGTGTGAGACTCAGCACTTGGCCTCATTAAACCTCATGAACCTCATGGTCTTGGCCTGTCTGTATCCCTTTGTAGAGCTTTACTACCCTCTAGCAGATCAACACCCCCACTCAGCTTGGTGTCATCTGCGATTCCCTTGTCCACGTTGTCAATAAAGGTGTTAAACAGGACTGGCCCCAATTCTGAGCCCTAGGGAACCATACTAGCAACTGACATCCAATTAGTGTTAGTTCTATTCACCACCACCACTCTTTGGGCTCAGCCATCCAGTCAGATTTTTACATGCCATAGGTAGGCAATTTCTGAAGGAAAATGCTACAGAAAATGATATCAGATGCTTTACTGAAGTCTAGGTAGACAGCACCCACAGCCTTTCCCTCATCCACTAAGTGAGTCGCTTTGTCATAGAAGATCAGATTGGTCAAGTAGGACCTGCCTTTCATAAACCCATGTTGGCTGTGCCTGATCACCTGATTGTCCTGTATGTGGTATGTGATTGCACTCAGGATGATCTGCTGCATAACCTTTCCTGGTACCAAGGTCAAAGTGACAGTCCTGTACTCCCCAAAGTGTCCTTCCAGTCCTTCTTTTAAATGTGCATTACACTGGTTATTTTTCAGCTGAGACTTCTACAGCTAGCCAGATAAATGATTGAACATCCTGTTGATGTTAAGGGCACAGTGCTGTACTTTTAATAAATTCATTGCTTTTTTACTACAAACATTTTCTCAATGGACTCAGTACGATATTCTTATAGGTACTAAGTTCTCCTTTGTGACTCTGTGCCAAGAAAAGGAGGAGTTGAATGTACTATGTGCACATGTTTATAAAAAAATGAAAGATTTAAATATACATAATTAATATCATATGTGGAGGTGTGTATGGATTATCCTGAAAAAAACTTGAGCGGCGGAATTTACAATACCAAGCTAAAGAAAAGTACTTTCTTAGCCTGCTTCTCCTTCCTACTTTATAATTAAGCAGTCAAAATTTTCCCATATCATTCAGCATGAGCTATTAGTCTTCAGGCTGGGAGAAATTGGTGATATTTTGTTTTCTTTGAAGGTTACTTTCTAGCAAGCAACCTTATGCTGAGGAAGACAGAGAGGTAAATACATTATATCTGGCAAAAATCAGACTTTTGTTGGTATATCAGAAGAGAACTATGCAAGGATATGTGTGGAACTATATCTTCATTCAGAAATGTCTAATTCCACATTGGAACTGATTGGCATGATATGCCAGTGAAAGCAGAGGAGGAAATTGTTATAAACTAACATGAAAGCAAATTGAGTAAAGGAACAGGATTTTTATATCCTTTTATTTGTTGTGACAAAGACTCTAGGTTTTGCCAGGCCCCATCAATAATGCTTAGAACTAGTACTGTGTCCAGAAGCTGAGCAAATTTCCTTTGAAAATAAAAAAAATAATTAGAAGGAACGTAAACTGTATTTAGCCTGATTTTTTAATCTATTTCATTAGAGGTTCTCAATTTTGTAATAAAAACTGAATATGGAAATTACTACAATGTTGTACTAACACTAATACAATAAATGATGAAATATTAGCACATGCCAAAATTCATGATCTTCAGTTGCTAGCATTTATGCACTGACTAACCCACATTCCAAAGTATGTAATTTGATTATCTATTTCCAGATAACATATAAATGGAGAAAAATTAGGATTTGGCATTTTTTTCTGTTGAAACCAGGTTTATGATGATTCATGTGGCATGAAATGAAAGATAATCCTTAGTAGTTGCTAATAATGAGATATTGTACCATGTTAAATCATCTCAATATTTCATAAGAGAAGCTTCTGTTATGAGTTAGTTCTGTCTTGTATATTAGCAAGTAGGTATCTCATGATTCAGAGTGTTTTGCATTTTTTAACAAGGAGAGGAATTGCCATGGGGATTCTAAGCTTCAGGGTTAATATTGTTGTTGTGGTTCTGTGATAATATGCTTTGGAAATTATCAAAATACCAAAAAAAACAAGAACAGACAATACCTCTCACTTCTTAATTGCTTTCTTGGCAGAAACAGACTTGCAAAAACATTGTACCCACAGACTAGTCTTGTAACAGCGATTACAAAAAAAGATCAATTAATTCTGATTCTTCTTGTAGCTTTTTAGGCTGTATTATTGTGGATTTCTTTTAATTAATATATAGGAGTAAAAATACTGTACAAGACCATTATTTTCATTAACATTTTTGGTCAGGCTGTGCATGGTAAACAGCCCTTTTTTTTCATTCTGTGTTGGCCAAATTTAATCCTAACTTGTTTGTGCCTTTATGATATTTGTAGTAATTGGCAATACAGAGTCAGGGATCAGCAGAAAGAACGGTAAAATAATTTAAAAAGACTCCATGGGAATATTCACTTCATGGTGGTAAAATTCATTTGCAGCTATATTCAGTGTTATCTTAATAATTACAAAGTAATAATTTTGGAGAGGAACTTGTTCTTATAATTTGGTGGTCTCTTAAGCTGATAATACATTGAGAATCTGCCTTGTAAGTGGCTTGTTTTATGGTGCACTGAACTGATGATTCTAGAAGGCTTAAAGCTGACCCAGAATTAATCATGTTGGAACAACTGCAGGGTTACAAATCTGACATTGCTAATTAAAATTAAATATTTTCTTTACTTGCACGTTTTCTAATATTGGCAAGAGGTCCTACCTGCTTTTCGCTTCTGAATGGCTAAATAATGTTTTGCTAAGTCTCTTGTAGTCTGCCTTAGAGGGTAATTCTGTACTTCTGTTGAAAAGAAAAGAAAGAAGGAAAAACTGAAATTTCAATATATTCTAAACAATACTGTAAAGAAAATCGTGTTTCTTTGTTCCCTTATGGCAAATGTATAAGTGTTGACTCTTGCTCCTGCCCAAAGTTATGTTTCTGCATCTTCATCTGCAAAGGATGGGCCAGAAGCTGACACTTATCTACAACTTCGACATCTTGTGATGAAATGTGTACTACAGTGGAAATTTATTATTAACTGGGGAAATAAAGCATTTGCATCTTATACAAGATTTATGAAAAATGAATCCACAAAGTGGAAATGTGTTTTGAAAGTTTATAAGGATTTCTTTGCAAATGTGTTTGGTTTTTAGGCTTTACACAAGAAACCTTGTCAAAGATGAAGGGGTTATCAGAGTCTTCTCTCCTTCCTTACCACCGCCGAGGTTTCTTCCAGGGCTTGCTTGTCTGAAATGTTTGTGACACTTGAGTTTAGCAGATTAAGGGGTTTTCTTCTATCCAGCAGTCTTGCATTTGCTTAGTTTGTTTTTTTGATTGATTTCTGTAATTGTTGCTCCATGATGTAAGAATGACTGATCTAATCCCTTCCTTTAACTGAACTAAGAGAATTTCTCACCATCTGCCACATCCATTAAAAAAAAAGGCATTTATCTATTTATCTGTAAAATTTGACTTAATATGTTTTAATATTTTTCATCACTCTCTAGAAATTTTGTTAGTACATCTATAAATCTTGGTCTTAGTACACCTATGCATGCAAGGATGCTACTACGGAGATGCAAAAAATTCTTGTCTTCATGTGCAAACTAATAATGCAGGCCCTCTAGGGTGAAAAATATTCAAGTCACTTACATAGAGTAGCATAAGCATTGACATCAAGGCATTCCAAGAGAAATCAACACCATATATTTGACACATGAAAAAAAACCCTATATGTTATCAAGGTGGGAGATTTCAGACAAATGAATCTCCAGTTTTGTAGTCTGTATTACCATGACAGGTTCACTGACACTTATTTAGCTTTACAGATTCAAGAATAAAAGTAAAATAAGTAAAATAATAAGTAAAATAAATAAAATAAATAAAATAAAATAAATAATTTTATTAATAAATAAATAAATAAAATAATAAGTAAAATAAATAAACCAAAAAAGATTAAGGACAGGAATACTTAGGTACTGTCCAAGGGTGTTGTTATGCAATTTATTACATGCAAATAAAAATACAGAAAAGACAAGCCAATTGGGGGATGTACAATGACCTTTGTGTTGTTGTAATAGAAACACAACTATCAATTCTTCAAGAAGGAGATGTAATCCCTTTTTTGGTTGATATAAAATAATAAATCACTACTACTTCAGTGTTTCAAATTAGTTTCTAGGTTTTATGGCACCAACAGTCTTTTCCACAAATAGATACATAATAATCACAAGTAACAATTTTCAAGAACTTGTGAGGGCATGTTAAATTTGCCTGCACTGTTATTTTCCAAAGGTGTTTTAAGTATCTAAATTATAGAAAAATAGAAAGCTCATATCATTGAAAAAGTTTGGATCATTTGACGCTTCACTGTGTCCTTTTTGGAAAATGTTTTATCACAAAACTCTTAATATGTGGTCTTAATGAACATAGGATTAAATTTGCTACTGCCTGTACTTTTCTGCTGGATTTCATCAAATTATATCATGCATTCTTTAAAAATTTTGTTTTTCTTTTTGTCATCTCCAGATCAAATTCCAAGATTTGTTCTAGATATATTCAAGACTCCAAAGAGGAGGGCTAAGACCAACTGCATAAGGATCAACATGGTCAAGTACCAGCTCCTGCCCTAGGGTCCCAACAACTCCCCCATGAAGTGCTACAGGCTTGGGGTAGAAGGGCTGGAAAGCTGCCCAACAGGAAAAAACCTGTGGATGCTCATTGTCAGCGTCTGAACATGATCCAGCACAAAGACATCCTGGCTTGTGCCGAAAACAGTGTGGCCAGCAGGCCTACAGCACTGATCATCCCCCTGTACTGGGCACTGGTGAGGTTGCATCTCAAATACTGCGTTCAGTTTCGGGTCTCTCACTTCAAAAAAGACATAGAGGTGCTGGAGTGTGCCTGGAGAAAGGCAAAGAAGCATTGAAGAGTCTGAAGTTTTATGAGCAGTGGCTGAGGGAATTTAGGCTATTTAGCCTTGAAAAAGGTTAATGGGGACCTTATCAATCTCTACAACTACCTGGAAGGAGCCTGTAGTGAGGAGAGGGTCGATCTCTTCTCCCAAGCAACAAGTGACAGTGCAAGAGGAAATGGCTACAAGTTGCTCCACGGTAGGTTCAGATTAGATACTTGGGAAAAGTTCTTCACAGAAAGGATTGTAAAACATTAGAATTCCCTGTCCAGAGAGGTGGTAGAGTCATCATCCTGGGAAGCGCTCAAAAAACTTCTGGATATGGCACTTAAGGGCTTGGTTTAATAGTGAGCCAGGGTGGGGGTGCATAAGTAAACAGCTGGACTTGATCTTAAAGGTCTAGTCCAACCTGAACAATTCTACCATTCTATGATTAACTTCTGACTGCAGGGCAAAAGAAGAAGGATATGCCACATACCATAAGGAGAAGGGGAAGATAAAGCCAGACTTTAATGCTTTGTCCTGCATTCACAGCTTTCGCAGTTGTGGTATTTTTCAGACTCTTTGTAAAAGAAGTATTCTCAAATGAGAGGTGGCTGTTGGGTCTACATTTGGACAGTCTGCTTTTTCAAGTTGTTATATGCTGAATCTACCCAGAAACAGCTGCATAAGCCCTCTTGTGCTGCTTGTGTAGTGGGCCATACTTGCTGTGGGCAGAAAACCCATTGGCTTCAATAGAGAAAGGTGTTGTGTACAAATCTATCATACTGACAGTTTAAAAAAAAAAAAAGGATTGTGATGTGAAGCTAATGAAGCTAAAAGGTTATTTACTTCAGATGAGGAGGACTCGATGCAAATCCACAGAAAGCTAGAGTTTCTGTTTTAAGATGTTTTCTAAAAATATCGATCCAAAGGAAAAAAAAACCAACCAAGTTGTTGCTAAATAATTATCCTGCACTTGACATGATGACTGAGAGACCACTTTTACTCAATCTACAAGGCTAATGTTTGGTGTATAAAACAACACTGTGAACATATATGTGCAGATACAGTTCACAGCTCCAAAATGGAATATATAAATCTTATTTCATTCCCTTTGATAAAATCACTAGAGCTATTAGTGTTTTAGTCAAATATTAAACTGTGAAATTAAAAGGATGTCTAAAACTCTAAATGGATTCTGACATAGAGCCTGCACAGTGGTCTGTAAGGTATGAATTAAGCCACAAATAGTCAATAAGTCTGCTCTCTGCATTTCATAGACATTGGCTTCTCAGTTAGTGTAGACCAAATACAAAGAGCAGATTGTTTGGTTAGCATCTCTAAAGAATTCTCTGCACAATGCTTCACTAGTTTCATAGCTTCTACATTGTCATTCTAGGTGAATGCTTTTGGTATGCTCTATTCTTCCACTGAAGGCAGTTCAAAAAACAAAAGGAAATATCTTAGCTGTTGCACTATCACCTGTGCATATTTCACAGTGACAGAGAAAGGCAGAGGCCACAGACAAGGAGTCCTATTTATAGACATACCAAAGCATTTGCTTTTACCCACAGAAAACAAGAACTTAAGAAGATGTCTGCATGGTGCAGTGGGTTTGTGAACAGTTAGCTGTAACTGGAAACAGAATAAACCAGGTCAGCAGAAGGATTCTTCTAAGGAGTTGGAATTATTACCTTAGGCAGATTTCTGCATTGGTATTATTGCATTACTTATGGGTTTTGATTTTGTATTTAGATGTAGAAAAAATAAGATCTTTTTTCTCAACAAAGCACTGTATAGGAGTGTGTAAACATGTTTATTTTTCCTTTCTACAGAAAACAGTGTGACACCTCTTTTCTATGGTATTTTTAGATTATTGAAAGCTCTTTTCTTGTCACAACTTATGATAGTAGATACAGCTATATTGAGAGTAGGTATATCTAATTATAACAGCTATATAGCTATATAGTAACTAAAATTAATCCACAACACCAAAGTTTTTTGTATATACATATGCAAATTTCTGAATGGGTGAGGAAATCAGAAGCATGTCACTAAGTTACAAACATAGTTGTACTTAGTTTGATACTATCCCAAAGCTACTGTATGACAAAATTGATTTATATAAAACAAATTAATACTCACAACTGGTTTCCATATCAAGAAGAAAAAAATCAATATGTATTTATCTTTCTACATACTTTTCCTCCACTGGCTAGGGACTCATATCTCTGGCGCCAGAATTCAGACCTAGCACTATCTCTCTAATTTGTTTCTAGACATCCGATTTGGTCATTTATCATGTTTGTGGGAACAAGCTGAGTTATTCTGCACCTGCATTTAGTTAATCGGAATCAAAAGGGAGGATCGACCTTGGCTAAGTGCTTTGAGAGAGAATGTTGTTTCTCAGAGTGGAAAACCACTTTAAACGGCCTGCATGATAGGCATGTGTTTTTCTCTTGTGGCTGAACACAGCCGCCACATGATGCGAGTGTGAATGTCTGGGATCAGGGTACTGGTTTGGGACAATCCCGGGAATTCCAGTTTATTAAAAGAAAAACATTGGGGGCTGTTTACAAGAGCATATGAATAAAAGGATAATGCTGAATAGTGTCGGTGGACAAGTTCCAAAATCAAATTCTGTGTGGGCAGCCTCATTTTCTCCTTCAGCCCCCATATTTGGCAACCATGATATGCAACCTACATTGCAGGACACTCTTTCAGGGACCTCTACGCAAGGGAGGTGTTAAGTGCCAGCGTTCATCCCATTAGAATGGGACAGCAGAGCTTGAGGGACAGGAATCTGCGGAGTCATGTAGTAACAATGGGGCAGGGATTTTCTTAAGGACATAGACTTTATTTGAAGATTTTGCAACAGGTCTTGAATGCAGCAGGATAAAGTTATAGATGAGCAATGAACATTTATTTTTATGCAACCGTTGAGACTAACAGAGCCTGATATAGGCACAAAGGGATAATGATGGCAATATTATATTTAAATTTGGACACCTTGAAAATACACTCATTTAGACTTGTTGGAAGACCTCTTCGGCGAGGAGGAAGGCGTATTACCTGCTGTTTCTATCTGCTCTGTTGATCAGCCTATTTATATCCCCCCCTGACGGGGGCTTTAAGACTTTTGGTGAGGAGTCTGTCTTCTACCTTTACTCATGGTAATCTCCCTCCGGTGGGGGTCTCTCTCCTGCCTTTATCATGCTAATTTACCTTCGGGGGGGCCGGTTCCCCCCCTCCTCCCCCGTCCCGTCCTTAATTATGGCGCTTTTCAGGAACCGCGGCTGGTTTCGGCTGCCGCCCTCCGTGCCGGGGCCGGGCCGCCGCCGGGATGCCCGGGGGGCAGTGGGAGCCGAGCGGCAGCGGTGGCAGCCACAGAAAATCAGCACCCGGCTGCTCCCCCCCCCCCCCCGCCTCCTTTGCCGTGCACCGCCGTGGAAACCCTGCCTCTCTCTCCGAGCCCTCCAACACGCCAATGTGTCGGGACTAAACTTCAACCACGAAACCGAAAGAAGAGGAGGAAGGAGGGAAAGAAAAGGAAGGAGAAACAATAAGAAAAAATGAGGGGGAGGAGCTTGGATGCATGAGTCATCTGAAGAATGGACACACAGCTTAGGAACCACTGAATCTATTTGATAATTTAAGTGCCTATAACTTTATTCCTTTGTTCCTGGTAACTTTAAAAAGAGAAGTTATTTATACAGTGTGTTTTGCACTTTAAACCAACAAATACCTAGTCCTAGGTACATGTGTATGATTAGATGCCCTCACACACATGCCATAGTCAAGATTTAAAGAAAAAGGCTAAGAAAAATGTTAAAATTGATGGGGAAAAAAAAAAGTAAAACTTCAGATTGATTGATTGATTTTGCCTGTGTCAGGGACCTGAGTTGTGTCTGAGGCCCTGCCATGGTGGGTCCGTGGTTGTGCTTGTCGATGTGGCATGCGAAAATATTGTATAGTTTTAGTGTTGGAAACTGGACTTTTGGAAAAGAAACAAGAGAGCCGTTGTTGGCAAGGAGTTGATATCATAAACCACTGTGGTCTCGGTTCGCACGTTGGCCACGCATGAGCCAATCTCACAATTAGAAAATTCCACTCATGTGAGTGGGATATAAGAGATGGATCTGGGCTGAACAAGATGCTCACTGCTTCAATCCAGGGAACACTCTGAAAAGTGCATTGCCTGCCTGCCCCTCCTGCCAAGCACCATGCTCCACCTCCTTCCCCTGCTCAGTGGCTTTTCAGAAATTCAGAGTTCGGTGTGTATTGAATGCTATTGCAAGTAATAGGATAAAGTTGCTTTGCCTGCACCCTATGTGTCTCAATGTTTGTGATTTTGTAAATCCTCACCAATTCAGTACAATGCCAGATTATTTTTTGTCTTAAGATATGTACATGAAAATTGTTTTGATATGTGTTTAAATCTTCCTTGAAAATACAAGTGATAGAAAACAATATAACAAAGAAAAAAAAAAGAGGAAAACAAAACAAAAGAGAAAAGAGGAGGGAAAAAAGAGAAAAAAAAGAAAAAAGAGAACAAACGAAAACACAAACCTTAACTTAATCGCAGATACAAGAAATGTGTACTCTGTATTAAAAAACATACTTTTCAAGCAAAAAATATGACACCCCAGGTAGATTAAACCCTATTTATTCTTAATTTTTTAGATCAGTAAGTATTGAACAAAAACCCACAAGAAGACACCTAATGACAAGGTCCTATTGAGTTGTTAGCATGGGGAAAGGGTATACTTGTGTTTTGTCTCCCACAGGACCCTGCTGGCTTTCAGCAAGTTTGGTGAAACCTTATCATGAGTGGACCCAAGACACATTCCAATTCTGCAGATGCAGAAGCTGTCCCTCAAGAATCTTGTTAGGAGACCGATGAATGCCGAGCAGCGCAAGGCCTGCCCGGACGTCACATCAAAGAAAATATTCTAGGGATAATTTATTGTATTTACTGACTTACTAACTGGCATAATGACTTAGTCATAGTGTGTACCTGTCAGTCATATGCCTTCTTGGCCGCACCTGACGTTATGATTTGTGTGACTAACAATACCTTTAATATCAGTGTAAGTAATCCTTGTTATTTTAGTTGTATCAAAATCAAAACGTATCTACTCTCAATTTATCATTATTAATTTCCACGTGCAGAAGAGCCAAACTATGGCTCCCAGTGAACCTAACCAGAAACTGGGACGATGATGCAGGATCCAGTAAATCAATGAAACTGTTAAAACAAGAAATAATCATTGGATGGTTAATTGCTTTTATCATCTCTGCAGTAATCGTGGCAGCTACCACAGCCATGGCTACCACTGCATTGGCCCATTCAGTGCAGGCCATACATACAGTGGCCAGTGTATTGGGTAATATGTCAGCATCAGTAGCAGGTTTTTTTAGTAATCTGTTTTTAATATTTCAGGTCCCCTGCAAGCATATTGGACAAACCTGAAGACAAGAAGCCCGTGTCCTGGCCCTGTTGCCGTGAACTCTGAGCATCAAAACAAAATAAAAGGGAGATGTGGGAACAAGCTGAGTTATTCTGCACCTGCGTTTAGTTAATCGGAATCAAAAGGGAGGATCGACCTTGGCTAAGTTCTTTGAGAGAGAGAATGTTGTTTCTCAAAGTGGAAAACCACTTTAAACGGCCTGCATGATAGGCATGTGTTTTTCTCTTGTGGCTGAACACAGCCGCCACATGATGCGAGTGTGAATGTCTGGGATCAGGGCGCTGGTTTGAGATGATCCTGGGAATTCCAGTTGATTAAAAGAAAAACACTAGGTGCTGTTTACAAGAGTATATGAATAAAAGGATAACACTGAAAAGTGTCGGTGGACAAGTTCCAAAATCAAATTCTGTGTGGGCAGCCTCAATTTTCTCCTTCAGCACCCATAATGTTCACTGTATAAAAAAGTATAGTCCTGGCCAAAGTACAGCCTGTGGGGTATGGGGTCCCCAGAGGTGACTTTATCACTAACCACAACTACCTGAAAGGAGGTTGCAGGCAGGTGAGGGTCGGCCTCTTCTCCCAGCCAACCAACAATAGGACAAGAGGATATAGTCTTAAGCTACAACAGGGGAGATTTAAGTTGGATGTTAGGAAGAATCTCTTAACAAGAAGTGTGATTAGATAGTGGAATTGGCGGTTCAAAGAGGTGTTTAAGGAAAGACTGGATGTGGCACTGAGTGCCATGGTCTAGTTGACAGGGTGGTGTTTGGTCATAGGTTGGATTCATTGATCTCTGAGGTCTTTTCCAACCTAATTGATTCTGTGATTCTGAAATCTAAAGAGCTAGCCCAAAAAATAAACATATCAGTTTACACTGTGGTGCTTTTTATACAGTTTCTCCACAGACTTATCAAGTAGTTCTGCTGTACAGACATACTCACAAATTTCTAGAAAATTAGAGCTCCATTGCAACCAGTTAAGCTACAAAACTATGGTTCTTCCAAGTTTTTATCTCTTACTAATCAAGTAGAAAAATAGAAGGTAACATTTTCATTTTAAATTGAATGGTAGGCAATGAGAGTCTCAAACAGTTTCATGGGCATAGTAATCTCTCCTATGGGAGAATTGAAAAAAAATAAAAACTAAAATAAAGGAAGAATAATGACTTAGCTGCTAGTTTTGATCAGCATGTATAGAAGAATTACTGAATATTCAGTCAGTGATATCTAAAACAAAGGTAGTAGGAGTTTGTGGGGCAGAACATAACGAAATGTAATTTTTTCCCCTGTGTTCCAACCTGGTTGAAAAAAGAAAAAAATATTTCAATGTCTAAAGATCAGACCTCAGGAATATTTTGAAAGTCCTCTTGTCATCTTTACACAATCTTCCTCTTATAACCAGAAGCAGTAAATATGGTGAAACCAACAGCTGTAAGAGCTGGACTGCTGTTACTACTACTTCTGTAGTACTGTCAAGCAATTTTCATGAACTACCAGGTTTCCAATCAAGAATTCACAAATTATGATGGAAAGAATTCCATTGGGCCTGTTTAACTTCTAAACCTTCTATTTCTAGTCTTTTATTCTGCAGATGCATTCTTGCACATATGGATTTTCTGGAATATCTCTGTCAGGGCTATTGTGTGAAAACATTAAAAGAAACATTAGAAAAAAGCAAAAAGGAGGACACTCTTCATGAAATCTCTTTAGAATGATTGGGGCTTTGGGGGGTTGTTTTTGGTTTTTTTGGTGGGTTGTTTGTTTTTTTTGGTGAGTTGTTAATTTTTTTTTGTTAGTTGGACAAATAGCATTCTCAGTTGCTTGCTCATAACAAAACGAGGAAAAGACTCATTGAGACAGATTCTCAGCCAAATCACTCTGATAAGAAAAAGCCCTGTATATCATGACTCTTAAAATCTAGAGAATTTACCAAATGAACTTAAACATAAAATTGGGAGTTGTATTTGCCCATGAACTGGCTAAAAAATAATGGTATTTTTATATGAAATCCATAAGTTTGTCAAGCATGTTCTCTGATTTCAGCTCCTCTGTTGGAGAGCAAGAGATACAGAAAGTATCTAGTAAACCATGTTGCAGCAGCAGTAGGATATCTTGTTATTGTTGTTGGTATGAAAATTGAATAAAAAGAGAGACATTTCTATGCAGAATTTGAGTTATTAAAGGCAGTTATCGTATTTTGAAATCTCCTTTGGAAAATATTTCAGAGATATGTATTTGACAAATCACTTTTAATCTCTTTAGACAATTTAATGAGAAATCGAAGGCTGACCTAGTCTTCTCTTATAATGGTTGTCTGGGTAACAAACCACAGTTTTATGCTTCTTGGCAACAGATCCTTTCACAATAGTGTACTAATGTGAAAGACTGTACAAGAATAAACTAGTTAAGATAATTTTTTGTTCATAGAAAAGAAGTCTGGGCTTTGTTGGGGTTTTTTTGTTTGTTGTTCTGGTTTTTCTGTTTCTTTTCTACCAAGGAGCGCAAACAACAGGTTTTAAAAAAACTGTAGACAAATCCACAATATTGCTACCTTCCTTTCTTTTCAGATACTTACAGGTCCTAAATGTCTAAGTTCTGCTAGTAAAGCTACCTAAGCACCTGCATGTCAACTTGCAGACTGATGATACCACAGTAAAGTATCCAAGACCAAATAATCTCGATAAAGTATCCAATGTTCTATACCTTTTTCTTCAGTTAATTAATGCAGTATACTCTCTAGATCATATCATCCATTTAAAACCTAGAGTGTTGTCCCCCTATTTTTCCAACCCTGTCATGGTAAGGGCACCTGCTTAAGATGAAAGAGAAAGACCAAAAAAGCAGGCCTTTTGCCTGCTGAAGAACACTGAATCCACTTCCTCGACCTGTCTGAGGGACTCTGTCTCTTAACTGCTTTCATTAACTCTTCCATTTTGTACAAAATACAATACCTGTGCATCCCCTGCTACAGGGATGTAGTGGCATCCTGTTGTCTAAGTGTAAGCTTTCCAGATATTCTCATGCCATCTCTTTCTTTGATCTGAGTAATATTTCATTATTCACATTGATTATTCTGTATTATTTCTTAAAGCTCATGAAACTACAAAAGCCTAGGAACCTTAATTAACGGAGGAACTACAACTGAAATTTAAGTCTCTCTCCTAGAATACTACACAGTAATTAGAATTTAGGCAAGTCACCAGAAGCCTCAGCCCTTTGTGTGTGGGAAGGTGTTAAAAAAATTGGTTGAAAAAGCATAGAATAATAGAGTATTGTTTAAGTTTAGCATAACCCATTAAATGATTTCCCACTTATTCTGAATACAAATCTCAAGAAGCATGAGGACCCTGTGTTAACTAAGCAATAAATGAAAACAAGGAGATATACATGAATTGGAAGATTTTTTTTTCCAAATGATTATGTATTTGATATGTAATTAAAATACAAATGTATCCTGAATTATATCCTGAATTATATTGATATTCAAAACAGCAGGGTAGGTTAAAAAAACCAAACCAAATCAAAACCAAAACCAAAACAACCCCCCCCAAACCAAGCAACAAACGAAAAAAAAACCCACCCATCCAAAAAACCCACCAAATGAAAACAAACAAACAAAACAAAACAAAACAAAACAAAACAAACAAAAAAAACACCACAGAAAAATACCAGCAAAGCTCATAAAAAAGCTTAGGCATGATGAAAGAGTATATGAAAATAATGGAAAATAAATCGGGATCTCTGTGGATAAACCTCAGAAGTTTAATGTTTCGAAAGCAATAAAAGTATTTTAAAACACTAAGCAAAAACATTAAAAGTGGCAGAAAATGGCAGATTTGCTGTTAAACTGAACATTTGAGTGATTTTTTTTTTGTCATGCTTCTTCTTCTAGTCTTCTTCTATGATTTCTTTGGTTCATCATGGCTCTAGCATGAACTAAAGACACAGGTAGCATCACTCAACCACTTATGCAGATCAAATAAGAGAGAGCTGCCGTCTTAATCACCGTAGCCTAGAAGCAAGGTGCCTTTATTTCTCTTTATTAAAGATTGCAGGAGATTGAATGTGCCTGGTATAAATTATTTCTATCCCTAATGATTTCTCCTTTGGATAGGGTGAGTTAGATACTTTCATTAATATGCTGTAATTGTGCAGCATGCAGTAGCCCAGAGCCACTCAGTGCTATGCTGAACTTTGTCCACAGGTACAGGAAGGAGGTCAGCTCCAATATGCTATTTTCTTTCACTTGGAAGCCACAACTAAGTGATTATCTTCTAGCTGTGACACTCTGCGTCATCTAGAATTAGATTGTTATTCACATGTTTGACCACCAGGGCACTAATTATAAATGAGATGACTCATCTTGATCAGCTTCTGTGTAATAAGGATAAAAATAGGGCCAACAGTATTACAGTGATAACAAGCTGATGCAACAACAGCTCTCTGAAATTATTGCATCTGCTAAAATAGCTAAACCCCAACATTTTCTAAGAGGAAGTGAAAATGTCATCTTAAAAAATGGCATAAACTGAAAAAGAGGGCTCTTTTTGCTCATGAATTGCAATAGTTTCCTCAATGGAAATGCAAGAAAAAGCCATTTGAGTTCAAAGACAAACCATTCAGCTGTGCAGCCTAAAAGTGGAAATTCCACAATAGGTGGATTTTCGCATGCAAGGGTTCTGCACGCCAATCATGTTTTATACACCTTAAACTATAAACAGGTATTAATACTAGATACCTATTTCAGAAAGTGTTAATAACATCAGAGAATTTACTCCTTTTGCTGTGCATTTTTGAAGTGAACTAGTTGGTGTTTGGACACAAAAATTTGTTTCCCCTAAAATTATAGAGAAGAAGAAATAGAATTTTCTTTTGATCTTTAAATGGTTTAATAATGCAAGATCATGCTGTGAGCTGCTTAAACCTAGGGATGTGGAAACAGGCAGAGGTTTGACTTCATTACCTAACAGGAGAGAATTAGATATATTTTTAAAATGTGTCTGCAGGGTGAATAGCTGCTTGCCAGATGCATACGAAGTATTTAAAATGCTGCATGATCAGCCAAACACACATGATTAATTTAAGATCTCCATTTCTATTCTTTATCATGAGAAATTTCCACATATCCAGTTCATTGTGACTGCATCCCATGAATGCCTGTATGACCAGAGACAGTTATTTTCAGATTAAAGGATTCTCAGTCTGAGCCAGTGGGGCTTGAAGGAAAATTCTTCCATCTGACTGCTAATGCTGTGAAAATGGGAACTAAATGGGTTGTGGATGCTTGAATTTCCTAAAGGAAATCTGTTTCTAAATGGACACTAGATCTTCTGGAACAAATATTTTCTATATTGTGATTAAAAAAAAGAAAAAAAAAGGAGAGAAAAGCCTATCAAAAAGTGATACAATGTTCACATTTCATAAATCAAAAAATGACAATTTATGAAAATCAATTCAGTCAGCTCCCTCTTATTTTTAATAATGCTCATTTCTACCACTTAGAAAAAGTAGCTGAGACATTTTACATCAACTGATTAATTCTAAAAACATGTAATTTCTTATTTTGTTGTTGAGAAAATTCTATTCCATCAGACCTTAGAAAGGTACACAGCTGTTCTGAACAATTCAAACAGACTGCTTCTGTAGATAGTGTAAAGGTAGACACCTTTGAAAGGAGATTCATACTATTCATTCTGTTTCTGTTTGGATGGGATGATGTCCCATTGCTCCCTATTTTTCTCTCCTCTTGCTCTCTCCATTCCTCCATTGGCTCTGCTAACTTTGTAAAGATACAGACAACTAGTTTGAAATATTCATATCTTTCCATGGCTGAAGTAAAATGGAAAAATTCCCATCTTTTGTTTTTAACTAAAGGTATCTGCTTGCTGGCTAATTGTACTGTCTGTTATTTGTGTATGGATAACAATCTAGATACTCTGTATTGATTTCAAGTACAAATATTAATGGAATTTTGAAATACCCACTTTGAGACTATTCAAACTGTTTAAGTGAAATGAGGTTGATGCTTGAAACTCAGGAGTAACTTAGGTGTCTTAGAAAATTATTCTCTGTTTCAGGAAAGAAAAAGTAGTAAAGACCTAGCCCAAAGATAAGCTTTTAAATGGATAGCAACATAATAAAAATAGTCATATATTTTGTGAAAAACACATTGTGTTCTTGAGATGACATTTATATGGCAAAATTTAGCTTGAAACAACATTTTATGACCATACTGTAAATCCTTAGAAGAGAAGAGGTCTCCAAGGAGAAAAAGAACTCTCACACAACAATGGCACAAACAGCATTAGCAGTTTTTTTCTGTAGTTTTAGTGAGCATCTGGAACTCATATGTTTATTGGTGAAAATTGCCAAGATCTAAGACTAGAACATAGGAGTGGTTTGACTTCTATTAAGAAAGAATAGAACCAGTATTAAAGAAATGTAATCAAACATCACAGCAATGAGGAGTTCTACATAATTTACAAACTTTTTTGTGTGAACAATGTTCATTATGCTAACACAGTCTAGCTACAAACATTGAACTCTTAAATATAAGACAAGAAATATCAGACATACTCAAGTATCACCCATCCTCATCAACATCATTAGAAAATTTTATAAATTAAGTAAATGATTTTCATTTTGTAGTAAACATTAGGAATTTTAAATACTGAAAACAGCATCGTATGATTGTCTTGTATAATATAGAAAAATATGACATACAGGTAAGTAATATTTCAGCGTAAATATTATCTTAGAGGAAAACTCCACTAAGGGATAGATTATACGAGCAAGAATTATTGTCTTTGTTAAGGCTGCTCTACATTACTCCTCCACATCATTGGTATGGCCACTTAGAAGCTGTAATCACCTGTAAACTAGAAACAACCTCAACAAATAACCTAACATGCAATAGAGATGGTGCTAAAAGAGATGTCAATTTAAAAGCGGAAAAACACCACATCTAAAGACTCCCTTTGCGTATTCTCAACTGTTTTCTTGCCAAAGTTCTGTCATAGGATTGAAGTGCTTAACTATAGTAGACATGAGATAAAGATATAAAGTCTAGATTGTAATCTGTTCTGAAGTTTGAACCTAGTATTTCTGTTTGGCCTCATCTTGCTATTGTACTCTCAGAAACAGGAGGAGGAAACTATTCACTTGAAGAAATTAATTAACAAAGCAAGTTATCTAAAACAAAGCTACAGCATTCTATGCTGATGGTATATTTGGAGAAAATTTCCGAAAAATTCTTGTTTGCTCGTCTTAGAAATTTTCTAAGAAATGTTGAAAATCAGGATTACAGGAGAGGAAAAAACCCACCAAATTTATGATTGTGTTTCTGCTTTGAGATAAGCACGTATCTGTGATCCTGTGACCTTCTAATAGCACTGTGCACATAAACAGGAAACATCAATGTTGAAATTTTACATGATTTTTCTGGATGACCACAGTTGTGATACTGACAAAGAAGATACAAACAAATAAAGCCAGGCAAATAGTTCCTAATGTCTTACTTATTCATGTGCTTGGGGTGGGCTTTCATGAGCTAGTTGAAAGAAAGGCACATACATATGTTTTCCAGGATACCTTTTTTCATCATGCCTACATGCAGCTTTTTGGCAGCAACTAATTTCACGATTTCAATAAATATGGTTTATAGTTTTAAAAATGATAGGTAAGTTGGATTCATGCAGGTAAGGAACAAAACGAAAGTGGTGCTGTCATATAACCTCATCTGTGTACTTCAGGGGAGAAAAAAAAGAAAGGAATTCTTCTGCTGTGAAAAGCTTCAGTGTTTAATGTTTCTGTGTTGTTTTTCCTAATTTACGCGGGGAAAATGAAAAGACCTAACTTGGTCTTTTCTTGAAATGTATATGCCAAGATTAAGTTTCTAGCAAATGATTTGAGTTTTCAATCTCCAAAAAAAGGGGCTCTGAGGAAAAAGAGTAAATCAATGCCACCACAGAAACAGAATCATCAGCATTTTACAACCCTGAACATCTGGAAGTCATGTGTTTACTCCTAGGCCAGTAGGGGAGAACACACGTTATTGTATCCAGTTGTTGGTTCGGGTTTTTTTAGCTCATGAAATATATTATCCTCACTTACACAAAAGAAAGAAAAAAAAAGAAAAAAACCCCAAAACCAAAAAACCAAACCAAAAAACCTTGTGGAGTACAAATTGCATGATTAAAATGGAACATCTCCTCCAGAAAAATGACAATCCTGATTTAAAGACTTCAAGTAGTGCTGAATTTACTCTTTGCTTTTTTGTTCCTTTCTGCCTTTTTTATTTCCCTATACTCTACGGAGGCTGCTAAAGAGACCGACCCCAGAATTTATATCCTCAAGCAGAGACACTACACTCTCTATAACAGACAAAGATTCCAAAACTGTTATCATATATCAAGACCGAACCATTAGGTGTTAAGATGCAGTTCTGAAGACTTTCTTTCCACTGCTGAGACTTTCAAGGGTGAGGAGGAACCTTTCATAGCTATTTCAACCATTAGCTGAGAGCTATGTTCCTGATATCTTAAAAATAATTACTATAAGTTGTTCATTGTCCCCAAATAAGAACTCTACAGAAATGGGAGGATGAAAACTGTTCATGTAAGCAGAATATACAACTAGAGGAGCATATTAATGATACACAGAAGAAGGAACAGTCACACAATTTCTGGAAACTGAAAATGTTAATCAGTTTTAGTAATAGCCTCAAACAAATCAGTTTTTAGGGGAAATAAAAAGTATACTATTAGTTTTGTTATAATTAAATGCTATTTATTATGATATCTGTGGTATTTGGAGGCACATAAGTATAAGTATTATTTGGAAACAGTAACGAATATACAAAACATAGAGTCCACAGGACTAAGTCATAGATACATATAATTCATATTTGCAGAGTTAGGCTGCATGAGCTAGATGGGAAGACTGCACTGGGAAGAAACATGATGGGTTCAGGGACTGCTGGTGGTAAAAAACTGCAATGGCATTTTGGGCTGTCATAGCCATCATGCTTTCTGTAATTAGATGACAATGATGGCATACTCTGAAGGTTGATCAGAGGGAGATGTCAAGGGAGAGACAATCACTCTGAGTAGTTTTTGTACTGTACTGTTTGCTCCAGAGAGCTAATAAAACTGTGCACTAAACTCTGCACAGATTAGTGGAATCTGCTGAGACGATTGGGACTAAGTCAGATTTCTGTGGTAAGAACATCCATTATTTTTTAACAGTAAAATGTGATCTTATGCCAGGGATCCACTTATAGTGGATTGACCTAGGTACCAGATTCATTGTGGCTGGATACCAGGTACCCACCAAAGCTGCTCTATCACTCCCCTCCACAAACAGACAGAGGAGAGAACATATGACAAAAGTTCATGAACTGAGATAAGGTCCATGAGAGATCACTCATCAAATACCTTCACAGATAACACAGACTCGGGGATATTAATTTATTATTAACAAAATCATAGTAGGTTAATGAGAAGTAAAACAAATCTTAAAAACACCTCCTCCTACCCTTCCCTCCATCCCAGTTCTACATTCTCCCCTCCAGTGGTGCAGGGAGATGGGGAATGGGGGTTATGGTTACTTCATCCCATGTTGTTCCTGCTGCTGCTCAGGGAGAGGAGTCCTTTCCCTGCTCCCCCCAGGGTCCTTCCACAAACTTCTCCAATGTGAGTCCAATCCACAGGTGACAGTTTTTCACAAAGTGCTCCAGCGTGGGTCACTTTTCCACAGAATGCAGTCCTTCAGGCACGAGCTGCTCCAGCGTGGGTCTCCCACAAGGTCACAAAACCTGCTCCATCATGGGCTCTTCTCTCCATAGGTCTGCAGGTCCCTGCCAGGACCCTGCTTCAGCATGGTACCCCATGGGTTCACAGCTTCTTTCGGGCATTCACCTACCCCAGTGTGGGTCTCCTCCACGTGCTTCATGAGCTCCATGGACTGCAAGGAGACAGCCTAACTCACCATGGTCTGCACCACAGGCTGCAGGGGAACCTCTGCTCTGGTGCCTGGAGCACCTTCTCCCTCTCCCTCTCCACTGACCTTGGGGTCATTTTGTTTCTCTCACTGTCTCAGTTTAAGGAGACTGGAGTGTTTTGCTAAGGAGGATGAGTTATGAGGTAGACCAAACTCCTCTTTCTCAGCAATCATAAATCCGAAATTAAGAGGTTCCAATTGAGGAAGTATGGAAAAAAGAAGAAATAACAACCCTTTATTAAAGGATATATGTATATTGGCAAAAACAGCAACAGAACACAAAACCTACTAAACAATAATCCTGTACCCAAAAGTCTCCTTCAAAAAAAAGGACACAGTTTGATACTTCCCTGTCCTCTAGTGCGATTCTAATCGCAGTTGGCAGGAGCGCTGTTGGATCACTGGAGGAGCAGAGCCTGCAGTGCTCTGTGGTGGCCGCAGGGGGCGCTGTTGGGATCTGGGGGTCGCCGTTTGGGGGCCCCGAATCGCAGGAGAAGCCGAAAAATGGAGATTTTCCCCCCCACTGAGGAGGGGAAGGGAGAAAAAAAGGGGAAAGAAAGGAGGTTTCTTTCCCACTAAACTCATACTGTCTGCGGCTGCCTGCAGACAGGACTCCCCCCTTGTTTGTTGGTGAGCACAACTCTCCGATGAATTCTGAGCAGATTCGGGCTGGAGACAGGGCAGGACGCAGGCAAGCCAAGGCCAGAGAGCAGCCAGATGACCAGGTCTTGAGCAGAACGGCCTAAAAGCTTTTCCAACTCACATACACACCTTGCCTCCATTAAGGCTGAAAGTAAAGTGTCCCCTGTTTGTAAGGAGAGGAGGAGAAAAATTCCTCCCCCCTCTCTGCAGTTTTTTAGAAGGGCTATTAGCCAGGAATGCAGGTTTGCCAGCTAGTTCTTTTTTATAGTCAATTACCCCTTCCCCCTCCTCATTCAACCTCCTTCTCTTACAGTGGGACAGGAGAAAGGAAAATTTCTGCTTGGATTTTTAGAACAAGTAACTATGACACTCACATATTCTCACTCTGCTGTGGTGTGGTCTCAGTTACATCTGCCCTATAACTTTTCCTTCTTAAATAAGTTGTCACAGAGGTGTTACCGTCATTCCTGATTGACTCAGGCTTGGCCATCGGTGGGTCCGTCCTAGACCTGGCTGGCATTGGCTCTGCTGGACACGGGGGAAGCTTCTGGCATCTTCTCACAGAAACCACCCTGTCAGCCTCTCCCCTGCTACCAAAACCTGACCACATGAACCCAATAAAGAAATTAACATTGTTGAATATGGGACAGATACTGACACAGAAAGCTTTTTTCCTCCTGTGTCATTATCCAAATGAAAGACATGTCATCCACTTCCTGATTCCTTAATTAGAAACTCCATGTCAATGATTTCAGAAGTCTATCCTGCAGTGTATGTGACCTTTCTATAGCATATCCTAAAAATAGGGACTATGCTACAGGTAGCCATTCTCCTGCACTAAGCATTCCCCTGTGCACCAACACAGGAGACAAGAAGGATATTTTTTTTTGAGACCTGGATGAACTCATTAGATCAACACAAATATCTGATGCCCTAATTGTTTTTTGTAAGCCTTATAAGTTTTATAAGTAGTAGAGACAGATTTTAAAAGCAGCAACGCTCATATCCCTCTACCCTGTAGCACCCTTAGTTTACACATTCCTTAACCCTCTTACCCCATTCCATGTACCCTATATCACTCCTACCCCCGAATCCAGTAGAAATGTTTAGTCTTTTGTCAAGGTAAGGCCTAGACTGTTTGGAGAACAGCATATCAGGGCCTGAATAACAAAATGGAGTCAAGAACTGGGTGACTGTGTGTACTCTGTGCCCCAAAGAAGATGAAGACTGATGAAGAGGTGGTCCCAAAATACACCCCAGACCCATTTCTCAGGGGGTGGACCCGTGGCGGATCAGAGCAAAGGCCACAGGGTGGACACACTTGGGATTGGATAGATGGTATTATAAAATGTAACATCTTGGGCACAGCAGCGCGCACGTCCTGTAACCTCAATTGCCTTGGCACATTAAACCCTTTCCTTATCTCACCCCTAATTAACTGCTCCGGACTTTTTTTAGCACCAACATTCCACGGCACTATATCAAACAGATTAACTTAGTGGGAAACTTCAATATCTGAGTAAAAGAAAGATCAGCAACTGGTCAGGTTGCTGGAGAAAAATTCAAAATAGCCTGTTTTTAAATAAGCACTGAAAGTATCAACTTGTTAAATAATTAATTCTTTGAAATTTAAGACAAAAACACATCAGACGCATCTCAGATTCACTTGTACATGTAGTACATCTTGAACATGTAGTACTTCAGCAACATAAGCTAAACGACTCATGAACATGGATAGAACAGAGGCAGTACTGTCTTTGATCTATACAAACCACTGTTATGGAGGTAAAAGCTTTTCTGATGAGCCACTAAATCTAGTCAAATAACTCAAACTCAGGCCTTCAGCTGAAGAAGCTATAGGAGGCCAATATTAATAACAACCCTATGACTAACATCATAAAAATTTAATCAATGTCTTACCATTTATGGTGAATACTCTAAAGTCTGCAAAACTACTCTTATACATATTAAAAACAAACAAACAAAAACAACAATCAACAACTAAACCTAAAAAGAAATTAGCTCAATAACATATTTCTAAAGAAAAATCACTGCTGAATTCTCATACTATTCTCCTAACAGAACACCAACATATGGGATCTCCATTCCCATGTTTGATAAGGCCAGTTAGGTCAGTGTCTTAACCAATTCTTAACCCACTGCCTTTAGCAAAGAAACAAGCAAACAAGCAAAATTAGAACTTGGCATCATTCTATCCTCCAGTCATGCTACTCCCAGATAAAGCGATGCGCTTGTATTACATACATTTTTTATAATGCGGAAATTGTTTACTAAATAAGAGTTGAAACCCTCAAATATGTTTTTAGTTAATTGTGAGGTGTTGTTGTATATTAAACACCTTGCCCTTGAGACTCAAACAATTACTGATTTTTGGCTTTAGAAACCTCCTTTGTAAAGAGGCAGGGGGTCATTATGAACAGTGGAAAAACACTGAAGTGATACATATGCTTCCACCAGGTAAAGTTTAAACAGAAACATATGGTGGGAGACTATCAAATTTTGTCACTTTAGTGATATATCAGATGACAGCCATTTGTACAAGGCCCTGACAAAATGGACTACCAGATGCAGAACATCTTTCAGCTGATTAACAAGCAGAGTTTGGAAAAAGCAAAGCAGAAAAGTTCAAGTTAAATAAAATATCTACATCATGGCAGCAGTATCTGTTTGCTATATGGGTGTGAAACATTGCCTTACTATTGATAAATAAAGCTTTCAAATGAGTTTCATCTGCACCATCTGTGTGCCATATTGTGCATGATATAGCAGAATATCATTTATAACAATAAAATTTTGGAACACACTGATCTTTCAGAAAGTAAAACAATCATCACAGAACATCTGTGCTAAGCCAACCATGTATCTCAAACAGAAGACACCAAAATGCCACTGGAGATGCTAGATGGTGAGCCATAGGAATGAATGAGGTAGATATACAGGGATACACAGGGACACAATCTTAAGCAGTATGAATTTCCAGTCAGTAGTTGACATCTACTGTCAGCACAGAAGTAACACCAATACACGGTATTCAGAATGTGAGTCTTGGTTTGAGAATATCAATTCAGTCACTGCAAGAAAAATACAGTATCCAAAACAGCAATGCGGTTAGCTGGAAAATGCTTCAGTCTAGGTAGAAGAGACTTCCTCTCTCAAATTCCTTCATCAAGCTTTATACAAAAACATATACACAGCAGGCACTTTTCTTCTTTTTCTTTGGCAAAACACTGCTTCTCAAACTTAAGTAAAGGCTAGTTTACAGGTTTTTAATAACTTATTCCTTGTGGTGTTAAGATTCCATCTGAAATGTAACTAACAATACTTATTCTTATCAAGTACTGTGGGAATTGAAATCTCTAAACACATGGTTAGTTTTGGATCCTTAGAGAGGTACAGTCTTATTTTCCATATGGTACAAGTACTCCAAATTTAGCCACAAGCCTTTTAAAAACAAATGATTGAAAAAGTCTTGCAGACTATTAAAGAGCGAGACTAATTGTCAGACACAAATAATTTTTCATTTTGCTCTTAAAAGATATATGATGTTTTAATGAAGTCTTTCCAAATTACAGGAATTATACTGCCTCAAAAGCAAGATATCATTAAACGCAGTCTTTTAAGAACTTTATCATATTTTGTCTGAGCTCATTAGAAAACAGGTTGGCATAGAAGCTGCAGTCTTTGATCATGTTTTCCTTTCAAAAAATCGTGATGTGCACAGAAGACTTTCCTTGTTATACCGTCCTGCTAAGAGCCAGATCACTACACCTTTATAAAGCAACAACATTTAAATTTATACAGAGCACAATTGGCCTTAAAAGAGAGACTGAAACTGTTAACGTGTGCTCCTTATGTGAAAAAAAAAAATGTCTTGGTGTCATGGAAGAGAAATAGATCTCATGTGAAACTCTGATGTGGAAACAGACTACCATCATAAAGCATCGAGCAATATTGTATGTTCTTTGAAGAGAAGGTCATGGCATATCATCATCTTAGAAGATATTACATTGCTGACTGATCCAGTCCATTTAACAAAAAACATCTAGGTAAAGAAAATGTCCTGTTCTAAGGCTTGCAAAATAGATACATATATGCCTCAAATCCAGAAGCCTCTACTAAACAGGAACATAAAACTCTTTTATTCCTTAATAATGGAATATAACATCCAAATAACCACTACTGAAGCATGAGTTAATCATTCGAATGTCAAAATTTTAGCATAAAACTCCTGGAAATTACTGCAGAAGCCTCAAATTCAGTTGTTCATCCAAATTTTCTATAGCAGCCAGAAACTTTCACACAAAGTTTGATCTCTTCCTTCTTACAGGAATATTACTTGAAAAATAACAAATTCATTCAAACAAGCTATTTGTCTGAGGTATTTTGTTTTAGAAGAGCAAAAGGGAAAACCGTGTTGAACCAAAACTGGAAAGATGTCTTACCTATATTTAGACATTAAAGGAACTCAAGCTTTTCTTATTTATGTGGAGTTAGAAGATTGATTCCTTTGCTTGTTTGCTACACTTTTTATTGTTATTATAAGAGATTTTAATTTAAGACAGTAAGTTTTAAACCTAACAGCATTTCCACAGGTATTGTGTCAGAGGAAGATATAAAAGGAAGATGATAGGCCATCTCTTGTTCCATGTTTTTTTTAAGTTATTACTACTGTTATTGAATTATGTTATTCTGTCAGATAGCCAAAACATGAACAATATTTTGCTTTCTATTGGCGCAGCTTCTCTTACATCACAAAAACAGGCCTTATATCTTTATACCCCTCCCATGTGATGTGAATAGGTGAGGCAGTGTTATCAATTTCATCCCAAACAAGTCCAATTTCCAGAACTCAGAACTGCAGATGTGGGAATTTGGGGCATAAGTGATGAAATTTAGAAGCTCATTACTGTTTCATTCTACACAATTTTGCCACTATTATTTGTTGTGTTCCAGTGTTACTCATACTTCTCACACATACAGCATCCACACCACAAGAAAAATCTTTCTGTAGGTGTTCTCTGAACAACAGGGTTACCCATGACTTGTTTCTACAGATGGTTTTCCTGCCAGAATCATGAATCCTGACATCTTTCAGCTACCCTGGCCCTCTGCCCTGTCACACCAGACTTTGGAGGATTTAGACTCCTGTCCAATGTCCTTCATCACCAGCTACACAAGTGGCAGCACGCTGTATCTGGCTTTGAACTAAGCGTATGGTGGGCTGGCAAGTTTGTTAATGTACTAGCCAGCGGGCCAAATGGAAGCAACAGCTGCTGAGACTCAGACAGCTGAGCAACAGCTCGGACTGCAACTTGTCTCTCTCTGATGCCGGCCATTTGGATCTATTTTCTCTACTTATTCAACAGTTGTATGTCCCTTTATCCCTCTGTTTTATTTGATGTAAACTAAGGAATATGTTTGCAAGCTAGTTTCAGGATCCAAGGAATAAACAAACAGACAAGCAGTGTTGTATTTCTATGTTTTACTTCCTTGGGAAATCAGATTAATTTTCTTTTACCTTTGCTACTGTTTTTCTAAAATGAATGTCCAGCATGAACTATTATAGGAAGTACTTTTCCCACCGTGCAATATTTCTGTATCAGTATTTCAGAGCCTACTGGGGAGAAACATCTTGAGCACAGGAGGGTTTAAAGCACTGAAGGGCTTAAAACCTTTGTGACACTTAGTCCACAAGTCCCATTCAACTTTTACAAACTCAGGTCATATAACTCATTCCATCTGACTGATTCTTGTGTTTGCCTGAAACTATTATAGATCCATAATCATATTTAGATAAAACTATTTTCCTCCTTAGTATTTATTTCCAGCCCCTTTAGAAGATGACAAATGCAAAACTTTTCTCCATCAGACTACTGAAAAATACTTACATGAAAAGAAATTACAAAAAAAGTGTGCACATTAAAAGGAAATATCTGGCTGAGTATCATATTGCTCCTTCACAGTAGATCTGTTGACATTTGTAACATTACAATGCATCCCATTGCTTTTTGCTGAGACTTTTTGTTGCAAATATCAGTTTAGGTGACTGTTTCCATAAAAGATACATTCTTCTTTGCACAGCTCTCTTCTTGATATTTGCCTGGCCTTCTACATTGTGAATGCTGCCAGCCCACCTAACCTCTCTCTGTTCCTACAGGCTAAGTTTTTCATGTCATGCCCTGTAAAATTAGCTACACAGTGGAAAATATGCACTTGAAGTTAGGTGTAGCATCAGATTGTATTTACTAATTAAATTGATACTTGTATCTTTCTCTTTTGGCACTAATATATTTATTAAAACAAAAATTAAAACAAAAATTTAACATGAACAACACATACATCAGAAAACAGATAAATGACTGAAAATCTACCTACTTTTCCAAATGGCATAAAAACTCCTCTTTATTTTATAGTGGATTGTTTGCACCCAGATGATGTAGAAGTAAAAAAATGGAGATGCTAGTCTTTATTTTTTATGATTGTGCATTGCTTTGCAGAACTTAGTAGTGCTATTGCAGCAATATCTTGAACCTCTTATTTTACAGGGACAATATAAGGAAGATATTAAGCAATTATAGAGCGTCCAAAGGAGGGCAACGAATACGGTGAGGGGCCTGAGGTTAAGCTGTATGAGGAGTGGCTGAGGTCACTTGGTGAGTTCAGCCTGGAGAAGAGGAAACTGAGGGAAGACCTTAAGGCAGAGAGAGCATGGAGTAACCAGGCTGTGTGCAATATGGCGAATGGTTTATTCCCACTCAAACAAGTCTTTATATACCTCCTGTGACATCACATATTTCCCACAGTTCTTAGCGAGTCCTTCCAGTGGGCATGCTCCATTGAGTAGCGTCTCTGGGGGCTTGCTGTGGAGACTACATCTCCCATGGTTCCTTGCAACACCCTTCCTGTACAGCGTTGACCCCTTCTGCCACAAAGACCTCATTGCAGTCTACAAACTCCTCATGAGGGGAAGAGGAGGGGCAGACACTGATCTCTTCTCTGTGGTGGCCAGTGACAGAACCCAAGGGAATGGTCTGAAGTTGTGTCAGGGATGGTTTAAGTTGGATATTAGAAAGAGGTTCTTCACTTGGAGGGTGGTTGAATGCTGGAACAGGCTCCCAAGGGAAGTGGTTACAGCACCAATCCTGGCACAGTTCAAGGAGCATTTGGACAACACTTTCAGGCACACGGTGTGACTCTTGGGAAGTGCAAGGCCAGGAGCTGGACTTGATGATTCTTGTGGCTCCCTTCCAACTCACCACATTCTGTGATTCTGTGATTTGCACTCAGACTAATGAGAAGAAAAACCCACCTAACTTCACTTGCCAGCAGCATATGTGAAAGTTTGATTGTTTGTTTTCATTGCTTTATTTATAAACAGACAGAAAACAGAGAATTTATATAATGTGCTTATGAATTAGGTAGACCCAGTTTGGAACAGAACCTGACAAAGTTTGAAATAAGGCCAATTGTGATAAAGGTTAGAATTTTCATTATATTATTATTTTTCATATAACATACATATGTTTAAAATTTAATAGCTTTTCTAGCAGTAGTCTTGACCACAAAGGTAAATAGAATGGAAATGCTGAGTTCGGACAGAACATTGAGTTGTTATTTTCAATTCTATATTAATTTATTTAGCAATTCTTTCTCACAATCCTCTCAAGACTTTCTGAAACATTTCAGTTCTACCCAGTTTATTAATACTACATGAATGGCATTTAATGAGTTAATCTGTGGCTTTCTGGAAACTGAGGAATTAATTATCTCCATTCAAATCCTAGAGAAGTATTTCCCAGACACCTGGGAATCCCCTCAGTTGTGCCCTGCCAAAGAGCTTATTCTATGCAGCAAAGCTGTATCAAATCAAGCACAATCCAGCCCTATACACGTACCAGTCCCCGTAAGCTAAAGCTCAGACTCTATAAATAGAATGTTGTGAAAGTTTCAAGTTAAAAGACATTACTTGGCATATTATCCAGAAATCTAAAATTTAGGAGAATATTTGAGCTCCATAAAATTCTTAGACTTTCTCAGAAATCTCTTGTCTGGAGGAAGATCTGACTTCAAAGTTAGCTCTGCTTTTAGCAATAGGTTACAATAGAGACCTCAGAGGGTTCTTCCAATCTAAGTTATTGCATAATAGTATGATTGCAGTTGTATGATATACACCAAGTAGAAAGCTACTTGGTGTGGATTATGGTGGAATATAAATTTAGAAAGGAGCTATTTTAGAAAAAAAAGTTTACATTTGGCTAAATGATTACATTTAATTTTTTTTAGTGCCTACAGGGTACAGTACATTTTAAAAACAAAAACAAAAAAACAGACTAAATGAGACAAACAAATAAAGAAATAAAAGTTTGAAAAAAGTGTGAGTTTAAATGAATGTAACATACTATATGAATAAAGTAACTTAATCTCCAATTTATTGTCTCTTGTCTGGAAAAGACCAAATGAATTCTGTTCTTATTATTTCTTCAAGCTTTAGGAGAGACTTTCTAATTGTCAAGATTTTGAACATCAGAGACTGTAAAAATCAAAGACCCTAAAATTCCATATCAGTCTACATATTATTTGATAAAGGAAACATTCAAAAGCTGTGAAAAGAGCAAACAAGGTGCTAACATGATTTGCTTTTATCCTTTTCCTTCATCTTTCCCTTCAGGTACACTTTCTTTGCTCAGACTTTCCCTGCATAGTGTGCTTCCCATGTGCTTCTTAAATATATGGTGTGCAGTATACATAGACTTCTACTATATGAAGACATATCTTAGGGGGTCAGAAAGATTAAAGGAAACTGAAATTAAAACAAGATGCAATAACTTTTCCACTTACAGATTTCCAAGTGGTAGCTTGGAAAAAAGGAATTCCTTTTCTGTCAATGAACATCTTTGATCTTTTGGTTGATTGTAGCATGATAGATTAAATCAACATATAGCCTTCAAGGAAGTACAAATTTAAATAAAGTGTTACTCTTCTCTTTGGTGTAAACTTAATTTGGGACATAATTTTTAAAATTCTTTCAAGGCAACACAATAGAACTGTAAGTAAAATTTTCTGTGGATGTTAAAGTAGCCAGTTAAGGAGAAAAAATGGAAACCCTACAATGTTAGATAATGGATATATGTTGAGGTATATCAAGATACGTCAGAAAGCAGAACTACATATAGAAATAAAAATATTACTGATAGCTTATGATCATAGATCAAAAATGTTTGCATGGCTAACACAGAAACTCATAACTACAGGTATTGCGCTTCTGTGGCAAGGTTTTAGTAGCCAGGGGGCTGCAGGAGTGGCTTCTGTGAGAAGCTGCTGGAAGTTTCCTCCATGTCCGATGGAGACAATGCCAGTTGGCTCCAGAATAGACCCACTGCTGACCAAGGCTGAGCCCATCAAGAATGGTGGCAGCATCTTTGGGATAACAGAATTGAGAAGCAGGGGAAGAAAACCTGCTGTACAACAGTAGCCAGAGAAGCAAGGAGAGAAAATATGTGAGAGAGACAGCACTACAGACACCAAGGTCAGTGAAGAATTAGGGGGAGAAGGTACTCCTGGTACTGGAGCTGAGATTCCGCTGCTGCCTGTGGTGAAAACCATGGTGAGGCAGCCCACGAAGGTCCATAGCAGAGCAGAGATACGCCTCCAGCCTGTAGAAGACCCCACACCAGAGCAGGTAGGTGCCTGAAGGAGGCTGGGATTCCATTGGGAAGCCCACACTGGACGGGGCTCTTGGCAGTACTTGTGACCCTGCAGGGCAGAGAAACTGGGAGTGAAGCAAATGTGAACAAAATCCAGAAAGAAGGGAGTGGTGGGGAGCGTATGTTTTAAGATTTGGTTTTATTTTTCATTATACTACTTGGATTTGATTGGTGATAAATTTAACTAATTTCCCCAAGTTTAGTCCATTTTCCCCGTGGTGGTAACTGGTGAGTGATCTCTCCTGGTCCTTATCTCATGCTATGAGTCTTTTATTATATTTTCTCTCCCCTGTCCAGCTGAGAAGTGGCTTTGGTGGACACACACCATAGCATCTTGTTCATGAAATAATAAGTTTCCACAGAATATAGCAATTTCTGGTGGCATACCTCCTTCTCAGGCTTGCTTTTTCATTTTCAATCTACTATGCAATAGGCTCTTGATCCATTACCAAGACAAACTCTAAAGAAACTGCTTTTATTTTCAAACTGACCAGAGCGATATCCTGTATCGTATAACACCATGCTGAGCAATAAAAGCCGGACAAAAGAAGGAGGATGGAGGGGACATTCAAAGTGACGGCATTTGTCTTTTCAAGTCATTGTTGTGCATGGCAGAGCCTGGCTGTCCTGGAGATGGCTAAATACCTTCCTGCCCATGGGAAGTGGTAAATGAATGCTGTGTTTTGCTTTGCTTGCATGTGCAGTTTTTGCTTTGCTTGTTAAACTGTCATTATCTCAACCCACGAGTTTTCTCACATTTGCCCTTCTGAATCTCCTCCATGTCCTGCTGCGACTGTGTGCAGCTCAGCTGCCAGCTGGGGTTAAACTATGACATATATTTGCAATATCTGGAAACATTACAAATGCTAAAAATAGAAATACAAAATGACAGCAAAAAGTATTAATGCTGGAAAGAATGACATCATTTAGGGCAGTGTACTACACAATTATTACTGTGTAATTAGTGTTCCTGGCCAGATTATAAGCATAAGAATATTTGATATGAAGTTGCCATGAGTCATTTAGCAGCCGTTAAAATAAAGCTATACAACGAATTTTTCCAGTTTGCTCTCGTTATACTAGCAGGTCCTTTTTATCATTACAGGAGCTTTAAAGAAGTCATTATGCCTTCATTTACTTCTGAATGCTGGTCATAAGTTTCAATATTCTAATATACTTGGATAATTTCAAGGTACAAGAGAGATATCTTTTCCAAGAGGACTTTTTTATAATTAAAAACTTGAAGAACATCTATGCTTTTCAACCAGAAAAGGTAGAAGCAATTATATCACTTTCTATCCACTTTATAGTACTTGTAATATGTGCAGTATATATGTAGCTGATAATGATGACTGAATTTGAGAATTATAAAGGAACTTTGCAGTAATATATTTGGTGTTTTGACCATATAATAACCTACTTAAAACATAGAAATTTTAGATTTCCATTCACTTCAAGACAATTAGAAATCATCTTCCATCTAATTTTAAATAATCTGCCTCCTTAGTTAAATAAAAATATTATTATGTATTTAAAGTGGACATTTAAATAAACAAAAAGGCTTTTTTTGCAATAATCATCAATTTCAGACTGTTAAATCAGATCAGAATGGTTCCACATTAACATTTGATTACCATATTGTTAACATGAAACTTGATAAACTACACCATAAGAAAGTGCTCTCAGAATAAAATGCAAACTGGCTAAGGACCTAAAAATAGATCTAGATTCTAGCTGAACTTCATTTGTTTCTCTTTTTCTCTGATTTTTTTCTCTTGCTTAAAAGTATGCTCTTTGGCAAGTCCCAATAAGTTAAACACTTTCAGAAGTATTTGATTGAATTTGCTACAGTATTAGTGTTTCAGAAACAATGGAAAAACAAAACAGTTTGTTCACATTAGAAAGAGCTTCCTGGAAAAGATTCACTATTGCTTCTTACATTAAAGAACATTCTACGCATATATGTAGTTGATACAGTTTGGAATCCTTGAGGACTTCTACTTTGCTAAAAGTCTTAAGTGGTACCAAATGTGCAAGGTACAGAATAGTGCATATATGCAGTATTGCTGCAACGTTGAAACTACGGAGAGGGATGGAACATGTTGCTGTCTGTACTGTTGCAGGTAGTTTCCTTCTGGCTTTAATTTACATGTTGTTTGAGGTCTTGTTGTCAATGTGTTTTTTGTTGAGGGGAAAAATCAGTATTTTGGATAACACCTGCACAGATACATGTGACTGTTAGGAACTTGGATAAAAGCAGCCTTCATGTAGCTCGTGATAGGCAAATTCTGCAGCTCACACAGAATGCCATTATGCACCATGCATTTCTGTAGCTGGTTGTAGTTGGCTTCCTGCCAAACCCCACAGACTGCAGAAGAAAAGCTCCCAGAAAAAAGCAAAAAAAAAAAAACAACCAGAATAGTGAAAGCTATATAATATATATATATATATATGTAGCATATATCACAGATATACAATTAAGGTACTATGTACATATGAACACAGGAACCCCAAATCGCTCCCAAAAGGGAAAGAGGGGAAGGGAAAAGGGAAAAAAGGACAAAAAGGGACAAAACTGGACAAAAACAAATGGGTATGCACAATCGAAAAAAACCCAGTAACCAACACAATAAAGAACTGCAAAAATCTCACCACTTCCCTTGAGAAAAGCAGGACAGCCGGACGTGGCCCAGCACTCTCCCCTCACGCGTGGCAGACACAGCAGCCACTGCAGGACTCAGCTCCAGATAAGCAAGACCGAGACAGGGACCTACTGTTCTCAGACCTCGTCAGAAGAAGAGAGAGAAGGTCTCTCTGACCGGCTTGTTTATACCTCAAGTTATGTAAAGGAATAGCATGGAATACTTTCTTGGTCACTTCCCTAGTTCCTTCCTGGTTACAAGCTGGTCTCCCGGAAGGCCTAGACTGAAACTATCACAATTTCACATCCAGGTTGCTTTATGCCCATAAGGTGACATCTTTCTTAGACAATTTAAATACATGAGAGCAAGATAGCACTACTTTATTATATTGTATACCTCATTGCAGCCAACTGTGGTAATCAGACAAATTGCTCTAGTTTTAAGGAAACCAAATCATGTTCTACCAAGAAAGATCCACGCATAGTTTATTTGTTTTACTTTATAGAGGTCTAAACTCCTTCTGTTGGGGTTACATTGGAATGTTAAATTAGTAGACAGTAGAAAGTATGACTAAAAGTCTTTTATATTTAAAGCACTCTGTCACAATATCCAAATTTTTAAAAATATTATGTAAATTAATAAAATGTACAGTACCTCTAAGAAAAGGAGGAGACTATATCAAAGCAGCCTCAATGTGTTGTCTCAAGATAATTGTCTTTCTTGTTAAACCTGTTACTCTACAACTCCCTGAGAGAATTTTCATGGGAATAGCATCTGGTTGGTCTGGTTAATTTTGCAGAAAATGAACATTTTTAGAGATAGTCTTTGGATCTATCTTTCAAGTACATAATACAGATTGGTCTTAATATGCCGATTTTCGGCTGCTCACTCAGACAACCTCACTTTATTTCTTGCAGTTAAACTACTTAGCTGAATATAGCACATTGTAGGTTTCCTTTTAAAACAATTCTTATTCTATGGTTGTCTTTTTGTTTCATAACTAAGGAAAAGTGAAGGAAATCAGTCCCCTGTGCAAATAAGGAACGTCTTACTTTTGACCTTAAGGCAGAAATGTAATGTTTCATCAGATATAAAGTCAGTTTCCAGCTGTGCAATCTCCCTTCTTTATTGTAAAATTCTGGGAAGTATTAAAAGTCAGATATTGGACTCAAAGGTCTTGACAATGTCAGTTTACTCTTGCTAAAAATAACTTGAATTAGACATATATCACAATCATTTGGGTATTCTCACTGATGTCCTTTCTATCCGTAAAATTATTTCAATGCAATGTGTACAAAATCAAAAACTTTGATAAACCTCTTTTACTCTGTTGAAGCACTCAAGTAATTTTAAAATTACACTAGTGTAATAAAAAAGAAATTAATGTTTGTTGTATGAACTTTCTTTATCAGCTCACCTGCTACAAATTCTACCTTTACCGTTTTGGATTTTTCAACTGATATTTCCTGGACTATTAAGTACATTTCAGCTTGACCTCAGCCATTTGCTATTTCAGTGTTTATTGCAAAAGATAAATTTT
Source organism: Chiroxiphia lanceolata (assembly GCF_009829145.1). Classification (NCBI taxonomy): domain Eukaryota; kingdom Metazoa; phylum Chordata; class Aves; order Passeriformes; family Pipridae; genus Chiroxiphia; species Chiroxiphia lanceolata. Next base: position 57,511,567 of record NC_045671.1, on the reverse strand, counting down.
CTTTCACTGCAGAGAGACTTAACATCTTCATCTACAATGAAGAGGACAATAATTTGGGAAAACACAGACATTAGGATGTTTACATTAAATCAAAGATCTTCATCATCAAACGTATCGATGATGTGTTAAAGTTAGTTTTGGATAAACCTGGTTAATTATGCAGTCTTGCAAAAGTGTCAAATAAAAAAAATATTCTGAAAGTCAGAATACTCTTGCTGAACTCTCATTTACAAGGATAAATTCAACCTACTTATTTCTTAGTTTTACAACCCTGAAATCCAATATATCTGCTGCCCACTGTACGATGCTTTAAAATCTCTCATAAAGTGAATCCAAAATATAGATTATCCTCATCTCTTCCAGTGCTGAGAAGGTGAACTACAAGCATTGCTGTTCAGTCCCTTCCACAGTGATCTAAATATGTACATGCTACATCTATATAAATTATACCATTTTAGGAACTGGCTAAATTGTCGTATTTTTGGAAGTTATCTTTTTCTACACCTCTTACTACTTAATAATAAATGTACCAATGAGATTTTTACACTAGATTATTCTTCACTGGGTTTTCACTTTGGTTAGTACTATGAGATCAAAAATACTTCTTTTAATTTTATTCTATCAATTCAAGTATGTTTGGACTTTGTTTCAATGTGTCTATCACTTTTTCAACAGCATGAGTGTTGTTATAACCTAATTTTTAGTCATGTTTCCACATAAGTTTTTATAAAGGCTTAAAAAAGTACTGCCCAGCTAAGGGCATCTATGGCATCTATGCCAATCAACAGTATTTTTCCACTAAAATTGTTTGCTTTCAATTCATGAAAGTTAAAAAGATGTCAGTACACATTAGGTATTAACTACAGTATGCAAATCAAATTTTGGAGGAGCTTTCCAGTTAGGCAGTTCTGTATCTAAGTAGCAGTGTTCATGCAAAGAAAAACTGCATTTTACTAATCTATTAGATCTTTATAAATTTTTTAAGAAGGAATAAATTAGGAAAAATAATATAATTTATTTACACTTGTGTGGTGGGTTGACCTTGGCTGGCAGACAAGTGCACACCAAGCTCTTATATGATTCCTCCTCTATCAACAAGAAAAGGTGAAAAAATAAGATGAAAATATTTTCAGTTAAGCATAGGGAGAACATACACCAAGTATCATTGTGGGGAAAACAGACTCAACTTGGGTAAAATTAATTCAATTTAGTGCCAATTAAGAATAAATAGGAAAGTGAGTTTTAAAACCATCTTCCCTCCTCTTCCCTTTAAAACCTTCTTCCTAGGCTCAGCTTAATTTCTGTATCTTTTATTTCCTGGCAATAAGCAATGCAAGGGGATGGGGGATGGGTACTTTGATTAGTTCATAATCCTTCATTTCTGCCACTCCTACTCTGTCACACTCTTCCCCTGCTCCAACATGAAGTTTCTACCATGGGAGACAGACCTTCACAAACTTCTCTAGTATGAATCCTTCCTGTAGGCTGCAGTTCCTCCAGAACTATGCTGTTGTGGATTCTTTTCATGGATACATTCTTCAGGAATAATCTGATGCATCATGGGTCCTCTCCATGGGCCACAGCTTCTGCCAGGAGTCAGCTTCTGAATAAGCTCTCCATAGGCTGCAGCTTTCTTCAAGGCATGCCCACCTGCCCCCAAGGCATGGGGATGCAGTCTCGATATTTGGTCTCACATTTTTCTCAATGGGCAGCAGAGGGACAACCTGCTTCACCATGGTCTTCTCCTTAGAGTGCAGAGAAATCTCTGCTCCTGGAGCACCTCATCTCTCTCCTTCTTCTCTGGTCTTCCCTCCCAGCTGCTCTTGCACAGCATTTTTTACCCTTTCTTAGATATGTTATCCCAGGGGGGCTGTCAGCATCACTGATAGTCTCGACTACAGCCAGTGGCGGGACTGTCTTTGAGCCAGCTGCAACTGATTCTGTCTGACATGGGGACAGCTGCTGGTGTCACCTCACAGAAGCCACCCCTGTGGCCCCTCTGCTATCAAAATCTTGCCACATAAACCCAGTAAAACTTTCAAAAGACCTTTGGCAAGGTTTTTGACAGTCTCCTAAAGAAGTATGCAGGCACAAGGTTAGATGCAGAGAATTCATATGGGTCAAAAACAGACTTGGAGTCAGGAAACTAATATTAGATGACCAATTTTCATAAAAAAATTGTTTGCTGAAAATCACAAAAAATCAATAGCAGAGTGCCTGGGTATTCTGTCTTAGATACACATTAATTATTAAATTTATTAATGTTCTGGGAAAGGAAACAGCAATGAGGTAACAAAAATTGCAGATGACACAAAGTTATTTTGTTGGTCAAGATCAGAGAGGAATGCAAGGAACCTATGTGGATCATGGTCAAAGTTAGACACACTGGTAATATATGATCAAACAAATTTCAAAGTTGATTAAAAAAACCTACAAACAATGACCGCTGACAAGGAAAACACCTCTTGTGTGGTTCTAAATTACCGTTGGAGGAAAGGGTTTTAGCTCAGCTGTGACCTCAGTTTTATAACCAGTTACAGTCAAACCCAAAAACAGTAAATAAAGGCAGCACATGGAATTGCACAGAGTGTATAAAAAATATTCATATATATTAATAATATACAAAATATTATGTATTCATTTTGAAGCTCAAGAGGTCTAATAGTTTCAAGTGGTTCAGAGAAGGAAAATAATCGCAAAGATATTGAAAGATCACAAGCAAAAACTTATGAAAAAAAGTATGCTGATAATATCCATGAACAGCAAATTATTTTCAGAAGGTAGATGGAGGGATTCTGTTCTAACACAAAAGAGAACTCAAAGTTTATTTTCAGAAATCCTTAAAATTTTAAAATGAGTCACAATAACCAAAGAAAGTAATTGTCCAAGCATGACATGGAGATCAAGAATATAGCAATCTTCCAAAAAAAAAAAATTATACAGACGATAAATGTAAACAAAATATTGCAATTAAAAATATCAAATTCTATGGAAATGAAAGCTCTTAGTTCAAGGCTTAAATTGCAACCTAATTACAGGCAATTAGAAAAATATCTAAGGTTATACTTCCATTTATTTTCAAAAAGGCCATCACAGTCTCTTTGGAAGAAGAACATATCGCTAAGAAAATGTATATGTTCTCCAGAATGGCAACCCCCTCATTGCCAGCAAGTTAACCCTAATTATCACTGAAGAAGTCTTACTTGTCTAAAGTAAAGCAACAAACTTCATTACCTTCCATCATAAAAAAAAGCAATATTCCTCAGTAGGCAGGGAGCTGAGCTCTGGCATCTAAGCTGTGTCTTTTAAGTTAAACACATATATGGGACAAACAAAGCTTAATCTTTAAAAGATATTCATGGCTGGATTTACAGAACAGCTGAATAGATCTAATATTTTCTGAAATTCTTCTAAATGCCATTTTATGTAATTTTAAATGGCAATCAGATTCCTATTAGGAGTGTTAGTGACAGGACTTCCGTTCGGTCTTCAGGAAAAATGAATCTCTTTAGTCATCTCTGAGTGGTGAAAACAGTGGAGGTCAAAGGGTACATACTATTTACCTGAACCAATTAATTGTTTTTCAAATTGAAGGAAAAGCATAGTAACAGAAAAAGGAGGTGGGTGAACTACTTTGGGTGAAAAAAGAAAAAAAAAATAATTAAAAAGTGCTACAGCGGAGTGGTTAGGCTAGAGCAACACTTCTGATCCTTACCATCTACTCCCACAGTACATACTCATGGGAAAATATTCTTTCTCTGTTTGAACAGAATAAATCAACAATAAATCCTTTGCTATCCTTTAAAAATGTTATTGATTACTTATGGTAATAGCTTAACAGGAGTGATGCCATTTGTGACATAGTTTGCAGACAATTTCAGGTTCAAAATGCGAGTCGGTATATTCTTGGCAGTATGTGGTTGTAAAAACAACAATTAAAACTTACCTCAACACCACCCATGGTCTGTCTCAAAGATTATGGTGGAGCACAGTGCAAGCATTTAGCATCATAAGAGGCCTTTTAAGCCTAATATACTTACAGGGCATAAGAACTGATATAATCTGCAGGTCCAGGAAGCCCTATTTTACAAGTACTAACAAGACCTGACGCTCAGAAAGGCCCAACGCCTTTCTGATAGGATTATAGTCCTTCCTTCTCCAGAGCAATCATGGTTGCCCAGCTGAGGCAATACTACACCTCGCTCTAGTGGACAGTAGAAGCAAACTTGAGACCCAGTGAAGCATGAATTTTGTATCCACTTAGATCCAGTGCGCTGCAACCAGACATACCGTAACCTTTGTGGATGCCTGAAAAGAAATTAAGTTAAACCCCTGCATGAGTACATGCCATTCTCCTGAAGTGGAAAGGGTAAAACTTAATGGATTTTTGATATCCATAAAGCAGATGAAATTAGAGAAAGAACACGTCAAATCACTTAAAGAAACAACAGTCTAAAAACAGGGCAGAATGTGCTGCTTAAAAGACTGTACAATTTCTTTGGCAATGTCATGTTTGTCCCTAAACTTGCCACTCGTCTCCCAATGTCTTTTATGTATTCATTTATTCTTTGCCCTGATAATCTTGTTAAAAGGTCTAATAATGTGGGATGTGCATTGAAGTCTTTATTGCCATCAATAATACTTTCTTGTTAAAACTGCTCCCATAAGACTTTTACTTTACACATAAGCAAAGATATAAGTACAGATAACAAAAAAATTTTCTAATGTTAATACGGATATTTTAGAAAAAAATAACTTGATTTAAAAATAGGCTTTTGTGGAAGTACTGAGTGAAATCAGGTTTTTTTTAATCTGCAGAAAAGTGACAAGAAAGAAATATTTTTTCAAAGCATGTTTCTTCATATATCACTGTGACAGCATTTTAAATCATCCTCCTGCTGTGGGTATATATATTCTGGTCCTTATTAGCAACACTACAAATTTGGGTTATCAAACATGTCCTTGAATAAATCAGATGAGGCTTTCATACATAACTAGAAAAAGATACAATCTAGGAGAGTCTGCCATTTCAAACCTTATTTAAATTGCAGACAATTTCTCCCTTCCTACTCTTGTGCTTGCAAGAGTTCTTACACCCCTCAGCAGCTGGTTTCATTTAAGATATCATAATTGCTTTGCTTAATGAAATACACATACGAGGTGGATGATTTATTGCTAATGCTTGTAGGGTTTTGTGTTATTTGCTAAAAAAAAGAAATATTTATTCTTTTTCTTAGATGCTACTACAATTTTATGTGTAATTTTAGTAAATAACAGGTATTCCTATCACCTGCATTCTGCTGAAATACTGGCAGCTTCTAGGCTACCATAAGTATTTGATTCTTCTACAAAGATTCTCACTGTTTTTGAACACCTTGGTATAAAGGGTAATGGATATTAGTATCATAAGTAGCTACATGACAACAATGGTTTTTTAAATACAAGGAGAAAAATTATTATTGACTCATTGATGTCAATTTCTTTTTCTACTTGTGCTTTACTAATTATGTTATTCTTCCTTCTCTCTGGTTCAGTTTATTTTCTGTAGCATGCAAACCAACTATTTTCCAACAGTGTATTTGGGCAGCTTGTTCAAATGCTCAAAAGGGTAAGGATCTTAGGCTACAAAAATCATTATAGCTACTTCAGAGAGAAAAAAACTCGTAACTTATTTGCATCCTGAAATACTCCACAGAAACAGCATCAGCTAGGCACCATCTGTTTTGGAGTTTTGAGAAGCTTTCACTCTAGAAATAGAAAAAACTTGGCATTTAAGAAACTTTTTATAAGGAATACGTAAAACAAATTTTTAGAAGATATTTTGCTGTGGTGTGTATGTTTTGTATGAGCAAGACATAGGCATCTCGATAGGCATCAAAGTGTGGAGTAAACAACTTATTCTGTGACAGCTAAATCTAGAATTGTACATGATAAAGGTCATATGTGCCAAGGACAAGTGTAGATTATTTGAGCGTAGAAGTGCTGATCCTTTAAGCCACTGACTGAGCTTCAAGCCTTACACTTACGGACTTTGATAGATTCTCCATTGTGTGGGAATATGAGCTAATTTACAAGGACAGATCTCCAGCCAAAATGAAATGTCACAATTCTTCTGCCCCTTGTTCTCTGAGATGACTTTAAATGTCAGGATCCTGAGATTCATAATGGTGTACATAGAGAGATAATTCAGAATTTTTCTTAAATAAATGTAGTGATGTTAGAAAGACATTTATCCACACATTGAAACTATTTAGTGAAGACATAATCATTAACTCTGCTAATAATGTAACTTTAATAAACTTATTAGCAAATACATGCATGTGAAGTAATGATTTTAAAGACTCACCATCTGGTTGCAAATATTTAAAAAAATGTATAGTGACTTTGAGGAAACTGTAGTACATGGAAATGAATAATACAAATTTCTTTTTGGTGCATTAAATCTATGTTCATACACACTGACCATTCCACTCTAATATTAATGAAATTAGTTAATTGGCATATGCAAGTTTATTATAGGAACCATTGCTCCAGAATACTTGTATCCTAGCTCTAAAAAGTTCATTTTAATTATTGCTAGTGGGATCTAATCATTTAGGGGGAAAATGGTGATTTGGATGTTTGCTCTTAGCTGAAGGAAATTACCTTCAGTCTCACATTTTTGTCGTTTACTGTATGACAAATATTCCAAGGAAGAAAAAAAAATATTTTAAGTTCTTATGGCTCAATTAGGTGTTAAGCACCTTTGTTAAATTTGAGGGGTTGGGGTTCAAAAAGAAAGTATTTTCTCAGTCAATTTTTTTGTGTGATAATTTCATTGGGAATTCAGTTATGGAAGGCTTATAGGGTAGTATCCCGAAAGAGTACAATTAAAATTAAATGAAGTCATAATTTTTCTCTTCTCAACAGATGACCAGAAGATCAGGAAAAAAAAAAAGGGGGGGGTGGCGTGCTTTTTTACTTTAAGATAAAGAGTTCAGCCATTTAATTTTCATTAAATGCCTCTATATTGTGGTTTGTTATAAGCTTTATGCAGCCAATACTTTTCCAGAACTTGACTGCAAAAGAATGTACTCCAGTGAACAACAACATTTCCATCATGCCTTTGACAAAGCCTGAATCTATACACTTACTCTTGAAACAGTTTTGCTCTGTAGAACATAAGCCAAGATTCACTTGGTTATAAAGAGATAACATGTCTCTGTCATGTGGATAAATTATCAGACAGAAAACCTTCAGTATTTAGTTTCTGCTAAAGAAGAATAATTGATGTACGTTACAGAAGTCTTAATAAAACAGAAAGACTGAACAGTCAGTCCTTGACTTTGGGTTTAGAACTTAAGAAACAAAGTAAGACAGACTATAAGGCATGCTCTTCACTTACTCTGGCTGCAGCAACACAGCTGTATGCTTTCCTGTAGGCTACTTTACTGCAACATAGGCAAACTCATGTTTTGTGATTATTTGTAACATGCTTGCTTGATTTTTAGGTGCGACCTAAACTTTACAGAGTTTTTACAAGCAATCTGTGGAGCTACCATTGAATTCTGGAAGCACAATGTTGCAAAATCTAAGTCTCTCTGTAGATATAATCTTTGATGCTCCATTTACATACCATAGGATGGTACTCATTCAGCTGCATTGGTGATGGGAAGTACACAACTGCACAAGGACTCTCCAAATGTCCATGCCAATGGAGAAGGAGTAAAGAGGAGAAAAAGGAATGAGAAAGGGAATATTTGCAGCATGGAGGAGTGGTAGGAAAAGTAACAGGTAAGCAGTCTACTTCTGTTGCCGCTTCAGTCCATAAATTAACTGGTATATATTATAATGTTTATATTTGTGCTAATTATTTGAGTCACAAAAATAACCTCTTATATGAGTCAAGTGAAAAACAGCAATAAACACAAATAGAAGATGTAGCAATTTTTTTAATCTGTCTGTCCTTGCTATGTATTTTCCCAAGGGGGTCTTTTCATTGTATGTTACATTCTTCTGAAAATGTTGCCTCTACGTGTAGCATGTTTTGCCTTAATCAAACACTGGGGATATCAAAATAATAAAGATTAGTTTTCAAGTCACTGCAAGTCCTTATAAATCCAAAGTGCTTTCATGTTCCAAAAACCAATGTTTCTGCTCTGCATGACAGCAATCACTCTGTTATATTTGTGTACTAAGTAGGCTATATTAAACCATACATCATTATTAAACCATACATCTTCAAATTCAATTTAAATTTCAGCAGCATGGCATCTTTTAGAGAGGAAGAAACTTATTTGTTTTAATGAAAAAAAACAACAAACCCAAAGTGTTTTAAAAGCATATGACTGTTCATTACACCACACTGTCATGCAAAGATAAAACTATGTTCTCCTAACTTTAGAATTAAGAAATTCAATAAAATTTAAGAACTTAGTGAGGATTTACTGTACAACCTGCATTAAATAGAAATTTCTTTAGGATGTGTTAAGAAAACTAAGCAAGAGACTGAATACTAATCTAAAAATACAAGATGCAAAAATGTACTTGTAGATTTGTAATTTCTGAGAAACACTGCATTTTAATTTAATGTTTTAGGGGGGGCAAAGATTTTTTTAATTAACAGGTGACATCATGGTCTCTAAATGCAAGTATCAGTTAGTTAGTGACAGTTCTGGCATGTCTGGCAGAGCAGTATCGTGCCCAGTTTTTCAGCAGAAAATTACTCACTTCCATGCAAAAATCAGCAACATTTTGATTGCTAGAACAGAAATTAATTCTTTAGAGGATTTTTTTTCTTTTTTTTCAAGTATTGATTTTGGCTTTTTACCTTTCTAAGAAGGATCATTGGTGAAATTGTTCTGTGAGTTTCAAATTACCATTTTTACTGCAGCAGAACTTGGTCATGCATGATTCCACATCCAAAAGAGACTACTTGAGGATAAATAAATCCAGGACATTTATTTCTTCTAAAACTGAATAAAATAATAAGCAGGTTCAGTAAGTTCTTTTTCTGTTTGAATTACAGGTCAGTGGTCAGTGATTAACATCTCAAGCTCATTCAGTCATAGCAACATGAATCTTACACAGTTCAGAAAGAGTGGAAACAAACATTCTAAATGTGACTCTGAGAGATCTAAATTCATGAGAGATTCATCTCAAGAAAAACATCCCCCAATCAGATGTATGTTTCTTACCTGAAGTGTGTGTCTCAGCTCTAAATGACCAAAGAGTTAAATGAGCAGAGTTTAAACAAAAAGAACTCCACCAAAACACCACACCAAAACCACAAACCTAAAAACAAACCCCAACAGAAACTCCATGACATCCAGAACAAGTGGTGGATCGATCTAGCTGAAAAAACTCAATTATGCGCAGATACAGGTGATCACAAAGGTTTCTATGAGGCCTTGAAAACAGCATACGGGCCTACATACCAGGTCCAAAGCCCTCTACTCGGTGCTGATGGTCAAATCCTTCTAACAGATAAAACCTCCATTCTGAATCGATGGTCTGAACACTTTCAGACTCTTTTCAGTACCAACCGTGTAGTCCAAGATTCAGCAATTCAGTCCATCACACAACAACCAGTAAAGTATGAATTGGATACTGCCCCCACTTTAGGAGAAACCCTCAAGACCATACAGCAGGTGAAAATCGGCAAGGCAGCTGGGGTTGATGGAATTCCACCTGAAGTCTGGAAACATGGGGGCCTTGCACTCCACACCAAATTTCACGAGTTTGTGGTGCGCTGTTGGGAGCTCGGTGAACTACCTTCAGACCTTCGTGATGCTGTCATCATCACTTTGTATAAGAAGAAAGGTATTAAATCAGATTGCTCAAACTATCGTGGTATTACTCTGCTCTCCATTGCTGGCAAAATCCTGGCAAGAATACTCTTGAACAGACTAATACCCACTATAGCAGAAGGAATTCTACCTGAAAGTCAGTGTGGTTTCAGAGCCAACAGGAGCACCACAGACATGGTATTTGTCCTCAGACAACTGCAAGAGAAGTGTAGGGAACAGAACATAGGTCTCTATGTAAACCTTTGTCGACCTCACCAAGGCTTTTGATACTGTGAACAGAAAAGGTCTGTGGCAGATTTTGGAACGTTTAGGTTGTCCCCCCAAGTTCCTTAAAACGATCATCTCACTCCATGAGGATCAGCACGGCCAAGTCAGATATGGCAACACACTTTCTGAGCCCTTTTTAATTAAGAATGGTGTGAAACAAGGCTGCGTTCTCGCTCCTACCCTATTCACCGTCTTCTTTAGCATGATGCTCCAAAGGGCCACAGCTGACCTCGATGATCAGGACGGTATCTACATTCGGTACCGTACTGATGGAAGTCTATTCAATCTAAGGCGACTGAAGGCCCACACCAAGACCTTAAACCATCTTGTCCGGGAGCTGCTTTATGCTGATGACGCCGCCCTTGTTGCCCACACAGAAGCAGCCCAGCAGCGTTTAACATCCTGCTTTGCAGAGGCTGCTGAGCTTTTTGGGCTGTAAGTCAGCTTGAAGAAGATAGAAGTTTTCTATCAACCTGCACCTCAGGAAGTCCCCCATCATCCCCATATCACCATTGGCCAATCAGAGCTCAAATCAGTCCAGCAGTTTAATTGCCTTGGTAGCCTCATCTCCTCAGATGGTAAGATCGATGGAGAGGTAGACAACAGGTTGGCAAAGGCATACAGTGCTTTTGGAAAACTCCACAAAAGAGTATGGCGTAATAAACACTTGAAGAAAAGCACCAAGATCAGTGTTTACAAAGCCATAGTGTTGTCTACTCTCCTATACGGCTCCGAATCATGGGTCATCTACCGCCACCACCTGCGTCTCCTAGAACGCTTCCATCAACGCTGCCTCCGTACAATCCTTAACATCCACTGGTCAGATTATGTGACCAATACATCTGTTCTAGAGCAAGCAGCTGTCACAAGTATTGAGGCCATGTTATTGAGAACGCAGCTGCGATGGGCAGGGCACGTCTCAAGGATGAAGGACCACCGCCTCCCTAAGATTGTGTTCTATGGTGAACTTGCCACTGGCTGCCGCATGAGAGGAGCCCCAAAGAAAAGATACAAGGACTCCCTGAAACAACATCTCAGCCTTGGCCATATTGATCACCATAACTGGTCTACTCTGGCCTCAAATCGGGAGGCCTGGAGACACGCCGTCTATAACGCAGCTGTCTCCTTCGAGAACACACGCAGGATCACTCTCGAGGAAAAAAGGCAACGCAGAAAGAACCATGTCTTGCAGAATACACCATCTAAGGAGTCTTTCTGCTGTGCCTTTTGCAATCGGATAAGTCTGTCACGTATTGGCCTCATAAGCCACCAGCGTGCCTGCAGCAAGTGTGGATAGTGCCTTCCCAAATCTTCGTTCGCGAAGCCTAGCCATGATGATGATGACCTTTTTATGTGATTCTTGTGTTCTGATTGGTTGAATTTTGCTGCAGTATTATGCATATTTATGTTTTTTTCCTTATATGGTCATAATTTACATGCTCCGCCTGAACCCCACCTTCTGTTCCAGTGCCTTCCCTACCCATGTTATTTAAGGCTGAAGCCATTTTGTGCAGTGCTCTTTTTGTTCCTCCCTTTAAGCCATTTAGTTGCACCCTGCCTTTTGTAATAAAGTCACCTTACCAGTTGCACTCCGAAAAGTTGTGGAGGTGTTTATTCAAGCAGTGAATAAACTGCTTGAATGGTGGTGGAGAATGTGGGCAAGAATGTAAGGTGCAGCAACTGCAGATGTTTCAGTGAGCAGATTCTGAGAGCTTCACTGCCATGCTCCGAGAGCCATCGCAGCTGAACGACAGACCCGGACAAACAGTGAAAACACCACACATAAATGCCGGAGAGGTGAGCAAAGATTTTAATTACCCTTCTACAATTAACACCAAGATGGGAGCTCACCCTTCAAGGGAGGAGGCTGAGATGTATAGTTATTTAAAAGACTTGATCAAAAATCATGGACATTAAATAAAAACACTCACCAGATGGATTCATAAAAATATGGACCCCGTTCCTGAACTAATCACCTATTTGGAGTGGGCACAGATCAGATCCTTACTAACAGTTGCAATGCATAATAGAGATCATCATGCCATAAAGGTTGTTGATGTGTGGAAGACAATTTTTGCGATATTGAAACATATTATAAAATTGGAAGAACAAAATAATAAAAATGTGAATATGGAAAGCACACAAAACGGCGATGCCCAGGGGGCTTCTGACCCCCTAGACAATAACATCTGTCAAGATGGCGCTGCCCAGGAGATAGTTGCCAGTAACTCAAGGTCTGCGGTTGACATCCACAGATGGACCTCAGAACCAAAGCTAGCATTCACCACATTTGGCAAACAACATCTCTCAACAGAAACAATCGCCACTAATTCCATAAAACCAACACCATTAATGGATACAGTAAAGAAGGAATTAAGATCAATCCTGATATCCAAAAGAGAAGGCTTAACACCAATTGCATTAGAACTGCATATAGAACGACATATAGAGACCTACCCTTCAGGGAACTAGGCTTCCCGTCTATACTGCAAATGGTCATGTCTATACCTGATGTAGTCCAAGTTTTTCAGCATGAGGATGGCGATGCCACTCTCCGAGCCATGACAGATGAAACGACAAAACATATTGCAGAACTAGTGGCCCGCCAAAAGAAGAAGCACCGAATCCATCAACCAATTTCCAGTGAAGGAAGAGTAGTGTTTTCAAAAAAGGTTGAGTTTTGGAATAATCAGGAACATTTTAATTAATTACAACTAGCTACCTCAAACCATTTTTACAGCTGTTACTTTTTGTTTAAATCTATGGGTGTATGTATTTCCTTTTATAAGTACATGTATTAATAGGTATTCTTTATTTAAGTATAGTTGTAATGCAATTGCTAAAACCCTTCTTAAATATCATAGTTACCACACTACATTTGATACTTAGGAATGGGAAGTTATTTTCATGCTTATGATTTTGTTACAAAATTAAACTATAAGTATTTTCTTTGTTACTAATGGGTTCGTCAAATTTTATGTTTAAAAGAAAGAAGCAATCACAAAAATGAAAAAAATTCAAAAAGAGAAAATAAAAGATAAAAATTAACTACAATCTTCTAGAACAATGCAAGGAAAACTACACAATCAAGGAATGCACGTATATTTGTATTAATGTTTTTATATGTTGTTTTATATATTCTAGTTATTTGTAATGGTATGCTGTTTTGTTGTTCACATATCTTTTTACATTCAGTTCACAAAACGTAATTTGGGTATATGATTTATGTATAATCAGTTAAAATCCTATGATTTCAAAAGTGTGATGGTGTATGGAAGGAGGCCTCCATGAATGTTGCGAGAATGTTATGAGAAAATGAAGATGAATGCATCAAGTTAACAGTTTAAAGGTACACAGTTTAAAACTGTGAATGCTTATAGTCAAGTTGAAAGCATAGGATATCCTCAAAATTTAAAGAGTAGGCCTAATGTTGCATTACCAATTCTAAAAAGCTTTAAGTGGAAGAATTAAGAAGTTTCCTTATTTTACTATACCAATTTATAGTTAAGCAGTTATGTCAGCTGACTGTTATCAATTGTTAAAATGTTCCCTGTTAAATAATGTTCTCTTACGATTCCTTCCCCTTTCACTTCTCATCTACACAAAAACATTATCCTTCCTCACCAATAATTTGTTAAACTGCTTCATCAAATTCCTTTTTTACATCTCAGACCTGTTCTTCAAATTTAAAAAACAAAAAAGATAATCTATTTCGTAAATTCCCTAAAAGACAAATATTACTGACTAAGGATCTTGAGGTAAGTACTCGAGGTCCGTTCTCCAATCAGGCTGCATTAAATGGCTTCCAGATGTGGTGCAGGATTGTAGGTCCTTCATACTGAAGGAACCCGCCTGCCCACCTGGGCACTGGTGCTGTGGAATAGAGAGCAGCACTGCAGCAGCTGCCCCCAGCTGAACAGCGGATATCGCACCGCAAGGTGGGCTGATCCTCACATCTAATATGAGAGATGAGCAGCTGGGAAAGAACCCTGACAATCTGAACCCTGACAACTCTGACAGTTTGACAATATCCTATTGACTTTATTTTACGAAATAGATTGTCTTGATCTTTAAAAATATCAGTTTGAAAAAAGTTTTCGTTAGAATGAGGACACACCAAAATCTGTAGCAAAAAATTTGGAGAAACATCTGTAAGTGAAATATGAAGGTGATAAAGAAAAAATACGTAATAGAAAGCTCCCAGAGTGGTTTACTAAGAATAATGAATACAGAATGTTATTAAATAGAAGGCTTTAAGAGTGGTTTACTAAGAAAAGAAAGTTTAAGTAAGTCAAAAGATGGTATGAGAAGGAGGACAATTGGCACAGTAGTTCTAAAAAGAAAAATAAAAAAATAAAATTGCAGCAGAAAAAGAAGTGAGGATAAAGTGAATTAAATGAAAGACTCTGCTTCTTTAAACCTCTATTATAAGCTAAAAACGATGTTTCTTGCTTTGTTGTGTTAAGAGTTATGTCAGATGACTTTTACAAATTGTTAAATTGTTCACTGGTAAGCGATGTTCTTTTACAATTCCTTTTCTTATACCAACCAAAGTTTAACGGCATTAATAAAAAACAAAAGAGGGGGACCTTTTGGGGGACTGAAAATTATAAATTCTGTATTCGGTTTATTGTCATTGTATGGGTTTGTATATGTTATACCTTTTCATGTGATTCTTGTGTTCTGATTGGTTGAATTTTGCTGCAGTATTATGCATATTTAGGTTTTTTCCTTATATGGTCATAATTTGCATGCTCTGCCTGAACCCCACCTTCTATTCCAGTGCCTTCCCTACCCATGTTATTTAAGGCTGGAGCCATTTTGTGCAGTGCTTTTTTTGTTCCTCCCTTTAAGCCATTTAGTTGCACCCTGCCTTTTATAATAAAGTCACCTTACCAGTTGCACTCCGAAAAGTTGTGGAGGTGTTTATTCAAGCGTCGACCTCCACAAAGCTGCATCAAAATAGGAATAACCTGAAGGTTGAGGGATGTGATTCTCTCCTTCTACTCTGCTTTCATGAGTACACCTGGTGTGTTGTGTCCAGCTCTGGAGACCTCAAAGCAAGAAAGACATGGACCTGTTGCAGTGGGTTCTGGAGGAGCGCAGTGAAGATGATTAGAGAGTGAGAGAGCTGGGGTTATTCAGTCTGGAAAAGAGAAGGCTCTCTGGGGAGACAGATAGAGAAAGAGAGAGAGAGAAAGAGAAAATTATAAAAGAAGTAAGAGACAAGTAGGCAAACATACATGATAAGAAGAGGAGAGGGGGAAGGGGAGGAGGAGGAGGAGGAGGGGAAAGAGGAGGGGGAGGGAGAGGGGGAGGGTCGGGTCAGGAAGGGTTGGGGAGGGTCAGGTCGGGGAGGAGAGGCGAGGAAGAATGTAAAGGAAAAAAGAAGAAAAAAAGAAAAAAGGAGAAAGAAAAATAAAAGACTGCACGACACCGACAGATTTCTGTAACATAATGAAGCAGGAAAAACATAAATATTTTGTTCCCATTTTCATCAATATTTCCCTTAACATTCCTTTACAGAACTTGGGCTAAATTTAAATTAAGTATTCATATTGTATCTTTAATTTCACCAGAAGTGTGGACAAATTACATTTGTAAAAGAATAGTCAGTCTACACCTGGAAATGAGTAAGTAGAAGTCAGGATACAAAAATTCTATTTTGTTATATGACTACTACTCAGATAGAGAAGGAAAATACACATATGGGAAAGTACAGCAATCAGGGCATAATGAAGAGTGAGTATTTATGTTTCTAAAAGGAGAAAAAGCAGGTGGAATGCTTTGTTTCTATGTATAATGAAATCCTTCTTTTCTGCTGCACTAATTTAAATTTAAATAATTTAAATTTTTCACTTTCAACCTCTGTGTACTGTCAGACAAATACATGTGTCAATATTGCAGCAAAAATTATACCATAGTTTGCAAAGGAGCAGGAGCTGTCACTAACCAACTGCTGCTTTACATTCCTTGAAACTGACTCTAATTATTACTGAAGAATCTGCAAAAGAGTTATACAATTCTATTTGAGTAAACAATATTTTTTTTTCATCTTCTGAAATACAACAAAGGAAATATTTGAGTCTGATAAAATATTGAATTATAGATTTCCCAAATACTACAGCAGTTACAGCTATAGGAATACTTCTGATACCTGCTTGTGAAATCCTGAGAGAAGATCCTGCACATGTTCAGGATGTATAAGACCCTTATTTAAAAGCCACTCAAGATGCATACCATCCTAAGCAGTTGCCTTTTGAAAAGGGTCAAAGTCCTTCACTTCTGCAGATGCTTATCCCATAGAATAACAATCTAGACATTCCCACACAGCTCTGGGCTCTACCCCCCTCACAGCTACTGCAAAAAATTGAGCCTGTCCTTGGGCAAAACCAGGAAGAAGTTTTTTACAATTAGAGTGTTGAAACACTGGCACAGGTTGCCCAGAGAGGTGGTGAATGCCCCATCCCTGGAAACATTCAAGACCAGATTGGATGGGGCTCTGAGCAACCTGAACTATCTGAAGATCTCCCTGCCCATGGCAGGAGGTTTGGACTAGCTGACCTTGAAAGGACCCTTCTAACCTAAACTATTCTATGATTCTATGGCAGGGGAATGAGAATACCTTTATCTTCCCTTCACAGATGTGAAAAATCTGAGTGTGATATATGTCAAGAATTCAATAATGCAAGTAGGGGGAGGAAACAGTTTCTGATCATGCTTTTTCCCAACGGATGAAAATCAAACCCTTTTAGTTTCAGAACACACTTAACAAAAAAATCAAGCTGATATAAGGAATGCCAGAAGATTGATACAGGTAATTTCCTTTCCTTTCATACCTTTTCCCAGCAGAATATTGCAATCTATGTGGTACACTACCATACTTAGCAACATATCATACCTTTAAGAAAATGATATTTCAACAAGATTCTGCCTAGCATTCTAATATTCTTTCCTGCTATCAGAAGGGAAAAAATAGACTCCTGCAAAATGCCAGTACACTCCCTTTGGAAAGACAGAGAGCACCACTTTGAGTCAAAAGTGATTGTCTGGACTTAACGCAGTATTCAATATAAAATATATTAAAAAAACTCAGATAAAATACTACATATATGGAAAATAAGGGAAAATACTTCAAGAAAACCTATAACTATGGATTTTAGGATTTCTACCACATGAATAACTCCAGCATTTCTCATGATGACTAACTAGGGTTTCTCCAGGAGAGGACAGATACAGACCTCAGATTCATTCTGTGTGTGCTGCAAAACAAGCAGCACCAGAGGCAACACCTGGACTGCAGACTAAGATACTCTCATGGTTCTATGCAGGTGCCTCATCAGGAGTTTGGCTACGGGATTCGTTACTGGTCTTGGCCCAGCCTCATCATCTCCACATTGCCTGGCAATAGAGACTGGGAGCTGCCATTCTGTATGCCCTGTACCCTGTCGGATTGTTAGAGCCAACCCCACGTGGCTCTTGTACTCCGACAACCACACCAAGAGCCTTTACATGTTTACATCCCAGTGTCTGAAAAAAAAGTTTATGTTTTGCCTATACTCATGCATTTCAAGTTGGACTTTTCACTGGCATTTGCAGCACTTCCAAAGATTACAGTAGACAATACTACATTTGCATGTAAAAAAACCAGAAAGGGAAAAGCAGCAATGTTTGTGTTTGTCAGAATTTCAAGCTAAAAATTACATCGTGGGTGATAGAAAAGACATCCATCTTCAAGCACCATTGTATTCTCAGTATTTTTCTAAATACATCATCATTTAAAAACAAACAAACAAGAACAAAAAAAAAAACCACAACATTGTTAAACTTGAGTTCATTTCAATTTACAGCTGCTATTTGGTTTGAAAAATTATATCAGTTATTATAGTGTTGCTGTCACTATTAGAACTCACAAGTCAAAGCTATAGCACTACCAGAGAATGAACAAGCAGTGGCCTGTCTTTCAGTTCATACCTGTTGCATACAATGAGTTTCACTAAGAATTTATTTTCCTGGTTTATAACAACGACAGGATATTTTTGCTCTTGAGCACATCCCTTTTTTCCTCCCTCATTCTACACCAAGACTTTGTCTGGTAAGATGAAGATTCTGGTAAAAGTTCTTTATCTACATCAGAGCAAAACAGAAAGAGAAAAATATGATTAGGTATAATTAAGCTGAGTATCTGACTGAAGAACATAATTACATTTTAAAACAGAGACCTTTGTTTGCTTCAGACTGCTAGTGATTAGTTGAACTGAAAAACTTGAGAAGTTTATTGAAGCTAGTAAGCTGCAATGTATACAAAGTTCTTTAGCAATAAGAAGTAGCTATGCTTATTTAATAAAAGTTCTATGTTGCAACAATAAAGTTTATTAACCAAATGCATTCTTCAGCTGATTTTGTCTCCCATATTTAAAGGCAGCTCTTAGTGCCTCCCTGAGGCTGAGTGTGAGTGGCCAGGTGGCAGCTGCTGAACATACCTTCACTCCAGATGCTGAGACACTTTAACCCAGGCCAGGCTTGGGCAACCAACCAACCAACTCTCCCAGCTCTGCCAGGGCACTCTGACTGTGGGCCTGAACAGACATGTCATTGCTGACAGCACAGCTGAGAAAAAGGCTCCTGGGCCAAGACCAGGACACACACAACACAAATGCAGATCTAGAGCAAAACTGCACTTTGCTGAATGCTGGGACAGTTGCAAAGTGTCAGATCCTGAGAGATCCAGGGCATCTGTGGTGTCCTTGTGCTGCAAAAACAGTGGTCAAACCCTTAGCCAAAATGGCCTAGAGCCGACCCAGACGTCTGTGCTCAATACAGCAAAGGAAGGCAAAGAAGCCACATCAAAAACAAGTCTTTCTGGGCATAGACCCAGGACATAAATGACATATTCATGGTTTAAGAACAGCAAACACTTAGCCAAAATGGCCCAAAGAATCCCTGGTAAACAAAATCCCCCTGGGGACCAGTGGTAATCTGTTGTAAGGGAAAAAATTTCCTTCCTGCCTCCTCACCAGGGCACCTGTAACAGTTTCATAATGAAAAGTAACATCAATTTTCTGCAGGCATGAACTTAACCAAAATGGTCCGGAGGAGCCCTGGCAAGTCACCATACTCAGTGTTGCAAAGGAAGGTAAAAGTTCTTCAATTTGAGCCACATCTGTTAATTTTCCCAGAAATTTACTAATTTTAAACTCAGAGTACATTGTTGTTAAGCATTGTGTGTGTAGAGTTACACATTACAAAGGAAAATCTCAGGTAATATGTAATACGAGAAACAATTCTCCATGACAGTGTGCCAAAACTAGCCCTTATTTGTTGAGTAACCCCAAAGATTAAAGTTCATCAGAAGGGCAGCAATTCAAGGGTGCTAGAATCAAGACCTCTATAAAAAGACTGGCATGTTTACAGAATGGAAAGGACAGAGAAACAGTAGCTTCTAGTCTCAGATTTTTTTCTTTTGCCTTATTTACAACTTTTTGCATTCTGCCTGTTCCATGGTGTTCAAATTTAGGAAGCTTAATTAAGAAGTAAAAAGAGAATTAATAACATAACAGAAGAAATTAAGATATGAAAAATTGGTTCATGAGTTTTGCTGCTCTTACTGATGAAAGACATGAGCTAAAATTCACGTCCCTTTTGCACTGAAAAAATATTTGTCACCTGTCCTTTTAGATTTACCTCAGTACTATTTCCATGCTTTGTCAAAACATCTTTCAATCCCAGATTAGCTCTCTAGAGAAAAAAAAGTAAGTTTGTTATCTTTTCCAGTGACTCGCCTTTGGTAAATTACTGATATATTTTTCACTTACAGAGAACATATTTTCACTTGAATTTCTTATTGTTGGTCTGTTGGCATCCTTCAGTTTTTCAGGTAACTGTTTTTGCAGTGCACATTCAAATGTGAATTACTAAAATTTGTGTAGTGTTAATGCCAAGCTTTGCTCTCCCAAATTATTTAAATGGCTACATCATTCACATATTGTCATTCTCACAGCTTCATCTCTAGGAAATATTATATCTGTAAGTTATTTCACATTTTGCTCCAACGTTATTAGATATATTCAATTAAAATGGTGTAAATGTGCCATATTTCTTCAGTACCTAACCACTAGCCATGTTCTCAAAAAGGATATGAAAAGATCAGGAGGCAACATTGCCAACAAAAGCAGGATCTAGAAAAAGGTGTCACAAAAATAAATTGATGATTAAAAACTTTTTCTTAGAAGGAGTACAAATTAAAAGAGGTCTTATTT
The DNA here is from genome assembly GCF_009829145.1 of Chiroxiphia lanceolata. Classification (NCBI taxonomy): domain Eukaryota; kingdom Metazoa; phylum Chordata; class Aves; order Passeriformes; family Pipridae; genus Chiroxiphia; species Chiroxiphia lanceolata. Next base: position 57,491,253 of record NC_045671.1, on the reverse strand, counting down.
GACTTTAAAGAATGGCAGATTAAGTGCATTTCAAGATGTCAGCATGTAGAATTAATTTGACAGATAGTGGTGTCTTGTGGTTAATGTCTTTATTGTTCTGGTGTGTAGAAAATACTGTTAATGTTTCCTGAGGCATTTTCAAGACCCATTCTTGTTATTTATAGGTAACTGGGATGCAAATGAGTTGGCATTTTACTTTATTGAGTGGAAGTAAAGGAAAAAACTTTCATGTCCTTTATAGAGGAGGACATCTAACTGCCTGGTCAGTACGTAAGATAAGATAGAAAAAGTAGTTATACACTTTTCCTATGTGAAACCTCCAAGAAACTCCTTATGTATTTTTCACAAGAAGGGCTTTAGGCCTATAATTTATTATTTATAAATTGAACTAGGTCCAAAGCAGAGTACATTTGCTGTTTTTAGTGAGACATGATAAAAATTACAAAATACAGAAATAGAAATAGTCATACAAGTACTTCAAACAAAGAAAAGACACATGAAAAATATGATATAAACTGTAGCACACAGAGAGAAGTAATATCTACAACATCAAGATTTACATGGGTTTGTTAATATACAGTATCTATCTATCAACAGCTGCATAGTCACTTTCATTATAGAGAATTATTAGTTAGAGAAATAATTAAAGAGCTAAATTACTAAATAAAGCAAAATCCTAGAAAATTATTTGAGATAGAATAAGCATCATGATATCACTGTTGGTACACATAGTGAACTATCAACTGATATGACAACAGGGTAGAAAAGAAAATTTAAGATAATAATAAGAAACTGATTTATAAAATATGTAGTCACTCCAGGTAGCCAACAAAATTGTAGTGAAACTTTGCTGTGTAGAAAACGGGATACTATAGTTACCTTTATATTACCTTTAATGTAATAAAGACTCTTTATCTGTGTTAAAAGCTGTACTATAAAAGCATTTCAAATTATGTAAGAAGGGAGGCTGTCACACTGTAGGAGCTTTGTGGTATATAACTGAATGATACTGTAAGTGGTCCACCAACAACTAAGAAGCATACCCGTGGCTCACACTATATGAGATGTATGGAACTAATGTACTTAGTGGCTTACAGATCTTTTGCAATCAGGGTAGGTAATATCAATGTAGGTCTGGGAGGAAGAAGGTGTGTCTCAATACATGTTAAGTAATAATACAAGCAGGAATAAAACATTACTTGCAACAACTTGTTGCTTTCATACACAGAAGAAACTGAAGTATTTTTCATCTGAAATTGTTGTATGAAATATAGAGGCAGAGAAGAAAGACGTCATGCAGAAGACTTGCTGTTCATTTCAGTCTGGCTCCCCAGGGAGGAAAAGGAATGAAAACACTATCACCATACACTCGATGAAGAAACTGTACCTCACACTTTAAACACTTCACAAACATGCATATACTTTAAGTCACATTCTCTACAGTTGTTAAACCATTTAAAAAACCTTACAGATGGCAGATCTAAGGTCAAACTCCAAACTCTAAGGTAATTTAAAACGGAAATTAGAGCAAGGAACTTCTCAAATGCATATTTCATCATCTTAAATCACATTATGGGTTCATCAAACTTAGAAAATTATTTGATCACTGGATCACTGTATAGTTTGTTAAACCCCTTCCTGCAGATCCCTTTCATTTCCATAATTGTTAAGTATTAAGTGGTTATGACAGATATAAAATCGCTCTGTTGCCTGGACAGCTATGATGCTTACTGTGTCAATACAAATTTTTTATTTAATTTTGTCAAGAAGGGAATGGATATAAAAAGAAGAACATAAAAAAAATTAGTCAAAATAATTTTACTTAGTTCTCATTATACTTCAGAAGTCTGTCAAGATATACCATGGTGGAGGAAGGATAGAGAGGAGCTAGTGAAGTGCTAAGACAATTCAAGTAGTTGCAAAAACATTATAGGAGATATTTCCTAAGGCACTGTTAATGAAAACCCATCTGACACAAGTACACATATTGTTGTCTAAGGAAGCTATTTACATTGTCCAGGGTGAGAGGACTTTAATACAGCTCAACATGAGTGTGCTGGTTTTAAAGTTTTCACTTGCACTGATTTTGTTCTTACTGCTGAGAACAGGAAAAAAACCTTTTCATTTCACAAAAGCACTAGTAGCAATTAGTATGAAAATTTCTAAAGAAAATGTCTCATATGCTGATCCCAGTTGAGTGTGCATGATATCATAGTTCAAGAAATAAATGAGTGAGGTTTTGGTAGCAGTGGAAGTCCTTCACCTGAAGGACTTGGAGCACTCAGAAAGATTTGGAAAATTCATCAGAGGTATCCTGAGATCTGTAAAGATAAGAGACAATAATGTAAGCCTATTTGATTAAGTATTTAAATCTTAACAGACATCTTCCTCTTCAAACAGAAATCTTAATCCACTGGTCCATGGGATATTTGAAAGTGGCATCATGCTGATTTATATAAAATATTTAATAATCAGAACATGGAGGATGACTTTGTAGGTAGCAGCTGGCTTTGCCTTCTCTGTGATCCTTATGAACTGGCTTTATATTGGTACAATAAAAGGAAAACACCAACATAACAGATGTGACGGGGCTGTATGTACTTTCATATTTGGTCATTTACTGTTCCACTTCAAGGACCAGTCTCATAATTGTTAACACCATTTATTTATATATATCAGTTTCTGCCCGGGTTTCAGTATGGATCAAATGATTTATTCCCCCTCTTTCATGTGCTTCTAGAAAATTACGTAGTTCATTCTAGTTCCATCTCTACAGGCAGTATCTGCAGATGTGGACTGGTCTGCACCATTTACTCAAGCTACCACAACTCTGCACCTCATAACAAAGATTATATAAACAGTAATATTTTGATATACTAAACTTCTTATGGCCTAACGCTCAGACCAATATATCAGAAGGAGATAGAGTTGACTTCAGATCTCTTCTGACAGAGAAAGTAGTTGAATGTGCGTTCTTTACGTCTTGCTTGGCCTATTCCAAGACAATATGTCTTATGTGTTATATATCGTGTGGATATTTAAGTACTACCTGTTCAAATATTTTCTTTCACGTAGATTTGACAAACCAGACAAAAACAAGAATAGAGTTTAAATACTTGTAACTACTACTTGGCTGATAGAATTTGGGTTTAGGTTGTGAAATTGTTGGGGGTACTAACAGTACTAACATTTGTCTTTTTGGATATATAGCAGTACTAACGGTTTGTCTTTTTGGCATTTGTTATTTTCATTAGGTGATATGTTAGGTTTCATTGTGCTTGTTAAATAAATCACAGAATATTCCAAGTCGGAAGGGACCCACAACGACCATCAAGTCCAGCTTTTAAGTAAATGGCTCATTTGCGGATTAAACCCACAACCCTGGTGTTATTAACACCATGTTCTAACCAACTGAGCCAATCTCAGGGTCTAATAATGAAAAATTTAAACTCAAAGTTCAGAATTCCCTCATCCAGCATTTTTAATTTTCTGTGAACTTTCTTTCTCTTAACTTGTCAGTTACTTTCAAAAGTATTACTGCTGTGGTACCCCTTTCCAGCTAACCCAGATACTGAAAAAAACCCCAGCTTTCACTGCTACATCGAAGTGTTCATCAATATTTTGTTGCATGCAAAAATTTTAGCTGCCACAGAATCAAAAAATTGTTTAAGTTGGTTGGGAACTCTGGATACCATGTCAACCAGCCACTTTGTTCCAACAGGGATAGCCAAAACAGGTTCCACACAACCATGTGCAGTCAGGTTTTGAGCATTTCCAAGGATGGAGATTCCACAAGCATTCCACACAACACATCAAGTGTGTTGATTTTGGCTGGGATAGATGGTTTTTCTTCATAGTTACTCATATGGCTCCATCTATTTCAGCAGATGTGGCTAAAATTTCAAAAATTTGTGTTATTTATAGCAATCAAAAAGTACTGAATATTTGATAATTTACTCATATGACATGAAGGAATGATAATAAGATTGGATCTGTGATTTTGTATATTTAAGTGAAAGAACTAATTCTCCTATTGAAACTCTCATTTTTGGGTATTGCATACATTTCTGAAAGAATCAGATATAAACTGTAGGTAGCTTTAGACAAATTAAGAATTCGGGTTAGCTCCTTATATCAGGTTTACCTCAGGAAATACTTTCCTCACAAGTTTCTAATCAAGGTAGTGTATTACAGTTAAGTCCTGAATATTTATCCTGAAGTACAGATATTACCAATTTCTGATATTGCTCTATTGTGTTGGGTTGACCTTGGCTGGATATTAGGTGCCCACCCAGCCACTCTACCACTCCCCTTCCCAGCAGGACAGGTGAGAGAGTAAGGCGGAAAAAAAAAAAAAAACAACTCGTGCGTTGGGATAAGGCAGTTTATTTAAAGCAAAAAGTAAAGTGAAGCTTGTGCACACAGAAGTGAAAGGTAGCAAGGTTTATTCTCTACTTCCCATGAGCAGCAGTGGTTGGCCATTCCCAAGAAGTAGGACTTGGGTACGCAGGACGGTTTCTCAGCAGGAAGCCATTAGACAGTGAATGCACACCCTCCAGCTCCTTGCCTTGGCTTTTTTTATGAGCTGATGACATATGGTCTGAAATATCCCTTTGGTCAGTTTGGATCAGCTGGCCTACTTGGGCCACCTCCCAGGATCTTGCCCTCAACTAAGGAAGGAATGTTACAGTGCTGATGCTGTGCTCAGCAGTAGCCAAAACACCGGTGTGTTATCAACACCCTTCTAGCTACCAATGCAAAGCACAGCACTGTGAGGGCTGCTATGGGGAAATGAACTCCAGCTCAGCCTGACCCAGTGCATCTATAGAACAAATTCAGTATACTTCTGCTAAAGGTGACTTTGTCTTACTAAGTATTTATGCTACTTTTGTAGAACCTAATTCTTAAGTTATTTAAAACTAACCTTATGTGTCCTTAGTCTCCTGTAGCAATCCAAAATTTGGATACCACAAAAAGAAACTGCTGGGCCTCAGCAGAAAGCCTTAGCTGGGGAAAAACCCTCTTCATTGACTTCATCTCTGTGGATTTTCCCTGCCTTCTCCAGCAGGATGTGAAGAGACTTCTTGCATGATGTTATCTCATGTCCTATTATATCTGTTCCTCCCTGCATAATCCTGTCTGAAGAGATGTGGATATCTCTCCCCCATGTAAATCCCCAAAAATGTAATCCTAAAATAAGTGGGTTTTCCCCACGATGTAAGTGCTAAACCGGAAAGGTGTAACTTGGGTTTTTCCCTTACCTCATCCTTGTAAAACCCCCTGTTTGTAATAACTCAGACCCCCTACAAACATGTAGACCCCAGACTCTTAAAATATCAGCCTGTATTTCCAATAAAGGATTCCAGTTTCTGCCCCCAAAACTGGGATCGTGTTAGTTTCTTAGACTCCCACAGTCTCCAGCTGCTTGCAGTGCTCAGATAACTACTGGAAGATGACAGTTCAGCTCTTCAGGAATTGAAAGTTTGTTTTCATTCTTTATAAGAACAAGAGCAACATAGAATCTTGTGTACACATGTAATGCCAGAGCATTGAAATAGCTGTTTACAACTCAACTATCCCTTTTTAACTGTGGTCTTGGGACACCCAGAGCACCCAATCATTTACTGAGCAAGAAAACAATTACCAGGAGACACCATCTTGTTCCCACTCAGGTATCATCAACTATATTTCTTCACGTAGGATCTCAGTTCAGCATGAATATTTTCCATCTCAGAAGCAAAACCCTCTAGTCCAAACTCAGCACCACATTTACCATGGATATATTGCTCCTCTGTCACAGCTATCACACAGTTGGGGTTTAGTAAGGAAAAAATGAGCTTGCCTTTAACTACAAAACAGTGTGTAATCATATCTAATGACAGATGGATTCACTTTAGCTCTCTAGAGCCCAGTGAGTAAGGCACTGACCTGAAAGGTACTTCCATTTATGCCCTAGTTCTACCTGAATCAAATTTATCCCTGCTGCAAAATTCTGACCTGGCTTCAGACTTAGAACCTGAGTTTCTCTGGGTGAGCCTAGCCAGTAGACTCTGGAAGTATAACTCATACTGAAGTCTAGGTGTAGCTTTGGTTGGTCCTCTGTAGTGAGCACTGGAGTTTCCCCTCACAAATCTTGATTCCAAGGGAGGAAAGCCAGTGCACAAGCAAGAAAGGGGCCACAGTGGAGTGGTTCTGTCATAGAATGGTGGAAGACACTGAAATATGCAGTGTAACATGGCAATGTAACATGGCAAAACAGGCAATCTAAGGGTATTAATGTCGTGCTCTGGAGGAGTCTACCTCTCTCCTTTTTCCACTTACATTAGACAAAACTTAGTTAACAATTTTTATCACTTAAGTATTATGTCTTCAGAGATGCTACTCTCTTCCTTTCTTCCTCTGTAACAGCAACACTGTAGAGCAGGTGCAAACAGTTTCAGGCTTTTTGCTCATTTTGCAAACTGAATGCTCAGTTGAGGCTCTGTAGCTGGATTAGAAGAGCGCCCAGCTTGAGCGAATATGCCCTGATTACTAACCTGCACATGGAGCTATGCAGCATCTGGACTGGCACTGGCTCCCATCCAAGAAGCTTGAGTGAAAATGACATCTAGCTGTACATTTGGATATTTATAGAAATATACAGAAGTTGGCAATTACAAGTCTGCCTAATTATTAATGATATTAACAGATAATACTTCTCATCCAGGCTCTTATGCAAGCCTAAGATCCACCAGCAGTGTTACTGGGTGTATTCCAGGCTGAAAGTATATGTCTTTGAGTAAAAAGAATCTTGAGCAGAGTCGCAAAGGACTTCAGTCAGTGGACAGCATGAGACTGGGTTTGGGTGTTCTGTTTTATTTGTCTGACCGTGGGTAAGCAGACTGGCCTAGTTTCCCTTAAACAGGCCAAATTTTATTCTACTTCATGCTTGCCTGGTTTAGTTTGTCCTTCATGGAAAAAAGCCAATTTATACTATTCCCAGCCAACGTTAAGCAGCAGCTGGCTTGACCTCTTCAAGCTCCCTGTGTGAGGGTCACCTATTTTCAACATTGTTAGACCAGCAACTCTTCGAATTGAACATGTTCTTTAGATGCTACTGGTTCACACCATAATCCTACCATCTTCACCCACTCTAACCAGGCTAAAATCTTCCATTACAGAGGGAAGAGATTATTCAGTCTGGGGTTGTGGCATCTTTGTGTACTTTATACAAATTCATCTATTCAAGGGCAACTGTCAACTGGGAATCTTTAATTTATATAACTTAATTTAGTGCTCCATTAGCAGAACAAAGCAACAATAATTGGGTCAAAGGTTCTAGCTGAAAGTCAACAAAACCAGGAAAACAAGAATGGAAGTTTTTAGTGGAGAACATCTGCTACTACAGCAAAATTATGTTTTTTGCTTTCACTCAGGAACCACTTACTACTGGAGAATTAAAGCAACAAAATGAAAGATAAGTGGGTCCTCTGAAAAACTAGTGATTACTTTTCTAAAGTAATACTAGTGTGTATTGTTCAATAAAATAAGCACATTCAGTTCTCTTGCAGCTTCTGATATGTACTATTTAAAAAACAATATAAGAAATCCATTGTGTAATTATATCCTGGCATAAAACTCAGCAACAGACATATAGGCATCATATAAAAAATTGCAGTTTAACTCAAGATCTAAGCTTTCAGCAGTAAATGAGATGCCTGTACTAGTCTACTGGCCCTTATGGAGTTTAACATATAGAAAAATGTCTAGATTTACTGCAAAGCAGCTTGTATTTTAACTACCTTCTGGATTTTAAAAGCTTCTCAAAGTATGTTCCTGCTGCAGACAGCAAACACTGCAGCTTAGGTAGAGATTTGTGAGCTAGCTTCAAATTGCTATCCATTAGTAAACCACTGTGTACTGCAAAGTCAGCACAGGAGAGTGGATGGGTATTGTATCAGTAATACCAGCTTCCTTTATCAAATTCTGTATATTTTTGTTGTTCAAGTCTTGTTATTTACTTTCAACAAACAGAAGCTCCCAAAATGAAACACTTATTTTCTTACTGACTGTGGTTTAAAAAAAAAAATTGTAGATACCCTTTTGTAACTATCAAGCTAGATGTTCCAAAATGAAATCTTATTTTCTGACTAACTCAGATCTTTAAAAAAAACCAACTATGTAGGTAATCTTCTGTAGATATACATTGGAAGAACCTTTGCTTTGATGAATCTGAGTGGAAAAAGCCCAGGGCGAATTAGAAAATTCACAACATGCTATTGTGATAGTTTTCACCCTAGGCCTTCCTGGAGACCAGCTTGTAACTGGAAGGAACTAGGGTAATGACTTAGGAAGTATTCCATGCTATTCCTTTCCATAATGCAACATATAAAAAGGCGCAGATAAGAGAATTCACTCTCTTCTCTCTTCCGGTGGCTGAAGGTGACAGGTCTCTCTGCAGACGAGCTTTGCTTATATAGGCCAGGGCCTGCTACTCAGACCTGCCGTTATCTCCAGTCTCTCTGGGAGGCGTGGGGGAATTGGCTGCTGCCTTGCACAGCTCTGCTGTCCCGCTCAGGGAAGTATTTAATTTGTTTTTATGTTTGTTGACTAGCTCTCTATTAATGGGTATATTTAGGAGATATTTGTTTTTAGTCTTCTTTTTATCCCTGTTTCCCCTTCTCTTTTCCCTTTTTCCCCCCCTCGGGAGCTCCCTGTTGTGAATGATATATTCAAATTGTATATATATAATTGTAAATATATATTTTTGATAAACTTCTTTCAGGTTTTTTCCCGTGGTTCATTTTTTCTTCCCTCTCTGGGAAGCAGATCCTGTTGTCAAGTTTCAGAGACTTGGCGGGAAGCCAGCTCCAAACTTGCACAGCTATAGTGAACAGAGTGACTCCCGTAAGGACTTAATAGCAGTTCTGAACTTGAGTTTCCAAGAAATAATGAGATTTGCCTTCTAGCAATTATTAACCTGTAGTAGCAAGAGAGTGTAGAATAAAATAAGATTTGTGCTTACACTAATTGTCTTCCCAAATACCAGAAATGACCACTGGAAGAACATATCTCAAGAAAATTTAGTTAATAAACCTAGGAACATGTGGTGACTATCCTTAGCCTGTCTTTTATGGCTCTCATTTCTACCTACTGTCAGAATAAAACAAAATACATGGAAAACTGGCAACACTGATATTTCAGGCTATATAGGATGAGGGAGAAATGGCATCCTAGAGCAACTAGGACACACATCTATTGCCTGTTCATCCTGTAGCAAAAGTGACAGATGAATAAAATGTTTGCAGCTCCAGGTTGGAAATAAGTCTTACGTCTAATTGATTTAGTGTCATTTGGTCAAGAGACGTACTCAGTCGGGTAATATTTTGTCTGCAGAGACCAAACGTGACAATTACAACAAAAAACCTTTTCAGTTAGTTGTAGAGAATATTTTATAAACAGTTATCCATAGCCTTATTTTAGTTTGGCTGCCAATACAGATATGCAAGAAAGAGTTCACATGACTCCAAATAGCTGAAAGCAAACAGCAGGACCATAACACAATTTTCAGAGATCATAGAAGATGGGAAGCATAATAATATAAAACAGAATATTTTGCTTCTAAGTTGTGAGCTGGAGATTTACTGCTTCCTCTTTTGTATTACTGTTAATTAAAATATATAAATACCATTGCTAGACACAAAAACCAGAAACTATATAGGAAATATATTCCTAGATCCAGGAAATTGATAGTCCACACTGCCTAGCTGCACCAGCCTGAAATTAAATGAATTGTAGAAGAAATAGTAATTGCTGGAAACTAAATTTAGAAGCCATGGGAGGAGACATGCTTGTTTATACCTAATGGTCCCTGATTAATGCCAGCTGGTGGTTGTGGCTTCCCAGCTTCAGAGTTTTGCAGTTCAATGTACCATACACTTAAATGACTCACTGCCCACAGGCAGGGTCAACCTGTCTGATGCTGAAGAAGAGCTAGCAAGAACTGGGGCTCTGACAAGGCAGACAGAGCTGGCAATACCTTGTGCATACAGCCAGAATATAGGACTGTGCAGGAACAGTGAGAGAATTAGCACAGGAAGAAACCTTTGTTCCTTTTGCTGCTTTTGTGGTTTTATTTACTGTGTGTTCTGGTACATAGCAATGGTTTACTTGACGTGTTCTTAGCCTTCCCTCCTTGTCGCTTTTGAGTTTTTCCGTCTTTGGTTACCACTGTCCCATACCCATGTGGTTTTTCATTTGGCAATGGATTCCTCAAGATATATAATTCACTGGACTGTCCTTTTTGATGGATCACACTCATATTTATTCATTCACTTACTTGAAGAGATATGAAGCAGAAATGAGCGGTACACCAGAGTTCTCTACAATCTATCCTCATGTAAATGCAACAGCTACAAGAATACAATATAATGCACTAGTCTTTTAATCTTTCTTTCCATCAAGTCCAGTTTACAGTTTCATTGTTCAGTAACGTCTATAGTATTTCTGTACTTAAACAAGGATGGGATCCATAGACTATAAGATTTCCAGGACACAGTCAAAACCAGTTTATAACTGACTTTACATAGGGCGGTATGGGTCTTCCTCCAGAGGCAAATATTTAGTATAATTAATGGCACATTTTAAATTGTTTGCTAAATCATCCTATCTAGATATTATCTATAATATAAAGTAATTATTAAAATAATTTATTTAAGAATCCCAGAGAAGCTAAGCTTTTTGATTTTCTTAATTGAAAATATTTCATCCTCTCCATTTAGTAGCTTTCTTAATAAAGTTAGTAAGAAAAAAAAATCTCCATTTATATTATATGCTTCAATTATGCTTTTACCTTGAGTACAGCAGTGCTAATGGTGTACCCTGTCAACTTACATGAAAAGACTAGTACTCCATTTATACAACTATATATTCCAAAGAAAGAAAGGCATACTTTCATGATCTTACTGCTCTTCACAGGAGTGGGGAAACCTGAATATAGTAGTTAAGAGTTCTATATCTGTTTTTGGAAGAGATTGCTAGTATTGTTACTGTCATTGCGTGTTCTCTGGGGGTTTGCTAGGGCATCAAAAAATGCCAAATAACCTTGCTGTCAAGCTTTTAAAATTCAATGAAAAACCCTAGGAATTGACATGTCCTCTCTGATAACCTTTAGAAAGAAAGTACCTTCAGTATCACTACTCAGAACAGCACTGTGCATTGCAGATGACTAATTGAGTCAAAACAAGGTACTTTTTCCATGAAAATGTATTCTAAAATACCAAGAACCACATGCAGAAAGTTCATGACACCTTTTTTCAGGGGGTCATGGTTTCTGATCATAGTAGTGACTTTTGGTCAAATTAGTTTCATGTTTGTGAATCTTCCTTATATTTCCAATGCATATTTTGAGTATGGAAAAAAAAAACAAACACCACAATTATTTGTCTCTCTGTCAACTCCAGAAGTTAGAAAAACACTAAAAACTGTCATCAGTCACTGTCTTTAGGACAACCTGTACTCTTGTACATAGTCCTTCCTCTCCAAACATGGTTACAGACATAGCTGTTACAAAAAGAACAGCTTCATATGTCCTTTCTTTTGTGCATAACACAGGTCTGATTATAACTAATCACATGCAGTAAAAATCTTTAGAGGATAATTATGAACAAAGACAGTTTTTTCAGTAGTTCTACACACCAAAATATTTATAGCTTGTTGAATTTATCATACTATTCATAATATTAGGCTTTGAGAATGAACAAAAAAAAGACGATATGCTAGTTTAAAAGTAAACTGGCAGGAGATATGAACCTGCCTCAAGAGAGATTACAAGTCAGAGTTACAATTTACTTTACAAAAGATTACAATAAATACAGTTATACAGAGAAAACTAGGTTTAACCCCCAAATACAAATGTATAACCCAGCATCCTGGGACAAGAACAGAATGGTGTTTGTTGGCCCCTGTGCTGAGCACCACATGGCCCCTCCAGGTGCAAAGTAAAAGGAAAGGAAACCCGTTGGTCCAGATGATGGTCACAGTTCTGTCAGAGTAATGATCGCGTCTTGACGAGAATGACAGTCACAGTCCTGTTGGAAGTCTGGTCCTCCTCTGGATCCAACAAGTGGTACCAGAATTCTCAAAACCCCAAGATTATATATGGTCAGGTTCAGGTGGGAGCGCACAGTACCACCCCCAGGGTTGGGAGTTTCACAATGGGTGACATAACTGTCTGAGTCATGGGATATTTCTGGAGTCTTTGACAGTCTGGGTCATTGCATCTACCTATTATGCCAGTCCAGTATGGCCCATTAGCAGAGATGACCCCTCAGGCTGGGTGTGAACATGCCTGGAGGGGAGTTATCACAGCTGAGTCATTGATATAAAAACAAAAAACCACTCCTCGCAGAGTTCTTTAACACCCAGGTTGTAGCCTGAGGTGTCAGGTGTACCCTGGGCAGCTGCTACAAATGATCCATTATTAACAGTCCATCAGAAATGACATAGAGGGTGTAGAATACACAGTTTTGGTTATATCCACATAGTGATAAACTGGTCTTGGCCCCTGTAACTAGTACAGAAGAAAACAAAAGTCCTCCTCTTTAGCATCCCTGGGCAGGCTTTGCCTGTAAAGTCATTGAGAAGCATAGTTACTAATTCGTTCAGTAGATGCTGACAAAATAGGGGACAAAGAACAAGGACATCTACATGATTCTGCCCCCAAAGCACAAGCCAACAAAGGCATTCCTCTCATTCCTTGTCTGAAGTGTATAACCTTGGTGTAACCTTTTTGAGCTTCCTGCTCATGCCAAAAAGGTAAAAACCTTTTGTTCAGAAACATGCACTTTGATATGCTCATAACAAACTGAGTTATGCAGTCAAGTAGTAAAGGCTTCACTATCTGATAGTAATGATCAGGTGGCAAAGGCTTCCACTGCTTAAATAATTGCAATAAAGTTACAAGTAAAAAGCTTTGTGTGGGTGCTTATATCTAGGCCTTTACTATGTTTATGAGTATTTGAAATAGAGTGTGGTATTTTGATATATGAGTCTCATATTTACATATAGTAGCTACTCTGAAACAAAGTGTTCCAGGGGTTAATCTATACAGAGGAAACTGAAGAGTGATATTGGGGAACAAAATGAGCCTTGGGTACTTGAACAAGGCTTATGACACTTTGTATTTATTCTCTGTGTATAAGAAGCATTGTCTTGCTGGAACAGATTCAGTGGCTGGTTCACTACTCGTAAGAAACTGTATTTGTAAGAAGATGTCACAATAGCCATCTTTTTCCTCTAAAATAACAGAATAGAACTGGAACACAGACAACAAGACAGACTTGGTCAGACTCCTGGGTTCAAAACAGTAGCTCAATGGGAAGACCAGTTGGTCCGAGTTGCTTATAATCCAGAGAATAAATAGGGTGAAATCCATAAGAAATAAAAGCTGAAGACTATTGATGCCTTAAGCCCCTAATGGTTTTTTATTTTTCTAATATTTGTAAGACTTGTAAGTTTTATAAGTAGGTTTTAAAAAAGCAGAAACTCTCCCTCCTTTGTCCCTTGCCCCTTATCCGTTTCCCTCTAGCACCCTTGTTTATACATTCCTTAACCCTCTTACCCCATTCTATGCTCCCCATATCAATCCTACTTCTGAATACAGCAGAAATGTTTAGTCTTTTGTCAAGGCAAGGCCTAGACAGTTGACAGAACAGCATATCTGGGCCTAAACCACAGAATACGGTCAAGAATTAGGTAACTATGTACCCTTTGTGCTCTGATGATGGTGAAGATGATGAAGTAGGTGGTTCCGAAAAGCACCCCAGACCCATTTCTCAGGGGGTGGACCCGGGGTGGACCAGAGTAAAGGCCACAGGGTGGACACATCTGGGATTGGATGAATGGTATTGTAAAATGTAACCTCTCAGGCACGGCTGGCGCGCGTCTTGTAATATCTTAACCTTGGCAAATAAACCCTTTCTTATCTCACCCCTAATTAACTACTCTGGAGATTTTTTCAGCACCTAAATCCCATGGCAACACTATACATAATGTGGAGTAGACTTCTCTTCAGAGAAACGGTTGTGAAAGGCATGTTGTGCTGGGCTGGGTAATAACTACCAATTGCCTTGCCATATGCTCTGTGCACAGGACATAAGTGAGATTATCGTGCTTGGATGCTTCACATACACTGTGTAGAAAATGTGAATTAACCTGAGAAAAGTTATGTGCCATTTAGTAATGCGGTTTGATACCATCCCAATAAGACCAGTTTCCACTGTGGCACAAATGACTTTCTAAGGAAAAACCATTGCTGCATCACTGATATATTATGGAATTTATACTTTCCAGTAAAAATAGATCAGGTTTTACAGCCCTGGAGGAGAAAATTAGGCCTTTGTTGCACACAGGTTTAAACATCAGTCGAACAATCTTTTGTGTTTGGAACTCAAACCTCAATGTGAAAACTTCAAAACAGACTATATACTAAAGCAACTTTTACCCTGCCAGCTGTCACCCTTTTCCAACTTCCAGTTTTATTTTTCAGGTCTCTCAGATTCAATATAAGAACTTCTCTTTCTGCAGTGTATCCAAGGAATTCCCTGTATGTCTATTTCAGGTGGTTGTTTCCACCTCTTTGCAATCCAGCTGGCTCATCTTACAGAAGACAAGCCTACAGAAGACAGTTTACCTATTTCTACCTCAGAGTTCAAAGGTCTTCTCTTTAATCCTCCCTTCAGCACCAATTGCTGAAAGTGAAGTCTTGTTGCAGCAAGTTTCATTTCACTTTCATGCTTTTCTTTCCACAGAGTTCAACTGACAAACTCATTAGAGGAGCAAGCACTACTAATCCTCAACTGGTATCCAGGTAAGCGTGGTGCACTACTCTGCCTCTGTCAGTTGTTCTTAGCCTTTATTTTTCCATGAACATATTCTTCAGCTGTGTAAGAACATACTTGCACATTGGCCACCTGTATTTTCAACAAGGTGTAGGAAATACAAAAATGTACAAACAGAAAGGTGTCAAGTGAATTATACAGAAATAAATCACCAAGGGTCAATGTTCCTGAAAAAGAGATACATTCCAATTATTTTCAAAACTAGGCAAATATTGTGGAACATAAGTTTAGTCTGCAGTTTATGAAAGGTGACAGTTGTCTCTTTCTCTCTCAAGTTCTGGCAAATGTATCTGTATTCTTATATCCAAACACACACGTGGGAATTTTGTGGGCCTTTATATTTGCTTAGAAGTTGATGCTGACCTTGTATTAGCCACTTTGCATCAGGTGATGTGTTGCAAGTGTAACAGCTCCATTGAGCAGTTCTTTTCTGAAATGTTATAGTATCTTTTGCTGGCTGCTGTTACCACTTGGAACAGCACCAAAGCACTTACTAGTGATTCATTTAGGTGCTCTTCCAAACTGTATTAATTCTAAGGTAATTGACTTCCACAAATTTAGGCCAAAAGGAATGTGTTTCTTAATTCAGATTCCATTTATTTTAAAACAATTTGGTTTAAAATTTTAGCAAAAGAAGGAGCACCAAGGTTATACATCTCAGTATAGTCTACTGTTTTATACTGGGTTACAAGTTTCCAGTTTTACGTATTTGTAATGGTTTTGAGGCTAGGTTTTGAATCCTGGCAACCAGGAAGGAAGGAAGTAAGTATTCTATCCTACTCCTTTACATAATCAAACATATAAATAAGACGGAGAGAGAAACCTCTTCCTCTCTTCTCTTCCAGCAAGATTTGGAGACAGCAGACTCCGGCAGCCGGTCTTGCTTGTGTGGGGGAGCTGAGGCCTAGTCGGGCCTACGGGGCCTGTTGTTTCTGCCGATCTGAGGACCAGTAGCATGGCGGCAGCATTTGGTGTGATTGTGCTATCTCAAGAAAAGTATTAAAATTTTCTTTGGCTGGTTCTTTGTTGTGTATACCTGGTTTTGTTGTGGTTTTTTTGTTTTGTTTTGTCCCTTTTCCCTTTCCCTTTGGAGGTGTTGGGGGTTTTCTTTCTTATGTGTATAGACCCTTTGTAATTGTATATAAATGTAATATAAGTGTAAATATATTTATATATTGCTTTAGCTCTCTTATTTTGGGTCTCTTGGGATTTTTTTCTCCTCTTTTCCCTTGGTTTTTTTTGGGGGGAAGTTTTAGCTGTGGTGTTTGGAGACTTGGCAGGGAGCCAGCTCCAAGCCACCACAGTATTATAATATCCTGATAGCATAGTATAACATAGATGTGTTCAAAGGTCAGTGTTTTTCATACTGATGTTTAAGTCACACTGTTTTGAATAATGTTGGGATGTTTTTCCAACCATGAGGCAAATACAGAACATAGTTTAAACAATTGAGAAGGGGTGTGTGATGAGAGGAGAATTCTTTGAGCCAGTCTATTTATTTATATAACGTTATACCTATATAATATTTATTTTATATATATTTTTATATATTACCTGTATTTGCAATGGCACTTAATCTACGGTATGTTTAAGTTTCCCACCACTAAAATTACCTAAAATGATCAAAGTATTATGTATGTAATTTTAACCAGTACAATATCTTCTACTATGTATTACTTCAGTAAGAAAATTTTTGAATGGACTGATACATTGACTGAAAATGTTATCTAGTCCCCTGTTTTGCTGCAAACAGTATATATTCTAAAATTCCCTTAATCTCAAAATTCATGCAGCTTTACTAATCTTATCTTAGAAATAAGATGTGAAGTACCAATTGTTGAATTCTGAATCATACCAATGATGAGTCAAACGCAGACATAACAACTTGGGGATGAGCTATGAATTTCATATATGTTAATTTTTTCTGTTGTGTTTGATGTTGCAAAACCTTTGTGAACAACAGGCCTGCACATATGACTTTTAAAGGCTTTCTTACATCACACCTTTCTCTGCAGCTCTTTGAGTTTCATAGATCTTTTTTGTGAGTTATGTAAAAGGCTGAATGAAAAGAAAAAAACCCACACCATCAATAAAAGACTTCTTAACACTATTCTCTT
Source organism: Chiroxiphia lanceolata (assembly GCF_009829145.1). Classification (NCBI taxonomy): domain Eukaryota; kingdom Metazoa; phylum Chordata; class Aves; order Passeriformes; family Pipridae; genus Chiroxiphia; species Chiroxiphia lanceolata. The sequence goes on along the minus strand of NC_045671.1, from coordinate 57,474,257 downwards.
GAGAGATGGTCCTAATTTGCTCAGATAATGCTTTCACTTTTGTTTTATGGAGTAATTCAATGTGATTAGTACAAATCCCCAGTTAAGACCTGAAATCCCTACTTGTATAACCAAGCATATCAAATGCTTATCTCTTGAGGAAAAGTGCTTTATCGCATATTCTTCCTTCTTGTTAATACTTCAGAAATGCCCTTAATTTTATTAAATTCAGTAGGTTTTCTTAGCTTTATAGCAATTCATATCAAACTCCAAATTACTTAGAAGCATTGACTTGCTTACTATGTGAGTATTTGGGGTCTTCTAAATATGAAATTATATTCAGCTTGTATTAGAAAAGAATTAATGAGGGGAAAAGATATATGTTTGATTGTATTTACACTTTTCATTATTCCCAGGGTTTAAATGATCACCTGAAAAAACAATGCATAGCTGAGTTTCATCATATACTCTAACTTATATTAGTGTGGAAGTTTCGAGCTGGCTTCCCGCCAAGTCTCCCAAACTCAACAACAGAGCCTGCTTCCCAGAGAGGGAAGGAAAAAAACTGAACAGCCAACAGCTGAACAGCCAATAGCCGAACAGCTATAGCAAAAAATATATATATTTTACATATAAAACAGATATATACAGTGAGAATACTGTATACATATAACCCCAGAAACCCCATATAGCTTTCTAAAAGGGAAGAGGGGAAGGGAGAAGGGAAAAAAAGGACAAAAAAAGGGACGAAAAGAGACAGAAACAAAACAGGTATGCACAATCTAAAAACCTGGTAACCAGCAAAATAAGGAGCTGGCAAAATTTCACCACTTCCCTCAAGAAAAGCAGGACAGCCAGACAGTGGCCCAGCACTCTCCCCTCCCGCAGCGGCAGACAACAGCAGTCACTGCAGGCCTCAGCTCCAGATAAGCAAGACCGAGACAAGGACCTACTGTTCTCGAACCTCACCGGAAAAAAAGAGAGTGAGGTCTCTCCGGTTGGCTTTATTTATACCTCAGGTTACGTAAAGGAATGGAATGGAATACTTCCTTGGTCACTTTCATAGTTCCTTCCTGGTTACAAGCTGGTCTCCGGGAAGGCTTAGGGTGAAAACTATCACAATTAGAAAAATAAAATCTACTTTTTCTTCCATGAGTGAGTTTGATATTTCTTATTAAAATGGTGCCAGTACATTAAAGTTTAAACTTCTTGAATATAACAGCAATTTCAAGAAAAAATGTTCTGAGTTTCTCAAAGTCAGCTTTACTTACTATAAAATAAGAAGTTGTCATTGTATTTGTGGAGATTGTTGTTTCTAATATATTTTTGTGAAACAATAGAAAACAGAAGAGAACTTTATAAAACAGAGAAGAAGTGACATAAAGTGAAATTGTTGAACACTCACTGTGAAACAGCTATTTGATTTGTAGAAATTAAGCTGAAGGTAGCAACTTCTTAACAGGAAAGAAAATCTCTGTGTGCTTACTCTCAAAATTTATCAAAAGAAAAAAAGACTTAGAATATTCTCCTTATTTTTTAATTGGAAATCTAAACTTCTTTTAATGCCAAGATCTGCTGGAACTTCGGGTGACAAAGAATTCACCACCTGTGCTGAATGCTACTTCTTTGAGGACAGAAAGTGAAAACCTCAGCATTACTCCTTAGAAATTAGCCTATTTATAGTGTGTTGATACAGTTCCTGTGATATGTCCTTACTACCAAACTTCATTATTCTACTATCTATTTGAACTTGTTGTCAGAGTCTACTTATTTATTACTTACTGCTTTAGATGAAAAACCTATACCTGGAAAAATAAGCCATGATGTACCATGTACCTGATGGTAACCAAGCTTGATTGAGTTCAAGAGGCATTTGGACAATACTCTCAGGCACATGGTGTGACTCTTGGGGATGGTCCCATGAAGGGCCAGGAGCTGAACTTGATGATCCTTGTGGGTCTCTTTCAACTCAGCATATTCTGTGATTCTGTGAAGTTCAATGCACACTTTTACATGCATTCTAACTGAGAACACACTTCCCTTGGTGTCTATCATAGACTGGGTACTCTATTTTTGGTTATAAAATATTTTAAACTTACTACGAGGCTATTATAATCCTTCAGTCTTACATATCCCAGAAGACAACTCAATGTAGAAGAAAATATTGTAAAATGAGATTGTTTAAAGCAATTGAAAATAATTTCTGTAGGTTAAATGCTGTTTTTCATACATGCATCAAAAATAATGTAAATACTTTAAAATGAAAAAAATACTTTATCAAGCTTTCTTCATGAGATAAGAAAATTGACAATTTTTAGATTATAGATGCAATATAATTAATAAATCACGAGAATACAGAGCTGGAAGATGTAGAACTACATAAGATTGTCTGAGGCAAAATCAAGGGTGCTCAGATAATTCTTAACAGCTATTTGTCTGGCATATTTCAAAAAAAGAAGATATTTACTCAGACCCTCTAAATACCTCAATCGAACCTTTTGATACCAGAAAAGCATTCTTAGTATACCACCTTTTCACAGGGTTGACCCTTTTTTCTGACTCCTATTCTTTGGAACTGCTTGCATTTCATACTGTATAAAGCATACAAAATTTTCTAGGGTTTTTTGTTTTCATTGGTGGTATGGATGGGTATATTTTCATTTGTTTAAATAGTCTGGGCTAATAAAAACTCAGTAGTCTATTTTATTTGAGTTTAAAAAAGACTATCATTAGATAGTTTTAGGTAAAGATACAGAATATTTGTTGCAGTGGTTCCAAAATCTTTACTGGCTTTGCTGACTCCCAGAACTCTTCATCCAGTATGACACAGTTTTGTGTTTGGGCTCCTCAGCAGGGGAAAAGTTCACAACAGGTTTACCTGGACCCAACCTACCTCATTACATCCCTTAGATGATGCAACAAAAATCACAAAGATGGAATGTTGTCTTTATAGGACAGGTAGTATTATAGGATTAAATATTATTGAATTAAATTCTGATGTTTTATTCAATAATGTCCAAATCTCACTGCATAATTATAAAAATAAAAAAAGTGCTGATTCCTAAATTCTGTATGTTGGGAGTGACTTAAATATGATGTTCAATATTATTTTCAAAAATTTTTAATTTCTTGCAGATGGCAAAGATGAATAAGTCAGCATTTCAAATGAAAGAGTTCTGTCCACTGCCTCAGATGGTATTTTCTAGCTGATGAGGATATCTGTACTGAGATTCAGAAATGAAGAAATGAACAAATTGAAGAACTGTAAGCAATGCATTTTCTAAACTGAAATAGTTCTATAAAGCCACACGTTTATCAAATAAAAAGTGTACAATCAGGGAATATTAAGATTACATCTGAAGTTTGCAAAAGGAATGAAGTTTCTCCTTTTCTTGATTTGGTCTACATCTAAAACTATAACAAATCCTTTCTCTTTTTTTCCAATCCAACCTTTCTGATTACTATGTCTTGGTAGAACAGAAGTCCCATATAACAAATGGGCATTTGGCTTACACTGACATAAACTGGATGGAGAAGTAAGAAAATACTAAATGTCTGGATAATAGGCATACAATTACCATTATAGTTAATCTACCAATGAGAGGAAAAAAAAGGAGAATTTTCTTGGGTTTTTTGGTTCTTCTTGTTGTAACCCACTCTTACTCCAAAAGACTGCAGTGTGTTTTTCTTGTCCTTCAAAAAGCTGCCACTTCTCCCTTGAATTGAACATTCTGCTGTTATCATACTGATGCCTTCCCTGGCTCCATGCACTCAAGACTACAGGAAAGTAACACTAGAGATGTGTCACCCCAAAACTCTTTGACTGGCACCTAATATACATCAGTCTTTGTTTACACCTCTTGCTCTATTCTGTTTTCACATGTATTAGTAGAGTCTGTTGCACAATGAGCAGATGCTCATCCCACAGTGCTGTATGATTGTTTTAAGTGCCTTTTTTTAGAACAGATGTTCTCCTACATGCACTTCATTTTCTTTAGCTTTTATGAGTTAACAGCTCTCAATTAATTCTTGTTTACATTTAAGGACAAGTGTTCATCAGGGAATCCCACCCAGGTCATGGGCCATTATTTCTAATAATTACAGCTAGCTCAGGGTACTACACTATACCAGAATACATTGACACATTGATGACAACAACTAGAAGAAAAACAGTAATCAAAAGAGAGAGTCAGGGAAACCATCGAGTTCAAGCCACAACAGATCCACATTCAAAATTAATAGCCTGCAACCAGGCCAATTCACTCCAGGAGCCAAATATCACAGCAGAGTTCAGAAACAAGAATCAGGGCCAGGAAAGAGGGTGAAGTAGGACAACAAAACAGACAGATGCGTAAGAGACACATATTAAAAAAAAAAATCAGCTATATCTGCAACATGAACTTTGTAGAAATCTCATAAATGCTAGCTGGGCATAACAGTCCAAAGTATTTTTGAAGAAAAGTTGGCTCATCCACCAGGTAGTCATCATGGCTAGGCTTCGTGAATGAAGATTTGGGAAGGGCTCTACCCACATTCGCTACAGGCTCGCTGATGGCTAAAGAGGCCAATGCAAGACAGACAAGATCAGTTGCAAAAGGCACAGCAGAAAGACTCCTTGGATGGTATTGGCAGAATACGATTCTTTCTGCTTTGTCTTTTCTCTTCGATGGTGATCCCGCGTGCATTCTCAAAGGAAGCAGAAGTGTGTCTCCAGACGTCCCAGTTGGAGGCCAGGGTAGACCAGCGATGAAGATCAATGTGGCCAAGGCTGAGATGTTGCTTCAGGAAGTCCTTGTATCTCCTCTTTGGGGCTCCTCTCTTGCGGCTGCCACTGGCAAGTTCACCATAGAGTACGATCTTAGGGAGGCGGTGGTTCTTCATCCTGGAGACGTACCCTGCCCAGCGCAGCTGTGTTCTCAGCAACATGGCCTCAATACTCGTAACTGCTGCCTGTTCTAGAACAGATGTGTTATTTACATAATCTGACCAGTGGATGTTTAGGATTGTACAGAGGCAGCGTTGATGGAAGTGTTCTAAGAGTCGCAGGTGGTGGCAGTAAATGACCGATGATTCAAACAATATAAGAGAGTAGACAGCACAATGGCTTTGTAAATATTGATCTTTGTGCTTTTCTTCAGCTGTTTATTTTGCCAGACTCTTTTATGGAGTCTTCCACAAGCTCTATATGCCTTTGCTAGCCTGTTGTCTATCTCTCCGTCAATCTTACCACCCAAGGAGATGAGGCTACCTAGGTAATTAAACTGCTGGACTGATTTGAGCTCTGATTTGTCAATGGTGATATGGGGATGATGGAAGACTTCCTGAGGTGAAGGCTGATAGAAAACTTCTATCTTCTTCAGGCTGACTTCCAGCCCAAAGAGCTCAGCAGCCTCAGCAAAGCAGGATGTTAAATGCTGTAGAGCTACTTCTGTGTGGGTGACAAGGGCAGCATCATAAGCGTAAATCAGCTCCCAGACAAAATGATTTAAGGTCTTGGTGTGGGCCTTCAGTTGCCTTAGGTTGAATAGGCTTCCATCAGTACAGTATCTAATGTAGATACCGTCCTGATCACCGAGGTCTGCCATGGCCCTTCGGAGCATCATGCTGAAAAAGATTGTGAATAGAGTTGGTGCAAGAACGTAGCCTTGTTTCACACCACTGGTTATTAGAAAGGGCTCAGAAAGCACATCACCATATCTGACTTGGCTGTGCTGATCCTCACGAAGTAGGATGATCATTTTAAGGAACTTGGAGGGACATCCTAAACGTTCCAAAATCTGCCACAGACCTTTTCTGCTCACGGTTTCGAAAGCCTTGGGGAGATCAACAGTGATTACATGTGTTCTGTTCCCTACACTCCTCTTGCAGTTGTCTGAGAAAAAATACCATTTCTGTGGTACTCCTGTTGGCTCTGAAACCACACTGGCTTTCAGGAAGAAGTTCTTCTGCTACAGCCAGTATTAATCCATTCAAAAGTATTCTTGCCAGGATCTTGCCAGCAATGGAGAGCAGAGTAATACCAAGTAGTAATCAAGGAGAAAAAGTAGCCAAGGGAGATCATTAGTTAACTGTTTGGTGAATGTTACCAGAAGCTTACAGATTCCACTGAAGCACTTGGTCTTTTTATAGGAAAATATTTAGAACTGGTTCACTTAAGAAGGAACTACTTGGCAGTGAGAGTAACAAAATAATCCCATTTTGGTTTTTGGCATAAAAAGAAGTGACATTTTTAAGGAACAACAGGGAAAATAGCAAAATAAGTGAACGCTAGCAAAGGTGTTCAGCTGCAGATCTGCTAGCATTTTATCTGCTCCAATTTTTCCATCCCTCCAACATAGTCAGAATAAGATTTGCAAATATTACTGGACTTGATGTGCAGAGTTCCATACTGTATGTGTCTTACTGATTTGTCAGAAAGGAAAAGAAAAAAAAGGCAAGACAGGAAAACTACATTATATGCCAAATTAGAGAGCTAAACACTGAAAAAATCCCAAAACTTTTAATGAATAGGTAATTGCAAGCAGTCTTTGACCGAGGCCTTCGGCAATGCAAATTCTTCAGAAAGCCTCTTTTGGGGGAGGGAACAGGAAGAGGGGATGTTTGAATTCAAATTTGAAGAACTGTAGTTCTTCAAGGGATGCATTTGCAATAAGACAGTTGTTGATTGAGAGAGAAATACCACTTCCTACAGAAAATCCAGGATAGTTCAGTAGTTTTACAATTTTTCATCATTCATGGGTCAGCACACATAAGTAATTAATATGAGCTAGAGATATCCACATGAAACCTACCTGTATTAAAACTGAAGTTAAATTAGAGGATGCTATTGAACATGGAATAAGACTCCTCAGAGTATTAAATCCACTTGACTTTCTACTTTACATTGCTGAATCACAATAGAGGAGGTCAGGATTCCTATAGAGTTTTGTGTAGTTTTCATTTTTTCTGTATTCCTATTTCACATTTTTTATCACATTTTAATTTAACTATGCTAACATAAACCAGACTGACTTGTTGTGTCAACTATCACTAACACGTATTAGCCAGGCTACAATAGCAACAATATAATTTAAATCCTGCTGTTTCCCCGATCAACAGTTCAAGGACTTTCACACCTCACTGACCTATATTTCTGTTACTGTAGTGTCTTCTTTTATAGAATTTCTACATCTTTTTACTGTAAGAAGCCTTGTGGCCTCGTATAACAGAGGCAGTAATTGCAGTCTTTATCAGCTAGTGCAATTCTTATCCAAATACATAATCTTGCCATTTTCAGTTTAATGACTGAGTAATTTATGTTAAAAACTGGCTCTCATATCAAAAGGAACAAGTTTTATGAAAGTATTACTATTTCCTGGAAGTAGCAACAAATGTCTTCTCCCTCTTAGTATTAGACTTGTCATTTTTAAAAAGCTATGCTATCTGAACACATATTGCTGAAAATAAGACCGCCCCTACTATACATTCTTCAGACATATAGAACAGAAATGCATCCCCAACCTCAAAACTTCAGCCAGTGTCAGTGCAAGACATATGGAAAAAGTAAGTAATATTGGTCACTGATGTACATTCTCTATGATTTCTGACATCAAATTTTCATAGGTAATCCATCAAAGACAGTTCAGAGGAAGATACTAACAGGACACTTACAGGAAAGTAGTGTCAAAATGTTACCAGTGATGAGCAGAAGCTAGAAATAGATATTGGGCTGATCAAAACCAAGAAACATCCAACCCCTCTCCACCTTCAATTCCCACTGACAGCTACTATTAAGTACCGACACAATAGAGACTATAAATGTTGTGTTGTGCTCTTCACCCTGGTGTAAAGTGAATAGGAGGCAATTCTCCACTGTCCACTGAGGCTCACAGGGCCATATCTCTTGGTAGCTCTGCAGACCACAGGTGGTGTGGTGGTTTGGGCTAGGCCTTCCATGGTGACCAGTTTGTAACCAAGGAAGGGTCCAGATCTACCCAGTATTCCCTACGATTTTTACGTAAACCAGACTATAAGAAGAAAGGAGGAAAGGCCTTCGCTCTCTTTCCTTCAGGCGGCTTGGAGGTGCAGATTCCCTGCTGTTGAGTCTGCCGTGTTGGGGAGCGAGGCCTGGTAAGGCCTTATTGACCTTGGGAGGCGGAGGTTGCCGGCGATCGATTCGGAGCGACTCTCGGTTGTCCCAAGAAGAGTGGTGGGATATTTTCTTTGCTAACTCTTTAGTTACTAGATCTCGGGCTACTGATTGGGATATATATATATTTTATTTTGGTTTTGTTGCCTTTCCCTTCCCCCTTCCCTTTCCCTTGTGAAATTGCATATATTTTAAATTGTATGTATTTCAATTGTAACATAAGTGTAAATATATTTATATATACCACTTTAGCTGTCTCTCTCTTGTTTTGGGTTTTCTTGGTTGTTTTTCTCCCTCTTCTCCCTGAGGTTTTGGTGGGGGGGACTTATGGTGGTAGGATTTGGAGACGTGGCAGGCAGCCAGCTTCAAACCATATCAGGTGGTTTGAACATCTGAGAGATGTCTCTGGTACTAATGTACAGAGAGAGTATATACCCATAGCAAAATTCAAGGATGATTCACAAATATTTTTCTAGGACAAAAAAAATCTGGGAATCTCTCAGAGTGAAACTACCAGGAAGTCATACACAGTTTGCCATGGTACTATGTCCTAAATGGGTGCTGTTCTGCTTTACTTCTCCTTTGCTTCACCTATGTTTTCTGCATTCCATTTTGAGCACTTTGAATTTTCTGCCTCACTTTTTTGCTGGGTTTAATATTGCGAACCTTACTTCACAATATCAATTCCTACAGTCCAAAGTCTTTCCCATCTTCTTTCTAGAGTGAAAATTGAACTTGATGCTCTTGAAATAACTGTTTTCTTAAGAAATGCTATAGTGGTTTTACATTATTGGGCACCATAATAATGAATAAAAAATGAACAAAAGTGTATAAATTGTATAAAAACAAAGAGTAAAAAAGGAAATAAAAACAGATTAAATAAAAAGATCAATTTATGAAAAAAAATAAAACCACAAAATCCGCAGTTACAACGCACTGAGTTTAAAAAGTAGTATAAAGGAAGATGGAAAAAGCCTTTTATTCAACTCAGAGGCTTTGTACTCAGAAACACTGTAAATAAATAAATAAAATATAAGGAAGGTTTTGACAAAGAAGTAGAGATGAGAAACATCCTCAATTAAAAACACCACTTCTGGAAAAGATTGGAAACAAAAGAAAGAATATGTCTGTTCTTCAACTTAGAGCTCAGAGCCAGAGGAAATAACATAGACAGAAAAAAGCCTTTGACAGTGAAAACACTAGATTTTTCCCTCATTTGAAAAAAAAAAATAAAATTCTCTTAATATAAAATTCATTTCCCAGCAGAAAAAAATAGATGAAGAGTGTGGGGACCAGACTATTCCTAAGACTTAAAAAGGAAAACGTCTTTTGAAAAATACCCAAGAAAAATAGGACACCTGTTTCTGTCACTCAGTTGTAAGATAAGAGAATGTGCATGGTTATAAAGACTGTCAGTGAGTGCCTCAACAGGCAGCTGCTGTGAGACTATAGAATTAGTTAGTAAGATCTCACAATGCCAGACGACCAGAAGGTTCTCACTGTGCCACCAATTATGTTGTATCACAACTCACTGATACATTGCTATCAGACAGATGCTTTCAAAAAGACTGCATATGATGCTAGAGTTGAAGTTACCTAACTGTTTGTGGCTCTGTGGGCTGAAATGGCCTGTTCAGTCTGTAGAAGCCAACATATTAACTGAGTGACTTGGCACACATTTTCTGCCAGTTACTGCTCTATTTTGACGTAGGAGCCTACAGGCTACTATGCAACACCATATATGCCTTTCATTCCCTTAATGACTGTGTCTTAGAAGTTTCTTACACAAAACTGTACAAGAAAAATTATTTCCTTAATCAGTGGAGGCAGTGCCATTCATCTTAAGGCATTTTTAGGTCAATAGAGTGTTAATTCTTATTCATAATAATTATATTAACTGTAATATATAGGGAACAGGGTTACACTGTGGTGAAAGAAAGAAATCTTCACAGGCTTTTTCCTACTGAGATGACAATTCATATGAAAAATGGGGGACAACAGGTAGACATAGTCTGATCTGAAAGCAGTAACAGCAAGGAAATCATATATGTCAGCATAAGAGATAGTAGACTCAACACATTTCAGCTCAGGCTGCCTTTCATAAGCACTGCAGCAGACCTGGACCTGACAAAAGGTAATGAAGTACTGTTACAGATGTCTACAAGGAGTACCTTCCACAAATGATGAATTATTTGCAAAAAAATAATGGAAATTATTCTTTGAAAAATGAACACCTGGAGAAAAAAGACTGATATAGAAAATATTACATATAGGATGAAGCTTGTCTCTAAAACATCTGCAGGGGATTAAAAGCATCTTATGTTTTATGCAATACAGCAGGGTCAAGGATGCCTGCATTTGTCTTCCCCGGAGTAAAGGATCAAGACAAAAGATTCTGGGAACTTTGGCAAGTTTTATTTCTGGGCAAGGAATAGAAAAAGCACTGTTTCAGACATGCTCAACAGTAAGAGAATGATTTAACTGTATGAGGAAATAGTAGCTGTAGAGCGGAAATAGTAGCTTGTGCTAGTGCAGTTAAATTTTGGGAGGACAAGGCTGACAGAAGTAAATTGTCCATATAGTGGTAACAGAAAGTCTCAGAAAATTATCTTCTCAACGGTGACAAGAGGTCGACCACAAAACGCCGACATAGAGAAGGACTGTTCTTCATGCCTTGTGGTAGGACCTTCCACTGATATCTTTGATGGGATTCAGCTGCGTTGATGGAAGGGACTGAAAAGGCAAACATAGGTCGATCTTCTGGATGGAGCGGTATGCTGAAGAAACAGTCTTGATGTCAATTATTATTATGGGTCAATCTCATGGAATCATAGCCAGTGATGGCATTCCCAGCTGGAGGGCTCCTATGGTCTCAATGACCTCATTGACCTTTCAAAGGTCATGGAGGAGCCTCCATTTCCCTGAAGATTTCCGAATACAGAAAACAGGGGAATTCCACAGGCTTACTGATGGTTTTATGAGACCCAATTCTAACTGTCCCTCCACCAACCGTCTCAAATGTTGCAGTTTGTCCCCTTTTAAGAGCCACTGGTCCACTCAAAACGGTTCTTTGGAGAGCCAATTTAGGCAAGGGAGGTGCTGCGCACCAGTAGCCCCTATTGAAAAGTTGATGTTAAAAGTACTTCCCATTGTCCGAGCACATCCCTCCCCCAGAGGGTGAGTGGAAGGTCTAGAATAAAAGGTCTGATCGTGGCACTTTGATTTTCCAGTCCCATCACTACTAAAAGGTCCTGAGATTGTCTCGGGATCTGTGTCTCCCCAACGCCCGCGATTTATGTTAGCATCTGTGTGGTTGCCCAGGATCTCAGCCAATCTTTCATAGCTATTATAGTTAAATCAGCTCCAGTGTCTATAAGTCCCTGCATTTTCACTGATTGGCTTACTGATGGGGATGATATAGAACAGGTCAACATTGGTCGATGGTTTAAAATAGCTTGGGACCAAGTGACCAAGGGTGGGGTGACCCCCAGCTGTACCTTAAGTTCCTCTATGGATTGAAGCCTGGTGATTGGACTTTCTACCCAAATCTCCAAAGGGGGAGAAGGAGCCTGCAGTCTCACCGGAATTTGGTCTCTTGCCGGGCGACTGACTGTCTGAGGGACCACGATGACCCCTGTTTCGGATACATCTGCCATCCCTGAAAGCAGATAGGTTTCTGTGGAAGAAACAACTGAAGAAGGATTGGTTAAAACAGTTTGAACATTATCGTTCCATAATGTTATTGTGGAAACAGGAAAAAGCTTTATAGAGAAACTTAGTTCATCTCCGCTTCCTCTGGGATGGTGGATATCATCGGCCCTGGAATTTTCCTCAGGGGGATTTTTGTCTTTGCGCCCCCCCCGGGTGCTCAACTTCCAGTTTCCTGGCTTCCTACATGTTTTTGGGGAGTCCACTAGTAATCTGCCATTTACATTGTATTTCAGTCTACAATGACAGGTCCGGTGTAATCCCTTCCCACATCTTTGGCACGGGCACGATGGAGGTTCTATTTGAAGGCCCTTATTGAGGCCCTTATTACAATTATCACAATAAGTTTCCACATCCTCAGTACAATGTTCTTGATAATGCCCTGTTTTCCCACATCTAAAACATGTTCTTTCATATTTGTTGCCCTGAATAATCACATTTGCCAATGCTTTCATCTTGAACTGTAATGATCCAACATCTCGGCAGGCCTGCATCGTTTCAGTAGTACTGGCATTTTTAAGGGTCTTTAATACTCTTTGTCAATCAGGGTTCGCATTTTCAACAGCTAGCTTTAAAAACAATGCTTCCATTTGTTTAGTGATTGCTTCTTTGAAATGGGTTCCAAAATCAAAGAAGGTCTCTTCTTGTCCCTGTTGAACTTTAGAAATGGGCTGTGTCAATGTGGAAGCGTCAGCGACTATCTTGATTGCTGATAAGGCCAGATTTTTTGATCTATCAAGATAATCTAAAGGAATGCGGGACTGCGCATTATTGCTGGAATAAGGACCTTCACCAAATAACCAATTAATTGTTTCCTCCATTGGAACCCTTCTAGAATTTAAGGCATCTTGAGTATGTTTTTTTATTAAGCCTCACCATTCACTTTCGAACATTTTAAATTGCAGAGTGTTAAGCACTGCTTTGGCTATGGTCCTTATATCATTCAGAGTTAATGTATAAGCAGAAAACAATGATTCGATAAGCCCGATGGCAAAGGGTGAGCTGAGGCCGTACTCAACTATTGCTTTTTTGGTGTCTTTCAAGAGACTGGCTGCCAGGTCAGGACTTTCCCCTCCTCCAAATAAACTGGGAAGGCCCGTAACATATCCATATCTCCATCTTCTTCTGCCCCTTGCCTGGCAGCTGACCATCTATCTAGTACAACACCATTCCCTGCTTCATTCTGTTGATGTTCAATAATATTATCTCTCATGCTTATATTGGTATAGAGGCGTCCGGTATAGAGGCGGTCATTTTGCCAGATGTTTACATCTGGTAGACCGGAAGTGTCATTTGGGCCACCACCTTGGGAAGGGCTGAAGGTATCATGTAAGCCACCATCTTGAGAAGGGCCAGAAGCATTATGAGAGCCGCCATCTTGGAAAGGGCTGGAAGTAGCCAGATGGTCGCCATTTTGGAAAGGGCTAGAACTACTCAGATGGCCGCCATTTTGGGAAGGGCTGGAAGTACCCAGATGGCCACCATTCTGGGAAGGGCTGGAGGTACCCAGCCAGCCGCCATCTTGGATTTCAATCTTAGTTCCCTCCCCAGAAACTCGGATTAATATTTCTTGGAAATTGTGGTCACACCTGCCATTTTGAGAGTTACTGGATTCTTCAACACAGGTTAATGCTCCCCCAACGCCATTAGATGTTTTCTAATGTGGTTAGTTCGGTTAGTGGAAGGGGTCTCGGTGCCATTTTGAGCAATAGGTTCTAATGGTGAGGGCTTTTCTCTGGTGTTAAGGTTAGGGGATTTGGGTCCCTCTCATCTTCTCTCCCACTGTTTGAGGATTTCTAGGATAATCCTCCATGCAATTTGGGCTTTGAAAGCATACTGGTCTCCTTTCTCTACAGCTTTCCAAAGCACTCTCCCCATTTGGTCCCATTGCTCATAATTTAGCTGATCGGGGATTTTTCCTTTGTTTTTATCAAGCCATCTGGCCAAGGATTTTAGGGAGGCCTTATCCAAAGGGTGTGCCTGAGCGAGTATTAATATTTTCAGGTGTTGGTAAGAATCCCTTTCGGATTTTGACATCGGGGCTCCCATTTTATATTAAATTGTGGAGGGGGGGCGGAAAGGAATATCTTCGGGGCTGCTCACCTCTGTCAGTCGTCAGACTAGGTGTTATGGAGCTTGCCAGTTGTGGACCCCCTATCCCTATACAGTCCCTGGGAGTCTCTGGCGCTTACAGTTCAATACCGTAGCGAGATGCCATCAGAGGGGGCAAGTTCCCTCAATATGAGGGACCTCTAGCTCTGCCCCACGTTGGGCACCAGATGACGTAACCCATTGGGAAAGAGGGTTCAACCACTTCAGAGTAGAGGCAAAAATGGTCCTTTACTGAGGGGAGAATCAGACTTAAATAGGGTCAGGAGGGAAGGAACTGGAAAAAGGGGAGGAGTTTGGGAGGAACATGCAAATACAAACCAATGGAGGGAGAATAAGGGCAGAGATATTCAAACAAGGGATTACTAATGAATTAGATACTGCAGTGCAGCATTTTTGAACCAATCACAAACAAGGGCGCAAGTTGAGGTACCAAACACTGAGGGACATGTGGTAAACTGACAATCAAAGGGATATTATAAGGCAATAACATTCCAAACATTCAACATTAACATTACTGATGAGTATAAAGTACTTTAACAATCCAACTCATTAAACAAAGGTAGAAAAGGTGCATTCTTCTGATGTTCCAAGAACTTCCTCGCAGATTTCTATGTTTGCCTTTCCCTGCTCTTAGACACAATCCTCCGCAGCACACTTCTCCTGGTCTCCCACAGTCACGCAATGGACAAAGCTGATTGATGCATGGGAGAGTAATTTTTTTGTCAGTCATCATGAAAAATAATAGTGTTAGGCCTTGAGAAAAATTAAAAAGTTTACTTGAACCTAGGGTAACACGTAAATAATTTCCACTGGGTAATAGATGGAAGAAGGCAAATGGGTACCATGTTGCAGTTTATCGCTACCAGAAACTTATAATGGCTGTTAATTTATGCAGAAATTAGGGTCAGTAGAGAAATGCAGAATCACAGAAGATTAAGGAAATTCTGTGAAAATCCCACAGAACCTCAAAAGAGAAAAAGTTCTTCCCTCTGAGGACACGACATTTACCTTCTGCCTTGAACATTTGAACATGTCTCTGTGGGAAATTTTATCATACAGCTCCTAAATAATGCAGCACAGACAGCAGAAGAGTATAATGGGGAGTCTTTTGGTTGGTTGATTTTGATTCTTTTTGTACCAGAAGTTGCCATGAAAATAAGAGTATTTTGGCTGAAGTACCATAATAGGAGATGTCAAGTGCTGACAAGTCACAAATTTGAACCAGACATCTTGAAGAAAGAAAGATGACCAGAATGACTAGGTCTCTTAATGTTACAACAATTAGAGGCAGGGTAGCTGGAATAAACAAAAAAACCCAAACAAACAAACCTAAACAAAAACCCAAACAAACAAACCTAAACAAAAACCCAAACAAAACCAAACAAAAACCCAAACAAAAACCAACAAAACCAGAAGACGTAAAGGTATGCCACCTGCAAAGAGACATAAGTGTAAAATACAGGCTAATTCTTCTGCTTTCATATATAAAATAATTTTCAGCTTCTGATCCTGGGGAAATCATAGACAATAATTTATTTTTTTGTCAGTTTTGAAAAATCTCTGATTTTAAAGGGCATCTAGGAAACTAAGATATTTGTTTGAATCATTCTAGTCATCAAATAATGTAAATCCTGCATATGGCAGCTGTATTAGACTTTATTTTCCCAAACAAAAAACCTTATAGTGCATGCTACCAAATCTTGTCCTTCCTATCATATCAATTTATTAATAGCTTCCAACATAGGAAGCACTTTCTAACATAGGAAGCACTTTGTAATATATATATATATTTTATTTTAATAGGAGTAGCTTTTTTGGTGCCTCTTTAAGTACCTAATTGAGCTATGAATTCTTATACTCGATAAAAGTATATCTAGAGAAAACAAATTTCCCAACTAGCTTATTTTATCTAACAATTTTACTTTTTAGAAAGTTGAATTACATGTAATAATTCTAACTGCACAAAGACAAAAAATTAGTGGGATTTTGAGAACTATTCCAGCCTATGTGGTATCAAAGCTTACCATTTCTACTAGAAATGTGTATGGTTTAGTGGTAGAAGAAAGACAAACAAACAAAATCCTGCACAGTTGTTTCACTTTACAGATACAGAATTATTTTCTTTCTGTCACTGTAGTGACTTTTTGTCAGCAACTGCTACTCTGGGACCCCTTGATCTTGCTCTCTCTATTAGCTTCAATCTCAGTCATAATCACTTCTCTACTTTTGTTAAGTTTTGAGTGCTCCTCTTTAACCTCATCGTTTGATCTCCTAAGTCACTTTGTCTCTTTAAATTTCGGATATATCCCTGTCTGTACTTTGTGAATTGTTGTCTCTGTAAGGTCTTATGTGCTTTTCTGTAAGTACAAATACACTAATAATATTCTTTTCAGTGTTTTGGTAACTGCTCAGAGACAAAAGAGATTCACTGCTTCTGAAGTTTAATTCCTAGCTAGAAACAGAATATCATATTTTTTTGTATCAGGTAAGAGATACAAACAAGCATTGTTGGAATTAGTTAATAGAGTGACATTGCCAAGTTGTCTCAAATATTCTACATGTATCATTCAATTAACAACCCATGATTTTAAGTCACAAGACTACATCTGAGTTTATGACCTCATAATAAAAACATAATAGAAAATGCTATCTGATGATCCAGCTTTGAATCTCGTGGCAAAACCCGAGACTCAATGACTTAGAAATTGCTGAATGAGCATACACTTACATTTGTAGTATTTATTCAAAGCAATATTGTAGCTCTAGATATTAATAAAATACGTGTTAGGAGTCGATCTTAAAAATACTATGGTTTTAGATCCCAATCTGAATGAAATTAAATACTACAATGTGGGTAACAGAGAGGTTTTGGAGACAGTACAGGTCTAAGTTCAAGCGAACAAATTGTCAACCTAATTGGATGACCATTGAATGATGTCAAGTACAGCAGTTTTTATTTATGGTGAAACATCTTAAAATTAAAGATCAGTGTAGAAGCAGAAAACCTTTGCAGTTTCCTACTGGAAACAACATATTCCTGCTTAAATTCATGTGTGTGATTTTGCTTGAAATATTTTTGCTTTTGTTTTGGAAACGAATTTTTATTATAGAAAGTTTGAAAAAATACTGTGTGGGTGCTAAAGATACTTTTGGAAGTGACAGCTTGAAATCTTAGGACAGACACTCTGAAAACAGGAGACTAATCTTCTAAAAAATGAAAAGGTTAAAATAATGTCAGTAGGTCTGTATTTCAGTTGCTAACACTGGTAGCTGAAATGGTACTGCCATAAAGTGTACATCCCAGGCCTCAAAAAGTAGTTGGGAAATGCAAATACTTTTTAAAATCTTAACACACCCATTTTCCAACTTCAGAAAAAAAGTTCAAATAAGTATTTAATTTGCATTTTAAAAAGCATCTTGATTGCTGGTTAATTAAACATTGATTGTTCAAACACATTGAAATTTAGTAGGAATGCAAGAACATAAGTGAAGTTGCTAAATCATTTATACAAAATCATTTATACAAAATTACCTCTGAAATTAATGTATAATTCTTTGAATGAACTCTTGTTGTTGCTCGAAAGGATATTTAGCTTTTTAATTGGTAGTAATAACGCTAACAGAAGCTTCTTAGTTCTTAGTAATGTAAACACTTCTGGTCCTGGATCTAAATTGTAGTTCATTTCTTAGACCAAGGCAAATGATAGAAGAAAAAAAATCTGTTTCTCTTGCAGTATGTTATTTCTCTTATGCTGAGGCCCTGCAACACTTTGATGCCTATCCCAGTAACTTAATATGCATATCTCTCTAGTAACTTCAATAAAGCTCTATGTCAAAATTATACACTTTTACCACCTGAGAGAGCCAAATTATATAAAGTTTAATTGCACTCTTTTCCCTGCTGTTGTAGATCCGTTGTGGTTTACTCACTAGCAAACTGAAGTTCATATTAACGTGAGTAATGCAGAGTCAGAAATTACTCATCCATTACAATGGGGTGAAAGAAGATATCTGAATTTAAAGCCAATAAATTTATGAGATATTATGCTATTATGAACATGAAATTAGTGTCTTAGACATTGACACTATAAAAATTCATCAGGAACCAAATTTCAGCATTTGAAATTAATTTCTGGAGAATATCTTTACTGCCCTCAGGCAGAAAATCAGGGGATATTCACTCCAAACATCAAGTTTTAACACACAACTTCCTTTGGGAAAAAAAGTCTCTTAAGTCTTACTTAAATCCTTTCTTTTTTCTCTTCTTCTTGGATGATGAAAAACATAGTAAGTTAGTTGATAAATATAGGAGAATCTATATATTCCTTTACTTATTTTCATATGTTTTTTACACTAAGAACACAGTGAGTTTTAAGTATCATTTCTATGCATTCCTAGCACAAATACACAGAAAAAATAAACCCCAAATATCTTCTTTAATCGAATGGAAGCTGAAATTATAAAAACAAGCTGTAATACTTTCCTCAGAGATTATGTATTACTATTGTGGTTACTTGGCCTAAGATGATGGTTTGTGACATTTGTATGTTGTACTCTTCCAAATGCAATTCAAATAATCTTCTCCAGCAGAGCTGCAATGGCTAGTTCCTCATGCCTCCTGTCCATTCTCATACATTTAGAGCCTTGGGTTTGTTGCCTTGGGATTTAGGTGCTGAAAAAAATCTCACGGAGCAGTTAATTAGGGGTGAGATAAAAAAGGGTTTATTTTGCCAAGGCAGAAGATGTTACAAGACGCGCACTCCCGTGCCCGAGAGGTTACATTTTATAATACCATCCATCCAATCCCAGATGTGTCCAACCTGTGGCCTTTACTCTGGACCGCCCCGGGGTCCACCCCCTGAAAATGGGTCTGGGGTGCATTTCGGGACCACCTACTTCATCATCTTCACCATCATCAGAGCACAAAGGGTACATAGTTACCTAATTCTTGACTTCATTCTGTGGTTTAGGCCCAGATATGCCGTTCTGTCAACTGTCTAGGCCTTGCCTTGACAAAAGACTAAACATTTCTATTAGATTTGGGGCTATGAGTGATAGAGGGAGGATAGAATGGGGTAAGAGGGTTAAGGAATGTATAAGCAAGAGTGCTAGAGGGAAAAGGATAAGGGACAAGGGACAAAGGAGGGAGGTTGCTGCTTTTAAAACTTACAAGTCTTACAAATATTAGAAAAATAAAAAAACCATTAGGGGTTTAAGGCATCAGGTCTGGGGCCAGAAAAGATAATTTATCAGGATTATAATGGAGATACAAATTATTTCTGGGTATCTGCTCTGATGGTTTTAGCTGCTTGACAGTAAACTTCAGTGAGTCTCTAACTGAAGGACTACTAGCTTGTGAAGTTTCTGTAGAGCCAGCAGATGAAACAAGGAAAGAAAAGTCAGACTAACTAGTAACTGCTCAAATTGTCAGACTCCTATACTTTCAAACATATACAAACAATCTTCAGATGCTCTCTAACCTCCAATCTCCATTTGAAGAAATTGAATTAATAATAAATATTGTTATTAATTATATTTTATTCAGTTTTATTTCACATCTTCCTTTAAAAACATGTAGATGTATTTGAAATAAAGAATTTTTTTCCAGCTCTTCAGAACTTGTGTAGTGTTCACAAATTCAGTTTATAAACTAATATAAGTTTATGATGCAGCTGATGAACCACACACAGACAAAACGATTGTCTGTATTGGTTTGGATGGGCTAAAGGGTAGACCATGCTGACAAATCCTAGAATAGTAATGGGCCTTGCATGCAGAAGGCAGTCCACAGCACAGCCCTCTGCAAACTTCATATTGCATTTTAATCCCTCTGGCAAAAAAGTCTGGCTGAATTCATGGGCATGTCTGATTCAGTCATTGAGCAAGGAACATCCAGAACTAGACTCTGTCGTACTTGAAGTCAAAGAACTTATATTTTAGACCAGTCGAAGATGTAGAGAAATGTAAGCCTTCCCAGACACCGTTTCAATTGAAAGAGTTAAGAACCCAAATGTCTGAGTGAGAAACTTCATGTAAAATACAACATTGAAGCATTTAAGGCACTTTTAAGCTTCTGGTTTTATCTCTTTTCCGAGAAAATTCACTATCCTGTCCATGGGATGATGGCAAAGAAAAATAAGCAGAAATATTAGTAGAGTTAAAATAACAATATATATAACTTCAATCACAGCTGTGCAAAAAATGATTAAGTAGTTGAAGGGATAGAATCAAGGAGAGAGGAGATTATTTTAGGCTGTCAGAAGCGCATAATTATGAGTAATGGGCAAAATCTGAGCACAAGAAAAATTTTTAAGGTAAAGCCCAGAAACAAATTCTTGCAAGTCAGCTCAACTCATAGAGACTAATTTTTGCTGGTGCAACAACAAATCTGGTTTGGGTAAATCTATACTGGGACATTCAGTTATCATAATCAAGAGGGATATATGCCAACTCAAGAGGAAACCTGGAGCAGAGTTCCTGGTGCTCAGCCTCAGAGGATGTGCAGATAACGCTTAATTTCTGTTATTTTTGAAGCATTGACTCTTCAGTTTTACCATTTTCTGACATTACTAAAAGCAGAGAATCTGTTACATAATTGCTATGGGTTTGAGTTTGTGCTGATGAGAAACTGGAGCATGGCCAGACAAAGCAGAACTCAGGGGAAGGAAGGTTCACATTTTTCTTGCTTCCAACCCTCCACAATTTTGGGGAGCATTCAGCTACTGAAACTGGATAAAGCCAAGGACCAGGTAGATATAGCAGTGCTCTGCCTTCAACATTTCTTCTTTGAAGTGTAGTGATTTAAAACTATGCAAGGATTGAAGTGTTAGGGAGACACTTTCCCTCTTCTTTGGTTTTAATAGTTTACATTGTCCAACTGGACACAAGATACCCGTTAGAACCCGCATATACCCAACAGCAGCAGAACAAAATGTCCGAGGTCTGCTCTCATTGTCCCACTGCCACCTGTTCCACATGTGTTTTATATGTTCTTTCACCTCTGGAAACTTGAGGTCTTAGCTGGAGCAGGGTTTGACTGAAGTTCTTCAGAAGATATCCCCACAGTCTTCATAGATTTTTGTATCCCTTTTTTTTTTTTTTTTTTAAGGATAAAACAGAAAAAAAAGGTACTCTGTTTGCAAGACTACTTCTTTCACACACTTTTCCCATCATCTTTGGAATGCAGTATCTCTTTTGACTGCTAAGAATAAAAAAACAGAGTTTGAACCAATTAAAAAATACTCCGTATTCTCTGATGATCATCCAATAGCTCTTATGAGAGCTTTGTGTTGACAAAATCATGCAACCACTAACCAAGCACACAGTAATTCATAGTTTCAGTTCTTATTATCAGATAAAGTAATTCAAGCTAGCTATTCAACAGTTTTCACTAGCAATATTTTACCAAGGGGACTGCTTAAACTCGGATTTACAGTACATCTTGTACATTCAGGTAATCACATTTCTGTTTAAACCCTATCATGACCCCAGATTCAAGGGCATGTAATAGTCTGCACACGTGATAATCCTGCTGGGTTATGTAAGGAAATGATTAAGGGTTTCACTATGTCCTGTCAGCTCTAAGCACTAATTCCAAAAGTACATTCTGCTTTCTTTGACAGATTTTTAAGAGCACGCATGTACTAAATGACAGTTAGTCTGCATAATAATCTGAGCATTACACTGATTACTTCTATAAAACACTGCTAATATTGGTTGTTTAAATAGCATTCTTCTAAATGATTTACATTACTAATTTGTAGCTTCATTCACAGCTTTAGTGTTTGGAATGTCCTGCAACATTCACAATGTGACATCTTCAACTTTCAATATCAAGTAACTAAACTAGATTTTAAATTTAGAAACTCTCCTTTGTAACATCCAAAGATTTTACAGGTATAAACTTAGGGTATAATGTCTAGTTATTAATCGATATGGTAAACATATATGACTCCAGCAGATCTAATCTCTGAATCCCTGTAAGGATCAATTCTTAATCTCCTGGAAATAGGTCACTAAAGCAAGCACACTGTTTTAGTTTACAACTCCTTTAAGAGTTTTTGTTTCTCCAATTACTGTCACAGTTTGTAAATATGTAGAATTTCTCTAAAATTAAGTCTTCAGCATTTGCATATATTAAAAGTATCTGCATGCAGAAATAAGGATACATACCTCTTGAATTTTTTTCCTTTCTAAACCTTATTTTTATGTTCTTACTTTTAATTTCTTTTTTCGTTTTGTTCATTTGGTTTTGAGAAGTTTTTGGGGAGGTTATTTTTGTCAAATTATACTCAGAATATTGGGTTTTATTGATTTTGTAAATACAGGCAAACACCAAAAATTGAAGATTCGGTGTTCAAAATGTGTCAGTACAGCACTTAAGGTCTAAAAACTGAGCTTTTCACTTTGTCATTTTCAGTCTGAAAAGTAAATACTAAGTATCTAAGGATTAGAAGTCTTTGTATTTCTGATCCCCATATCCTATGCTCACAAGTGAAGTAGCTCTATCCACTAGTATGTTTTTAGAGTGCATCTAACTCAGTGGTAATCTAAACAAAGTAGGGCTGGAACTGGCATGAAGCACAAGCTTAAAAGAAGGAATCACACTTAGCACTTTGGGATTTCTTCATTTTCTTCTATGTTGTTACAAATGCTAATCCATGCTATGCACTTCTATTAAAGCTTATCTGATGGCAACACAAAGCAAAACTTTTGAAGAGTTCTAGCAATTTAAACCATGTTGTCATGATATACTTTGCAATCACAAACTGAACTTGGGAACTCTTTGGCACAGACTGCCATGGAAGCCAAGTTTAAAATATGGATCAGCATAAAACTAAACCAAATCACAGAACATAGGTTTCTTGTTCATCATCAGACACAATGATTTGGAAACAACGAGTGACTCGTTACTTGGAGTTGAGTTTATATCAAAAGAATAAGCTAGAGAATAACTTGGTCTTGCTATTAGCTTAAATTTTGAATACTGCATCATAGAGACATTTTTCTTTGTATTAAAAAAAAAATTGCCCTTCTAAGGAAAAAATTTTTCATTTACTACTGAAGAGCAGGTCTTTGAATGAGTTGCATACGACACATTGACACATTTTGTTCAGTAAAACATGCAAAATGTCTGTGATTCATATGCTTCTCAGTTGTGGAAAGGGAACTTAAAAGTCAACAGGGAAATTTGATTTAAAATAACCTTCTCTGTTCCCCTTGACTTTTGTTTTCAACTCCCTCTCTTGTCTCCAAGAATCTATCAATGAGAACAATTTCGATGAATTTTTTTCCCATTTTCACAATGTGAGACATTTTCTAGATTTATGATACTCAAAAGTATTTGAAAGCCCCAGGAGAACATGGGCTTTTTGTTGCAATTTCATACTGGGGATTTCTTTGTTTTATCAAACTATGAGCTAAATTCATGACTTATTTTTACTCTTTTCACTGAAGCTTAAGATAAACACTGTTATATTTCTTTGAAATTCTTAGATTAAAAAAAAAAAAATGAAGTATTTTTACACCTACAGTCTTTTTCTTATAGATTTATAAGAACATATTTTTGAAGAATGGTGACATGTGTGAACTATTAAAAGTATGATTTGGCTTATTGTTTTGTTTATATGCTACTGTTGACATTAATATGTTCTATCTTATATAGAAATATATCTATGATGTTCCAGCAATTCCGATGAGATGGTCTGTTAGTACCATCTGATTCTACAATTGACAGAGCAGCAACAGTAGTTTTACGGGATGTTGATATGAACACTGTAAAGAATTTATTGCAATAAAGTCAGGATGAAAAGACTTTTTTTCAAAGTAAGAGTTTTTTTCAATAGATAAGTCTGCTTCTGCAATATACCAAGTTCATAACAACAAAAACTACAGTTTCAGCACCGAATATAACAGTTCTGTAAGTCAGGTTTTTCTCAGATATATTCACTGATAAACACTTTACTGCTATGAATGCATATCTTATTCTGTAAGATGCAAATAATAATCAAAACAAACCATGTTCAATTTAGATTCCCTCTGACAGTATTAATGTGTTTTTAAAATATTACATTTACCTATTTACTGATGATATTCTTAATATGAGATGAAGGCACTAAGAAGTAAAATACTGAGTTCAAGTAATAAAAGAGTATTGATTCTAGCAGATATTGATGATAAATAAAGCTACAGGCAATGTATAGATACATTTATTTTTAAGACTGAGCCCAGAGTGAAGATATTACTCAATATCATGCTGTAAGAAGACTAAATAGCATTTTAACTAGCCATTAGAGAAGATCTCCTGCAGTTTTGTCATTTTCTTTGAAAGAATAAGAAGATAAGGACACCACAGCCTTTTTTGTTTCATCCATTAGGGAGTAGCTGAATGATATAATGGTATACGCTTTTCTTGATTATTCGTGTCTTGTTTTCTCTGTCTATGAAGGAGATATTTACATCCAAATAATTATACAGATCATGCCTAGACTGACAAAACTGCAAAACTGTGGAAACAGACAGTTAACAAAATTGATAGCAAAGTAGACTACAAGTGAGCGTTTCAGGTGCACCACCTTCAGCTCTGCAAATGAAAGGCCTCACATAGCCACTTTTGTTTTATTCTTCAGTTAATTTGTTTCTA
Source organism: Chiroxiphia lanceolata (assembly GCF_009829145.1). Taxonomy (NCBI): domain Eukaryota; kingdom Metazoa; phylum Chordata; class Aves; order Passeriformes; family Pipridae; genus Chiroxiphia; species Chiroxiphia lanceolata. The sequence goes on along the minus strand of NC_045671.1, from coordinate 57,449,688 downwards.
CAGAAGTACAAATGGAGCATATAATTTCTAACCTAAAGAAAAATAATAAAGTGCAGACCTTCTTTGAATATTTCCATTTTTTATTAATTGTAGCTGTTATAGTGGAAATATTTACAGTCTATATATACATTGTGCTGTTACACAGATAACAATTTGAGATGCTCTCTGGCAACTTCCAAAGAAGCAATAAACAGAACAAAGAAGAAAACTAATAAATAATACTGACAACCATTATCTACATTGGCATACTCCTAAGGGAACAACAAGTTCAGATAACCTCAGATAATCTTTGAATTTACATCAGACATCAGCTTTCTAATCCCAACAGACCCCAACAGAGCTGTCACAGACAGATAAAAAGCCATCAAAGTGTTGCACATATGCATGGTATGAATGCAGACCACAAGTTGTTCTTCCCCTGTTGCCTATTATAGCTTTTGGGGTAGTTCAGGTGTTACACTGAAAAGAAATGATGTAAAATTTATGGCAAATTCAAAAATTGTGTCTGTCTGTCAGTCACTAAAATTTTTCCCTATACAGGTCTGAAACATACAGAGTATTTTAAGATTTCATTTTTCAAGATATCTATTCTACTGATCAAAATGAGACATGCAAAGCATGATCTGGAAATGGCACATTGTTAGGGAACATTTAGTGGTTAAACTTTCCCTGGATTTAATATGAGTAAAAGTTCTAATGTCATCAAATTATTATTTTGGTGTTAACTTTTTTTTAAAAAAACCCATCATTTACTGTCTAAAATAGTAAAAAAATGTTCATCACTATATTTATACTGTTACCGAAAAATACAGTATCATATAAACATAAAATGGCACAGGTTTCAGAAAGAGAAAAATAACAACCTGTAAAACATAAAACCACTAAGTACTTTGCAATGATTTTTATAGTCCTTCACATTCCCACATATGGTGTGAAATATGGATGATCATTCCAATTTATAGATGATTATTCCAACCCAGTCAGAAAGGTATAAGAAATCTTTAGCACAAACAACATCATTTCCACCTAATTAGCTATCTCAGTATTAGCAGAGGAGGAAAGCAATGACTTTACTGTCAATAACCACATAAACAGAACTGATCAGTAATTTCTGCTGTATTCTTTTAATGCTCAAATATTCCAGCTGTTCAAAATCTCCCACTGGAAAACTGAAACTTGCCAATAGTTTTAAAGAATCAGCCAAGAAAAGTAAAGTACTATTTTTTCCTTTGGTGAGTCAGCTAATACCAAGACAAAGTTCTTAGGATGAACTTTATTGTTTCAATGTTCTGTACCTACCACCATTATGTGGGACACAGGGCTTTCTATCAAGCTATGGTAAGATTTTTTGATGAGTGCCTTCCAGGAAAAAAAAATTATTACAAGTTTCACAGTCTTCCCTTATATAGATACTGTGCATGTTCTGTTTACTAGTAAGCACCAGAAAAAAATATTTCATCAAATTTCACTGAAGACCTTCATTGCCTATATGATGCACTGATTATATAGTGTCTGCATATTATGATAATAGATGCATTATGAGACAATATCAGAAATATAAAGGCATATAAAGAGAGTAATCTCTTTTATTGAAACAAAATTAATTTTGTCTCATTTCAATATTTATATCATATTTATGTCTCAATGACTGCTAGTATAATAGCCACGATGTCCATGCCTTCACACATTTAAGGTGAGCTCCTTTCAGATCAGGGGAAATGTTTGTGTATTTTTCCAAAATTGTGGATTTTTCCAGGAATTTGAACTGTCAAAAAGCATTATTCATTCATAAAACTATAAAGCAAACCTCTGAGGCATCCATTTGTCTTAGCCTGAGCTTTTGAGCATCTCAGGGTGTATTAGTCAGTTACCAACACCCTGGTAGATTGGCACCAGGAAGATTACCTACAAAACTTCTTGAAAAAGAAGGTAATGAGGTTGGAAGAATCTTGATTAAAGGGATTACATAAGATGATAAAATCTCAAATCTACTTTTAATTTGTTTTAGTTAAAATGCTTTTCCTGAAATGATGAAGCAAATATTTAATGTTCCTAAACCATAACTATAGTGGAAGAATAATTTGTGAGAGGAAATGTTACTTCCTGTGTTGTATTTATTTCCAATTATATAAACTTGACACTTGAATTCCTCAGAAAAACACTTGTGTGAGTCATAAGCTTCCTTCACAGCTTGCTCTGTTGTGCTAAAAAATGTTACCTGGTCATTTACTAAAGGGAAAAAAAAAAAAAAAAAGAAGAAAGAGAGGTAGAATGAAAAGTATTTAAAGCTTGAGACTCTTTTTACTTATAGCTGAGCAAAGCTGGACAAAAATTTCTGCATATACCACTCAGCTCCCTAGGGTGATAGAAGCAGTCAACAGCATAACTGTGAGCACCAAGATATCATCTGAAAACAAGGCTCAAAACAATAAAAATCCAAGAATGTTTCATGGAAGAGCCATGAAACTTCGGGTCAACAGATATTATGTGTGCCAAAGTTGAGAAACTGGATGAACTCTTGGAAAGATGACTTGGATTTCATTATTAAATAGACAGAAGGATGAAATACACTGAGATGAAAATAGTGGAGATCTGGACTATATTGCAGACAATTACTGACCTGCCTTTATGACTTCTCCTTGTGGCTACTGTTGAACAAAAGTGCCTGGAATAAATTAATTTTGTTTTGGCCCAGATTGGCTGAATTTATGGTTTCCCACTTAACCCCTAGGAATTAAATACGCAGGTTTTAAATCCGTGCTCTTTTGATAATATTTAGTCTCTACTTTCAATTTTATAAGACTTCTGCTGAAAGTCTTTAAATTATTGTTTTTTTCATTTTTATTGTATGTTTGATTATATGTTCTTCAGAACATATTGGAACTTCTTAGTATAATAAGAAATATATTACAAGAACCTTGTCTTTGTCAAATTCAGTGGGGTTTCTGATATTCTCAGAAAATCAAAAATTGTACCACTTAGTAGATCAAAATTTTAAATCTAACTTCAAGTCTTAGATTACATCAATTCCTGCAAATATTTACAAAAAAGAGAAAGAACTTCATAAATATGTACATTTTTCATGGGTTTTTTTGATATTTATTGAAGAAATTAAATTCAAGGTAAATAATCATTATTTTATATATATGCATTCTTTATTAATACTGTAAATAAATATCTAAGGTTTGTATTGTTATTAATTATTTAAGACTTTTCTAGACCAGCATACAAAACCAACAATGAGGAAAGAAGATTTATAAATTCCAGGCATAGATCACTGTATGCTCTTTTCCTGAGGTCTTGCTTTGTTTCAAAACAATAAAACAAAACAATTTAAACAACAGTTCAGACTATTCAAGGCCTTTGTACCTAGTCAACTGGGAGGAGAAAGGCTAGATCCTTCTCACCTAATATTCCCCCTTGCACCATACTACCATTTTTCACTTCACCAGTTGCATTCAGTATATATGCAGGACCACTGTGAACCCTGAGATGTCAAAGCACCATCAGCCCATGTCACAGTATTTGATGCAGAGGGTTAAAAATTAAAAAAATAAAAATTCTTGACTGTCAGTCTCAGAATCTTTCTATCTAGTAGCCATCTTCTAGGAATTAAAAAGGAATAGAACATCATTTTTAAAATAATTATTACACACAGTTAATTGTTTTTGCTTAGAAGAGATTTGCAACATCCCAAATAACTCAAAAGAGAATTAAATGTTAGTGAAGTGCTCACCATGGAATTAGTGCTTATAAGTGTCCATCTTAATATTTGATTTTTATCTGTAGTAATCCCATAAAAAATCTGAAACTTCAATTAAAGTTTGCTTTAATAGGTTTCCTGAGAAATAGACTAGGAAAGAAAAAGGAAAGATTTTTTCTTTGAGTAAATTTGAACTATTTAGGGCCCTGTAAGTAATCTTGAAAAAATTCGATGACACAAATAGAATGACTAATATTACTTTGAGGTCACATATATGAGAATAGGAAAGTGTTTTTACAGTTGTGGGCCTCGGAACTGTACCAAAAATATGTATTTTTAATTTTGTCTTTGAAGAATTAGAAGTTCATTCTATTATTGCAATGGGATCATGAACATAAGCAACTGAAATTTATTTCTGTGGGGTATAATGTGTATACTGTATCTTCTCAGACTTGAGATGACTTTAAGCAAAGTATAATTTAATTTTCAGATTATTGTCAAGAAAATAGTTTTGGCACAGTATTCTGTTTATTTCTTTCAAAATATCTTAAGTGCTAAATAGAAACAAAGAACAGAAGACCAATCACACTTGCCAGTGTTTTCAACACTGCACAACCATTCTTTCATGAAAAGGGGAAATATGTGCTGCCAAAGGGGTCTGATGTTTTAAAATAATGTAAAAGCAATTCTTAAGCTCAAGGGCACTGTTTTATTCATCATTGACAAGAATAGCAAGTGGTGAGTCATGACTCTTTTTTGAAATTCATTCACTCACTTTACGTGCCTCTCTTTTTAGCTGCCGAACTTGCAACACCATCTGCTTTCAGCCTTCAGTAACTCAAGTTGCCTCTAGCTGAGACCAAAGCCATGAATATTTAACACCTGCGAACAGAAGCAGTAGTTCACTCAAGACCAGCAACTAAGATCACTGGAAATTTCAAAACCTGAGTCTGCCTTCTCCATCTCTAAACACAGTCAAGTACCTGTGTGACAAATTCAGAAGTAGATTATGGTGACTTCTCAGGTCTCAAGTCTCAAGGTAAAGGTTCGTGTTTGGTAGTATTCTTACCTTAAAATATGCTTACCTTTTCTACTTATTGTCCTCTCCCATACAACTCTTTGCAGGACAGCTATAGTGTTAATATAGCTGGAAATAAACCTGGACAGAAAAGGGGGAAAGAAAAAAAATGGGTGGTTCCATCCCACCAGTTTCCTAGCCTCCCTCATAGGAAGAGACTACAGACACCAGCACCAGGGAGGGACCTAGCGGCCATAAACAAGGGAGAAATGGAAATATTTAAGCCAGTACTCCTGTACCAGACTGTTTCTTGATCCTGCTTAATCAGATAGAGCATTTGAGCCCAGACTGAGAGAAAAAGCCTGAAACAGACAGGCTAATGAAACGAGACAATCAAAAATAGTTGCACATTTCCATTCTTTGACATTTTATGTAAAATTATACTTTCATTTATTTATTTGTTGATGGACTGGCATATTAAGTCTTTCAGACCTAATCACAATTAAATTATGCAAGTGTAAGTTAAATTAAAAGCCAAAAGACTGGGTAAAGGTCAAATACAATAGAACTACAAAAATCTCTCCCAGTAACAAGATGCCCAAAACCTGGGCTCTTTCAAAAAGTCTTTCTTCTTCTCACACCACACCACCTCTTGAAGAATTTAAAAAAATAAAACAAAAAAAATCCACCAGTGATGTTGCCATATCTTCTCATTCTAAGTTCAATTTTTTACCTCTTTTCGGTAGTAGTACTCTTTTCAGAACTACAAAGAAGAAATTTTACGTCTGTAACTTTATTTTTTTTGTTTGGTTTCCATAGAGATTATGGATATTTTCAGAGATAAACTTGTAGAAATTATTTTAATACTTGTTACAGAGTATGTTCCTTTAACAGAAACTTTAACTGTGGAAAAAAATAATTTTTTTGCAAAAGATTCTCTAATACTTTAAAATGCATAATTCAATGTAGAACAAGCTTCATGGTGATGCATGGTGTGGCAACTCTGATGGAATAAGTTATGCAAATGACCTTTAGTGATATTTTGGAACATAATTTGCAAATTGTATACACTGTATACCTCCTCTCTTTTTCTCATTTACTACTGTCATTGAAGTGCAGCCAAGTGTTTTCTTACCATTTCTTAACACCAGCAGTTAAGAGATAGTTTCTGAAACTGCTCAGGAAAAGTAAGAATTTGGGTAATATTTACGAATAGGAAAATCAAAACCTTTTTATCTTGGACTGTAGTCCTCTTTTACTAAAACTGCACATCAGGGCTATAGGGTGCCCTTCTGTGGTAGGTTATCTAGTAAAAACTGCAAAAAAAGGACTGTATGATGTTCTTCAGAAGTATAAATTGATTAAAACCCACATGCCTTAATGCTCAGCAAAATCTTGTCATCTGGAATTTTAAGATTTAAGGTTGATAATTATTTTGCTGCACTCTGAAATTAGACAATTTGTCCTCCAAGATAATTAGTACAAAGAGGAGCAAAAGGGTCATCTCTCCTGACAAATTTTTAAATTATAGCATTGGAAATTCGATGACTTTTGTAAAACCCCAAGTTTAGTGCACCTCTAAGACCTGACCTAGCTGTTACTCTAATTGCTAAACTTTCACTTATTTCTTTAAATGTGATAAGAAATTATGTGATGGTTTAGGGCCAAAATTAAAACATTACCCATTTATTGTCACAATCTTTATTCTTGCTGTTAATAATAGTTATTTTCTTTTAAATTACTTGTTAATAACAGTTTAGAGTTTTGCCAGTGTGGGGCTAAAACTTCCATGCTCTTTTGCTAGGTCTTTATGATGGTTCTCTATGCTGGTTCTCTTTATGCTGGTTCTACTAAATGAAATCATTCTTTAGTCACTTACGTCAGCCTTCTCCCCCAACTCCTCCACAGGTTCTGTAATGATCTGGAACTGAGAAAGAGTTTTCATTTACTTGTTGATTCTTATAGGGTTTCAGATTCGACATACCTATGTGCTTTATCCTAATCTCCATAAGGGCTGGGCTTTTAGTAAAGGTGGTTATTAGGGATAAAACAGCATTTGTCAAAATGAGAATAAAGTTTCTTAGCACTGATTAAAATAAACTACTTAGAGACTACCACATTACACTACAAACGGCTACTAAAAAGGACGGGGGGTTGGGTAAGAAACTTAACATAGAATGCGTTTTCTGCAATTTTTTTATTTTGAAACCAAGCTTGTTCACTTATTTTTCTTATTACAAGGGGAAATGGTTTCATCTAACCCTTTTACAGCCAAAATCCTGAGGCTCTGACGTTGTTTTCATAGGGATGCTTCTTCATCAAGTACAAAGAAATAAATGTTGCTTGTCTTTATTGGGTTAAGTGAAACATTTGCACTACTCCTTTATTTAATTTTCATTTTCCTGAGTTTTTCCACTTCCAGGATGTAACAAGTTCTTTATTTAGAAATTATCATGATACAATATAAATGGAAACTACAATGTCAGAGAGGAATTGTTTGTTGACTTTTTAAATGCTGTTAATTTTGTCTCAGTCTAGTCAAAATCCCTTTCAAGATTGTTTTCAGAGTACGTCTTACTGTGAAGGTAGAATTTTAAAGACGTATCTCAAGAGCACCCAAATTTGACTGTAGTTCCTTAACACTCAGGTCAGACTGCGCCTTGCATTGTTGCATCCTTGACAGAATGTTTTCTGACAATAATCTGTGTTAATTCTGATGTCTGACTTGTTCAACTTCAGATACTTTTGACATGTTTTTTAATTAAAAGAAAGCCCCAATTTCTTGAGTCGAGGTCTGTTTCCAAAGTGAGGTTTTAATTTTTTTTAATGTTTATTTATGACATCAGTAGCATCTAGGCATGTTCAGTCACTGAAAAAAAAAAGTCTTTCTGACTCTATGGGCCATCTGTATTCTTCGAGAGCTTGTAAGAGCTTCAATGTCGTACTAACACAAGGAAATTTCAGCACAGCTGTGACAGCAACAAAATCACCTGTAAGACATATATCACCAAGTGGTCTCCTAGTATTACTCTGCAGGTGTCAGGGAAATTATCCAACTAGAGAATTTTGCCCATACTACAGCTGCAAATCAGCCTTTTATTTTTTCCAGATTTCGTGTTGCTTTCAATATTTGATTTAGAAAAAGAAACATTGAGAAAATCTGGAACAATTAAGTATGGTCTACCAGAAACAAATGAGATCCATTTTCAGATCACAACAAAAGTACAAAAAAAGAAGAAACAGCTGTTTGTCATTTGTCTTAATTTTGTAAGTCTCATTTTCTTCTATTGCAGCCTCATCCAGAGTCTGTCTGCATACAACAAAATAAGGTGCATCTGCACACAGTTTACTCCTTGGGTATATTTGTGTTTGCAACATATGCAGAGGGCGCATAATATATATCCAATACACTTACCAGTCTAAAAGCAACAAGTTGAATGTTTTCCTTTCACATTACCTCAATTATTCAGTTTAAGGTGCAAAATGCTGCCTATTTTTTAAAGTCTGACCACAGTAAAGCATTAAACTTAAACTTAAACTTAAAACATTGTTAATGTCTGAATGGTATTTTTTGGTAGTTGTCTCACATTGGTAGAATATTAAGTATTTTTTCAGGTAAGACATAGACAAAGTACCTCAGTAGAAATATCTACCATCAGGGGTTTGTTTTCTATCACAGATGCTGTACTAATTACAGATCTTTTTGTTGCTTGTTCCTTCTAAAACTACAATGTGGCTTTCAACAAGGTGCACTTTTTTCATCTATTTCTGAACAGTTTATAACTAAGCAGTGTTTTGTTTATTTTTTTCTGGAAAAGATACTAGAAGATGATTAGAGCAAATAGTATATGAAAAAAATTAAAAATATTTTGTGTTGCATATGAGAGGCCTAAGTCACTTAGAAATTTACTAATAACATAACACATGCATGTGTTCTAACCCTATAGGCTACCTATCTACATTTTCAAAAATCATAATCCACCACAAAGTACATACCTGTATCTTATGACAGCTACTGATTCTTTGGCTATATTATGTTCTTTTCAGCTTATGGACTTTGAACATCACCAAAGGCTGTCTGTATGGAGGTGTTTATATGGAATGTTATTTATTTTGTGAGCAAATTACTAATCTAACTCTTAGATAAATTTGCTAAAATGAAGTATACACCTAAAGAGTAAACTGATGATAAAAGTATCATAACTCATTTAACTGTTGTAATTTATTCTGTATGTTTTTTATGTGTGTTCATGGATCTCCAAATGCCTTTTGTTATCCTTTCCCATAACTACAGTGTAAACAAAAAGTACTTGCATTTTTATTTTAAATTTATTGTAAACCCAAAAAAAGGGACCATGAAAAATGGTGATACTTGGCTCTAAACCAGATAAAACCTGTAACCTTTATTGTTTCATTTCCTTGTAACCACTTCATCATCTATGTGTCATTCCTATTATTTGCATGGTAGCAAGCAGTAAAATTGTAACATTAGTTTATATTAGTTTATAGCAGATATTAAAAGAGTAAAGTAAGAGATTATTACTTGTTGCAGTACCAGGAGTTACCCTCAAAAAGCAAATAAAGAAGAGAGCTTTAAATGAAACTGTCCAGAATGCCAATGGAGTAGCAGAGTATTTTTAAAAACTGAAGTACAAGTAAAACACGCAGAATCCAGACATAAAGAAGTGGCATTTGACCATGAGACCACACTGATTTTTAGCTGCAAGTTTAATACAGATGTTTTCAATATTTTCTCATAAGTTGCGTGTCTGAATTATAAAAATTGTTACCACAATATAAATTTTATTAAAAGGGACAGCCTTTATTGTTATTTTCATTTTATTTTTATCTTAATTTATTGCTTGCAATTATCCCTTTCATAATTCTGTATTTGCCACTAACCACAGAGCATGCATTTAACACAAGTGTGTTTACATCTGCAGTAACAAGGTTGCTGGGGGCTTGTCCCTGCCTGCAGGAATCAACCTGCTCCAACTGCAAGAGCACATTCATCAACTTGTAACATCATCAATAGTGGGGACATAGATACATTTCCGAATGTCACATCTGCTGGCCTTCTAGCACTCTCTTAGACAATTTATTACATTACTCAATGGAAGATGTTTTAATTTTTCCTCTGTTTTGTGGAACATCCAATTTTCTCAGTTTGGAGTCATCAGCCAGATTAATTTTCTCTTCACATCTATCCTCTGATCATTCTTTGGGAAGTTTTGTTTAACACTAAGGTTTCATTGTAAAATTTTAAAAAAAATTTATAATGAACCATATTGCATAGCTGTGGCCAGAAATGTCACAGGGTCTTCTTGGACAACAGAACATGATTGTTGGACATGGTATTCATATATTGGTATTAATACTGAAGTATTTGTATGACTAGTTACTAACAAGACGGGATGATTTTTACTTTAACCATGACATGGTATATTTGAAAGTCTTCCTACACAAAAGAAGTTTTTTGCACCTTTCTGGTGCAAAGGAGTACATGAATATCATCTGCTACAAGAGCATGACATTTATAACTTAGCTTTGTCATTGCCCAGGGATTTGAGCATGGCAGAGACAGCTACCAGGATAGCATCAGAAGTCCGGCAGTTGTTTGGTAGTGCTTCACAGTGCTTCCAAAACTGTAAAAGCTTTATCAGAGTGCAGTTCAGAAAGCAGTAGAAACAGTGACTGTACATATTATAAAAAAAAGAAAACCTGAATTTTGCTTCAGCAAACCAAAAACGCTTGACTGGGGCATAATGAATAGGACAGATGCAGTAGACAGCTAGATCTCTGACTCAGATGAAAATACATGGGATTAAAGGGACAGGAAAAAAGCTGTCAGATATGCTAGGCAATTGTGATGGTACACCTCTTCCTCAGCCCCCTCCCCACACCACACTATGATCTGAGTTATATATATCATAAATATATATCTGAGTCATAAATATCAATCAATATATGCAAGATGTCCTGTTTCACTGTATTTTCTTGCTTATGATGCATACAGTTTAATATCAAAACAGTTTATTTAAGAACTAAAACCATGATAACTGAAACAGAGACGTCACTCTTTCTAATTTTCTCTTTATAGTGTTGAAAAAAACCAGCAAAGATTCTGTTTTGCAAAAGTAATTATCTGGAATAACTTCTAAGCTTCACTTGTGTGACTGAAGCAAGCCTAGGAAACTCGCTGGTTACACTAAACTTACAAGTAAAATGAAGAGTTAAATGGGTCCTTAAAACTAAACAGACAGAGGCCACAGAAGATAATAAATTTAAATTTCAATTGATGTGAAAAAAGCATAATGTAAGCCATGGAAAGCAGGGATTCTGTAAATATCCTCCTTGAATGCCTAACACTATTTTTTGTATGTTATTTTTCAACATATGATGCCTCACTTGAGATTGTGACCTGCTATAGCAAAATGAGAAAGCCGTGTAGAATGTACCAGTTTTTATGACCAAAAACTACCAGCACCATTCGTCAGTCATACGAGTATGAAAGTGTTTGGAGAGACAGATCAGCTTATTTTTACTTAGAGAAAAACAAGAAGTATCCATATGTAGTATTATTTACATTTTATTTCTCATTCTTTGGAAAATTATCTACCAAGTTTAATCCTGATCAACCATGCTCCTATTTCAAGATCTTTCCTTTTTAACATTTACGCCCAAAATGTTGCAACTGGTCTCCCCATTGCATCACATACAAAAATATGATAGAACTGTAATTCTAATTGAGACAACCATTTGATTTACCAAAGGAATTATGTCCATACTTGAAATTCTTCCAACACAATCCAGATAAGACTCACTCATTTGCTAAAAACAATTTTTCCATTGTATTGTATCTGCAAGCCACACTTCTTTTTCCCTTATCATTTTCAAGATTTCATGTAGCTTATTTCAAAACTGCTCTTTGTATTTCTCTGTTAAGATACCTGTCTTGTTAAGGAAGGGTTTAAGGGAATCCTTTTATAACAACATATCTGTTAATTCAATTTTTTTTTTTTTTAAGACTTGTTAGATATCCAAAAATTGCTTCTTTAGTAACTTGTATCAGAGTCTTTTCAGTTATCGCATCTGGGCTGATAGATGCTGCAGAAGTGCCTCATTCTTTCTCTGGTAACCTAACATTTCATCACAGGCCGCCAGCAGGTAACCTTTGACTTATCTACAAGTTCTTGAGCCTAAAATTCTTTACTCTAAACAGTAACATCTCTTTGTTTATTATCATTTCAGTTAATTATATTCTTCATATTAGTAATTTTTGTAAAACAATTTAAAGACATTTATTATTCCTGTGTGTTTAAAAGCAAGAGTTAGTTTTTCTTCACTTTTAGTCACTTAAATTTACCCTGACTACTTTTTCCCGCTTCTCACAGCAGCTTTTCATAGCTTTTTCTAGTTCTTCATAGCATAAAGTTGATATACCTTACCTTCCTACTTTTATACATATGTACATGTATCATTCCTTAAACTCATCTATGGAGCTGTGTGTTTCCTTTTTTGTTGTTTTTGAAATTCAGTTTCATAAAGATATCCTGAGGTATTCACAAGTGTTTCTATATGTTTCTAAGGTACCCTTAAAAAGAGAATTTTTGTTGGCTATTTAGCTTAATTTTCTGCAGCATATTATTCTCCCAACAACTCTATACTTTGACTTTATTTTTCATGAGATCCTACTCATCAGATGATTACTTTTAAATTTTTAATCCCTATAAATCTTTAATTGTTATTCTACAGCTCTCACAACTTGTTTTCCTGGTGAAAACAGGGAGATATTAACCGTTCAACACTATTCATACCTTCCATTTTTAGACTTTCTGAGATTTATTTTTCCTTCATTAGTACAGATTCTGTTCAAGAAATTTTCTCCTTCTGAAAGAATTCATGCTTCATACATTTCAAAATCTTAATGGTCTCTCTACTTAATTTTTTTCTAGCAGATATTTGTGGAACCAAAACACCTTCTTACTTCAAATTCCTGGGTTTCTATACTTTTCTAAAAAACATGGAAATCCTTAGTTTTATTATCAGTACCAATCCATGGCCATGACATTATTCCTATCTATCGTTTTTTCTTTTCCTGGAGAAATTCAGGAAACCTGCTTCTTCTCACCTTTCCCCAAATACACAAAGTCCTTACAAGTTAACTAAATAACTGCATCCTTATTGTGAACATATTAACACATTTGACAGTATGAACTTTATCATAAACCTCAGTAACAACAGTTATTTGACACAGAAGTTCTAAAGCTATGACCTAAATTAATAGCACTTATCAAAAAAGTGTGGCCAGTAGACTCCTTCACACAACATAACAATACCAAGGCCACTGAAAGCATGAAGGTCCACAGCTACAAAGCATTTTTCTGCTAAGTGTTGTTATCAAAATATGGTTTAACAGAAAATCAATGTAACCTTTGAAACAAAGAAGAATAAATGTGCTTAGCAGATTTGTTTTTCAAAAGGAAATGTTGCCACTGTGTCTAGACCTCATCCATTCCAGGAAAATTGGTTTGAAATTACTGTTATATCATCATGAAAAAATATTTTCAAGTCAATATGCAGTAGCAGAAGTACAAGTCTATCATTGCAAGTTCATTTTTAATCCAGAACATTTTCATCTGGTTTACAACATAACTCCAGCAGCACTGGGAGCACAACAGAACAGTTTACGAACAGGCAGCAGGTAGATTCAAATCTCTTAAATTCACTCTCATGGAATGTATTTGGTTTACATGACAAGACTTTGGTAGCAGAAGTAGGCTGCAGAGGTGGCTCATGTGAGAAGACACCAGCAAATGTCCCGTGTGGACAGAACTGGTTCCAACCAGCTCCAAGACACACCCTTTCCTGGCCAAAGTTGAGCCCTTCAGCAGCATTGTGGAAACATAGTTAACAAAGAGTAAAAACCGCTGCAAAAGGTTTTTGGGAGAGAGGAGTGAGAGTTTGTGAGAGCAACAGCCCTGTAAACACTAAGATAAGTTAAAAAGGAAGGGGAGGAAGTATTCCAGGCACCAGAACAGATATTCCCCTGCAGATCCTGATGAGGCAGCTGTGCCCCTGCAGACCATGAAGGTCCACTGTGGAGCACATACCCACTTGCAGCCCCTTGGAGGAATCCATATTGCAGCAGGTGGATGTGCCCTGAAGGAAGCTGCCTGGACCCACTGAGAGCCCACATGAGATCAGGCTCCTGGCAGGAGCTGTGATGTGTGAAGAACTTAGGCTGAAGCATGCCATTTCTGAAGGACTGTACCTCATAGAAAAAAACTCATTTCTGAAGGACTGTACCCCATAGAAAGAAATGCTGCATCAGTTCTTGAAGAAATACACCCTGTGTAAAGAACTCTATAGAGGACTGTATAGATTGGGAGGAACCCCACTGTGGAGCAGGGAAAGAGTGACAGTAGCAAGTAGCAGCAGAGACAAAGTATTATAAACTGACCCAAATCCCTATTCCCGATCTCCCTGCATGATTGAAAGTGAGGAGGTAAAAATCAGGGAGTGAAGTTGAGCCTGGAAATAATGGAGACCTGGAGGTTAGGTTGTTTTATTTTGTTTTATTTCTCACTCTCTTACTCTATCACAATTAATTGGCAGTGAACTAAATTATTTTCTGCAAGGTGAGTCTGGTTTGCCAGTGAGAGTAGTTGATAAGCAATCTTCCTGTCCTTATCTCAAGCCGTGAGCTTTTCCTTGTGTTATCTCACCCTGTCCTGTTGATTCAGGGAGAGTGATAAAGTGAGTTGATGGGCACCTGATGGCCAGTCAAGCTCAACCCAACAAACTGAGTTAAATCCTTTAGAAGTTAGAATACTGACACTGATTTCCTCAGCCAGGATTGCCAAGGTGGATTAATTTTAGGTTAAAGCCTTAAATATCCTTTCACTTTTGAGGCATGAGTGCTGGAAAAAAGCAAAATCAGGACCTTTCTCTCTGATCCCTCTGTATTTGTGCCTTGACTAGATTATGTCATGTGAAGGAGGCAGAGTAATGTGCTCTGAGTGGGAACAACTTAATTGACACTAAAATGTTCCTGAGAGACCTTCCTCTTCCTATGTAACTGGCATTTAGGGCTCATTGCAAATACAATCATCCACCTAAGTTAATAACATCACAATCTCACGCAAGGCTGTAAGCACTACCATGTTGTAAATTACTACTATAATCACTGGTAAGCATTAGCTGTAACAGTAAAACAGTAGTTGTCTGTTATATAAGAATTAAATGTTATAACACAACAATTACATTTATCACTTTCAAAAATGCTGTGGTCTATTAGAAAACCAATGGTTCAGAACAATAAAGGGGTCTGAATCTCAAGTAATGTATTGGGAACAATGAAATAGCCTGTGTGACTGCTACAATGGGAAAGGTTTATATTGGACTGGTAAATAAAAACATGTTTTATGGGCATTTATTGTCAAAAAAACCCCTTCAGAGTAATTTAGCCTTCATCATCCTGATTCAAGCCTAAAAAACAGAAAGGAAAAAGAAATGCTAGTGACACCAGGCATATTATACCACAAAATATTGACATTAGAAAAAGTTAAGTAAATCTCTGGCTGTTGAAAAACCTAGGCAGAACACAAGGTGTTCTGAAATTTCAAAGAATAAACATGGGAGAAAAAAGAAGAATTTAGTTAGCACTAGTGTGACAAACTGGCACTGCTGAGGGAAACACAAATGAGAACATGCCCAAAAAAAGTGTCCAATGCACCCTTATCTACCTTCAAAGACTCAAAAGGACTATGATTATTCAGAATACCAAAGGTCAATGAAAATCAAGGAGAATCAGAATTTAATTCCTAGTATGTTAAAATACACCTGGTGTTATGCAAGGACGTCAACAGAATTTACTCTGATTAAAATGGCTTCACATTTTTCAGTGTGAAGCCTAGTTCTTAGTATTCAAAGAGTGAAAAATTTTTAGAGCCAAGTTTGAATTTTTGTCCTTTTTTGTTCAAAATTATCCCAGCAACACAGCAACACAGGAAAATCTTACGTGAGACAGAGATTATCAAACACACAATAACTCTAATTAAAGTTCCTGGTTACTTGTCTTTTCAGTCTGCTGCTAGCAGCTCTCACAGCTTTCTCCTATTGATAGCACTAATGCTTGCTTGAGCCAGAGTCCTGTAAGTTGCATTCACTCTATCAACTGGAGCTGAAATGTTCAAGGCAGGCTGCCTTGAAGGAATGACAGTATGGATCTGAGCTGCAGGACTGGATCAGCATTTCTACGAATGTATTTTTGATTAAATGAAATAAACTGTTAGTGTCATACTAAATCTGACACACTCACAAAATCCAATTTTCAGTGGCAATTCTGATTTCAGGTTCTCCCTAGACATCTTAATTTTGTCCTCTGCAGTGTGTATATTTTTGACAAGACAAGCACATGTCTCAGGCACTGATCTGAGGCAAATATGTAAAAAATAGGGATTGTTTCAGACTGTGTTTGATTAAACTCTAGTCCAACAAAATATATTACCACATGAGTAGCTGTATTGACTTCAGATTGCCCATCTATTAAAAAGTTTTGCTTTTTTTACAGAAACTGTGTTCTCAAAGAGAAACACTTAAACATGAAGGAAAATAGATTATTGGGTAGTTTGTAAAGAAGGGTATCATCCTCAGTCACTTATGAATGAAAGTGCAGTACACATGTTGAATATTTTGTCTGGTATGGACAAGGATAGGAGTAGATTTATAATTTTTTTAAGATTAGCAAAATGAAAAGAAGCACGTCCTCAGACAGACAGACTGAGCACTTGGTTTCTAATTGTGATATTCCATTTATACTTTCATGTACACACTTTCCAGCATTTTTATAAATCACAGTACCTGAAAGCCTACAATATTAGCTAGAAATTTCATAATGGATTGAAAGCTTTAATTTCTGTTGTTAGGGGACCATTAAAGAATCAAGTTTATTAGGCTGGAGAACTCTAACAGTAGGCTCCTTAAACATGCTGGTAAGTGTCTCAATAATATGTTAAGCAGGGCAAGTGAGGAGCACTTGTTGAGTTCATTGTTGGTGTTTGAATTTAGCTGAAATTTAGCTTACTTTGTAAGCTATATGCCAATTATGCAAGTTAATTTATCACTGTATGACAAAAAACTTCCAAGTATTAAGAGAAATGTCTGCATACATGAGCCAATACAAAGATATTTTTAAAACATATTTTATTAATTTGATATACTTTTCTTCTGTGGCATCAATTTATTGAATGAATTATTCTATACCATGGAAAATAAAAATAGCAAGATATACTCACAACCAGATAAGTATTCACTCTCTCTGAGCTTATACATGTGCAACTCCTCCCCGTATTCTTTCTTTCATTCATTTTCTGTTTCTAATTTAAAGTTTAACCTGAGCAATGCATAAAGATCTATGAGTAGTTTAACTTCTTTTCTATTGTGACTATGTAAATTTAAGCATCTACCACTGAAAAATCCTCAAGGACAGATCTTTCATTTTCTAGATATTTGTAAAAGAAAAACACCCTGATTTTTGCTTTTGAGAGTAGAGGGATATACATACAACTGCCAACAGGTGTTTAAATACACACTGAAGTAAGACTAATTATTTAAGCAATTTAGTAAGATAGGAAAATCATAAGGCAATCATAAAAATGAAATTAAAACTTTTATTTAAAAAATATTTTATGCATAAATGCGGTTGAATAGCCCATAAATGGCTGGGTTTTATACTCAACTACTAAACACAACTGGGGATGTTAATATAGAATGAGGCAAAACATCCTCATACCCAAGTAAAATTCCAGAATGTATACATATTTTCTAGCAAACAGATAATCTGCTAGAAACACTTGTTTCTGGCTTTTAATGGTTGCAACCCACCTAGGCAAGCTACCACAAAGACCAAGATGGTAGGAAATACACCTTGAAGGCAGGGCATTTACCAAACTCTTGGGCAGAATAGAAACTGTCAGGTAAAACCTACTAAGCAAAAAGAGAAGTTACACTTCTGTGAAGTTACTAAGCAATTCCAACGTGTAGTGATCAATTCCAATTTTTTATATTTCTTCTAAACCACAGTCAGTCACAAGTCCATAGCAAGTACAACAGAGAGAGAAAGCTGCATGCTCTGTCATATTTAAATCTTGTCCAAAGGAAGTATAAATCTGTTTTTTAAAGGTCTGATTGATACTCAAGCACTGACCTCATCTTCATCCATCTAGGCCTCATTCAAAAGCATATGTTCCCACCAAAGTCATGCAAGCAGACTGAAAGTGATAGCACTGACCAGCTGCAGATGCTAGAAGTTGCAGTAAGAGATGACATGAGAGAAACCCGCTGAGGACATCTGCTAACCTCAGTGCCTGCACAAACTTAGAGTCTCAAAGCAGGCAAGGCAACCAGCTGGGCACTGAGTAGCAATATCATGAGTAGCAATATCTTCTTTCTTCCTCCACACAGTATTTTGCTGCAATCATCATCACCACTGTCATCATCGTTGTCATCATCTTCATAATTTTATGCTGTTTATGTTCTATATTCCTGTGAACATGTCTTACTATGAATTTATCCTTGACATTGATGTGATAAAAAATGCAAAGAAACACAAGGATTATATATTTTTCTCTTCTAATTCTGAACATTATTCCACATAACCTCCTCCCACAGTCTGAAAAAGTTGATGAGCTTAGAAGTAGATTTGGGAAGTGAGCCCATATGTTTCTCTTTGAAAAACAACGCGCCACCAGCAGCATCAAAAATCGTCTAATAATTGGAATACATGAATAAATATGTCATATGGAAGCTGAGTTTGGAATTGAGAGACCACTGAATGCCTGTTTTTATGATACACAAAACATTTCTGTATGCAGTATAAAGAAGCAGTTATAAATGAAACTGTTAGCTGCTTCACCTTCAACACATGAATACCAGCTGCCCTTTGAGGAAATAATTTCTGTATGGGAGGACAACTGAAGAAAAAACATGTTTTATGAGCCTAAGTACATCACTTTAACAGAGAATTTATTTGGTTCTTAGCCACTTAGAAAGAAAGAGAAAGTACTGGAAAAAAAGAAGTCATCCCTTGAACACATAAATTCAAAAACTTCATGTATTTTATGTGGTAATTTCAACACCCCAGTCTGGTTACTAAAAACCCTGTTGTCAGAGATGTTGACCTGCAGTTCTTACTGAAGCCAAAAATTAATCCAAATTACAACCTTTGTAAAACTCAGGCCTACCTTTTGAAACACAGAAAATGAAGGACAAAAACCTTGGTTGAATAAGAACAACTCAAAAGAATATGCCAAAATCCAGCCTGGTTCCTTCTGGCAAGCCAGTTTGAAGAGTAATAAGATGAACCAATCCAAGAAATTTTAATGAGAAAATCTTGTGATTGAACTACACTCTACAAGAGGTAACCTATCCAATGGTGTGACCTTTCTCACTTTACCACAAGTCATTCTTTTTAGGGTTGAGTGTTGATATCACCATTTTATTTCTTTTGTCAGGTAGATAACAGGGCTTCTACTGTGTTGTAAGAGATTTATTTGCAGTATTAACAACAGTAAAAATTACATGTAAAAGCCTGAAAGGTGGACACATTGATCACATCTGCAGTTCACATCACTGCTAGCTGAGCTTCAAATTAGTTGTGTTGTGTAGGTAAGTTTACTCTCTGAATAAATCTGTTACTGCTGTTTTCCAACCTCATGTGCTCACAAGAAAATATTTTAGTACGTTGTATAAATATATTCGGCATCCATAAAAATGTCACATTATTTCATGAGATATTACTATGGTGATGTGAAAAAAATTGAAAAAAACCCACTGTTTTATTTATATAGATACAATTAGTTAAAATATTATGAAGATAAACTTCAGGAAATTAACCCAAAAATGTTTTTAAAAGGTCAATGTGATTTCATATTTTCTTTACCTAATATCTATAACCTTTTAAAATAAGAAACAATAGCAGCAATGAAGGGAAAGGTTTATCTATCTATCTATAAAGTAACCTGTATACTTATAAGGGAAAAAAGGATTTATCACTTCATGCAATGTCAGCCAATATTTTACAGAGGGCCTCCCTAATGGATTGTGCTGCTCTTAGAAGAGAAAGCTTTCTGAGTGCACTTTATCTGCTAATAAATGGTTTATAAATACATACCATCTGAATACTTCAGTAGGAGTATATATAGTTTTGTTAACAGACTTCATAAGTATCCACGCATTTTAAAGAAAAATAAGAATATGTACTGCCATTTTTTTTTCTCCTTTGATTCTTTGATTCCTAGCTTTTAAAATTGGGGCTCTTTTTTTTGATACAAGATCAGTAAACACAATTCAACCTTAGTGACATTGAAATAAATGTACAAAAAAGAAGTAAAGAAATGTCTGAATGTATAATAAATATATGAATTTATTAATACATACTGTTAAATGCATTTATAGACATGATCATTTGATCCAAGACATATTTATTTAACAATTTAACATCACAAAATTCAGAGGTCAGTATAAAGAACAATACAGTTTGATATATATTTATATATTGCTACCACTCTATCAAAACATCTCTTTAAATACCATTGCTGTTGGAGTCTGTTCCACTTAAGTTCTTAACCTTAGCTTCATTTCCATTTCTATGATGTCATTTTTTTGAAACACTCAATGAAAATTCTTTACCTACTTTTGAATTAAATAATCTATTCAAGACAAAACTGTTCCTCTAAGTTTTTTCCCTCAAATGTATTTTTTCCCTCAAATGTATTTTTAGCATAGCTAGATAAATTAAGGAAAAATTCTACTATCTTATCTTTATATTCTAATCTTTATATTCTTTATATGTTTTTATATACTTATCTTTATATCTCTTTATATTTTTCTTATTTTTACACATTATTATCTTTACATATTTATCTTATCTTTGTATATATCTTTTATTATTCTTATCTTTTTATATTTTTTCTAATTAAAACTTAGCTCTTTTTTCTTAAACTTTTTTTCTTAAGAGAAAGTTAAGTTTCCTTAGTAGAAAGAATGCAGCTTTAAATAATTCAAAATTCCTCAGGATAAAGGATTTTAACTTCCACATCACATAACAGAAAGTTTTTTTCCTTTTTACTGTACAGATACACTGCATGATTTTCCTTCTGACAGAAAGTCAAGAACCTCATTAATTTTTACTTCATGCTTTGAACTTCAGTTATTCTTCATAACAGAGATGCTTTCCTGAAGACTATTCTGTAAGCTAGGATACTTGAATCTAAAGAAAATCAAACAGTTTTAGAATGGGTTAGATATCTGGAATCTGACTCTATAAACTGCATCTCAAAGTCACAGAACTAAGTGGCATGTTACTTTGATCCAGATAGCCTTTGATCCAGACCACTATAACTATATTAAATGAAATAATATTCTATCCATTTACTTCAATATATTTAGATCAGGAAGATTATAAATGTAGGATAAGAAATTGTATCTTTCAATATAACCAATGTTACTTCAAAATTACTCCAAGACACAGAAATAGTTAGTACAAATATTTATAGAGATGGAAAGTTACTGTTTCTGTAGATGCAGCAATCGGTAATAAAACCATGACCCAGGTATTATCAGCATCCCCTCATGATTTTGCACCATAAAACCAGTTTGAGTCCAAACTCAAAAAACCCTGTCATTTTCTCTACCATTATTTTACAGATATAAATTCTCCCCTCCCTAAATAGAAAGGCATTCTTCAGTAAAGTTTTACTGTTGCATTCCTGCCTGCAGACTGTCTGCCTGCAGAATACCATTGGACCACATTACTATCAGTCTACCTTAGATTTGATGGAATTTCCTAATGGAGTCTGTGATCTTTATCTTGCTGTGAAGGCAGAATGGCTGATGCTCTGTCTCCATGTGTCAGATGACAAGACAATTGTCTTGGTTGTGTTATACTAGAAATAGAGAGTGGAAATGAGGTTGGCAGCTGGCATGCAAGGATAGTACTGGATTGGTCTATGTATAAATAGAGCTGGGCAAAGGTGACTGTATTAAAGAGATGTCCTTGTACATTTAGATAGAATCTAATAATTTTTTTTCTTTCTAAATCACAGAACTTTTAAAATACTTAACTTATAAAAAACCTATTATATTTTGTAATACCAGGGAAAAGTTAGATCCTCTTAAAATTACAATGGGAAACATGTTTTTTCTTAGCGTGGGAAAGAGTGACCCAGTCTAGCTTCCTTGAACGGAGTACCTGGAGACTGAACAGAGATAAAACATGATACCGTGTCACCTAAACTTTATACAATTCAGGGAGGATCTACGTTATCTTGGGAGGCAAACTATCATCAGGTAGATAACAAAATCTGTAGTCTCTCTTCTGTTTACTGCTTATTCTTCTATATTCATGGAGAATCAAGCCCTCTCTTAAATTAAAAATGAGAGCATCTTTGCAATTGCCAATGTGTGGCTGTCAGAACTCTGCATAGGCAAGCTACTTTCAACAGAAAACATGTCATCTCATGAAAAAAAGAAATCTTCTTAACAAATATGCCCCTCTGGATGAACTTCATTATAACTGAATTACCCGGAAGAGAGAGAAACTGTGTTTTTAAAATGTTTTAAATCTGTCATAATGTAATGTTTTTCATGAGGCAAAAACTAACCTGAAATAAAAGTGGAGCGCACTAAACAGTTGGACATCTGTCACTTGATGACCTTTACACCCTTTATTAGTTCATATACTTGAAAAGCTGACGCTATGCTTGGCATCTTAATAGTGTGATTCTCAATTTCTATGAAACAATCTAAGTCTTCTATTCTCTTAGTAAGTAAATGGTTGCTCAAAAATGAAGGAGAGAAGACAAATCCTTTGCTCAGTGAGAAGAAAGAAATTTTCTGTAAAAAGCCTTTTACAATAGAGGTCCTGACATTCAGATAATGAAACTCTAATTCTAAAGTTTGTGTGACCTCTGTATTTCAAAAAACTGTCTAGCCTATATAACCTCAGAGGGTGCTTTTCAAAATACACACTATCTTCTGATCATAGGTTATTATCAATTTGCAGATAATATTTTTTTTATCACAACGAAGAAAGAAAAACAAAGAAGGAAACAGAATGCTCCTGCTATCTACATAGAGGAAGTTTGTTTGTAAGTATCAGAGTTGCTTGAATTCAATGCCTGTACTTTCATTTTGAATCCAGATCTTCAGAAAATGCTTTTTCCATCTGATATGGTTTGAAGCTGGCTCCCTGCCAAGTCTCCAAACCTTACCACAAGAAGTCCGTCCCCCCCCAACCTCAGGGAGAAGAGGGAGAAAAACAACCAAGAAAACCGAAACGAGAGAGAGACAGATAAAGCAATATATATAAATATATTTACGCTTATGTAACAGTTATATACAATTGAAATATATATACAATTTCACAAGGGAAAGGGAAGGGGGGAGGGAAAGGGAACAAAACGAAAATAAAATATATATATATCCCGATTAGTAGTCCAATATCTAGCAACTAAAAGAAATTAGCAAAAGAATTATCTTACTACTCTCCTTGGGGCAACCAAGAGTTGCTCCGGAACGATCGCCAGCAACCTCCGCCTCCCAAGGTCGACAAGGCCTTACCAGGCCTCGCTCCCCCAACAACAGGGAACCTGCACCTCCAAGCCGCCGGAAGGAAAGAGAGCGAAGGCCTCTCCTCCTTTCTTCCTATAGCCCGGCTTACGTAAAAATCGTAGGGAATACTGGGTAAATCTGCACCCTTCCTTGGTTACAAACTGGTCACCAAGGAAGGCCTAGACCAAACTACCACACTGTCTTAGGAAAGTACCTCAGCCACAAAACAACAACCAATAAAACATGGATACCATGTCTAAACAGCAAGGACATTCCTTGGGAAATTCTCATCTTACTGAAATTTTTTCCCCCTATGTCAGTTCCTTTCAGCCCAGTCCAGTCAACTGTCTCAGCTTGGGAAGTTTTATCTTATTATAACCATAGGAAATATCCCACAGTTTTTCATACAATTACCAAGTATTCCACAATATCCTCACACTTAGACATTCAGTCTCAAAACCAAAATATGTAATGACTATCAATTTTCTATGAAAATCAAAAGTATTTGTAGGAAGGTTGGACTTGTAGGAATTATTTATTACATGCAATATTAAATAATTTTAAGATTAACATTTAAATTCACTCATTCTGATATTCCTCTTCAAAGTTTTACAGGTACTTGAGAACAGGAAATGTAAATGCATTAGTACTCTGGTTAAATTGAACAGAAATTTTAATTTCAGAATTTATTTACCAAAAAGTCTTCATAGAAATATTCTTAGAGAAAATATCTGGTCAAGATACCATATGAAGGACTCTCACATTTACCTCTGTAGTGTCTGAGTCAATAAACAGCATGAGTCAATAAGTAACACAATATCACAATCTTGTGACAGCCAATTCACAAACAGAAAAAAATACTAAATTTAGTAACCACATGATTAAAAACACACTACACTATCCTTATGCAGTGTTGGAGAGCCTGCCTATTTCTTGAAGCCAAAATTGTTATAATTCACAAGTGTCAAAAAATTGCACGGTACAGACAAAGAATTAGAAAATTAGACTCCCTAACTGATTCACCTCATCAAAGACTGGGAAGGTTTCTAATCTATAGGTCAGTATTGTCATGTACAAAAATGTTCATTTGATCAATGAATTTGCAACCATTTTCCATGGGGCAGATCATCTGCACAGTTGTTTTTTTCCCAAGTTACTGTATCAGCCACACATACTAATCAAGAACGTGAAAGACCTCAGTCTAGCACCTACTTCATTTACTGTGCTAATTTAACTTAAATATAAACACACTAGAAAATTAGATTAATGGGAAAAAGTCTGTATATTATCTTTTATTTCAAACATAATCATATGCATTCTGTCTCAGTCAACAGTGACTGGCACATATCCCTGAAGACAACAGGTACTCTGTGCACATTCTGTGTGCACAGGTACTCTGTGCTGCCTGTGCACATTCCTCAGTCCACCACCTCCTCATCTGTATCTTCCTTCTCATTTGATCTAGTAGTGAATTCTTATCAAGTCTTATCAGAAAAGATCCAAAGGACTGAAGTTAGCTGTCTTGAGCTTCCATTAATTACAGGAGAATTTAGGCTTCATCAGCTATATGTGACAACACAATAAACATTGCGACAGTCACAGTACCCATGCAGTGCAAGGCTCTGAGGTAGACGCCTTGTTCAACCTGCACAGATTGAAGCCCCGACCCAAAAAACCTTGCTCCCTGAAATAACCCAAAGAACTGTGTTTCATTACTAAATCAGACTGTCAAGCAGTCAGAAACCTAAGAATTGACAGTCATTCTTCCAGAGGGAAGAGGAACTTTGACTACATTTAGGAGAGAGCAGAACAGAGAATCTGGTTTCTGGTTCTATTATTTTTGGGTAATGATAGTCTAATATATCTTCTACTGTGCTCATGTGGCTATGTATCACCATCACCACCCATTCCTCAAAGAACTTGGGAATAGACTACCTTAGATTACCCCCCATCACTTTCAGATGCCTGCAGAACAGTTACCTTTTTTGGGCACAAACAGAAAGAGTATCCTGACAATCTTGGGCTGGTTTTGGTTATTTTAAAATAACAGGCAGTTTGGGGCGTGTATAAGCAACTAAAGTGTTAAATAAGGGGACAGTCAAATTAATCTCACTTTTTTTCTCTATCTATTGATACGTTGACTCATGGTTCTCACTTTGATCCCTATTGAACCTGTTCCAAGCTTAAGCAATTATACGGCACTGACATTTCCTGGCTCACTTGTAGTTATTACAATTTACATGCAAGATAATGTAAACAGAATTTGTTAACTTTCCAAACTAATTCTCAACCTTCATCATTTCACCGCAGTATTGTACTGAAGTGATGCTATACAGCAGTTCCTGCTGTTTTAAACACCACAGTCCTTTTGATAATACAGAATTAAACTACTTGAAGAATATCAAACATTTTTATTTTCATTTAGGTTTTTGTGCTCATTAAACATTCTGTTTCTCTTGGAGTTTTTGTTTGGTTTTATTGTGGTTTTTCTCTGAAGACAAGTCAACCCATTCAGCCTAAAATATTCAGCTTAGTGCAATATTTCTTAGAAACTAAAGAGAGATTATTTGTATACCTCTTGCTTCATCCTTGCTGTTTATTTATCAGTCAATTTGCAAGATGCTAAGTCAACTAAACTGAGTGATTTTGTACTTTGAAAAATATGCTAGTTTTTTGATGAAAGCAAAGTTGTCAAAAGCATGTTCAAAATCTCGTGTTGGAACCAGATTGCAGACCCAGTAATAACCTCTGTGGGTTGGGAGGACACAAAGGTAGAGATTCAAATGTGGTTTAGACGATCAATAGTCATCTATAAGTAGGATTCTTTTTAATGATGACAGAAAAGTAATTTAAAAGTAAAAAGAAAACAAACAAACCAAAGCAAAAACCACATTGGGATTATTAATCACAGATGTAGTTTAAGGTAAACTAAAAAATATACAGTTTTAAATAAAATTAGATAAAAACGTCAGGTTTGATGTCTTTTCCACTGTTGAGAAAAATTGCTGTTAATTTTATTTGCAGCTTAAATATGAAAGGAAATTCTTTTTTGATGAAGATTTTTGTTGATTTTTTAGCAAGGACCTCACTATGGTTCACAAGATTGTGAGTTCTTAGATTTTTACTTTACTACAATTCTAAATCATTATTTCCATTAAAATAGGAGTAAAGACAGCCTGATTTCTAACTTACACAAAAACCAGATGTATAATCTAGCTAGGATTTGCTACTGTTATTAGTTTTTAAATCTAAAAGTGTCAGAGACAAAAGTATTTAAGAATATGTATATAATTATTTTTTTAAGGTGACCTGAAAAAAAAACAGGGAAGGGGAAACATAGGAGTAAGACAATAAACATGTTATTAGTCTCCAAAAAACATATTCATACATATTACCCTAATGTCAGAAATTGTGCCAAAACAAATTAGAAAATACTTCTATTTTCTGAGGAAAAGAGGAAGACATTGCAAGGGGGGCCCAGGGAAATGTTTTTAACTTCAACTGAATCATTGCTGTCTTCAATCAATATGGATGTTCCTTATTTTCCATGAGCAAAGATCTTGTACAGAAAGACACAATCTTAACTTTACATCTTTCAAAATGAACTTTCCTCCATAATTCAACTATTGACTGTGTACAGCAGTAATACTGCTCCATTAAATGATGCCTCTGAAGACACTGAAGCCAAAGTAGTAAAGGTACTTCTCTGTAACTATGAAAAACATCACCAGTGAAAGTCTCAATACTCCCAAGAATAAGTGAATAGGTGCACAATATGACTGTG
Organism: Chiroxiphia lanceolata; assembly: GCF_009829145.1. Taxonomy (NCBI): domain Eukaryota; kingdom Metazoa; phylum Chordata; class Aves; order Passeriformes; family Pipridae; genus Chiroxiphia; species Chiroxiphia lanceolata. Next base: position 57,422,568 of record NC_045671.1, on the reverse strand, counting down.
GAATTCTGTAGGGAGAGGTTTTTCTGGGGTTTATTAGGCTTTTCTAGTTTTATCCGACAGCTTGGGTTAGGCAGTATCACTGGGAGTTGGATCAAACGCCTCTTACAGTTCTGAACCTTTTCTTTAATAGCAAGACCTTCTCTATTAAGTTGTCCTGCTTTGTACAGTTCAGTGGTCATCCTCCCTCCCCTGTGTTTTTTCTTATTCTGGGGCTTCATCACTGTAATTTCCTATCTCAGCCTCGGTGGCTGTATGACTCTCTTTGTCAAAAGCTAGAATATCTTCAACTAGTAATACCTTGTATTTGCATAGCAACATCACTAGATAATTAACAACCTTTGAAAGAGCTCAGCCAAAACACTATCTGAACTAAAGTCCCTATTAGTTACAAGAAAGATGACACCTCTTCATTTGGAAGAAAGTCAAGACCTTCATAGTCAGGAGCTTTCACTGAAATTTCCTCTTAAGAAAAAGAATTTTTGTAAGGTAATTTTACAGAACTATCTTTCTTTAGTCACTCCTTCTAGCTGTTTGTTATCTGCATTAAAATAAACAGACACACCAAGGAAGATTTTCATAGGTGAATGTAAAGTGTTCTTACAGAACTTTTGATCTTTCTTCACACAGAAATTGCTGCCTCACATCTAATGAAAAGCTTTTCTGTGCTAGAAACCCAAATTAAAATTTTGTTGACAACCATACTTTACAAAATTAAAATGCTATTTGAAATAAAACTCTCCTGCAGAGCATGGAAATTAAGATTCAGAAACTAGAGGAATCATATTTAACTCAAGTATTTTGTGTCTATTTGCTAGATTCCTTCCAGTACATGAAACTTTAAAAGTGACTATTCTCTCAAAACACTGATAAAAACATGATACAAAGCAAAAGGAGAACATCTGAGGACCATATCTCACTGAAATCAGATTCCACCCTCTTGATAACACAGCTCAGATACTTCATGATACTCAAAATGAATCAGCTACTACAAATTAAATGAATTCCTTTGACTCCCACAGAGTTCTTGTCTCCTGATAAAGAAGCTGGGGGGGGGGGAAAGAGGGCAGATTTAGCAGGCTAGAAGGTTACTCAGAGACCAGGCACCATCTGTTTAATCGAATGCACTCACACCATCACTCTTTTAAGCCTCACTTTTTTATCTTTGGAGGGAATTTTGTTTGTTTGTTTGTTTGTTTGAATAGCAAGTGGACTTTTATGGATCATTTTGCTTAATCCTCATCTTTGCAAAGGGTACCAGGAGGGAAAAATTGCACATGGTTTTCCATTGGAAAAAGAAATAGTGAAGTAGAAACCTACAAAAAAATCTGAAAAAACATGTTTCTTTGAATACCAGCTTTTGTAAATCATACAAAGTAGTACAAGATTTTGAAGGGGATTAGTCTTTCCAATGGTGAATGTAATATAAGTTCAAATCTTGTTCAATCCGTTCTCACAGTATAACCAAAGAGGAAGCTTCAGGTCACACTAATTAAAAAAAAAAAAAAAGAAAAGAAAAAAAAATGTTGAATTAATTATTAGATTGCAGAGTCCATTCAGAACTGCTCTACTCTGTATTTCAACATCCAAAGAAAATTGATTTGAAGGAAACCTTGCACTCTGACTTCAGCCTGACTGGGAAAGTAAGAGAGAAATAGCGTCAAAGAAACACAGCAATATAGACTTTCAATAAGAGGAGAATTGAAGAGCATGTCATATGGTAAGAACAGATGACAGGGCTTTGCATGCGGGAAATTTCACTGATATGGTCTTTAAAGGATATCTAATGTACTCTACAACCAGCATGTCAAAAGCAGATTTCTCAGTGTGAGAAACAAAACAGAGAAATTTCAGTGATACTGAAATAACTGAAAATACTGGAATAACGCTTTTCTCAATACGAAATTTTTAGAAGTCTGTCTACGGTCTGACAGTTCCTACAAGATGTAATGAAATAAAAATGAATGTATTCTCCTTTAGAAGTAATTATGTAAATTAAAGTATTGTAGTAGACTCCTCTATTACTGGTGTAGTCAGTGAACATACTCTGGGGTACGCAGAGGCAAAGGTGTTACCTGCATGTAAAAATAGTAAAACTGAGAGAGGAATCAGGCATGATGCTAGGTGATTTGGTAGCATTTCTAACTGTAAACAGAAGAAGTTCTTTATGAGCTTGTATCTTATGCTTCATGTTTATAATGTTTCTGTCCCTCTCATGTGGATTTATTAAAAACACCAATGCTACTGTATGTTTTCTTTTAGAACAGGTAACAACAAAATCTGCTCTCTGACAGGCTGTCTAATTTCATAAAATACAAGGAAACACCACGAGACTCAGAGTCAAACTTAGTTGAAACTACCTATTGGGGTCAAAATAATTTTAAGCAAGGAGAGAAAAGGGATTGTGCGCTGTACCACAGCTTGGGCTTCATTTCCCTATATTTTTATGTGCTTTCCTGGCAAATTTGTTTGCCTTTTGCTAGATTGTACCTTAACTGAGCTTACTGTTCTCTTGTAATACTCTTCAGAGGCCAGTCTGAAACTTGGTTCAGACACAAACCCTGATTCCTTGTAAATTTGTGCAATGTAATTGACTAGGAAAGCTTTCAGCAGCTTTTAGTCATCTCAAATGCTATACAAAATTTTCTTGTCACTAGACTCTACCTCTTCTCTCCAGAAAGCTTTCAAATTGTAATTGAAATATTGATTTATAAAAAGAAAAAAATATTACAACATAAACTACCACTTCAGAATGATTCTATTTAATAAGCTGGTCTGCATATGTGTGACTTAAATGTGACTAAGTGCTTGTGATTATTATGACCTATGCCTGCTCAAAAAGCTAAAAGAAAGTCTAGTTTTAACTGTTCTTAGATTATATCATTCTATGCTAACTGAGGAGAACTGAGGTTTGGAGTAGCCTGTATTTTTCATACTGAAGGTACATGATTATCACTCAGGAATATGGGACATTCAGTCCTTATGCTTGTGGTGCCTGGGTAATATGATAAACTTTACAACATGTACAGTAACAAGAAAAAAAATCAATTCATCGGGCATAGGAAAACAGTACATTTATTATTTATTGTTGTGTATCGTAACTGAATTGTGATAATAGTTTTAGTGTTCAGAAACCTTCAACAAACATAGTGTTAATCACTACTTATACAGTTGGCCTTTGTGTCTGTCTTCCAATATGCCATTTGCACTGAAAAATAACTTAAAGAAACAAAGCTCTTTTGTTTACTTTGCATACAAAGTAGATCCATTTCAGCTAAAACTATGGTGTGGCAATCATTGAGGAGTATTGGTATAAGTTCATTTGTGTGAACAGTTTAAAATGGTCTCTACATTTCTTTTTCATGCGATTTAGGTCAGTTTGAATATACCGTGTTCCAACTGATGAAGAGAGGCTAAACAGATACGTTCCTTGCTTTATCACTTTGGTTATTGTTTCCAATGAAAGGTGTTGAAATTTTTATGAGCTAATCCTCCTGTTGAACTTCTTTGTATTCATTCATACAATGAGAGAAATAACAGATGACTTTTAAGTTTCAAAATATTGTCTAGACTAGATCATCTGTTTTAACTCTCTAATTTATCATTTGCAGATTTACTACTCTGCAAAGAGAAGTGGCACTTTCAAGATGTTGACTTAGGTGAAAAAAAAACCCCTGTGACTTAGAACTAGTCTGGGATGTCACTAAAGAATTGACCATCATCCAATTAGGATAGATTTAAATTTTTGTTTATGAAAGTCTAGTTTGTAAATATTGAAACCTTATGAGTTGAGACAAAGAAACAAACGATTACTGCATCAAATTTTAACTCTTGATTTTGAAGTTGTTAAATGGTCACAGAGAAAAGAGTTAGTGGACTTCACGGAATTTACGTGAAATACACTACAAAGACCACTTGCGCTTCATCTCAATAAAAATATATGATCTCAATAAATGGATTAAAAACGTACCTACATACGCCTAAGAAGTGAACCACAGTAGCACTAATAACTATGGTGCAATTGTGAAGTGATGTAGTACTTTTTGCAAGTAACAGACTGATTGCTGCAAATGTACATTCTGCAACAGCAAAACCCCAGTCATTTTAAATTTTCAATGGAAAAATACAATTAGTAAAGGAAAAGATCTCTAAATGTTGAAGATTGAAACATTCTCTTTTGAGTGAGAGTGCCAAAAATTAAAAGATTCCAAGCAAAACCAAACTTTTTTGACATCCTGTCAAACGGCTTTGACACTTGTCACAACTCACTCAACTGATTCAAATAAACATCTTTTTCCATTTTTTCTGTTGCAGGGCTCCTCCTTTAAATTCACTGTGTGTTTATGTTTAAATACAGGCAGTACTTGTAACATCCATAACCTAAGCATATCGGAAACTCTATGCAAAACAAACACCACAACTACTTCTTTTCTGCTATATTGGTTTTTATAAAAATAACCTGTTGCTAAAACAATACTAACGCTGCAGGATAAGAACATGTTCCTCAGAAGCAAAGTGATATTATTAAAATCCTACAAATTATGAATACAGTATTATTTTGTCCTGAATCCCTAATAAAAAAAAAATATTTTTTTGTTTCCAGCAGCATAAAAAAGTTTCAGGTGCTCTAATGAAAAGTCAAAATAATTGGGGAAGGAGAAAAATACACCTATACTTCAGCTAAATTCCATCCCAGTGGCAAGATTTTTCCTGAAAATATGTATATGTGCTCAACTGTAGTCTGATGTTAGTCTTCAGTCGTAATTGCACATAAATCAGTTATCTCTGTTTAAGGTTACATAGTCATCACTTATCTGCTGGATGACGCAGTATATGCCTTTGAATAACTTTGTCCTAACATAAACTATCTCCGTGAATGAAAGTAGTATGATAAGTACATGAAAGCAAGCATTACCTTTTGAATTTGAACCTATCCTAGGGAGAATAATTTTCCTCAATACATGGAAAGAAGCAGAAAGAATTTTAGTCTTTTTATATGAGACCCATTGCAATATATTTATGAAATATGGACTGTCAAAAATAGTAAAAATAGTTTCCTTGTAAAAGTAAGTAAAATATATGAAAATCATTCTGAAAAACATAATAGCATAGTCACACTTCAACATGTCATACAAACTGTACAAAGTTATACGAAGACACATAGCATCTGATAAAATCTGTTACATTTTCACATAGTCAGCTATTCCAGCACCCAACTTTAATTCAGGATTCAGCTCTATAAACAAAACATAAACTACATTCTAAGGAAACAGTGATAAAAGCATAGCTAGTGTATGTCTGTATCTTTGAAGTCTTAATTTAAAAATGAGGCTGCTACTTCTATTTCAGCCCACACTGGTAAATTAATGGTCTTGAAAAGTAAGTCATTTCAGTAAAATACATACTGACAACTAGTACCGTGGTGTTTTTCGTCATTTGTGCTGATAAGAAACCATGGCAAACAACGAAATTTACAATGAAAACAAAATTACACCTGCATCCCAGAAGGTGAGCTCCTTTACAAAATATACTTTAACAAAATATGCTCTAATTTTGATGAGACAAAATTTCAGAATCATTGAATCCTTAAGGTTGGAAAAGACCTCCAAGATCATAAAATCCAACCTTCAACCAAAGAAGAAAGAAATTATCCATACCTTCTTTTCTATTATTGCATATCTGATTTTTTCAGTGTAATTGGGCATCAGCCGAGGAGAGGATTTAAAACTATGCTGCAGCTTTATCATATCTATTACTAACCTCCCTACTCCCACATCCCCTGAGTAGACTGAAGGTTTCACCCTACAGTGCCCTGGACAACTCTAACCTTGGGCTTCTCAATTTCACTCAGCATGGAACAGAAATAGGAGCAGGACAGACAAGGGGCATTTCAAGGAGAGGGCTCCAATCTCAGCCTCCAATCCCCAAAGAAGCCACAGTACATGAAATGTTTCACTAGTGGGAGCTCCCTGCTTTCAGCCTCTGAATGGGCCATTGGCACTGATAGTGATATGCTCTTCAGGGCTCTTTTCCTACCAAGAAGCCTTAACAAATGAAAATGAAAAAAAATTGTCTTTGAGACAAATTGAAAAAAATGCCCCATTGAGGCATTTTTTTAAAAAGCTTTTTACACAGCTGGATGAATTAGCAGTCTCTTTAGCAATTTCTCCAGAATCACAAAATTAGCAAAAAGACTCCTTTAAAATCTACTAACTTTATTAGTGCACTCTTATGGTTTACATTCTAGTTCTGAATAAAATGGGAATTTATGTTCTTATTTCATTCTATAATACAGGTGGCTCTTAAAGACATGATATATGTTTGCTGACTTCTCCACATCACAGTTCTGTGATCACTGATTAGATTTATTTAGCTCAATTGTTTTCATTCAGAATCATTCTGATAAGCAACCAGTCACCCTGATTTTCCTGTCATATCTTACCAGTCTAATGTTATGGTCAGTACTAATCATAAAATGGGACACATAGGGTAAGGTACAACTATGTCTGCCACAATCAGGCTACTACAAATTACAGATTCAGAGAGCTAAATCCTATTCTGTTATGTAATCCATCAAATAGTACAAATGCAACAGTTCAGAGCAAAAAAATTAGATTTTTTTTTTTACCCAAATCTTTTCCAGATCACTGATCTGGCTGAAAATGCGTGAATGTGGAGTACATAATTTCAGAAAGAGTTTAGGACCTGGCAAGCAGAAAAATATTGTTTGATTTGTAAAGTGAACATATTTAGTTTGATTGTAAAATGGATATATTTAGTATGAAACTTACTAACCAAGAATAAATTGAAAGCATAAATTCATAAAACTAGTAGACACAGCTGAAAAAATTTCCTTCCTGAGAGGCAAATATCTATAAGGTGAAAGCTAATTTAAGTATAACTCTAAAGAATTAGTGTTCTTATTAAAAGTTTGTGTCTTCATTTAGCATTTTGCATATTTAATAACATAGGAAATTTGCACAGCCAAAGAAAGTTGTTTTACGTAATAAGGACTGCTATCATTACACTCTTTAACAGGGATTATGACACTTACCCTTTTTGTGACAAAGATCTATAGAGGAAAAAACAATAAAAACAACCCTCCAGGTTTAAGCTTTATTGTAGAAATAAAATTGTACGTCCAGTTTGTAATATAATCCTAAAATCTGTAAAATAATCCCCAATTACACTTAACAACACTGCCAAAACAGGTAAAAAGTTTATGATCAGCCCAAACCTATAGCACATAGTCAAAACCACAATCCTATTAAAGTTCATGGGAAGTGATGATTTGGTTTATCAAACTACACTCTATTCTCTAGATCATCTAAGCTCAGAGTGGTAGTTTGTCATTCACAAGCTCGGCAGCTGAAGAGCACCAAGGAAGACAGTTTGAACAGGGCACCAACTGAGCATAAAAGAGCCCAAGTTTGGTGCTGGAAAAGTATTAAGGGCATGGCACACCAGCATATCCTTTATGTGAGATTAAAGGCAACTACTGTGGAATGTATCTCTTTATTTTACAGACAGTTTTTCTTTATTCCTACAATCAATAAGCACCAAGACTTTAATAAAATGTCAAAAGCTCCATCCCTCCTTCTGGGCCAGTTAGCTGACCTTTGGTAAGAAGACACTACTCTGTTCAAAATTGTTCTGCAAAACTGTTGTGCAAAAGTTGAAGCAATGCTGATTAATAAGCAACTGAAGGCTAGAAGTGATATTGATCCATCACGTAATATTTAAGGACTTTTCCTTAAAAACAGATGCATGACATAGGACAGTGATTTCACAACCTTCACTATACCAAATTGCACAGGCTTCCTTAGAGACCCTCTACTGTCTGCACATGCATTTTCCTTCAGCACCCATCTCTGCTCCTTTTCTACAGCATCTACATCGCAAACTGCTGACTCTTTCATGGGTTGCTTGACAACTGATTGCTAATAATGTCATGATATTGGGGGCATTTTCTTTATTTAAAACTGGTCTTGTAAGCATTTAAACATGTTAACTTGTTTTAGTATGTGTGGGTTGAGACAATGCCTCCCAGACGCATTGCACTGATGCTGCTTGTGCACTTCAGCAGGATAAGGAGGGAATAGCAGCAGGAACAAATTAGAAACTGTTTATTCCACCACTATGAACAAAAGAAATGTCTATGAAATGACTGTATAGGGAAATTCAGACTTTTGAAAAAGTATCTGAAAACAATTGATAGTAGAATCAAATCACACAAAACCTCAAACATTGGTAGAGATAACAGGAAGGTAAGCAGCTGCCAATTACCTGAGCTGTTTATAAAAAAAAATGCAGCTACACACACAAAGCGATGGAAAAATTTCACCTTGTAGATTGGTGGAGGACACTTGCAAGTCTCAATATCTTTTGCCAAAGAAATCATCCACTCCAAATCAGAACACACAAACATAAAAGTTTGTAGAAGAGCTACAGTGGTGAAAAGATTCTCCTACTGCAAAGAACAGAAATCCGACCAAATTTTCAAAGTTATTTAAGCATCTGAAGACTAAGGTGGAGGTATGGAGGATGCTAAGAGGTGCCAAGTGGTAACGTACCAACTTCCCATTAAAATCAAATTACAATGCAGCTTTTTTCAAACTATTTCTTGTAGTCAGTACCTATTTGCAGCTAGAGGGTGTGAGATCCTGGATCCAAATCTCACTGAATTACTGATATTGGCTGGAACCCACTCACTGTGAGACTGTGTGTGCATGTGGGGAAGGGTTAGGCCTGGACCTACAGGAACATGGTAAGTCCTGCACATAAGGCCTGTGCTGAGGGTACAGGGCAAGACCGGAGGGCAAGACCTGCTGCCCACGAAGAGCACATGGCAGAGCTGCAGGCTCTGCAGCCAGGCTGTCAGTCAAGGCAGACCTGCCTGGCAGCCCACCCACAGCACACCCCTGTGACTGCTATAGCACGACTCCCTCTGGCCTGGAAAGCACTGCCGAGATATCCTGCCCGGGAGGGAAAACCAAACTCCACATGAGACTCCACACGGTCTCTCTCCTCTCTCTTCTCCCTTTCCAGCCAGCACCATGTGAATCATCAAATCTTGTTGGTAACTATTCTCCTTTCTCCCTCTCCTTTCTCTTTCTCCTTCTCTCTTTCTTTACCCCGCTCAAGCTGTTTTCTTCTGTTACTCTTTTCTTTCTCTGGTGCGTAACTTAAAACCAATGAACTGTGTTGTACTGAAGGTGGTATATGGATTGTTTTAGTGGGTGTTTCCTGTGGAATGGGTCTTGGTGCTGAATGTTTTAGTGAAATGCTTTTTTTCTTGGTTGTATTTTACTCCTGTAAAAACCTTTTGCCAAAATATCTTATTTTTCTCACTAAATAAAAAGAATTTCTCTTAGAAAAGAGTGTGTGACTCTTTCTCCAGACGTTAATTAGAGGTTATAATGAACCAAAAGGCTTTTAAAAAGTCTTAAATAAAAAAGTAACCACTCTGGGCAGTTTATAGCTTAATCCAGAGTGCAACAGTGGGTGATCATGAAATCAGGGAGAGAGCATTATCCCCCATATTTGTATAAAATAAAAACCTACTTTTTACAAACAAGTTATAAAGACCTGTTTTGTAGTGGAGAACAGACACCATCAATAGGAGGAAACCCAACACCATCATGACTTCAGCATCACAATAAACAGAATGCTACTCATCCAAAAATCATGAACAATCTTTGACTCTTCGGTAACTGTACAAGACCCAGACTGTTCAGTATTTCAAAATCAAAGAGATAACTCAGAATATAAATGGAGTTACATAGGATAATGATAGTAGGCAGAATCAGGTGTAACCAATCAATAAAACCAACCTTGAGAAAGACAGGATATATGCCAGGCAGATGCTCACTTGCAAAACACGATTTCCAAAGTTCCTGAGGGATCCTGTTACATTCAAGTACATACTACAAAGAACTGGATGGTCTTGTATAAACTGTTCTGGGTTTATTATATCAGCCAGGAGGGAAAGCTAAGGGATTTTCTCAAATACTATGAAGCTCTAGATAACAAGATTATTGAAGCAAAAGTCAAAATTATATAAAATCAAACCAGGGCTAATGAACTGATGTCTCCAAGCGCTTATAAGACAAAAATGCATCTCTCTAGAAAGATGAGTGATGTACGAAAAGCAGAAATAAAAAAAAAAAAACCAAACACAAAGAAACAAAACAAAAACCAAACCAAACCAAACTAAACCCAAAAAACAAACAAAGAAACAAACAAACAAACAAACAAAACCAGCCACCAAAATCTAAGATTAATAAATTGTCCATTTGGCATAGTCATTGGGATATCAGACTGTTCCTGAGGGTCCTTAAGATTACTGGTAGCAGTTTGGGTCAAAATTTGTAGTTACATATCCACACAGTGTACCTGAAGCCTATCTATAAATCATGATGTTTCTCCTCCTTTCGAATTGAGAATTGGATTGAGCATGTGCTTGTGAGTACTCCATAATGTGTACAATAATCTTGCACATTTGTGTCATGCACATAGTACAGGCAATATGTTCTATAAAACAGCCATCATTAAAAGCAAATTGCTCTGTTTCACTAACTTCTTTAGGATCACTTCTGTTTTGATTTAATCAGCTTTTAATTTTGCTGTATTAAGCAAGTGTAAAGAACTGTGAGCTCTGTGACACTGTTGTTGCAAATCACCCTACAGTACCTCTGCTCTAAAAATGTACAACACAATGCTATATAATACTACATGCAATTTCTTTTTCCGACTTTATTGAAGTAATTAAAAGCTAGACTATACTGTGCTGCACTTAGAACTAATAATATCATTATCCCATTTTGCAACTAAGAACTTTTAGAAAAGTTATTCATAAGGAAAACATAATTAACAGTACTTGAGAAAAAGTCAAAATTTGGTATCCTTAATCACGAGCATTTTCATGACAGATTAATGTACCATAATTAAAATGGCATGCTGACCTTTCAACTGCTTTAACAAAAGACAAAGCTGCTTCACTGGTTTTAATACTACTTTTTCCCACATTATAATGAAGGGAAGAAAAAAAAAAGAGAGAAAAAAGCTGGGATTTTTTTAATCTGTTATTGCTTAATACTCTTTTTACACGTACCAGAGTCAATCCAAGTAATTCTACTGACTATTTGAATTGAATTCTGATTTACAATTTTTTCACAGGAGAGAAAGAAAGGCTGGCATTCCTTGTTGTGTATATGCACAGTGTAATGTTGTACATAATACTATTTGGAAACCATATGAAAACAAGAACAAAGAGAAGGAATCCCAGTCAACAGAAAAGATAAATAAATTAGTTTCATTCCACTACAACAATAGTTATGGCCTAATACTTCACTGACTTCTAAGATGCGTCCATCAGGTATGATTACCAAGCCGAGGATCCTGACTGCAATAAATTAGCAACGTTTGCCAATCACAAGGCAGTTGACAGTCAGCTCCTTCCAAACACAAGTGGCACAATTAGCCCATGTTCATTTCTAAACACCTGCTCATTTGTTATTGGACTCTGATGAACATTTATTCTGAGCCCCTTAAGGCTTGAGCTTTGTAAAAAATGATTTTCTGCTCAGCCTCCAACAAAATATTTGCATTTCACAAATGTCGGGCACCACCTCTTGACAATCATCCATTACAAATACAGTGTGCAATGAAGGGACAATTTTACACTGAGGAGAAAAAAAGAAACCATAGTCAAGAATAATCAGGTGTTGGTTTTTCTAGTATGCATAATCCTTTACTGAAATATTTCCAATTCAATTTTTCTGTCTCTCTATAAAGCAAGATTTGGAAGACTACACAGGGTAACTGGACATATTTGTCCATTTCACTTGTTTCAGTCCAAAATAGTTTCCTCCGTCTTTCATGCAGAAAATCAAGGAAAATGTGTTTCATGATAAAATTTTGTAAGAAATCTCAGTTGGATGAGGCTTTGAGCAACTATTCAACTGCACAGTGCCAGTGGGGTGGAAACAAGACAATCTCTTAACCCTAATCATTCTAAAATTCTATGAATATGTGTTTTGCATTAGCTGACTTTATTTAGCCTCTTAGTAGAACTTCAGACGTGTGTAATATTTATGTTTCTTTCGTGAACCTAGGTTTTTTTCCTTCATTTGAACCAGAATATTGTTTTCATCTCTCAACAATTCAATAGTATGAATTGTCTGAAAATAGGCTTCCACTATTTCTCATGGAGAAAAAAACCTCTAGTGTTAAACCTATGGTAGTAAATTAAACGACATCCAAGAACAATTCCAAGTGCTGAAATGCAATTTTCTTTGCCAATGTTTGAGCCGTCCCTGGTATACTTTAGAGCAGTCACCTGGTGTACATGTGATAATTAGAACACTACAAAATAATTTATGAGCATGATTTGGAATTAAGTGTTCCAAGAACTGTTCCTACCAGGTACGTGGTGCTCATCCACCTCAGTTTTGAGGCCAAGGGGGACATATCAGTCTTTCCACGAGATTGGCCTTTTTGTTGAGAACACCCTAACTTACTACAAGCATTAGTTTGCATTATGTCTGATTTTTATTCAGTCAGATACTGTTAAGAAAATTGACTCTGTACACCTATGTCCTTTACAAGATTTTACATGATAGAGTAGGAAGGTCATGTTTATAATCAAGTAAGTTTAGCTGTCTATTATCTTAACAAGCCATGGCTGACTAGATAAATAATTCTTTTTGCAAGGTAGGAAACTTCTATTTTTTTAATCTATTGCAATCAAAATTATATCATCTCACCTCCTTTTATTTGTTTCCCTATGTAAAACTTCACTTATTTCCCTTCCTTCCGTGTGGAAGGAAAATTTTCTTTCTTCCATTCAAAGTTTTCTAAAAAAGCTTTCTTAAGCTTTGTAAGTGAACACAACCAGCAAAACCAATGTCATGGTTCTTATGAACACATTGATGAACACTTCTCCTTCAGCTGTATTTTGTGCATATATGATTTCGCAGTGTGTTGGAGTAAACTGGCGTTTATTGGTCCTTAAGGTGTATCAGATAGTTTAGAAACTAGTTATAAGTTATGCTTTGGGAAAGACACCACATTGGGAGAAGTGACTTAAACTTTTATTACAATTCTATCACTAATTGTGTATTATGGTTGCATCAGTAATTACAACTCTATCGGTAAAATTTTATGTTTCTTTACTATTATATCAGTTCTTTTTTCCCCTTTCTTATCAAGATAGTATGTTCAAGCACAGTTTGCGGACCTCTTTTCTTCATGTTGAAGTCTTTACTGCCTTCATGAGCTTTTAAGAAATTCCTACCAGCTGTTTTTAAGTTTCTAACGGCTGTAAGAGGTATTTGAGCAGACTTGTAACAAGAAAAGATTCCATCCATTTTAGGATATAAAGATTTTTCAGTTTTTTCAACTTATTTTTTCTGAAAAGGAGATCATAGGCATTGATACAATGGATTGAGACTGCCCAAATAACCTTTGAATATTTAGATGGAGTTACTTCTCATGATCAACATGTAACATCATCCCACAGAAACTACAGATTTCTTTGCACCTTCCCTCTGTTTTCTCCTCAGAAAGATGGCCTGATATTTCAGGGCAGAATTTCAAGAGGTAAAGTCTTAATGTAGTGTATACATCCAGTGTATAATAAGGAACAGTTTTACCTGACTCTCTAGCATTAATATTATTTTACCAGTATCCTATATATTTTGGCTGAAATAAATTTTTACTGATTTCTGCATAAAGAAAGTACCAGACAGGGCAAAAATGAATGCCACTCTATCTGCAAGCAATATTTAATATTGTACCAAATTACTTAAGGAATATTTCTTACAGTAGGTGAAGAGGAAATTTCACATAAAAATAAAACATCTAGACTGTATCGTTTTTATTATCTAGTTTTATTTGGTTCATGTTGTGCCAGAAAAATCCAATTAAGAAAGAAGACAGAGAGGGAAGGAAAGAATATTGGTCTTGGTGGTAATTGTTTTATTGCACAGTTAAGATTTAATAGCAGGCTATGGAAGAAATAAAATTTTCATCAGATTAGAATGTGAGGGTGGAATACTCTTGTGTCTTTTGCTAATTTGTGTGACTGTGTGATAAATAAATATTTCAGTCAGGTTACAACTTGGTTTTGTCAGCAGACTCCAAAACCCCTAGTCTGAGATAAAAACTCAAAAATTATTCATCTTATTCCAAAGATAAAAATACATAAGGGGAGATTCAGGAAAACACATAAAAGCCTGAAATATCCCATCAAAAAGTTTTAGAGACAGAATCTTTAGGGTCAGTTATTACTTTTCTTCTTCGTTTACAGGATATAGAGCTTTATCTATAGATTATGTTTCCATAGGTTTACATTACACATTGAAGTATAAATGTTTACCTTTCTCAGTTCCTTTTTCTTCCTTTTTCTTTCTTTGTTTTACTCCTCTGAAATCTCTTTCAAAAAGACAAAATTAATGCTTTAATTAAAAAAAAGCAAGAAGCATTATGTGTCATGTAGCTCCTGCATATCAAATAAGAATTTATTTAGCTCTTTACCCAATAGCAGCCAGATGCTAGAGCCAACCTCCAAGATAAAAGACACCATAAAGACAACTTGTCATGCTTTAAAATCTCTAAGGATAGTTTTCCTTATTTTTAATAAAATGCACAGCCCAAAGTATTTTCTATCTATTGCATGAAAGAGAAATATTTTGAATCATAGCAGCTTTCAAGTCCACAGAATGAAAGCTACAGTTAAAGTTTTGGAAATAGCAACCTTTCAAGGAGCAGGCTGATAAAAGCAAATATCTGTTAGGATTTAAAATTTCAACAATATCAATGATTAATTGGGTGAAGGAGAGAAAGGATTATTCCAAGGAATGATGGTTACTGTACTGTCTGGGAGTCCCAGCTCCAATAAATAAGTCAGTATTTCAGAGCAGGTATGACTAAGTTAAGAAAAGAAAGTGGCAGCTGTTTTCCCAAACACATTGCAATTCTCTGTGTTGTGAACTTCCTCAGGTGGTAGGAGACTTTGGTTTATAGCCCAAGAGAGAAAGAAGACATCTGAAGTCAGGCTACCAGCAGACCTTTGAATTTAACAAAACCCACAGTATACACAGCAAAAGCCATATGGTTATTTTGTCCCTTGAGGAAATCTATTCCCTTTGTTAGAAAATGCCTGAGTGGTTTAAGGGAACATAATTCAATTAAACAATCAAACAACATGAAAAAAAACCAAATCCAAAACTATTCATTCACAGAAGCCTATATCTTATACAGACAATTCACATATAAATTTTATTTATATTTGTGGTTATATTTTACATTTATATATAAGTAATACTAATGAAACTTAAAAAAAAAAAAAAGTCCCAGGATGAGAAAACAAGCAAAGAGCAGAGGAAAACAAAGGATAAAAATAAACAGTTCTGAGCAAAAGAGATTGTTTGGAATAGAGAACATAGCTCTTTGGAGCATATTCAGTGCTGGCTTCAATCTCCTGTAAAACATTTAGCTTCACAGTTTTATACAGCCCTACATAGAAACATACTAAAAAAAGTCATATTTCTCTTGACAACAAAGTGCTTTAATAAGGCAAGTCAGAGTCCGTCAAAGTTGAGAAACTAATGTCCATAGAGAACTTACAGCCTGACTGAGAATGCACAGAAAGAAAAAGTACCCATATATGGTTTCACAAAGAAAAACTTTTTAATTAAGGGAAAGGGAATTAGTCTGCAAGGTGTTCTCCAGTATCAGACAAAATTAATTGAATAATTATTATATGATATATAAATTTGTAATTGCTACTAGAAAGAGAAAGATGGGCTAATCTACAGACACTAAACACTTATCTACATGAACATGCGGAAAGGACCAGATCACTGAGCCAGTGTTTGTTGAATTGCTAAAAATGAATGTTTTTTTAAAATGTCATATGCAGAACAAACATGTAGTTATCTAAAGCATGAATACTTACAACATTATTTTTTTTCTGACTTATTTTAGTTTTCAATGTTTCTGTAATATTTTGCCAAACTCAGCAGCCTTCTATTTCAGATGTACTTTTAACTTACATTGCAAAGGGTTTAATAAACACAGAAGCTGCCAGATGAACACATGAATTTTTCTCAAATCCTCAAGTGCTCACACTGTTTTAATTCAAAAGTGATGACTGTCATGTCTTGGCATCTTCTGTTCTCTGGGCTAGTTATTTTTTGTGAAGGCATGGTAAGCTATGGAAGCAGTGCTGGTAACCAAAACTGGTTGCAAGAGCAGCTAAAAGAGGACACACTCGTCAGCACAGTCTGACCTTACCACTTTGAATTGATGGCAACAGGCTGCAGAAGATGAGGCCAAGAGAATGAAATTATGATAATTGTTCATATCAAATCTAGTCCAGGAAGCAGAGCAGCCAGATTTTCCCCTTTCCTAAGCCTAACACCGAAAATTTTGACTTCTGATAGGGAGTTGGCTCTGCTATTCTCTGGCAGCTGTTAGCATTTTCTTCAGCAAATCTCACAGTGAGAAGCTGGACAAGGTTGTAAATATTTTGCTACTCCGTTCAGGTAGAAAATAGCCACCTAATTTTCTTCACCAACAGCTTTACCTGCATAAATAAAAACTGTTTGTACACTATCTGCTGTAAGTAAAAGCTTTTTTGTATCTTTTGATGAGGAGTACATCAAAATACTCTGTTTCTGCACCTAAGAGCTCTGCACATACTTGCCTAGTCTGTGGCAGTTGCAGTCAAAAAGCAATGTTCTGGATAGATTCCTGTATCATGGTGCTGAGTGTGCTGAGTGTATAAGAAGTAGCCACAGAAAAGTAGACAGGCAGTTATCTAGACAGTGAAAAAGAGGAAGCCAGACTATTTACATAAAGTGAGCAGTGCTGCCAGAACCACAACAGAACTCCAGCAACAATGAACTTAAGTGACTGAATGAAGGCTTACATAAAAAGGTATTGCTACATCAAGATCATACAAATCCACAAATCATTTTCATGCAAACCATTTTTTTATGTAGTAACAAAGCTGAAAGTCCAATTCTAATTGAGGTGAGAAAATAGAATGCAAAATTTTCACCTGAAGATATCTGAATTTTTTTCCAAGTATCAGTTCTCTGAAAGAAGACAAAAACAAGAAAAGCTAAACAAGAAAAGACTAAAAGCATGAAATGGTTAACCAACAAGTTTCTTGGCACTATTTCAAATTTTTCACATCTTTGCTAGTATGCAATAAAAAAAAAGAAATCTATAAACTGTCAAAAAAGACACATAAGAAAAATCAGTGCAAAAAATGAAGAGTGTTCTTTATTGCTCTGTGAAAGTACTTTCCTACTCCATTCTATAATAATTTAACATATCACAGAGACTATAAGGTTTTAAAAACTTATAATACATTGCACCAATAATAAACACAGAAACAATTTGTTGGGTTAAAAGCTCTTTCAAACTCCCAAGGTTGACCAAAAAATTTAAAAAACAGTGTCATCATTTCATCCTTTGGATGTCTTCTCACACTTCTTTGAATGAAACTATAACTATTTACATGTATTCATCTTTTGTTAATTTCTCTTTTTGTTTTTTCATTTGTTTGTTTAGTGGGATTTTTTGGGGGGTTTTTTTGCCAAATTAAATGCATATGAAAATTAAGAAACCCTTTTAGAAGAATTATTTGCTATTTGTACTGATATCCAAATTAGAATTCAAATACCACGCAGCTATTAGGTCAAATAAGTAGAGAAAAATGTTGATAAATCCAATGAACACCTGTACAAAAAAGAAAAACTTTCGTCATGTATGTGATTTACCTAACAGGACTGACTGTCAAACTGCATTGCCGAGATGAGCTGTCTTTAGGCAAGCCAAGAACAAAAATCTGTCTGTCCTTTCTGACAGCACTTTCACGCTAGCTAAAATTCAGAGCAGTACAACAACACACAAGAAAAAAACATTTAAACAGCTAAAAAGAACTTAATAAAAACCTCAAGTTTAATTTCAGGGGAAAACTCACAGTGGTTAATACATTACCAGAACACATTAGCTTGGTTTCGGATTCTTTCCAGATGACAGCCCACACTGGATGCCTCTCTCCTGCCAGTATTTTCTGTAAAGGAACACATAAATGATCATCCTTTTCCAAAAGAAAACTACAGCTAAAGAATCATGTGAAGATTGTACCAATGAAGTGAGAGGCTTCCCCAGTGGGAGGTTCAAAACAGGAGCCATGGACAGTGTTTGAGTAGAACTACAAAAAACTGGGTCATGCACTACAGTGAGAGGCCAGTCCAATATCTTACACAGTAGGAGACAGGAACGGATGGTGTGATTAAAAGCAATTGAGATAAACGAGGCAACATCTGTTTCTGCAGGCAGTGTTTGAGCATGCAGACACCCAAACTGCACCTGCAGCTCTGGGCTACTTTGTCCCACACAAATCTAGACATTCACATTGTGGCGCCTGCATAAAGTCTCTCTAAAAGTGTAATCCATAAACAAGTGCTCTAAATCTTTGTGATAGAATAATACTTTCTTTTAAAAAGTTCAGTGTCCTAACTACACCCAAAAATATTTGAAATGCTATGTACAAACCCACTGTATATAAACGTACATAAGCATACATCTATTCCATACGCATCTTTTTTTTTCTTTTAAGCCTTAAAATTCGCTTTGAGTTAAACTATCTAGTTTATTCTCTTTCTACAGTCTTTCTGACAGTCTCTATAAGATAAAAAGTAATGAAAAAATGTCTGCAGAGCTGCTATCTGTTAATCAATCACCTCAGCCTTAGTTTAAGAAACAGTTTTGAACTCATTTCTTTTGTCAAGTTTCCAGCTGAGGCTCAAATTTTTGCTAAAGTTTTGGGCTTCCTCAGTTAAAGGTGAATTATGTGCCACATCCAGAGGAGGGAATGTCAAGGCGTGCTGCATTGAAAAGGTCAGTGGAGAACAACTACATCACACAAGGACTCAAGAATGGCCTGTCATGAATTTGTCAGTCCAGCAGCAAAATCATTCAACAGCTAACTGGATGTGAACCCAGAGAAAATATTACTCATAACCTGGGGATCAAGCAAAGAGTAGTACGTATATTCCTTCCTGCCTGCCTCTGTTCTCAACATGTACATACACGGAAGCAAGGGGCTTGCCCAGTCTAGGACTTATTTGGAGGTAGATACTAATTTCTGATGTGCAAGATCCTCTTCCTCTCTCAGCTGCTAGCAGAAAACTAGAGGAAGGTCTTAGAGAAGTAGGAAAAGGATGTTGAAGATATACTAAGGCTTAATGCCTTTCCTCCTATGGTGGCAACATGATACCTAACAGCCAGCTATGACAACTTGAGGGAAGCCTGTAATCACAGGATATTGCAGTGTAGCAGGAATATTTACAAGTAGCCCCCAGATTTCTTAAACTAACAAACTTCAACCATGTTAAAATATGTCAACTGTCTTCCTTGCTTTCACACACAAGAAAAGAAGAAAAAGGAACTCTGACTACAACAAATTTCAGGATTACTGCAAGCTACCATAAGAAGCTCTGCAAATATGTGGAAAATGCCACCCAAACACCAACTTTTTCCCTGTGTTGTTTGCCCAACCGTGCAAGCCATTTCTTTCGACTTTGAGTTTTATGACATGTCACACAGGGAAACAGAGCTTAGACAGTAGAACAGATGGTTAGATAAAGAGCATGAACTGTGGAAGAAAAATGTGTATTTAGGGACATAAAGGGCAATAGGTCTTCAGGAGAAACAGAGAAAAAAAGAAAAAAGCATAATTTTATTTTCTTTAGTAGTATGAAAGAAATTCGAAAAGCAAAATCAATTCTTAACATTAGCAAGAAGCTCTACTAAGTGTTATCTTTCTACCATATAATGGCATTAATTGAGACAGTTGTTATAGAGAATCACATTTCACTAGCATATGTAAAGACTGTGGAATACAGAACCATTAATGTCTAAAATACAATGCAGATACAATGCAGCATATCTCTCAGTTTCTCTGGTTAAGATGCATGAGAATTTTGCCAACACAAGATTGTTCATCACTCAGTGCTGAGCTTTTCATTCAAGAGAGACAAGACATATCTCTTGAATAAATATAATAAAATATATAAATATTTTTATATTTACAATATAAATAATATGATAAATATTTATAATAATTAAATTGTTATAAATAATTTATTTATAATAAATTATTTATATTATGATTTTTATTTATGTATAAATGTAAATAAATATTTATATATAAATTATTATATATAACTGTCTATAATTATAAATAATTATATATTTATAATAATTTACTATATATACATTATTTATATATAAATAGTATATTTATTTATATAATTATATATAATTATATAATAAATAAATATAAATAAAAATAATAAAAGAACTTTGCAGTTCTAATAAAGTCCATCCCCAGTTCCACATTCATGAAAAATGTATGGTTTATCATGCTATGTCTTTGATCATACCAGTGCAATAATTTAAAAACTCACTAAACAAAAATCCCAGACCTCTTAAGAAAAAGCATTGATTAAGTCTTTGGTCATCCTGTGTAGAAACAAACACAGTGTTTGAACCCTTTTTTCCATAGCTCTTGTCCCATTTATTTTCATTTAGGTTCAATACAGCTAACACAGAAAAGTACTAACCCAAACACTGGAAGAACCTCCAGCACTGTGTTACACTATGAATCAACAAAAAACTACAGCCAACTACTGCTAAGCAAACATTTTATTTGCCAAATAACACAGTTTGGTCATTCATAATATCAGCCTGTAAATAGTTTCCTCTAGAAAAGCTTGAGTTAAATTTGCCAAACTGAGATGGCAGGGTGATCTGTTCTCCTAAATTCTTCTGACTCACCATTCAGCATATATAGATGAAATATACATTAAATTCCCATCTGCTTTGCCAGATTTAACACCCCAAGTCATCTGGTAGTGCTGTAGGGAAACCATGAATGTGGGTATATCCTTCCCTTTCCTAATGTTCCTGTGTTTAAAACTTGCCTTTAATCAGAGCAGGACTTGAAACTCAGGCAACCTCTAGACTAGAGACCTCCTGCTTTAACACTGTTTCAGGTCTCTGAAATGCTTAGCAACATTTCCTGAATGCAGCAGTTTTTTGTTTACTGTGAATCTGGGAATCATAAATACATCCCAAAGCAAAGAACTTCTCAAAGAGAGCATTGGAAAAGAGGAAAGGGATAAGAAAATTCCTAGTCTGAGTGGCACTGCAGATCTTATCTACATCAATATGCCATGATGAGAGACTTTAAGGTAAGATAGTCTTATCCCATTAAATATCTTAAAAGTTGGTAATTCCAATACCTTGGGACTGTAATTTAGTCCATTTTTGAAACTCTCTTTTCTTCCAATTACAAGGCCGCGGGTAACTGTTCTTTGGTATGTTACTCTCCCACTCTGATGTATCTTCCTCACCCAGAATCGATGGTTCCACCATTGGTTTGGGTGCCCAAATATTCGGTATTTTATCTTTATCTCCTCCAGCTGTTATCCACAATTTCTCATATATCTGCGTGATGTTTTCTCCCAACAAAAATTCATATGTTGTGAATTTTTTAAACCCTAAACACAAATTTTCCTGGCTTCCAGGTATTCAAGGGAAATAAATTGAATCACGGCAGGCGGTTTAAAAATTGCATTATCCCTGAGAGTTAGATAATAACTGATACTCAGAACCTTAGGTTTCTCCCTCCCTGTGTTTTTTAATAGAATTTGACTGAACAAATTTTTTATATACAGCATCTGAAATAAAATGTCTTGGAGGAGTTAATTGAATTAATTTCCCTTTATTCCAAGAGGGAAGATAACCCATATGGAATCTCTTTCTCGGACATCTGCCACAGCACTGCTCTTTCAGAGCTCTTCTCTGTAGCATCAACAGTACATAACATCCCCTGCAATTTCAACAGAATATGAAATTACAATAGCCAGTCTGAGGACAGAAGAAGAACTAATTAGTCAACACCTCAAGAGATTTTAAGTTTAAAAGGTTTACTTGATTAGCAATTCTGTCTATTTTTAATTGCAGTATGGTTCATATAGAAAGATTTCTTAGAAATTTCAGCCAAAATTTAAACATAGATTTTTTGCAATTCAATATATACTGATCTACTAAATTTTATAGTTTTTCAAATCAGGAATTTCTTAATGTTTGGACCATTTTAAGATCAAATACTTTAAATATTTAATTAATGACAGTATATTTAAAAAACCTTATTACAGAAAATCTATTTTCAAAAATATTAGCTGTAGATATATAGCCTTGCTTCATTTTGTAAACTTCAGACAAGTGGAAAACTTGCAAACTCTTCAGTCATAATGTCATTTAGAAATTTTGCAAGCTAATTCCTCAGTGTCAAACACTTTTTAAAAGTTGAATCAACAGCATGTATTTACTCAAGAAATACATGGTATAGTATTCTACTGGGGTTTTATAACCAAATGGATTATGTTTTCAGGTCAAGTAGACATAGAACAACAAATCTTGCTTAGGACATCTGTTATATGCACAAAGTAGATATAGGTTGATACAGGCTTGATTAAGAGTTTCAATATATCTTGGATTCAAGATCAGTCCATATATTTCAAGATGGTACAAAATTTTAGCATGAATTAAATATGCTCTATCATATTTCAATTCAAGATTAAACAGTGTGTGCTTACATGTTTATTCATTTTGTGTTTATGGAGAGCATGAATTATAAGGTTATTATTATATGGATGGAAGAATAAGGAATGCCATTTAATTTAAAGTTCATTTCAGGTGGAAGAAATTTAGCAGTAAAGCAATGAGATTTCATTTATCTAAGAAAGGCTGAAGAGGTTTATGTGTTTAAATAGCACCCATCATCAACACTGTAAAACAAATCTTTGAAAAGTTTTAACCCTTGACAGACTTCTATTTTGTTCGGTAGTATTCATATATGCTATGAAGACATAGAAGTAAAATAAATCACATGCTTACCAACCAGTGCAAATATATGTTGTGTAGTTGTGTACTAGTATGAAGCATCATTCCCAGCAACTAGGATTGCAGCCTACGGGTCATACTGTGTCTGATCCTATTCAATGTCTTCTTTAATGGATGGTGGGACAGCGTGGATCCTCAGCAAGTGTGCAGAAGGTGCAGAACTGAGAGAAATGACTGATAGACCACACAGTTGTCACAGCCAGAATGACCTTAAGAGACTGGAGAAACAGGCTGACAGGAACTTC
Organism: Chiroxiphia lanceolata; assembly: GCF_009829145.1. Classification (NCBI taxonomy): domain Eukaryota; kingdom Metazoa; phylum Chordata; class Aves; order Passeriformes; family Pipridae; genus Chiroxiphia; species Chiroxiphia lanceolata. Next base: position 57,399,331 of record NC_045671.1, on the reverse strand, counting down.
ACGAAGTTCAACAAGTAGAAGTGAAAAGTCCTGCACAACCCCAGGCACCAGTCCATAATGGGGATCACCCATCTGGAAAGCAGTAACAATAATAAAAGAACATCAATAAATATTTAAGTAATATAAATCACTGAAGTAGTGAATAGTCCAAAAGAACTTTATAAAATATGAACTTCCAAAGAATGCATTTATACTAAATGAAAGAGACAGAACTATATCTTGTAGGCAGAAAAGCAAATATTAGTTCAACACACCTAGAAATTTTTGTGAAACCTAATATTCACATTGCTAAAAATAAAATCAAAACTGATGAAGGAACCAATAGAAAGAAGAAAATAAATACCTGAAAAAACAAACAAAAAACCCCACAAAACCCCAAACAGATACAGTCACACAGATAGAACACGTTGAGAAAATTGGACAGTAAGGACACAGAAAGAAAATATCAAACATGAAGAGTTTAACAGAAATTATCTTCAAGAACAGAAAAATAAATCATAATTACAAAACAAGACTATGCTTAATCTAATTTCAAATCTAGTAACATAAATCCGAAGTGCTCTGCCTTAAAATAATTATTTGATATGATATATATAAAGGTTCATAAAAAATCTGAGCTGATAGAAGAAGACATTTTTGTATTTATTTTTCTTTTCACTACGTTAGATTGCAATTCAAATTAGATAGAATTCAAAGAGATATTTTGGTGTTAAGCAACATAAACATTGGGGGAAGTAAAATATCAGGTTTCTTAAAATGCAAGCTTTAATGTTAAAAATTTTTGGAAGCAACCATTAAAATATTTTTAACCCAAATAGATACATTTTCAGCTTGTTGCATGAAAATAGTTCTTCAAAAACATTTATCTGAATCCCCTCTGAATTCTCTTAAGTTTATTGTTACCATGGAGTTCTCAATAAAACTATGTATCTTACAATCTTATTTTTGTCCACATTATTATTAAAATCCAGAATCATGGATACGCCTTTTCAATCCATAAATGCCATCACCATGTAAGCACATTATATAACCTCCCTTTCATCTATTTTGTAAAAAAAAAGAAACACATGGGGTGTCTATTTTTTTTCTCTATTAGTGATAAATACACAGATGGTAAAAGGTGTGAGAAGGATCATAAGCCCAACTAATACAATCCAAAACAATAATGCAATCAGCGTGTTGAATGTTTTGCAGTTGCTATGATTAACTTGTGTAGTAAAGTATAAATTCTTTTGATGTTATATGAACTTCCTACTCGGGGTACAATTGTTACATGAGAATTTTGTTCACACAGGGACCACCTGGGAAAATCTTTTCACATTACATAGGCCTCAGTCTTTCAAAAAGGGTTTGTGATGCAATTAGAATAGTAACAATTGAACCCTTTTTTTTCCACCTGTAAGAGATACCACATTATAACAGCAATTGACATTCAATGACGATATTTGAACACTTTGTAACAAGACTAGTAATACACCACCATCTCACAGAAATGCCATCTTCAATTGCTGCCAAGCATGTCTTCATCTTTAGAGGTTGAAACACATCCATGCTGGCTGCCAGGAAAAGAACAAAGGCACCATATGAAAGCACAGGTTGAAAGGGTGGAACTGATGACACTCAAGAACACAGCATAGGAGAAGCAATTGTATCACATTGGAGATTAAATGGAAAATATTTGTGCCAAGAAAGTTTGTGTCAAGTGTGCATTAAGTACTACAGAGAGCAGAAGAGAGAAGTACAAGAGAGCAGACAATAATGACCACTTCAGTATTAATTTGTCCCAAATTCACCTGCAAAGATGTCCTGTTTACAAGTATTGATGTAATTTTCTGCTGACCTAAGTCTTCATTCAGACGGAATAAAATACAATACAGGAACAGAGGTATGTTAGTAGGTGAATAAAACTGTTAGGCCAGTATGAACCATGAACAGCAAAGATTTAATACATTTTTCTCACAATTAGATTTTCTACTACTGCCTCAAATGTTCTACAATCTTATGTATTTTCTCATACTTTCATTTCTTGCCTAATTTGTCATCTCTTTCTTGCTCTGACTGTTTCTCAGTCACAGGAGTTCAGGACTGTTGTTATGCCTCCACCTTTCTGTAAAACCCTCAGGCACAATACTAATTCTTTTAAACACTGAATAACATATGTTGCATGATACATCAGCCAAAAAATTCAGTATTCTTAATTTTCATGAACTTTACAACACATGAATCTTTGGGTTGGAACTGGATGATCTTTTAGGTCTCTTCCAATTCCAACCATTCATTGATTCTATGAAGCACATACTTTCAGTGACACCATGTTCTGAATTCTAGTAAAATGAAAGGAATTCAAATGCTTAAAATCCCACTGGTGTTATTAATATAAGCTTATGATTTCAAACTTAATTCTAATTCTTTTCTTTATCCTGTAGTCTTTACACTTTCACAAATAAGAATTTGGGGTCCTGTAAGAAGCATAATAAATGGAATGAAGCCAGGAGGAGAAAACATAGCATCTTATGCATGATGAATAATTAACTGTATTTAAAAATATTTATTTCACAGGGCAAAAGCCTTCCTACTTAGTACTAGAATGAAAATAGTATATGTTGTCTTTGTCAGTGCTTAAGACACTTTCAAATTTTATGTCTTTTTCATAGACTGCTAGAATATTCATCTGTCTTAATTTTTCTTTAAAAGAACTAGCTAAGAAACTTATGTCATTTGCAATGCAGTACATCACTCTCAATCGATAGCTAATACACTCTTTCAGTAGCATGCTCTCCAAGGAAGGCTTCATTTAACTTCCCCTGTTTTTCAGGGGAAATGTCTGGTGATTATATAAACTGCTATCAGTATTAATAGCCAGATAGATAAACACATTTTAAAAAGAGGTTATAATGTCTCAGTTTCCTCTTTGCAGTGACTGATTAAGATGGAATATTTTTGCTTCAGATCTGCATTCTTCTTACTTCTAAATGTTCTCTTGATCTCTTTTTTCTGACTCAGAAACACTCAAATTCATGCAATGAGTCTGATGTTTTCTCTTTTTCTCCTTATGTAAAGGTTTATAACTCATGGTGCAGGGGGGTAAACACCACCGAGAAATAGCAACAACTCTGAACGGCTTTAATGTACTGTGGTTACACTAATTTTTGGCTTGAGTGCCCTTTAAACATTGACAACCTAGAGCTTACAGGTTTGTCAGAACAGTCAAAATATTCAAATCTCCTTTGAAATTTTTAAGATTTCTATTTAAATACATATCTATAAACCCCAATGATTTTGCCTTTAGAAAACATTAGGTTATTTAGTTTGACACTGTCATGGTTTGAGATAGCCCAAAAAATCCAATTCCCTAGTTCCATCCCCCTCCCACATCTCAACCCAATGTGAGATGGGTTTTTCCAGACAAAACACACCAGACTCAGAATGGGGAAAGGGAATATATTACAATGACCATACAAATAAATACTACAATACATTATACACAACCTTAGCTATCTCTACTATGACATAAGTATTTACAATGGATCAGATCTCTTCTCCCCTCCAAATAAAAGTCCAGGAGGGAAGAAAGACAGATCCCTTCCAGTCTCTCAGGGCAGCAGCTTCTTCAGAGTAGCAGTCACTAAGCAGCAGCATCTTCTAAGGCAGCAGGTTCTCTCTCTCTCTTCCATTTCTTGCAGCAGCTGATAGCTGGATCTCTGCCAGCACACACAAGGGGGTATCCCCCTCGGCCACTCGTCTCTCCAAACGAGTGGTCTTCCGTGGGCTGCGTTTCCCAGGACAAGGGCGCTATCACCACGTCATATCACGAAGCACAGGGGGTCTTCGCAACAGTCCTTATCTTCGGGGGTCTCAGCCCCTTGCAGAGCTCCTGTGCCCTGCCTCAAAGATGGCTGCGAGCTTCTTTGTAGCTTGCAGCAAGGGAGGGCCCTCAAGGCCAACCTCCCACACTCCGTCCTGGCTGAGCTCTCAGGACGACCGAGCTCCTTAGCTCCTTTACCCATTTAGGACTTCTAATCAGTAAGAGTCCACCCCCCTCCATTTTTGGAGGGATCTCCAAGGAAGTTTAGGGGAGTTTTGCAGTCCTTACCCCCAAGCTTTCTCTCTGTAGAAACTTAGTTCTGTTCTCTGCTGCCAGTTCTCTACCTCGGCTTCAGCAACTCTGAGTCTTCCTTGGCTGCATGCTGTTTCTGCTGCTCTTCTGGTTCAGGTCTTATCAGTTGGCTTTTAGCCATAACCTCTGGACGCTGCCGCCGCTTCTGCTCTGTCTCTGCTCACTCACGATGGAAAACATCCCCCAGCTCACAGCTACAGACACATAGTCCAGCTTAACACTGTTCCAAGTCTCTGCAGCCCCCAGCTGGGGCTGGGGGGGAACAGAGGCCCCAAAGGGCTCCGAGCCCCCTTCCTCGTGGTCTTTCACAACATGGCCACTTCTTCCTAACCTAAAACTACAACTCTTCTCTTCCGTTTGGTTGTGGTATGTTTACGTTTTTGCAGGAGCGCTCATTGGACAGAATTTCAAAACTTCCAGGGGTTTCCACCCCTTGGGGTCTACCACTTTTCTTATCCTCTGGGGGAAAACAAAGTCCAAACCACTACAGACACCACAGAATTTTCTCCGTTTGTAACACTCTCTTGCTTTGGCTGACTCACTGTATCATAACTGAGTTTCCAGCACTGGAGCAAACAGTTCTCAGGATTTGATTTTCACACTGTTATTCTGTCTTCCTGTACCTTGGTAGCTTTAGATCTTCATGTTTTAAGGTAAATACTTCCAACCTAAGTACAGAGAGCTTAGGTCCTTCCAGAGTTGTCCATTAATTCCATGACTGAACTGCTTCAAAATACCAGAAGGGTAATAAGCAGCCCAAAAGTAGCGGTTGTCAGGAAATTTAGATGCAAGGTTGAATAATGTCCAAACAGGAGTTATGCAATAACAGCAAGAAAGGTAAGACTTGATAGAAATTATACAGTTTTTAGCTTGAAGCTTTAATTGCAGTCAATTCCATCTTTTGTTCTAGAATTAACACCGTGACCAGCCAAGAAAGAATTCAGCACAAATACGTGTTATAGCTATGTTAATTCTGGAGGAGCCTATGCCTGGCCCTGTAGAAATTGTGAAGTGCAAAAGCATTCAGATTGGAATTTTGGAAATTTTCCACCAAGGAAAAAGTGCCTTAAAAGCTGCTGTGGAGAGTTGTAGCGGCACACACAGAGGAAGAAAGAAAAGAGCAGTTATTTTAAATGTGAGATCCCACTTCTGATGACAAAATAACTTCATGGAGGAATGTCTTCTCTTACAATTTTCAGCTTTAAAGATTAGGAGTTTATACAACAATTGAAATGTGGGCTTATTAATTCAACCTCAATTCTAAATCCGAGGTTAGTCATATACAACTTTGACAGTTGTCTTATAATTTCATAATCAGATTAATGTAAAAAAATCTTACAACCATGGTACTTTATCTAAGACTCTTTTAATACAGTATTCAAATATTTAAGGTTTATACTTGGGCTATCATATACATCAAAACCTGCATATTTTTCCTTAATATTTAAAAAATCCCCTATGTCACTAGGAAAAGAGAGGTTATAACCAGGGAAAGATAAAAATAAATAGAACATAAGAGAACATAAACTGACCATATAATGTACAAAAAGATTGAATTCACATAATAATATTTTCTCTTCTGAGTGTGGAGATACAAATAAGCACTCAGAAACACAGACTAATTTACATCAAAATCAGTAATGTATTGAAAAAATCTGCTTTTCATGAATGGATGTTTCTAGAGCTATCTTCCTCAGGCTAAAGGAATAATAAATAAAAGGAAGCAATTCAAACCTGCTTTCTAGCCTTTCAAATGACATTTGCTCTTCTTGTTCTTATCTTCAACCAAAACTAAAATTCTTTCAAGATTTCTCCACTGTTTGTAAATGGAAAAACCCTGGTGCTCTTTCATTTCCAAGAACCTCTTCACCATTTTCCTCCTTCCCTTTATTCCACATAATAAGTCAACTTCCTGACATAATGCTTTTACCAATGCTTTCCCCAGACTTTTAGGAAACATCTTCCATTTCTTTATTACAGGAATGAACAAGGACGTTCTTTATTAACCTTCTTACCATCAAAATCAAGTATTCCTAGCTTCCTTCATGGGCTCCTGTAGGGCAGTTAAATGCTTCCTGTGTGTTTTCTGTGGAGTCATTTAATGGCTGAGACCTCAAACATGCATATTTGTTTTAGGATACTACTCCTTTCATCAGCAGAGTAACTAGCCATATCAAAGACATAAATGACTTTTTATTTGATGTGAGGCAGGACTGGCTTATGCTGGTGAACATTTAGCTAGCAGTTCTATATCAAAAAGGTCAGGCTGGTAAAACATGTTCTTTCAAAGTCTCTTTTAAAACTTTCACAGAACCACAGAATCACAGAATGGTTTGGACAGAAGGTAGCCCTGAAGATCATCTTGTCCAACCCCCCGATAAAACTGGTTCACCCAAAGCAGGTTGCACAAGATCATGTCCAAGCTGGGTTTGAATATCTCCAGAGAAGGAGACTCCACAACTTCTCTGGATAGCCTGTTACAGTGCTCTGTTACTCTCACAGTAAAGAAGTTTTACCTCATATTCATATGAACATCCCATATTTCAGTTTGTGTCTGTTGCCTTAAAGGATTGTTTTATTAAAGAACTCCAAATACAATCTCAAATCCTAATATCTTGTACTTGCTCTTAAAAACAATTCAAAAGAATATAGGGACAATTTCTTGTGTTTTTTTCTTCTCCTACTTTAATTTCCTTGCACAGGAACCTTCATGGAGCATAGTGAAGCTCCATCCTAATCGGACATGGTTTATTATCACTGAACATTATTAATAGTTACAAATATCATAATTGCATTCAAATCATTGCACATGGTGTCTGAAGATTACATTGAAATAGTCTTCCCAAATTACTTACAGTTTCTTTTCCAGCAACTGAAGAAATTTTAGAACTTAATTTAACAATATGTTAACATAATGAAATGATACTGTAGAACCACTTCTCCATGTAATTAAAAAATAATGCCAATAACTAAGTTTCATTTTGATTCTAAGAGAATTATCACATTTGCTTAGGAATAAAAATGTAGAGCTCATTTTGGATCTTAATGTAGCATTCTGCAAACATTATAAATGGAAGTAATATGAAATATTCAAATTATTCAATGCAATACACCTGAAAGGAGAAAATAATGTTGTGTCACATTTTGTGATTTCCCACCAATTCATCAATTTTAATAATAGGGACAAATCACAGTGTTATATCTACTAGAATACTTATTAAAATATCAGTGAAAAAGGAATTCAGTATAATAAGCATAAGACTGAATGCCTCCTTAATACGCACTGACAGGTTACAAAAGACAGGTTACAGTAGACTAGGACTCTCTATGAAGACTGAAATTCACATTTGGGTTCTTAGTATGTATCTTAAATTATAAGGAAGCCTTGACTACCCAGATGTCACATTCTCAAGTTTTGAGAATATACTTTCCCCCTTGAAAGTATATTTTTCTTCCCCCTCCCTACAGAATTCCCAAATTCTATAAGCTAAAAGTGTAGTTTTAGTACTATGTGGTAAGGTTTACATACTTTTCCAGTGTTTAGTCTGTTATGCACCTCCAGCATGTAACTAAACCATTCATTTAACTACCCATAACAACACCTGACATTTTTCAGACTGATACCAGGGCATGATTTAGATAGCTAAGTTTACCTCCTTGGTAACTTCAGAGGAGCAGGTTCAGCAACAAATACCACAATTTAAGTAGAGCAAGAATAAATTAACAGAAGAAAAAAACAACAGCAGCCGAGAGAAACTATCAAGAATTTCCATAATTAAACGTTGCATTTTTCTGCTTATATATTTAGACAGAAGGAAAGGAAAAAGTTGCTAAGCCAGACACAAAAGGTACAAAAGGCAGTTTTAATCCTAGTATGTCCAAAGATATGTGAACAATGCCAGGAGTTTCAGAGCTGGGTTTGTTATAATTAAGGGGAAGTTACGCAAATTATTTGCTCTAGCTGATAATTGCAGCCTCTTTGAATAGCTGTGTACATTGCCTTCTGTTTCATATTAGAGGATGTTAATGTGACTTCTGCACCTGTTCATGTGATTAATTTTTCGAACAATGCACAGTACGCAAGAAAGTCACATTTCTTTGAAAAGCCATGTTGCTGATGTGGTTCAGTGTTACCTAAAACTGCCAAAAGAGAGAAGACCAGAGGAGCACTACTGTAGTCTAAGGATCTTCCAACCCAAACCTGTCTGTTTTATAGACAGACAGGATCTGCAGGAAAGTCAGAGTTCAGTGCAGGAAATTTTCACTGAGAAGCAGAAGTTAAAAAAGAGATTCAGAGGTGCTGGATCTGACTAGTGGGACAGCAAAAACAGCTGTACAGTCCAGCAGAGAGGGAGGGAGAGAGGCTGGGAAGAAGTGGATCGGCACTGGTATACGGAAATATTTAAAGAAGCGCAAGAGAGTGGGATTGCTGAAGAAAAGATGAAAAACACTCATGGGTAGGGAATTAAAAGACTACGAAGAGGAAGAACTAAAATAGTGAGGAGAAAAAAAAAGACAACAGTTAAGAGAGTTAGTTCTACAGGGGAAATGCTGAAACCCAAGCAGCTGAGGAAATCATTTATTTTCCCTAGAAAAGGCAGGGTAGAGGAGGGAAAACCTGGAGCAGCCACAACCCCTGTGGTCCTCGCTCTCCTGGTGTTCCATGTGGGAGACCTTCATAGACCTAGTAAGCTTTGCAGCAATGAGCTGAGGTCGTTCTCCGTGTCAGACTTCTGCATATCATTCTCTCTCAAGCACTCTACAGATGTCTAGTTTGTCTGGGTTTTATTCCAATTTCTGGGATATGTCAGCCTCACTACTATGGATAACAAAAAGATGATAGTGAATTTGTTCCATTACATCATCCTGCCTCCAAAATAAGAAAAAAATATAAATATACAACTTAAGTTTATGGAAAGTGGCCTTGATCTAGTGTGACCAGCGCATCAAAGTACTTCCTGATGTCACCAAAAGAGATGTTTTAGTTACAGAAAGTATTACACACTGTGCAGAATAATAAGAAATAATTCACCTAGAAGGGGAATTACATTTCTGAAGTTGCATAACAACAAACATAAGTGGCAAAGAGAATAGTTAAGCTTTAGTGTCAGGTTTTCATCATCTTTGGGTGTAAAATGTTTTGCTACATTAGACTGAAGTGTTTGCATTTGACCATCATTTCAGTTTATATTGCCTTTAATTGAACTACTTCGGAGTGCCTTACAGCAGAAAAAGAGAATTGCACATCAAATCAAATTACAAATGTGTTAATTAAAAGCCCCATCAAAGAAAGATTAAAAAAGGCCAAATGTTGTGCTTCTTAATCATTCATTACCTAAGCAAAATATTAATAGCATCAATGTGAATTTTGTTTCACTAACGGCAGAACAACTCCATATACTGTCCAAACAATGAAAATTAAAGTTAACACTTTCACAATATTTTCCACTGTGAAGCTCATTACATGGATTAATTTTTTACACTGTAAACACTTTTGGTGTGAAGCCAAGACTTTTCATAGGTCAATGCAATATCTAGCAGCTATACTACTTTCCAGTATGTGAGTTCCCAGAAGTGCTATATGAAATAGCTAATAAAAATCATTATTTACAAAGCATTTTTGTTATATAGTCAAACCCCATGTTATGGGAGAGATTCTTGATGGTAAAGAGCTTTGCTGCATAGCAGTGAGAAACATCAGGCAGGGCAGGGTATTGATAAAGCTACAAAGCAGGATGTAGTTTTATGTTCGCACAGTGGCAGACGTGAGGAAGTGAAACACAATTGAGTGCAGTTCTTCATTGTCCAGGACTGCTACAAAGCTGATGGCACTTTTTGGTCTACTGTCAAGCTTTAATGGCCTACACCACTAGGAGAAGTTAAAAGAAGCTGATTATAGTAGGACTTTTTATCACTATTAATTGTTTCTACCATTGTATCCAGCTAAGCGGAACTTTATCTGGGTCTTTCAAGTCCTCTGCCAACATACTAGATGCAGATATGCAGCAGGAATGAATTTTAGATTCCTAAATTACTATTATTTTTTAAGTTTATTTTCATCTGCAAAAAAAGTTGTCTGACCTAAAAGAGTTTTAAAAGCGAATAAGAATATATCTCATCTTTGAAGTACGCAAGGAATAAAAAACTTACCAAAAGAATTTCTGGTTTGTTTTTTCTTCCCCAGTCTCTTAATTTCAGATTTTTGACCTCAGATTGTTGGAGATGATGAAGAAAACAGCAGAGAGGAATGGGAGAGATACCAGGCGTGGAGGAAGATTTATAATTCTTAAAGAGACTTTTCACTATTGAGATGGACTCTCCCAGCCTAAAAAGGCTACATATGGACTTGACAGTTTTACCCCTGTTACCCCCGGTTATTTCTAATTATCCCCAGTTTATTGTTGTAGAGTTATTAATGTGTTTGTACCCCTGGTTGTTGTTTGAAAACCCTGTCCTCCATATTGTCTCTTTCCTCCCCTCACAGTTTTCCTGCCAGAGCCTGTTGCTCTCCCCTGCTTTCCCGCTCCTCTGCCTGTGATTGGTTACAGTTTGCTGCAGTGCAGAGGTAGCTCCCATTGGCCCTTTCCCCCAGAGACCCGCAGTCACCACCTCTCCTAACCCTGATATCCAATCCCTGTCTTCCCTGACCTGTCAATCCTTCTCTCCTCCCCATGCTTGAGCCCAGCCCCTAAACTCACCTTATATAAGTCTGTGTTCCTCATAATAAAATTGGCATTGCTCCTTCACCCTCGACTGTGTCCTAGCCTCTTTGCAGTGCCCTGTCCCTTTCCTTCAACCCACGGGCTGTGGCATAAGATTGTCACTGAGCAGTTCACGGGTTTCTTTTCCTTACAAGTGATACAGAACTAAGGAACTTCGAAGATTCGTTTTCTCCAATCTACACACAAATATAGGTATTTGTTATTGATACGTTTCATTTATCATAGGTTTACTAACTTTATTTTATGATGTACACTTTAGACCAATAATGACACCAGCAAAGTAACAACGCTTCCTAGTGCGGCCAGCATTTTAATAAGAAATAAAATGCTCAGGGGACAAATATGTTCATGACAAAAGTCTGTATGACTTCCACTAAGAATCAATACAGCAGAGCACATATAATAAGAAATCAACATGTATGGCCATATCCAGATTACAGATAAAAAACCTGGTTTACTCCCACAAAACTTTAAAATAAATCATCCCGTCACCTGGAAGAAAACACAGTTCCCTCAAAACTAACACCCTATGATGATACAAATTACTTCTTATAGTAATTTCTACAATAGAATTCTGCCAGTATGGGGTTGGTTGAAATCCAGCAACTGTATTTGCTTTCTCCAACTGAAATGATAGTTTATTAGAAAATCACTTTCATATGAATTTCTTTCCTGTATCCATGGAGAAATAAATAACTTACATTCTCTGAAATTACTTTAACTGTTAACAGCTATTGGAATTTAGTTAGTTTCCAAACAAACCCTTACATTGTAGGGGATAAGAAGCAAAGGAAGAAAAATGTGTCACTGAGTGTTAAGTGGTGCCCTAACACAAGTTATCTTCCAAATCTTCATGCCTCTTTTAGCAGTCTCAACTATACAGTCAGAGTTCTAGCCCATAACTTTAACAACTTATCTGTTCACACCTACTCCTCTTCCTCACCAATGGCTGCAAGCGCAGAAGAAGACTGTTTGGTCATGAATGAATTACTCCATTGTACTACTTCCAGTAAAAGCTTTAGCAAATTCTGTTGTGGGGGAAGCAAGTTCAATTCTATATCAATTCAATGAGTAAACTGAATTTGCTACTCTTTGGGGTGAAAGAAGTTTCCTCAATCACCCTAGGAAACCCTACAAAGAATTAGTCAGTGAGTTTTGCCAAAGAACAGTATTAAATGTTGTCCTTTTCCCTTCTTGTTATTATGTCTGATTTTTGTCTTTGTAATAAATGAAAATTTTGTTACAGCAGTAGTCACCTGAAACCTCGGAGAAAAGCACTGCTTAAGCATTAATAAAAACTTTCCTTAAAATGAATTTAATCTTTAATCTGCTTTAATGAAAGCTAATCAATAGGCAATTGTCATACATTCAAAAAATTTCAATTGTTTCATAGGATATTGGTCAGAATGAGTTATGCCAGTGAAAACTGCCTTTTTCACATGTATCTACAAAACAATGTGAAGGAAATCATGTGACATTTTATACCCATCATCTGAAAGGTACTAATAGCCTTTGGGGTTATTGTGCAACCAGGGTTCATCAATCCTAATCAGCTAAATCCCCCTGAGCTTTGAGCTGGTAAGAGCAACACAAGATTGGCTCAGCCAGAAAGATCTTGCAGGAAAAATGTCTGTATTTAAAGAACAGCACTGCATTTGACATGCTCTAGACTATCATACAGACAGTGAGATATTTGCAATCAGGACACTCAGGTTTGGCACAGTCCAGAGACATCATCTTGCAGGAAATGAGGTGGAGGGAAAAGATACTTATCAATGCTACTGTGAAGCATGAAACTACTATGCAAAATCTCCTAAAGTGGGCAACAGAGAGCTAGATGATGGTAGTATTTTGCATCTCACAAAAAGAAGAAGCATTAGGCCACTTACTTCTACCTGGGAGCTCTGGTAGCCATTATTTGACTTGAGGCAAAATGTTTCTGCACAGCTCTTGGTCTCAAAATGGCATAGTTAAGGTCAGGATTGTAAAAGGTCATGCTTAAAAGATTTTGAAATGTGCATAGCATTCAACACTAGCACAATTAAAAATTGCTCAGTTCTAGAGATATTTCCAACTCAACATCCAAAGGAACAGTGCCAGCAAAGAAAGTGAATAGGCCTAATAGCCTGGGTATTTTGTACAACTTTTAATTCTAAGAACACAATTAGTTTTCAGTAGTTGTTTGCAAACATGATTTGCCTTCCTGTTCAACCAATTACTCTGGAAATACAAAGAGAAAAAAACGTGATGCGAAGACATTTAAAAACCTTAATGTTTTGTGACTTTTCAAGACTGCCCAACAAAATTTATTTAATTATTTCTAATTATTTTTCATATTATACAAAATTGAAACCTAAAGAAGCTCAAGTTAGCCCTTGGAAATGAGTTTTTATCAGAATCCACAATCATATATTACCCAACTCTACACACTCTCTTTAGAGACCTCAGGGGAGAAAGCGAGAGGAAGAAACATTCTACATTTTTTTTTTTTCTGAATTTCTACAGATTCTGTTCTCTGTCATGATTTCGCAACACTGTGACTCTCTTTACTTCCAGAGACTTGTGCTAATGCTCAGATTACTACTCTACAAAATGGAAAATCAGACTCTTCTTCAACACAGATGACTTGAATGAAAAAAAAAAAACAAACCACACTCATTTTGCTTAAGGATGGCAGTCTAAAAAGTTTATAAGATAGTAAGAACTTCTTGGCAGTTAGAAAACATGGAAGATCTTTACAAATTGGCCTTCAGTTCAAGCTGGCCTTTTGGGGCATATTGTGGTAATATTCATCTTGCTAAAAAGTGTAGCTGAGAGATTATTTTTTTTATTAATAATGTATCCAGTGAGACTCACACTTTTTTTGTTCCTTTTTTTTTTTTTTTTTTTGTTCACATGTTACCATTATCTTCACAAAAATGACAGTCTGCTCTGATTCTTTATCACTCAAAAGTGTCTGGCCACCTTTGACATTTCTCTGGAGCTTTAGGTGTTCTGGGGCTTTTTAGGTGTTCTAACGCAAACTATTTCAAATAGACTGAAGCTGTTTGTAAACACATACATCACACACTTACTTCCTGGCTCTTTGATTGTGCACAAGCTTATATGGCACAAGCACTTAGTATCTGCATACAAATATATTTTTCTAGTTCCACATAGTGTGCATAACAACAAATATCTCCATAAAAATACACAATGCAAAGGCACTGTAAGGGAGGGGACTTCTCATGGATTAGGCTACACATAGGACAACTTCAGACTGCACGAGTCCCCATAGCTATCGACCTACAACATGTAGTCAGGCAAATTAGCTCAGACTTCAAACTATATCAATATGATACCTTCATGATGTTGAAGACATATTTGGCAGTGGCTTACTCACTGGAAAAGGAACTGTTCTTAGCTTCAAAAATCAAGACATGAGACATACTCAGTGTCATGGGTGAGCAATTTGATCTAACATAGAGTAATTTCTATTTCCATGTCTCTAACAAACTCATTTGACATTCAGAAGAGTGTTTGACTAGAGCTGTATTTGGAGGTCCTACAGTCAAAGTCTTTGTTCTGCCCTCAGGAGCACAGGCATCACAGTCCTCACGCAAGAACAAGTCCTCCCAGCCAGCACAGCTCAGCAGGTCAGCATCCTTCTGGACTGCCAGGGTAACCCTAATGATTGACCCCTGTACAGTACAGCACTGATCACTTCCCTCTGCTCATTGATGTTTAGCAACACACTGGAAACAAATGGCATATACTATACAGAACAATTACAGCTTAATTTCTTCCAAAATTTTATATTTTCATTAGCTGTTCCGTGACCCATTTTGCTAAAAGCAAGCATCAAGTAGGTACAGTGATAATCCTTCTGGTCTTTACTAAGTCTCTAATGATTACTTTATGATTTAGCTAATGTATTTTATAACATAAAAAGATGACGATAAAATAAATCATATTTAGTAAAAACCTGGGTCAAAGCTGTTTGTAGAATTAAGAATAATTTTGCTTAAGTAAACTTTAAAAAATAAGGTCATTTCAATTTCTTAGGGAACAGAGAATCTTAGAAACAACAAGTTTTACCTTTACTTCTTGTGGTGACCATAAGTTGGGCTCATGGAGAAATTATTGAAATTCTGCTATTGTGTTTTAATATCACATCAAAGAAACCTACAATCTTCAACAAGGAAAAAAAAAGACAACAAAAAGTTAACTATCAGTCAGAGGCAATACCTACTGCATACTCCAACATAAATGTCAAGGGCTCGTGCCTCTGTAGCCACAAAGCATTCTCAGCTAGTGCGCACAGTTCTGGCAAACATAAAGCCTCCCCACTACATTCACAAGTGTATATAGGAAGCCAAGAGCACTTTAACCTCAAAAAAACCAAACTTTCCAGCGCAGCGCATTTAAATCTGCAAGTCTTGAGGTTGCAGGGAGACAATCTATTTTGATGCTGCCTTTAATATGGCATTTCTAGCTCTAAACAAAAAATTCTGCGCCAGTTCGGTCAAGTCCTATAGAAAACCTGATACCACAAAAAGCATAACCATACCTGAAATTTCCTGTTACATTCATTCAGACTATCTTCATGAACAAACTCACAGCAACAAAAGAATAAAAATGTTGGGACACATAGATCTTGCATTCACTGAGTGAAGGTATTCCTGACTAATTTTAAAATCCTGTATAAAGTCTCCCTTCTTTTTTTATCTGAATGAATTGTTAGAAAATTTTACTTAGACCACTGGCAATTGCAAATCCTTTGGTAACCATTTTATACCATAAGCACTAAAAAAATCCCAGCATTCTTAAATGTAATTAAACAGCACTCTGTCATTAGCTGTAAATAAAACATGTTATTTACTGTTGTTTTGAAAGTTGTTCTTTTTCTCAAAAGAATGCCACTTGTGTTTATAGTTAGAAACATAAATTGGAATGTTTTATGCTAAAAAACATGTAGATTGCACTAACTAATAATCCTAACTGATTTGGCAATTAGCAACCATATTGCTAATTGCAAGACACCACATTTGCATAGAAACCTTAGCTGCATTACTGCAAAGACCAATTGAGCCAATTTGTCACTCTGATTTGATCCTTTTCTTCACATTCAGAGTGGCCATAATCTTAATCCTATAAAGACAATCAGAATAATATCTATAAAATAGGAATGGTGTTTTTACCTGAGGCTCGTTGTGATTTATTAATTTCTGTACTTATAGCAGTACCAACATTATGAGTTATAAGGAGGAAACTGATTCCCATTTCACACATGAAAACAAGGCTGATCTACATCTATACAAATCTTCATTTTGTTTGGGGTTTTTGAATCTGCAACACGTATCTTTTCATTCATTAAACCTACTCGGTGGCAGCTGACACTGTGGGTGAGTCAACATGTTCTGGTTTTGTGGCTAAATTTAAGCTTATAGCTACTCCTGATGATCCTTTAGAAGTTAAAGCAATCACAAACTCATATGAAAGGAAAGTTATGAAAGGACAAGCTCTTAGCAAAGTCAGTTTGAAACATTAGTTATGAACTCAGTAAATGTTTCCAGACACTGAAACAATAATGGATAGAGGCAGAGCAATGTAATTTACAAGCACCTTAACTGTGTGTTAGAATGTCCATGGCTATTTACCTCATTAGCATTTACTTTACCTGCAAAAGACCAGAATAGCCTCCAGCTGAGGACCTTAGTCCTTTTTATGTTATCAAAGC
The DNA here is from genome assembly GCF_009829145.1 of Chiroxiphia lanceolata. Lineage (NCBI taxonomy): Eukaryota > Metazoa > Chordata > Aves > Passeriformes > Pipridae > Chiroxiphia > Chiroxiphia lanceolata. The sequence continues at coordinate 57,382,773 of NC_045671.1, read as the reverse complement.
AGAGTAACAAATCTCTTGACTTTTGGTCATCCGCAAATACTTGATCAACACCCATATTCAGACATTTCTGTTGATCTAATTTTTCCAGAGAAGAAGAGCAAAACTGCCAGACATAAGTTCTGAAACTATTTCAGGCATCTGCAAAGACAGTTTTGGAGGCCAAGAGCTATTGTGCAGACATTGACTCACTGTTCAGTGGTAATTTAGGCATTTACAGACAGAGAAGACCTGCCTTTGGTCTAAGAGCACAGTTAATATTTTTTATATATGCAACACTAAGGTATCTGGAGGGATGCCTGACTTGCAGCAATAGTTTCATCAGTCCAAAATATTTTAAAAATATAGGTAGTTTTGGGGAACATAAGGCTAAGATGATGTAACTGTTTAACAATTCCAATACAGTAAGCAATTAACTGCTTATCATTAAACAATATTAAATTGGAATTAAAAGCTTTCCATAAAAAGCTTATTTTCACCTAGAAAAGTCTATCAGAGGTGTTACTAGTCACACTGTAAACTTCATCACCAGAAAGAAACATGCAAAAAATACAAGTATATAGATACATATATTATATATATATATATATAAATAAAATACAAATACAGATATACCTCACATACAGAAAATATTCCTATAAGGTTTCTGTTGATAGCAACTTTGTAGTTGCCAAGATTACGCACTTTCTTTTATTTTTTAACCCATCCATCTACCCTGTCAGCTTCCCTTTCTCACTTACAGATTATTCTTGATTTCTTTCCCCGCCTATGTAACACCTCCAGCACTGCTTGATCCGATATATTTAATCTTAAAATGGTATCAGATCAAGCACACTCTTTTATGATGCCCCAGTAACACCAGCTTTAACAGTCTGTTACTGGGATGTTCTCGAAATCATTTCTCAGCCTTATGGCACCCTCCAAAAACCAAGAATATTTCTGCAAACTGATGTCCCAGGTTAACACTTCCTCTACCCTGTGCCAAAATGAAACCATATTCTGCTATGATGTGTGCAAAAATCCATTGTTACTTAGAGAAGTAGCTGGGTCAAGTTCATTTTTATTCAGCTATATGAAAAATGCTTCTCATTGATCTGTCTTGGTTCTTGCACTTTCTTATAAAATGTTGCTGGCTTAGTGTTCCACCCATCCTCTCACACTATCCATTTCACTCATTTCCCACAAAATATTTAAAATTACATGTGAATTCCTTGGAATAACAATTTTGTCTGGGATTACAATTTTATTTAAGCCTTTACACATCACTACAATGGAAGGAAGGAAAAAACAGCAGACATCAGAGCTTTGTTTTGTTTTCTCGTGAGAAACATTGTTAAACTGATCACGAAATTCTGAACGATTCTTGTGTCTTGCTGTCGATGCTATGAGTCATCTGTTTGTTCTCTTTTTGTTCTTATCTTTGATGACCCACCTTGGCCACCCTGCATCCAAAAGCAGTAATTCACCGCTTTGGTGGTGAATCACCATTCAGGATTTAGATGTTTCCAATGAGTCATACTTAACCTTATAGAAAATAGAATGCTACATAAATTGTGCACTTTAACCATAGTGGGTTTAGACGTCCATGTCTGGAAAACAAAATTACGTATTTCAGTGATAGAAGTGAAATAAAATGTTGAACAGTAGTCTCTACTTAAAACTCTGTGTAAGTAAATCCATTTTTTTTTAATTCAATTAGAAAACATTGGTCAAAGTTCACACGACAGAGTTACAATATTATTTCCATTGCTGCAATCATGGGCTTAACAATCTCAATAGCAAATAATTCTAACATCATGTTCCCCATCTGCAAAGCCTGATAATGTCAAAAACTCCCACCAACAAGACAATAGAATTCATATCCAGAGATTCCAAATGAGATCAGACCTACATTCCAGAAATTAGGCACACTCAGAGTTCAGGAAAATTTATTGTATTGTTTTCCTTTCACCTGCTCTTCTTTGCACTGTGCTATCCAATGCTAAATATCTTCTACCACAAGAATTCCTTGTGAGGAAAAGTTACTCGCAATCAGCATCAGCTCCCATGTGCACAGACCACCTGTAGTTAATGAGAAAGCAGGGTTGGTTTTTTAGGGTTTTTGGGGTTTTTTTCCATTCTTATTTAAGAAAGGAATTAGCTCTTCAGAACAATGAATGTCAAAGAGACTGAAATAAGCAAATGGAACCAAATAAGGCAACACGGTTTGTAGGCACTATGTTATCAAAATAATCTGCTAGCGCCAATGGGTGCACCAGGGGTAATATTAACCTGAAGCTATACGCCTACAGAGCAGATTCAGACTCTAGTCTTGACTTGTCAGCAGGAGGATTCTGGTTGCTTTAAGTGCCTCCTAAATTTGCCATAACCCAGTCCTTAACAAATGCTGTTTCTCCATCAGTGAGCACAGCAACAGTGAGACTCTACCTATATTCTCACTCATTATTGTTGAGACAGGGAAAACTACTGGAAACTGCTTCATTTTGTAGAAGAAAGAATGTAATAAGACACACAACAGCAGTGTATCATACCTGCATCACCTGTGAGGGGCAAGTAAATTTTAGTTTCACTGGTTATAATAAAAGTTCAAACTATATTAAGGAATAGTCTGTAAGAATTTACTGATTACAGTGATGTGTAATGACTTTAAAATACAGCTTTCTTCTTTTTAGTCTTTGCAGAATTATAAAAAGAGGCCATTGACTTTTGTGCACAATTTACTAGATACTTAAGAAAGTGCAAATTAGTAATACTTTAACATTTTAAAATGCTTTCAGATCAAAACATTCATTAATTGTATTTGTTACGTTAGATGTGTATAATTTCTAGTGTTAACCATTCTGTTGTTAAGACACTGACACTGAAATGTTAGTCTTAAATGCCTGGTACTTCACCTATGTATTCAGTCTCCTAGCTTCAGCTGAAGGAAACTTAATGTGTTTACATGATGTAAAACTTGCAAACATAAAATATAAGAGCAGATAGAGCTTGCAGATATGTGTGATGCAAAATACTGCTGGTAAATATACCCTGCAGGTACATCTTTTGGTTTAGGCTTTAAAATGTACCTAGACAGATCAGCAAGACAGTATCCTTCTCAAAGCTGAACATCATATATGTCAGAATATGCAGTTTATTTTCAGTCCACAAGGTAATCTTTTATAATACTGCAATATTTCAATATCAAATAAAATACAATAATCTCAAGGTTGTTAAAGCTCACATTTCAAAAGAGTAACTAACAAGAGTTATGTACAGTGTATTCCAAAAAAATAAGAAGAAAAAACATGGAAAATTAAGTTGCCATGGACACTGATGCAACAACTACTATTTGAAAATAGTCCTGTAACCATAAGCATATTTCTGATTAGAGTTCTGCAGAAAGGAAAACAAATATTGTCTCTTAAAGAATACTGAACTTCATCCATAGATGGTACAGTAATACTACATATTTATCTATATAATATTGATTTTTAGGCTAAGCTCTGTAAATAAAATAAAAGAACATGTATTTACAGATCAGAAGGATACATGCATGTGTCTGCTTGTACCAAATTGTCTTGTATAAAAACCTCTCATAGCATATTCCTTTAACAAACTTAATTTCTTTCATAAGTGGGCTATTGTTGTGGAATGCTATTCTCACCTATTACAGAATTGCAAATCAAAGAGAGACTCTAAACTATCTACCAGCAGCCACACTTGGACTGTGAACTGAATGTGGGTCTTTTAATTCATGTGTTAGTTGCTCCAAGTGCTTAGACAATCATTCTCAATCTGTGGAGTGTGAAACACCAGCCCTAGAGATCATGAACAAGCTTTTTAAAAAATAAACAGAACATAAGTGAGAAATGTGACAATACTGACAGTTCTCATTACACTGTGCTCACACAGGAGTCAAAAACTAAATTTAAAAAAACAAAAAAACAAAAAAAACAACCAAACAAAAAAAAAAACCAAAAAAAAAAACAAAAAAAAACAAAAACAAAAAAAAACACAAAGGTTTCTCAATTCTCATGGAATGTTATAATGTTGCCCATTATATTCATACTTGGCCTCTGTATTTTAGCTTAATTTCCTATTTGTAAAAATAGCAAGGGTTATGGTGGAATTGAAATGTATATCCTACTTTCATGTGATATGTGATGTCGCTAAACACAGTATAATCATTCACTACCCTTCTTCCATTTATACTTTGACGTGCTTCTGGAAGGCAAACCTGGGTCTCTGTGTACAGTGATTTTCTTTTTATCTCTGAAAGAAGAGGGTAAACTAGAATTCAGAGGTAAAGGTTTTCCCAATATTTTTCATTCTTAGGACTTTTAGGACTGAACATAGGAGACAGGTAAAAGCAAAGTAGATGAAAAATTCACCACAAGGGTGTTCTGCCCTTATCTGGCTAGTGAGGACAACGAAATGTCAAAGGGAAAGAAAAAATCAACCCCCAAGAAAACATAAAAGTAGATAAAACAAGTGGAAACTGAACAGAAAATATCACACAGCATTTCAAGCATACCAAGAACGTATTGAATTTAAAATGTCCTTCAATCAAAAGATGAATAATAGCCCGATTTTAATATATTATCTATCTTACCATTTCGAATTATTACAGTTGTAATTTATTTCAGCATAATATAGGAAGCTTTATATTTTCATGACATTTATTGAACACAGAGGTTTGGGGAGATGTGAAAGAATAAAATATGTGTAATATTCCTATATAAGAAAACTGTTGGGTTTGTTTGGCTTGGGTTTTTTTATTGTTATTAAACACTCTCATATGGGCAAAGAGCAAAGAAAAGATCAAGAAAAAGCAAATGTAAAAGCTAAATCTAGGACAAAACTAAAGCTTAAGGAAAGGAAAGGAAAAAAAAGACTAAAAAAACTCTAGCTTTTGCAGTCAGTTTACTTCATTATTCATGTAGTTAAAATAACATACTGAAATAGTCCACACCTATCTTTTTAAAATACCTGCTGAACCTTAAAATGTATCTTGAATTATAAGCATTTACTTCTGTAAAACTAACATAACTAGCAAGATCATTTTTCCATTAGAAAAGTGACCAATTTGTCTCTATCAGCAGCTGCAAAAGGGCATTACGCACCCAGAGAGAAGACCTTCTTGTCCAAGTCCGGACTGGTGTATGGCTTCGCTGCACCACCTTCACTTTTGGCTCTGCCTGGTGTTCCTAAACCTGTAAAACAGGGCAGAAGGGGTTGAGGTCTCACTTAGTAGTGCTTTCAGGTACACCTCCACTGTACTTTGTTTTTTCAGCATATACAAGGACCATCTTCTCATTGAGACCTGGGCAAATATATTTTAAGCCTCATTCTGTCTGAGAGGTGTTTTCAAGCACATGCTTTCAATCCCTGATACTTAAAAAGTTCTCAAATGACAATGTTGCTATTCTGGAGGTGGGCTAAATGTTGTAGCTTAAAATCATCTTTCTTTTCCACCATGTAAGCATGCTTATTGAGCTGACACAGACTCCCTAATTAGTTTAATGTTGTTTCCTATGTTCCAAGCAAAAGTTCCAACTACTTGGCTCCTTTGAAAGATGGCTTAGGTGAGAGTTTTCTGTGCCATCTTCTAATGGGTTGCAAAAATGCATCCAAACGCTGAAAGGGACATGGTCTAACCAACACATGATGCCTGTAGCTGGGTGTGTGTTTCATGCACTGAGATCCCCCAAGTGTGCTATTAAGAAAAATTGAAGAATATCCTTTAATAAGCAAAAACAATTTAGCTTTTATTTCAAGTAAATTAATTTTAATATTTAGTTCTGCCAGAAAAACCTTCAGTCTGAGTTTTACTTGCTGGAAATGTACCTCAGATTAGGTATTGGCATACTGCTCCTACTCATAAATTCCTTAATGCTCCAAGTACCTTTTGTTCTCACAAGGCCATAGTTCACAGTAATTTGCTTTTATTTCCTGATATTTCACATGCCTGTAAAGAAACAATCTTTATATACTGCTTTAAAATACCATTAGCTGAAAAAATGAGTTCCAGTGGCAGGACTTAAAATAACTGCAGCCAACTTTAATACTATGATTTTAACAGTGTCTAGCTAAGTCTTCTAAATTGAGAAGCATCAGTTTGCAAATGCTGATTGAATTCGAGTGGTTAGTCACTAATATTTAAGGTTGTGAACACTAATGTTAATAAGCCCCCCAGACAAATAAAAGGCGTTTTTGTGCATACTGTTTCTTGTTTTAATACTGAAAATGTTGTACATAAAGCTGCCTGATTTTGCTTTCCCAAGTTTACATGAATTCTAGTGCTCACAAATAGTATTACAATAAGACTACTAGAATCTCTATCTTGTTTGTAAGATACACAAAGACTTTTATTTTCTTACACACTAATGGATTTAATTCCTTCAATCCAAAATTAAGACAGAAACTGCTAAGTTACCATACCTTCTCAGTTTGATTCTTGTCAAATCTGTCTACCCAAGTTCAAACTAAAACAAGCCATGGCTTTGTTAAGATATGTAGACATATCCTCTATGACCTTGATAAACTCCATCAACTCTTTTCATAATAAGGCATTTGGCAATTGTCAGGAACAGCTGAATACTGGTAGTCTGACATTAACCTAATAATGAAAAGTTTTCTCATCCCATGGGACAGTCTTCTGAAAAGATTTCTTTGGACTATGAACACCTTGGATCATCAGGTGACTGAAATTCTTCATTCAAAAGTGGTTCTCAACTCTCACATGTCTACATAATATAAACTCAGCAAAGAATATTCTGTGGGCAGCCCATTGCTGTTTCTCTCTTTGACATCAAATCCTTCTCATCATGTTGGGGCATCTAATGGGCAACACTTTCTAGGATGCTCACAGGCTAGGAAATGGAGATCACCTGACTGTCAGGTTTGCTGTAAACCGAGTGGGTGTTACTTTTATGCGAGATTACTCAGAATATACACTTCACAGCAGTAACACAAATGTTCTTAATCTACATGATTTTTCAACTTTAGACTTCAAATGCTTAATGCTTTCTTTTTACCATGAATTTTGCAGCATGCAAAATCCCAATGAAAATGTCTTTCTTCCTCTCCACTGGTTAAATTTAAAAAAAAAAAATTCAGTATCTTAAAAAGCCCTTAGAAGAATTCTAGACTCATCATAATAATATTGTTTATACAAAAGGAATTTTCGAAATATATTTTTATTGTAATAAGAACATCATGAGTAAATTAGTGTATCCAAACTCTGAAATGTTAACTGAATTCCTATTATGTAATTTTTGTTGTTAAAATCAAGTAGCTGTGAAACCTTTAACATGCTAAAACAGTACTTATGACCAAAAGAGCTATGTTTTTAAACTTTTATATTGCTCTCTTTCTATAGATAATAACCAAAATATCTATATACACCTCCTTTCCATGGCAACCAAATTGTTCTAAAATAAACCCTATATATACATATATGTATATGTGTGGATAGATTAGATAGATAGAAATGAACACAAGTCAGTCAGTGTTGTTTCACTCTAATCTGCCCCAAGGGATCTATTAACAAGAAGCTGAGTTACCCTCATCTTCAGGGACAGGTCATAACACCCCATAACAACCAAGATTAGTGCATACAAGGAATATTGTGGATTAAATAAACCTGAATTTTAATATGGCAATTATCATCTTCTTTAAAAAAAAAAAAAGAAAACATGTTTAGGGCACTAGCATGAAAAATTCTAACCTGTATCTGCATTCATAATATATAATATCCAAGAATACCCATTTTATTGAGTTCTTATCCCAACCTTTACATATAAAAATCCTTTAGTACTAGTAGAACAGCCTACAATGCCTCCTACTTTTTCTGTGTCACGCTGCCTTATTGGGCTTAGCAACTCTGCAGTCCGCTCTTCCCTTCTTGGGATCTTCACAGCAGATTTATCATTATCCAGCTCCAGTTTCAAGTCTACTTTATTTTTCCTCCAGTGATGACGTAATGCCCAGGGTTCAATTACAGAGTTTTCTCCATACGTCATGCTCTCGTATAAGGTTTTCTCCTCTAACACAACCTCCTTGGTGATCCACAATCAACATAATCTGCCTGCAGCATTTTGCTTCATTTCCTGATATTTGCCAGCTTTCTGGCTGTCATCTATCTTCTTCAGGCTAGGTATGGTAGAGTTTGACCTCCTGCCAGATTCTGAACTCTGCTTGTTCAGTTCCCCAGGCCACCCTGGTCCTGCCTGGTAGTTGTACTTGCAATAGAAATAAGCAAGAAAAAAGATTGCAAAGTAGAAAGTGAACATTATGAAATACAAGTAATGGTGGCTACTTAAATCTTTTTTTGAAATAGAGCTTTGGTCAATGCCATCAGTTACCAAAAGTGATCGTTAAGCTGGTAAAGGATACAATCAATAAACAACAGCAGAGTTGGGTTCTGGAAATTACTGTGAATTCCCTCTCTGAACAAAGTCTGAGCCCAGACCTAACAACTAAAAGGTGTATATTCGGAGTCCTCCAACAGGTGGTAAATGTACAACTGCTCTTACAATCACAAACCCTTATAGGAAAGAAATATGAAAGACTATGAAAAAACTCCACAAAAATAGGAAGGAATATGAAACGCAGCAGTATAAATAAAGCTGTTTAAGTGAGGTTTCATCAAAAGTAGGATTATGAATACAGCAAATTAGCATTTTCTTTAAGTAGCTTAGGGTATAAAGCTTCTCACAAATGAAATATATGAACAGCTGCAAACAAAAACAAATAATAAAAAAGGACTACGAAGATTAAAGCTAGAGCGTTGCTACAGTCTGTAATTTGATAACTCTAGTGAGCACATATATAAACATAAATGTATTCTAACTATGGCATCAGGGTTACAGGGAAATGATAAGCATATTTTACTAGCTAATACAAAAGATCATTGCTCAGGCAGTAGTCCCCTCCACAATTGTATGAACCAGCAACAGCAGCATTCACTGGAACAATCAAGAAAGTGGTGGAGAAGTTTTAGTTTTGAATTCCCATATCTAGAAGCCAAATTAAGCAGAGAGTTGAGGAAAATATTTACTGCAGCTCAATATTTCGTCATGGGTTGAGCTGCCTAGAAATTCCCCCACAGGATAATTTGCCATCAGATAGTGCTGCTTCTACAGAGTTAAAGCATTTTGCAGGAAAACATGGGTTTCATACAGCGAAGCACTGAATAATGATTGGAATATTTACCTTTCGCACAAGCATACTCACTGCAAAATGAAATTATATCAAAACACAGTACTTCTACCTTTATCAGAGGTGAATATTTACTCTCAAAGAATTGGAACATTTTGATATGGCCAAAATTGGGTTTGCTGCATTTTGTTGCATCTTGGAAATCAGAAATTTTCCATTCCTACTGAAGTCATTGCTGAGCAGGTTTCTTTCCTGACAGCGAAAATCACTCATCAACCTTGCAATAAGGAATAGTAATTAAAATTAGTAAAGAACAGAGCACAGACATAATAGGCATTTTCTAGAAGTGCTTGTGTAATTGTTCTTGCGAGCTATGACAACAAAAGTGTTGTCATAAATGAACTGAGTTATCCCACTGAGAACAGGAAACCACTGGGAGCAGAGTGGGAAGTTATGTTACCTGAAGTTGTGCTGATGCTGGTCTAAAGCCCTCACCGTGCCTACCTGGTTGTATCAGAGTGTACAAGAAAATGAAGGGAAAAGAAGTAGAGTTTCCTCTAAACCAAGAGAAAGTTGACTGAGATGGGAAATATGTCAGTATTGACAAACAAATCATCTACTCTGTGTTCTTAAGGGAGAGAGAAGTTCAGGGACAGTCATCTGCCCCTTCTGAATGGGAGTGTGATCTATATCAAGGAACAATGTGCTAGAAACTCTGGAAGAAAATTATACGTGACTCAATGGCATTCTAAGCTTTTTTTTTTTTTTTGTACTGGCATTTGTTTATCCATCTCCCTCAGTGGGATGAGTTCAAGAGAGTGTAACAAGAAAGAAAAATGGATACTAAAATGTCCTACAAAGAACTACTAGAAGACAATGGTAAAGAAACAAATTTGAACTGGAAAGCTGTGTAAGTAATGGTTGATTTGAAAACAACAGTAAGGTTTTTAATCATCAGGAATGAATATAAATGAATTCTCATATTCATCCACTGTTTTTATCTCTGTTATTGAGAAAGAGGAGAAGGAAGGTAGAGGATGGCATTATATACACACTATAATAGGAAATATGTAAATAACATTGTGCTATCTCTTGAATTATTGTCATAAGATTTCATAATAAGCTCAGAAGAAAAGAAGTTATCAGAGAATTCAGGAAGCAAAAAAATCACATTTAAGTGGAATAGAAAGTTGGACAGCAGAGATATAAAGTCAATACAGAAAGTAATGTAGGGAGTTTTTTCTTGATGAAGTGATAGGGGTACAAATTTAAATTGAATGACAGAAAGCATTTGAAGCACCTAGGCAAATAAACTACTTGTAGCTCATATCCTTTCATGTATAATTCAAACAAAAGTTGTTCTGTGCTCGAACATGGTAACAATGTAATATTGATAAAATAGAAAGGAGTATCAAGTCAAAAAAAAGATAAACCTAAACCTTATTTGCCTTTTCTAACCTGTCAGGGTAATATACATATATATAATTCACACAACCATAAAATTTGTAACCTTCCATCTGCTAGAATCTGTTGCCTCTTAAAGCATCCCAAAATTGTGCAGCTTCATGACAGCATATCAGAAGGATTCCATTACTTAGCCTTTGACTTAGTCAATGGATGTGAATTGTTTTGAAGATATAGTTGCAAGAGAACATCACAACGAAGCAGATGCCAGGCATTGCAGGAGAAAAGACTCCTTCATCACTGGCTGTGATGCCATCGGCTGCTGGTTGTGGGTGCACGTGGCTGCGAGCAGCTGTTGAACTACCGGGACAGTCCTGCCTTCCCCTCTCCTTTTCGGCACCCCACCCTGGGTTGCCGCAGGTTTCTTCTCCCCACCTGGGTAAGTGGGACTTTGTTTTGTTTCTTCTGAAAATTTTTGACTGCACCATTTGTTGTTTATTCAGATGGTTTATTCAGTGGTTCTTTTCCTTTTCCACACTTCCATCTGAAGTTTCTTAATTTTTAAATTGTAATCTTGTTAAACTAAGACAGAAATACAATTTACTAGAAAGATTACAATAAATACAATGATACAGAGAAAACTAGGTTTAACCCCCAAAGACAGATGTTTAACCCAGGACCCTGGGACAAGAACAGAATGGTGTTCATTGACCCCTCTGCTGAGCACCACACGGCCCCCCCGGGTGCAAAGTTGAAGGAAACCTATTGGTCCAGATGATGGTCACAGTTCTGTCAGAGTAATGATCACAGTCTTGTTGAGAGTAGCAGTCACAGTCCTGTTGGAGGTCTGGTCCTCCTGTGAATCCAACAAGTGGTACCAGAAGTCCCAAAACCCCAAGATTATATATGGTCAGGTTCAGGTGGGAGTGGTCAGTACCTCCCCCAGGGTGGGGAGTTTCACAATGGGTGACATAACTCTCTGAGTCATGGGATATTTTTGGAGTCTTTGACAGTCTGGGTCGTTGCATCTGCCTATTATGCCAGTCCAGTATGGCCCATTAGCAGAGATGACCCCTCAGGCTGGGTGCGAATGTGCTAATGCCTCCCCGGAGGGGAGTTATCACAGCTGAGTCATTGGTGCCTTTAACACCCAGCTTGTAGCCTGAGGTGTCAGGTGTGCCCTGGGCAGCTGCTGCAAATGATCCATTATTAACAGTTCATCAGAAATGACAGAGAGGGTGTAGAATACACAGTTTTGGTCATACCCACATAGTGATAAACAGGCCCCTGTAACTAGGACAGATGTCCTTTAGGGTCACTCCAGAGACCCAGGAAACTGCCAAGAAAGCAGGTGAAAATTTCAGGTCTGCAGCTGCTGATTGAGTCCCTAGGGACAGCCCTAACTGAAGAGGGCCTAACTTCACAGTCAGAAAGGTGCAAGTGGTTGCAGATTTCTCTTTGGAAAATCAAAAAATTGGTATGATAGTCCCCTTAAACTGTGCTTACTTTTCAATCAGGTGCAACCTAAACAGCCTTGTAAATAAGGCCTCCTTATTCCCCTAAGAAAATGGAGGTTTGCCCCATGGAGGCAGATGTGCATCTGTCTCTTCTAAGGCTCCTTGGACAGTCAGTGGACTTCTCACCAAGTTGATCACCAAGAACTTGCTCACCTTAAAAGTAGACAAGTAAAATAAATCAGCTAAATTGGTCTTATTTCTTTCTATTTTGAAGCAAGCAATTATGCAATGACACGTCTGTGTGTAAACATCTACATAGCACAATAGACTTTAAGTCAGGCTAATGCTTTGAGTTTGCTAAAAGGTCAAAGTTTGCAAAAGTTACAAAACCACCTTCATTTTTGTATCTACTGTAGTGGAGATCACACGGTCAGTTATCCCAAAGAGACTGCATGCTTTTTCCCTATGTGACGGGCCTTTCCTGCCCAGAGAAGGCTCCTTTGTCAGCAGTCCTGTACAGGTTGCTTTGCACCGCTGTCACCCTTATATATACTAGAAAGCAGGGATGAGAATTTCACCCACCAATGCTTCCTGGGTTCTTTGGAGCTGCTGGTCATCATTTTAGATCCCCGTCTATTTTTGAGAAATCATTGCTGATGGGGTTTCATTTTGATAACAGCTCATTCCGCCTGCAAAAGCCGCAGAAGGATGCTTTTTCATCTCTCCATGAGCTTATGGAAAAAGGAAGCAAGAGGGTTAAGCCTGAAGTGTATCAATGTAAAATACTCCTTCTTCTTAGCTTCACTTTACAGAATTTTTCTGAGTTTCTCCGCCTTATCCTGTAGACAGTAAGGAAAGGTCAGGAAAAAAACCAGCTATATCAAACAGCAAGAGGAGTTGAACTTGCAGTCAAGGTAATGGAACCCAAACTTCAACATGCATTTCCAACCACTGCAAAAGGGATCAGGCTAAAGGGTTTTTTTAAATGGGATATCAAAATTATACTTTAATTTAATAAGGTAGTGTTCTTCTGTTTAAGCATTTGTTTAGACTAGATTTTTTTGGTGACATGGGCAAACAAGTATAACGTGATTTCAAATTTTCAATACTCTTTGAAGCATACATATTCTTCAAAAAAGCCAGCATCTGAGGATTAATGAAAATATTGATTCATGCAGGGCCAGAAGGGCAAAGGAAACAACCCTCTCCTTCCCTTAGGGTCGTTGTCTGGATGTAAGTGAAGATTTGGCACATCTCTTCAAGTTTCCTCCATGTCAGGCAGCTGTCAGAGCAGTATTTCCAAGCCCAATTCAAATACCTGGGAGCAGTGCTGTGCCAGGCAGTGGCCCCATCATTCCTGTGCCTCTCCAGGACCTCCCCAGTCCCCACAGTGCCTCACAGCCCAGCCTTTGTAAAGCTCTCCCTTAAAGTTTGCACCTTGTATCCCTACAAGATTTTCACCCTTGAACAATTTGGGACTGTCAGAGTGACTTATTGGGCACAGGGCTCCTTCCTCTCCATTAAGAAATCATGGAAGATTTCTCTGGTCTGTCAGAGGATGTGTGCTGTTAATAGGCAAAACTCTGTTATCTATCTCTCTCAGCATACTGTGTTCCCTTCAAGGCGTATTTTGTCCCTTAAATTGTCTTTTTATTTATTAAGTCATAATCTAAATGAATGAATGAATGAATGAATGAATCTAGTAATCTGAAATAATTTTAGGAATTAATTAACAAGAGGTAAATAAAACAACAAAGGAAGCCATATACTGTGAGTCTCCCCACCTCTATAAAGTTTAATTTTTACCAAAAAAGGAGCAGTAAACAAATCACAAATTTCATCAAATTCTATTTATATTGTTAGTAGATAACACTGTATATATTTTGTTATATTTTCCACATAAGGCAAAAGTTATCTTCATTAACTTCATGAAATCTCATCTCTCAGTGAAAAAGCCTAGGGTATTCACTGTGCATTAAATGAAAATGTCATTTTCCAGCTGTATTATTTTGATTAACTAATTGATATTACAAAGTAAGTTACTGCATTTACTAGCACCTAAGGCACTGCATGTCTGTGAATATGAACCTGTGTAAGTGTCTTGCAAAGAGTCACCACTGCCAGGAACAGCAGTATGGTGTTTGCCCCTTTTCCTATGCCTTGTGTTCACCACAGCCCCCAAGAGCTGGTAAAACTACATGCCACCAGCACGCATCAGAGTCATGTCAGGCACTGCATGTGCACTGTGCTCATATCTCCAATTATACCCATGCTTTGGAGACAGAGGTCAATACTACTCACCTTGCCCTGGTTTTTGAGGGAAAATCAAAACACATCATACTTATGCAGATAACGTTCAGATATTACAGAATTATAGAATCATAGAATGGTTTGGGTTGGAAGGGACCTTAATGATCATTTAACTCCAATCTCCTCTACCATGGGCAGGGACACCTCCCACTAGAATAGCTTCTCAAGGCCTAATGTCATGACCACTGCCAGAGATGGAACACCCACAGCTTCTCAGGAAGGTAACCTGTTTCAGTGTCTCACCACCCTCACAGTAAAGAATTTCTTTCTAATATCTAACCTAAATTCCCCCTCTTTCTGTTTGAAGCTATTCCACCTTTTCCTATCACTGCAGCTCCTGATGAACAGTCCTTCTCCAGCTTCCCTGTAGGCCCCTTCAGATACTGGAAGGTTGCTATGAGGTCTCTAAGCAATCTTCTCTTCTCCAGGCTGAACGACCCTAACTTTCACAACCTGTCTTCGAAGGGGACATACTCCTTGACAAGTCCTCTCATCAACCCCATGGCCTCCTCTGGACTTGCTCAAAGAGTTCCATGTCCTTCTCATGTCGGGGATATCAGAACTGGATGTAGCACTCCAGATGGGGTCTCCCAGGAGCAAAGTAGGGGGGGGAGAATCACCTTCTTCGTCCTGCTAACCACACTGCTTTTGATCTGCTTAATAATAGCAGTTATCCATAAAATTTTTTTTATTTATATTAAAGATATATAAATTCTTCAAATTTATCTCTGGATGGTATTTCACCTTTACATTTTGGTGACTATGCTCAGGAATAATTAATAAGGTCTATTCTCATCTGCATATTCCTTGTTTTTTTGGTATTAATGTTCATGCTAGAAAGATACATGTTTCTACTATTTCAAAATTCAGTGAAAATGGGCAAGCCAGCCTTTGAAAATGTCTTGCAAATTGTTCAGTCTTGGTGAAATAAAAATTTGGTTGATGTTGATTCAAAGTACACACTGTTCAAAGATTTTAGCAATGACTTACAGGTTACTAGAGGGCTAGAAGTATATCACTGATACATGCTTACTCTTCTTTTCCCTGCATGTTAAAAAAAGATACATTCGCTGAAAATTTTTGCCTTTTTTGCCGAACACCCTAAGAGCACAAAACTGGTTATGCTGTCTGAGCTAATCAAATCCAATTCCATTATGAAGGCAAATACATCACAGTATTACATAACAGTTTTTCCACACTGATGCCCAGAATATTTGTAGATATTTGCTGTTTGTGCTGTTTCTTTCGACCTTCTCCATTTCTCTACTTTTCCTTCTTCTTTCTTTTCTTGGCCTCTGGTCCTTTCCTATTTTGATGGTCATTTTCTCTTTCTAAATTAGCTTTCTGGAAGCTTCAGCCTCCCTCTTTCTTACTTGTTTACAGCCACCTAATTTATTGTTCCTCCTAGTTTCTGTCTCACTTATGCTTTACTTCCCTCTGTAAGATAGGAAGAGTTGTAAGAGTCTTGCTGCCTTCACTCTTTGACTTTTTCCCTGAAAAATGTCCAAAAGGGTTTGGGGTTTTCACACTCTCTCATTTATAGTGTTACAAATGAAAGATTGTGTATGAGTTCCAGATGACTCCATGAAAGTAATCCCAATAAAAACAAACAAGCAAATATATAAGATCAGATTCTTTAGCTTCTTGCAAGTAACATATTTTTGATACTTGAAGGAAGTTATATCACCTCAAACATGGTTATATAAAATATATGCACTGAACAATGCTTTAATAGCAAGTTCCCTATCCCTTTCTCTGAAGATTTTAAAGGTTCTGTATTGCTATTCATTATATTTGTAGACTGAACACTCTTTCATATTAATTAATCTGCTGAATTTCATTCTTACATAATTTTACTCTGAAATAATATAAATATTAAAACACTATTAAATACATTCTAGCTCATGTTATTAGATATATTTCACATCTATCTTTTGTCTTTTTTTTTTTTTTGTTTGGGAGCAGGCAGGGCATGAGGGTTTAGTTTGCAAGTCTTTTGTATTTCTGCTAATGTAAAATGACAGAGTCTTTCATAATTCTGCCAAAACATAAATTCTTTAGTCTATTAAAGGCTAGAAGTTGCATCCGCATAAAAATGACAAAATATATCACACTGATATTGACAGAATAACTATAATGCAATGGAGATGTGTCTTAATTACAACTCCCTCCCAGACAGACTGAGCTTCTCAATGTAATTTTAATTCTTTTTGTCTATTAAATCTACAACCACTTATTACTATTGCTATATATCACATCAGAAGACTACTCCCTTCAGGAACTGCCATTTTTAACAAAAAAATTGCCTTCTCACCATGCATTCCCTTATCATCAGGATTACTGCCAATGAGTTAAATCCAAAAAATGTTACACTGCAGAACACTACATCCATCAGCAAAACAGGAATCCTTAATGTAAGGAATGTAGAAATATCTGTTTACTAACTGTTAGAAGTGACACACTAGATTCTGTACATCAGAGAAACCTACAGAGTTGCCTTTACTTTAAACAAAAAAGTGTCTTCTTATGTTTTTTTCTGACTCGTTTTTCTCAGTCATCATATGGAGGCTAATGACATATCAATAATTTGTTTTCTGTAAATTTTGTGTGCCCATTTTAAAATGAATTTGCTAGCTCTTTGTGTATTTCTGCTTCAACTACAACTATTCATATGATATCAAATTTGATCCATATATCCAATGCCATTGAATATTATCATAGTAGATAGTTAAACCAGGCTGACTGGCCTTGGGTCCAGGAGAAAAACAATACTTAAGTGTAATTTCAGACTTACATTTATACAGCCACCTGGGTACCCCTCTCTTTTTTCAAGTTGCAGTTGATTTGACAAAAATTAGGAGGAATATATAGAAAAATTTTTTTAAAAAAATCAAGGAGTCCTTGTTTGTCTCTTGTTAATGTTTAATTCTGGTGATCTCCCAACAGTTTGCATCAATCTCTCCAACTTTCAAACAGCAACATGCTTGATATGAACTACAGCAACTGTCTGAACATTTAGGTTGTCTTTTGGCTTCTTTATCATTACGCCTACTAAACAAACAAAAAAAAGTCAGGGTGCTTGTACACAGAAAGCACGTGGCAATAAAACAATTGATAGAGTCAATGGATTCTTCTTTCATCTGTGTACACTGTCTCTTACTTCAATGGTAACACCTTCGGGACAGGAGTCAGCTTTCTGCCCCAGATTTGGAGACATGCAGTCTAACACTGTAGTTTGTACTTGTTTCTAGGTAGTACAGAGAAGAATAATAATAACTATAATACATTGCTAGCCCAACATCAGAGACCATAAGTCCTGTTAAGAACAAATATTCTAAGCTAGACAGAGAGGAGTAGAAATTACAGAACGATAAACTGAACAGTAGAGTAAGGTGAGATATGTGTAAGTAGGAGATAATAATTACCACTACAACTCAGATAAAACTATTCAGAATAAATGCATAAAAATGCCAAGTAATTTTTCAGTTATTATTGCTTATAAAATATATGCTGGGAATGAGAAACTTTAATCATAAAAAGAAAGCAGAGAAGAGATATTATCCTGGTGTCTCACACTCAGTGATGATATTTACTCAGCAAGAAAGATAACACAAGAACGAGAACAAGAAACAAAAAATAACACAGGAAGAAAAAACATTATAAAAGCAAACTATCTATGGTGCTGTGGGATCACCTAATATCAGACTCACAAAGGCACTGCTTGATATACACCTCAGAGGATTTTTCAGAAATAGCACAGGTGAATGCCCTTAAAATATCGTGTTCTTACCAAAATACCATCACCTTAACATATCACGTTCTCCTGTATCTTTCTGGCTTTCTGAATCCATGCTGGAGATTCCAGGAAAGAGAGAGGAACAATGTCTTATATTTATACACACATATACACCAGGTAATAAATTCATACTAGAACTACTGTTCTGTGAGATGGAGTCCTCCCACAGATCACCCATGTGTCACCTTTCTGCTCCTTCAGCAGCAGCACAAAGGAGAGAGACACTTGCCTTTTCAAGCTGTACTCTTTGATCAAATATTTGTCCTTCCAGGAAAAAGACATAAGCCTGATCTCAGGTGTTTTGGGGGTTGGTTCAACACATGGGTAGACAGTGAGACCACGTTTGACAGGTTTAACCAAACATCAGGGAAATTCTTTATAGAGTCCAACCCCAGCTAAAGAAGGGGGTTTCACACAAATTTTAATGAAAATCTTATTAAATATTAAAACATAACGTGTCAGAATGTTTCAATCCAAGCAATTAATGATTTAAGTACTGTCAGATTGCATTTGTTCCTGAATAATGAAATGAAAATCACATTTGTTGCATTGATTATGTCAAAAAAATTAAATAGTTTGATGGATATTATTAAAGTTTCACTGAGTGTTAGATTATGTTATTGTTTACCTTGAGTGAACACGAGGTATTCACTGGGCCTGCGCCCAACCTGTCTCCAGAGGGAAAGGGGAGGAGGGATGGGGGAGAAGAAGGGAAAAAACTATGAAAACAGAAACTGCCAAGAAAAGCAGCTTTATATGTACACAGAGAGGAAGAAAAAAATTATAAACACTATACACACAGAGAAAAACTAACAACAAAGACTACTTCCCACAACAAATGCTTTTCTCCCCCGAAGTAGCAGAACCACACAGCTACCTGGAAGAGAGAAGGACCTCACTTCCTTCTCATCTTTTATATCTGAGCTGACATAACATAGTATGGAATATCTTATTGGTGAAATATACATCAGATGATCTATTCTAGTTCCATTTCCCTCTCAGAGAGGGTAACAAATCCACTACATATTATCAGTCATTTAATGAAAGATATAATTTTAAGCCCTTGTAGGTAGTCTTATTGACGTAGAATAGAATAGAATAGAATAGAATAGAATAGAATAGAATAGAATAGAATAGAATCAGGTTCTTCACACAGAGTATTGTTGGGCACTGGAACAGGCTCCCCAGAGAAGCGGTCACCTCACCAAGCCTGCCAGAGCTCAAGAAGCTTTTGGACAATACTCTCGGGGACACGGTGTGACTCTTGGGAACAGGTCTGTGCAGGTTTAAGGGTTGGACTTGATGACTGTGGGTTCCTTTCAACTCATCCCTTTCAACTCATCATATTGTGTGATTCTATGATTCTGTGGTTCTGTAACATTAATAATTAAGCAATATAATAAATAGACTAGAACAGAATAGAATAGAATAAAATAACGATGAAAGCTGTGTAACAAGAAATCAGAATTTTATTGAAGGAGAGCTGAATAAAAAGGCAGAGAATGGAGCAAAGTAAATAAATAAAGAACAATGTGACATTTATTAATACATTTTTGTAACTATTTGCATTCCAGACACACTTTGTTTGTTTGTTTTCAGGAATTCAATTACCTTGCAACATGCTTGACAGTACAACCTGGAAACTGAAATCAATTCCCAGCATCAAACAATTCCCAGAGAAATAAAACCAAAACAAAAGACATAGTCTGATACAGAAAGATTTAAACTTTATTAATAAATAGGAGTGCTGGTACATAGCTTAGACAGGTTAAATGAGTAGATTTTTCAGACACTATCAACATTCAGTAGTAACAGTAGATATAATAATGAAAGTTCTCAATAAATAGAGTTTATAGGACCAGTCTTGAGTATTTGTTACCCCAACATGCATGACCATGTATGTTAGACTTCAGTTTCCAAGGCCCACAGTCTAAAATTCTTTTTCCAAATTAAAATCCATTTTATTATGGAAAAAATTTCCCACACCTATGATGCTGGGAATTGATTATTATTTATTTTCCAGATAAGCCAATAATTTTAGACATTACATCTCCCAGTGGAATAAGATTATACTGCTTTCAATGGGGGCTCCCAATCTTCCTACTAAAATTGTTCCATCTCGTGTTGACAAAACATGCTGAAATTCAACTATAGGGTAAACACTCTAATCTTTTTTATTACTCTCAAACTCTAACTCTCAAACTCAACAAATATTTCAATACACTAGAATTTTTATTATTTTTTTTTGAAAAAAGGAACTACTTCAGAAATGGAATTGATGACATAATCCCAATGCCAGTTATACAGACCTATCCTAAGAGCTAAAAGACCAGAACTGACCTCAGACTAGGGTGGAAATTGGATCCAATTCTCCATCATCTTCCATAAGCATCTTAAATGCAGCGATTTAAAAAGGAACCCTTCTTCCAGAGCTTTGCAGTTTCAGCTTTTATCCATATTTTCAAGATTAATTCATTTTTAAATACTAGTTTTTATTTAAATAGAGTATAACAATGAAGACCACAGGTCTGGAAGTTTCTGAAAATTCAGCTAGTTAAATCAGAAACTGGAAATACATTATACACCACCAAAAAAAAAAAAAGTTCATTCTGATAAGACTTTGTCATGATAATTCAAAAATGCCACAGTGAAACTGTGTCCTTCTGCAGCCAATAACATTGAAAAAGTGGATCTAGTATTTTTTAAAGTGATAGGAATGCTTTGAGGACACCTGTAACAAAGCAGCCCAGACATAAAAATAGCTGGTAAAAAGCAATGATGCTCAGCACAGCAAAAATTCTTCAAATAATGCAGAGCTGGACAAGACATTCACCCAAATCTGGCAGAATCCTGCTCTCACTATTTTAATGAGCCACTACATGTAAACTTTGCATTATGTCACTTTTTATATCATTGTGATTACAGTTATGTTATATATTCTCAACTGTAACAAGGGCACATCTGATACCAACCAGGTGTTGGTAGTTCTGTAATACCACCAGCAGCCAGCTCTGGGGAGGATCCTGCAGATTGACAGCAGATAGGTAATAATGGACAGCTCCCCTGGCCAAAACTGTCCTGATGTAGCTGTTGCTTCCCAACAGATTGGTAGGACCTCAGCTCTCCAGCCTGCTCCAGGTGACACGGAGAGCAGCCTCCACCAGGATCACAAAACGTGATAGTCCACTGCCTCTGCAATGTCCTTTCTCCAGAAACAGCCTACGTGCTTCTGCTGACTGTGCTCTGGAGTCACAGCAGCAGTGTCCATGATTTGAGACTTTCAGCAGCAGCAGCAGCGTGCTGGGTGTCCATGAGCACATGGGTCTGACAGCCCAAGGCAGGCAGGCGCACTGGGTGACCTGTGGGACATCCTTAGGGCCAAGCATGGGCACACTAGAAACACATGGTGAATAGCCTCAGACACTTCAACCTTAAGACTGCTCCTGATCACAGTGCAGCAACAGGGTAAATACTTGGCCAATAATACACCTTAAAGTTGAAATTACATACTTTCATCTTATCTTAAAAAAAACCCAGTTCACATCAAAGGAGGCTTTTTAATTCTCTCCTTAAAAAATAAAAGTTTTACTCCAAATATATGTTATAAATGTTAAAAATACTAAAAAAATAGTAGCAGTAAGTATATATAATTTTTAAGGGAGGCTGAGTAGAATGAACAGTTAATTTTTTAAGCATCTTACAAAAACTCCACTAAAACCTAAAAACTCTACTAATATAATTCACACACTTTTCCTATATTCATCTTTTCCCAGTAGCATTTTGCGCTTATCGTATTAGAGCATGTTTTAACACAGAAGATAGGAAGGGTTTAGATACACATAAAGCACCAAATAATAACTATCACATTCGTTTCAGTTGGCAGCATTACTTTCAGGTTCAGTATATTCAATGTGGAAAGTAAAACCACTCATAGAATGCAAAAACTGTTAATCCATGTTATTTTTGATAACTTCTAACTGTTATTACTCTGCAATGTGAAACCCCTCAGGAGTAGAGAATGACAGATGTAATAAAAAAAAAGACAACTTAGTCAAACACATTATTAAATTGCATGAAAATTCAGCATGCACAGAGTCTTTCCAGGTGTTTTAAAATCCAGACTCATTGCAAGATAAATTAAGTGTGCATGCTGTACACTGAACACCAAACTTCTTCACTGGCATGGGAAGATGGGGGGAAAAGGGCAGAAAAAGCAACTGATATTCAAGACCTGAGAGGTATATAAAATGCCAGGAAGGAAGCCATTATTTACTGACATGCCAGGCAATATTTGTAGTTTATTCCTTTTAGCTGCTAAATCTAGATTTCTGGGAAAGCTTAAAAAGAATTTAGGTGCAGAAACCTACAGCTGAAGACATAACAGCATTTCTTGAGTTTCACTGTGTTATACTAGTTTTGAAAATTTCTACTCCTAATCCATCTGTGTTTTCAAATCTACATCTATTATCCAGAGACAGCAAGCAACAGTAGAAAATTAAAAAAAAAAAAAAAAAAAAAAAAAAAAAGGGGGGGAAAGAAAGAGCTGAAACTTAAAACAGAGAGGTATAATAGCAGTGTCATTAAACTTGGTGACAAAGCCCTGTTCAGAGCATCCCAAGCAGCACATACAACAATAAACCTCTTTCTGCTGTTGTAAAAAATTGTATCTTATACACACAGAGCCTGTCACTGTTTACAAATACTACACATTGCTAGCTGATATACTGCAGACAACTCTTATTTCAACTTACATAAAACTAAAAAAACCAAATACAATTTTACGCTAATGGCAAATACTGAGTTTTGAGGTACTGTCACCATGCTTTGTGAACATGTGCTTTTTCACATATAGTTGGACCCTTATTTGCAGCATATTTGCAGCATATTTGCCATTATAAAGGATTTTGTTCTCCCAAACTGCTTGAAGTCACTACAAGAATAAGTTTTGTGGTCTAGGAGAGCTAACATAGAAGCCTTAGAAGAACATCTTACTTTGCCTGTCCTGTGGAGCAGCACTGCTTGAAAACCAGGGAAATTTACCAGCAGTCCAAGACACCTTTATATTCCTATTCTTTGGAATAATTATGAACTTGCTAACCCAGTTTTTTGTGTGTAAAGCTTTACATCCCTTTTGATCCTTTCTGTCTGTGTCCCCCACTTCCCTGTCTTCTCTTCTACATTAGTCATAGGTGATTACAGGGCATGGGTTACAGAGGTTTGGAGATGGTATTAATCTGTGTCAAGTGGTGACCTGAGGAAATCTCTAGCTCACAAAAAAACTAAGACTTATTTTTTAAGCCTAGGACCAGGCAATGAACCTTTTAACTAAAGAAGATGCATTACCAACCTTCAGAAATATAGGAAGATTAATAGTTTAATTATTCTATTATCATGATACATTTTTAAAGTCTGCTCACATGCATCCAGAGCTAGCTTTGCACAGAAATGAGGCAGAGAATTAAAATAAAGCACAATCATTAAAACCAGAACCCTGAGGTATATCAGCTCACAGAAAAAAAAACTCCAAAGAACCTTTCTGAACCCAGAACTCAGTGAAATTATTTCATTTGCAGCTGCCTATTCTACCTTCAGTTTAATGAAGTAAAATTAACAGCTGAATTAATAACTTTTTCCTCCAGATTTCCTTACTACATTCACAGTGTCTCAGAAATGGTACAGATTATTTCATGAATGCCAGTTGCAAAATATATAAAAACAACTTCAGTTTAGAAAAGCAACCAGCAGAGAAACTGGCAGAGAAAAGTGATAGCTTGAAATAGCATTTGCTGCTACTTCTGATTTTTAGACATTAGATCTCCAAATAAGAGAATTAACAAAACCATATATTCTGGGCAACTAACATCTAAGTTTAAATACAGACTACTATTAGGGCATATTTTACAAAACTAACTAGTGCACAGATCAGCAGTAATACTTCATGACAAAGAAAAAATAACACTATAAATACCAAATTTATATGACTAAAAATAATCAGGATCAGAAAGCCATGCACACACACACGCAGAGATAATTGTCAGCTTCAAAGTCCCCTAATTTTCTACTTAGCAAAGATTATACAATTATTCTTTAATAATACAAAGATACATTAAATTATTTGTTGCTATTTAAAATTATCCTGCAGAATAACTGTAACAGTCTTCCTCTGTGGTACGGTTTAATGGTGGTGTGAGGGCACCTGCATAAGATAATTAGTCATAGAAACATTGAGAATGTTCACTTCAATTTTGTGTGTGTGTGTGTGTGTGTGTGCACTTTGAAACAGTGGAAAGTTTGCTACTCAGCTATTGACTTTTCCCAAGCAGGTATAAACAAGTTTGATTCTGGTGAATCACTGTTTTCTAAAACTGGATCTTTCCTAGAAAGGCACAGTTACTCAAGTAATAATCTCATTATTATCTGCATGAGTTGAATTGTCAGACAGGTGGTATAAACTCTCAAAAAGAATTGATAAGATGAATTGTGCAGGTAAAATAGTAGTTCCATCTTCCCATATATTCACATTAAAGAGTTAATTGTATCTCACAGAAGTGTCATCTACAACAATGCAGAAAACAATTAAATCATCTCTGTACTTGTGTTGTAATTACAGTATTGTATCTGGTTGTGCCATTTGTGCTTGTCAGATGTGGTCAGCAATTACCTTGAATTTTGAAAATGGTTGAAATGTGGATATATACCTCTGAGATTTGATGCTGGTATCAGGTTCAAATTATAATAGGCATCAGAAGTCAAACCACAGGAGCACTGTGCCCAGAACAAATTCACAGGAGCACTGTGCCCAGAACAAATTTACTGAGATCAGAACTCCATCCAGGTCTGGGAACTGTAGCCAGTTATCCTTAACTTTGGGTACAGGAAAGCACTGAACAAATTGGCTTCACATTCTGCTTTGTCTTTCTATTTATATAAAATATTATAAATCCAAACTGACTAAAATTTTGCAGATGTACTTTATCTGGAGTAATCATTGGCATTTCCAAGTTGTCAGATATAATTGCAGGTATAAATATATAATCACAATTCTCTTGATTTTTTTTTTTTAAATCACCTTTTCATTACCTGTGTCAACCCATGCTGAGCATTTTCCAAGTAAGAACTCAAAGTATTTGCAGATTATGCAGTTTATAAAGGCAAAAAAACTGTCTAGTGCTACATCATATTCTAGCACCAATAACCTAAAAAGCGTAGTTGTTAAAACTGTAAGCACAATGCTGACAGCTGGCTGAGAGCAGCTACTGATGATATAGCACATACTGTTGTCACTAGATGCCTAAAGCAAGAAAACAGGTTTCACCAAACACAATACATGAATGTAAAAAACAGTAAATATTAACAAGCATGGTGAAATATGTAGTAAATACCTGCAGGCCACAACTTGAAACTGAATTACTGTAAGAGGAATGGACGAAATACAAATAAGCTGAAGGCATTGCTACCACACGTGCAGGCTGCTCAGTGCAGTGAGAGAAAGCAGGACACCGCATCCAGCTGCAGACTCTGCTCCACACACGCATTGTCTGTGCCAACAAGACGAGTGCACAAGGCCACAGCAAGTGCCTGCGAGCAGTACCGGCCACCCTGCACAGAGTCAAATTTCTTTGCTAAAGAGGAAGTAGATACTGTGAAACATCAGCTCACCAAACTAAAAACAGTGTGTGCTGTCAGCAACCTGAACCACCAACACTGCGCAATACACAGCTTTTGGGCCACATTTGGCATCGCGTCAATCCCTTCTCATTGAGCTCCCAGTCACCACACTGAAATGAGGTTTCATTCCCATGTACACTAGCTTCTACTAGCATATTCCTACCAGACTGATCACTGCACTTCGCATCACATGCAGGTATGGTGGATAATCATAAGGGTAAACTGTTCTTAAAACTCAATCTGACTGTAAGACTGCCTGTAAGACTGCTCAGAAATTTGACAGTGCAAAAGCGACACTTCTGGGGGATCTAGAGGATTTTCTAGCAATTTCAGAAGTACGACATGCTTAAATATGTCATACTGAAGAATGTTAGATTTTTGGTGTGATGTAGTCAGTAAGATTGTATAAGGGCTAATGAACACCGACAATACATCATCAACTTGTTGACAGGTATATGAGGAAGACAACACTGGCAGCAGGCAGAGATTATGACAGTGCAGTAATAATTACACCGTACCAAGCAGCAAAAAAAAACCCTGAGAAGCTGACAGACTGCAGTGACTGACCTTCACTATCAACATCTTTTTTTAGGGTCTATTCCCGGATTTGCACACTTACTGTAACACCCTTGCGCTGCTATGTAAATTTGAAGATTGCCTTGTCTTGTCCTGTAGCTCCTAAATTTGGGGACAAGCAAATGGTATATATGGGAGTCCTAACCAACAGAAGCATTGTGAATATTAGTCTCTTACTTTAATTTAAAAGAATTAATTTTAATGAAATAGCTCCTTTTTTCTCATTTTTGTTACCTTTGTAGATGATTCCTTCCCCAAGTGCAGACTTGATCCTTCACGCTGGAGCTGAATGACCACAACAAAACAGAACAGTAAATATCTAAATGCTCTACTTGTGGAGGAGGAATGAGGCAAGAAACTGCTCCGAATTATGTTACTGGCTCAAGTTAAATTACCAAGAACAAATTGAGAAGGTGCTCATTTTATAATGAGTAAAGGAAATTAAAGAAGGACACAGCAGACCATTTGAGAAATCTCTAACACCAAGAAGGGAATAACGTATGTTCTTTGCTAATCTGATTTGAACAGTTGTACACAGGCATACCAGCTGTAGAGGAAAGAAATTGCATAAAAATTCAGTCACTGAAGTCCAAGTAGTAGACAAGGCCAAAAAAGGTCACCCAAAGAGATATTAATGGCTCAGCCTCTCTTTCACTATTTGACAACTCTTTTTAAACACAGTTTTTGTAGCACTTTGCACCCTTCTTCATTCGTTCTTAAGTCAGTGTTCAATGAGTAGATGGGTCAGAAAAATTGATTAATAATTCTGAGAATATTGGGGCAATCTGCCACTTTGTGTCTACTGCAATATTGACGACACTTGTGTACATTTTACCAGGTAGGCACATATTGCACAAAAATGAAATTAGTGTAAACTGGTGAAACTCTATTGAAGCTGTTGAACTTAGGAACCTAGACTCAAGCCCTCCTGTGACACAGGAAGGCCTGGCATAACAGGTATACTGTATTATCTATGGGAGCTATAGTCCTGTCTCCTGATATTGCTGAACAGAAAATATAGAGTTTAAAAAAGAATTTTTAGGCTACTCTCATGTTCCAAAGTGACAAAAGCCAGCAACAAAAGCTGGCTATCAGTGGACTATATCTTCTCTCCCTCTAAACAGGACCTTACGAATTCCAACATAACAGAAAATCAAGTTGAGTCCCCCACTATTTAACTTTTTAAACATAAGTAGTCTGGGTGCATACAGATATATCAATCATTTATTCCAGTGGCATGTTTGAGATGCCAGATTTCAGTGTACCAGATTTTCAGACAGTGATCTGATTGTTCTCTCTCTACCAATTCTGAGGACACACCCCTACTGCAGAGAATAATAACTTACTTTATGTACTTAATTATTTATGTATTTTATTCTAGCAAGGATTTTACCTTTTCCAGTAACTAGAGTCTGCAAAGATGGAAAGATTATTTTTTAAAACAAACAGTAATCTTGTTTCTGACTAAAATTTAAAGGATATCTGTACACATCCACACAGCTCTTACTTCAGACAGTACCAGAGCTAGGCTTATTATTCATTTCCCATGGAAAATAAGATCATAAATAATGCAATACCAGAGACTTGATCAGAATAGCTTTTAATAACACAAAGTGACAAGAATAGGTATCTCTTTGCATACATTATCATTACAAGGTAAATAATGTATCACCTTGGCTAAAATCAGTGATTGGCTGTTTCATTTCAGCCTTGGGGCAGAGGATATATTCCTGCTCATTTTTAAAGCTATTGCTTCCATAAGAAAAAAAATTGGACATTTCTTCATCACTAATACATAATATTCAACTAGTTGTATCAGCTTTATAGAGAGCAATATCTATGCTCCCAGGTCACTAAGGTAGCCACACTTTCTGACTTAGAATATGACCCAAGACAGCAAATTAAGACACCAATTGATAAAGCATTAATTAAAAACCAAGGCAAGAATAATTACTACATTTAGTGTCTAGAATTATTTACATGTAGAGGTCACATTTTCTTCGTATCTTTGTGAATAAATGCATACACATACACGTATGTGTGTGTATGCACACACACACAAACACCTAACACCCGATTTTAAGAAAAAACTCATATTTCTTTCCAGCACAGACATTTTCTAGTGCAATACTTGACTATAAATTCTTTCCTATCACAAAGTTATCAGAAGCTGCTAATATTTTCCATCCCAAAAGAAATCTTGTAAAGTAAATTCTAGCTTTGCATTTTGCGTCTTTCATTCTGTCAGAGCAATTAGTGCAGTTTTGGGCTAATCAGTAATGTTCCAGGTGAAAAAGCTGTCATTTCACCAGAGACTTCTGGTGACATAACAAAATTCAGGGCAGCCATTTCATAAGAGAACATCTCTACAGTTTCTTCCACTCAAACTGTCAGTTAAAACATGGTTTTACTGCATAACTGACACCAAATTAATAACAGAAGAGCTGTCTAACTTCGGAGTCATGGCATATGACAAATTACTGTGTGACACCTTGGCAAAAGAAACATTCCAGTACCCATATATTATCATTTTCCATATCAAACTGCACTATACTACCATAAAGGTGCTGGCAAATTCCTCATCGCATTAAAAAAAAAAAAGAGCTGCTGGCTGCTCTAGTTTAGGTGTGATTCTAGTGCTCTATAAACATAAACATGCTTAAACAGAGCTTGAAAGTCCACATTCAGTACCTGACTTCCTCACAAGAAACAACCAGGATGGGAAATTTTTAGACTAATTCTACCCCTAGTTATACAAACGTCTTGTGTGACTCCTCTCTGGATTAGGAATGCCTTGGTAAATCAAACAATGGCTTTTCGCTTGGTTTAACACTTGGGTTGAATGTGCAAAGAGCTGATTCCCATTCTGTTGGGTTAAAAATCCTCTCTGACCACCTCATGAATGCTAATAATTTTGTCCCATCAGATTTGTCTTCCCCAAACAATTTCTGAAAAACATTGACCAAGAAAAAGGATTTAGTAAAGAATATCCCATTTTTACCTGTTTTCTCTTGTACAAATGCAGAGCAAGTATTACCTCCTTCCTGCAAAAAAATCCCCAAAAAAACCAAAAAAACCCACAAAATAAAACTTATATTTTAAAACAATTCTTAAAATTGATCTTATTTCCCACATAACTTTAAAAAATCTTGACATGATAGCCCCTACAATTTTCAGCTAAACAGCAAAAATCAGAGAATTACAGAATCATGGAATCAATTAGGTTGAAAAGACCCCTAAGGTCAAGTACAACCTGTGGCCAAACATCACCATGTCAACTAGACCATGGCACTAAGTGCCACATCCAGTCTTTCCTTAAACACCTCCAGGGATGGTGACTCCACCACCTTCCTGGAGAGTCCACTCCAGTGTCTAATCAATCTTTCTGGGAAAGGGTGTGAACTACGTAACATTTTTTCTCTCTGAAATCATAAAAGTATTCTTAACCCAAACTTAGGGTATTAACATAGGGATCATTTTCATTTTCTGGTCAACTATTGTAGTTAAATATTACCTTTTTCCAAGTACACCTAACCCGACATCATAGAAACAAAAAAGTGATGCAGAATGTCTTTATATGGGAGTGGTTTGACAAAAAGAATAATTTACAATCTATATACTATTAGTACGTCCAAATCTCTTGAGGAATATATCCCAATGAACTACAAAAGAAACAAGCTCATAGGGGTGTGTATTCCATTTTTAATCTGTCCAGTTTAAAATTTTTGAAAATGTATCATGATTGCAAAGACAATGAGTTTAGTACTTTCCTAAATAAACTGTCTTTCTCATGGAATAAAAAGAAACCAGGAAATGTTATACACGTTTTCAAAAATACACTTAAAAGTCTGAAAAATAACATATATTCTTACACATCTCAAAATAATTATTGTCTTTAAGATTCTAATTAAAAATCTAATTAATTCTAATTAATAGGGTTTTATGAAAATTTACTACATCTCAGTAAGATTTTGTCCAAGTAAGTTAAACTCACTAATGATCCATGGTAATGATATTTACACGCATGGAAAATCAGTGTTTTGGAGAATGTAACTACCCTGAATTGAGAGTATGCTGCAAAAAGACATTTCCAAAATAATTATCCTTAAATAAAACAAAATCTAAAACTAGCCTAATGCATGAAAATAAAAAGAAGGCATTTGGCCAGTTGGACACTGTGCTGCTCTGGTGAAAGATCTCTGGTGAAAATCCAGTCAGCAGGGAAAATTATTCCCTAAAAACATGAAGATTTTTATCTAAATGGTAATCAGGAACCTCCAGATTCAGCACTCATTTCAATTCCAATTCTAAAGGGTTTACTTCAAGAGATGAACTCCTGACAGCCACAGAAGGATGAGAACCATGAAGTTTATAACAAAAACATATGAAAATAATTTTTCTCATTTAAAATTTAAAAATTACAAGTTAATAAATTTATTATGCACAATGAACTTCACATGTGCTTAATAGTAGAGTTTATAGTACTAAACTAAATACACATGAACAAAGAAGTCTTTCAGCATGCAATGTGAGGAGTAAAGCCAGTTAATCCAACCTCAATTCCAGAAAGGAGAAAAAGGTTTTTGGAACATAATCCACTGGTGTTTTCTAATAAGAAGCCCAAATGAGTGTAAAAGGTGCTTTTAAAATGTGTGAACATCTGGACCCTGCTAAATGAAAACAATGTTATGTAAACAAGAAATAAAAGGTTTTCTTCGTCTCATGTCTTTGCTAGAGAGAAATTAATTTTCTTGACGTGAATACATTGATGCAATTGATAAAAGTTTTAGCTGGCATAGTTCTCCATATGTGTAACTTAGAACTGATGCAGTTTTGCTATAATAAAACAATAAAGGCTAGGTTCTGCCAGGATTGTAGTGGGTTGGCAAGTTCTAGGGGTCTCTGCAGAGTTCCTTTGCTCAATCTCTGTATATTTTTGAGCCAAAAATTCACAAAGAAAAATAAAGTGTTTCTTCTATGACAGCTATGACAGCAGGCAGAGCTCACAATATCTAGCAGAGAACTAGAGAGAGTTCTAATCTCAATTCTGAAGCATTAAGACCCCTGTGTGCAGATAGAAACCATCTTCCAGTTAATTTCTCATACTGTTTAGAAAAATATTAAAGCTAATTCATGAACTGAAACAAAACACTTCAATTGCTGCAGGCAGATTCCAAGTCTGCTACACATACACTACGGTCATAGCAAGATAGCAGGCTGTCTTCTACATCAGAATCACTTCCTCACTCTGCCTCCTGAGCTGCAGAACTCCACAAAGGCCTCTTTTGGAACAGTGAGCTCTCAGCTGACCTTGCCAATTAGAAGGTGCTCCTTGACTATCTCCTCCCTTCATCATGTATGGCCACTATGACCTCACCATTCCATAAATTCAGTTAATTATGCAACATTACTCTGATGATCATTAACAAAGACAGAAAAACAAGTAGAGACAAACTTGAACACTCTAATAGATGAGGTAGATGTGTAGGTCATTATTGGTGCTTATTCCACGACTGAATTCTGTACAGATTGTAAAAAATGCCAGGTAGTCTATGTCAATGATGACTCTAGTCAGTGATGACCAAAAAAAAACCCAATCCAGCAGTCTTGAATTAATTGAAAATGTTGACTTGTACCCCCAGGCTGCTATATAACTGTGAAAACTGAATACAGTGTTCCAGTATCTTCTCCCTTTCTTATATTCTTTATATTATCACAGCAATTTCTCAATGTCCTGCCTCATGAGTATTTTAGGAGCCCCCACATTCAAGGCAGCTGAGCACCAGCCACAGGTAGACCTTTGTTTTGTGGAGGAGGGATGTTAAGCAAATCCGTAACGTGAATGGTGAGAATCTATTAATGAAACTTTTCTTTTTGTGTCTGTGGTCTTTTGGACTTATCCATTTCAGACTCAATTAGAATGGAAGAGCTTAACACTTTTACTTCTTTAGGGCGGACTATCTCCTTACTACCCATTCATTTCACACTGTAGAGGTTGCAACAGCCTTTTTTCCTCTTCAGTGTTTACTAAAACAGGGTATCCTTCTGACTCTGACTGAGTTTACTGGATTACACAGCACCCTAGAAAGCATCTCTGCTACTCTTCCTTAAAAAAACCCTATAGTTTGCCTGTTTGTATTATGAATTAAAGATCACTTGCAAAGTGTTGTTAAAATAGACTATCAGCTCCTAGTTCTGAGAATTCCAATAGTGTCTTAAGAGCACTGTAGTCATGAAAACACAGTTGCTCTTCTTTAAAGACTTTAATCTGCTTTAGTTTCGAACAAAAGACTTAAAATGAATGGAACTGTTGGAGTAAGTCCAGAGGAGGTCCATGAGGTTGATAAGGGAACTTAAGCATGTCCTCTACAAAGACAGGTTGAGAAAGTCGGAACTGTTCATCCTGGAGAAGAGAAGGTTGTGTGGATACCTCAACCTTCCAGGATCTGAAGGGGCCTACAGGAAAGCTAGAGAGGGACTATGCATCAGGAACTGTAGGGATAGAACAAGGAGTAATGAGTAAAAGTTGAAAGAGAATAGGTTTAGATTAGAATTAGGAGTAAACTCTTTACTGTGAGGGTGGTGAGATAGTGAAACAGATTGCTCAGGGAGGTTATGGATGCCCCAAATCTGGCAGTATTCAAGACCAGGTTGAGTAACCCGGTCTAGTGGGTGGTGTCCCTGCCCATGGCAGGGGCTTTGGAACTAGATGATCTTTAAGGTCCCTTTCAAACCAAACCATTGTATGATTCTCTAATAGCTATTTCAGGAAATTTATGTAACTTCTCAAAAACAGTAAATAAATCAGGTCCAGTAAAACATGTCACAAAGATAGTCAGCTAACGATGAGTCAATTATCTACTAGTCATGTTTGTATCGTGTGACATTCCCGAGAACATACCAGCTGCCAAAAATGTATTGTGCTTTGTACCAAATATATTTCTACATACCGACAACTACAATGCATTCAGAAGCTAACATAATGCTGAAGATAACATCAAATGCAGCAAACTTCTAGAATTTCTACTTGCCTAGTAAATTATGCAAAACTTCATCAACTTTTTTTTAATGCTCAAACAGTAGGATGCATACATGGTTAGGAAAAGTTTTCTCTGCTGTCAATCAAGAAATAGAACATCTAAGAACAGAATTAAACCCAATGCCTCACTGAAGTTAATAAAATTCTTTTAAATCACACTTACATTGATTTTGATACTGTTATTTATGTGAAATCAATATTAAGCATGGAGAAGAGTATTTAAGACAATAAGATCTTAAAATAGAGCGTTGTCTTCTGAATCATGGCATTCTGATAGAACTTAAAAATTAACTTTTTCTAAGTATTTAATAGAAGCTGAACTACATTTTAATTTTCATTTTGTCCAGAGTGAATTCAAGTACCTGTTGTTCTGGGATACTTATACAAGGACTGCAATGTGTAGGAAGATGCAGTTTCATGGTTGTCACACAAAGGCAAATGCTGTGCTATTCACATCTCAGCATGTGTTCTGGATAATCTGTTGGTACCCAAAGCAGCCCTTTGTTGCTTCAAAAGCATCTCCCTACCCCTCCCTCCATAAGAGTTTATCTCAGCTTCACGGTCATTGGCTGGGGGAGGAAGAGGACACAAAAGAGCTTCACATACTCTGTCAGATCTCAGCCCTTTTCCCCACAACATTGCCAAGGGTTGGCTCAGCAGCTCCAGGACCTTCCTAAGTGCAAACATTCCTGTGCAGCCCATAGTAGAGATTAGAGAGGTAAATAGCCTCCTTTATCTTGGGAGAGGAAATGAAATCAAGAATACCACTGGATACTAGTTTTTCAGTGCCCAAGCTAATTTTCATTGGAACAATGAAAAAATGAAAAGATGAAAAAATCTCTGGAAAAGGATTGCAACATTAGAAAACAGGGAGGAAATATATTTACCTGAGATTTTATACTTTCCTTCTTTAGTTCTGTTACGTGTGATCTAATGCATTCCATTTTCCTTATCCAATACTGCTTCTGTAAAGACAGAAAATTACCTACACTGTTTTCTTGGACTAGATAAGGAAGTTAAAGTAATTGTACTGGATTGGAGTAAAAACCCACATAACCTCTCTCTTAAAAAGCGGATGGATGAAGACAGTTACCAGAATAGAACAAGCTTACTTCTCCCAGACTTCAGTGCTTTGAAGATTTTGGACTTCCTGAGCCAATACTCATGTGATGTTGTCTTTAATAGCTATCAATGGACTGATCTTCCAATCAATAAAAATAAGGGGATTCTTCCTTTGTAAGTCAACATAACACAGCATCCTGATCTTTCAGAATGCCTGGAAAATTTATTCTCACAGTGTATCCTAGGAATTTTTAATATTTCACTTTCTCTTATTTTTTTAATAATTTCTGTTGAGCAGTTTAATTTTGCCTCTTCATCAAAACTAAGCCACTAGCAACACAGGAAAAAAAATAAAAAGGCTGCACATACGATGCCAACCCATAACATTGTTGTGGGCTGGCCCCAGTTAGCAGTCAAGCACCCACATAGCCTACACAGCCTCTTACTCACTCCCCACAAGTAGGAATGGACAAAAATAGGAAGAACAAGAGCAAAAAAACTCATGCTTTATCATCACAGGCAAAACAGACCCAACACTGAGAATTTAACTTAGTATAAAACATTAATTACTGAATTGAGTACTGGGAAACAAAAAAGAAACAAACACCTAAGGAAGACATCTTTTCTTCACCTTTCCTAGTCTCAGCTTTGCTTCAGGCATCTTCCTTCCCCATTCCCGGTCTCCATACCTGACCTTATTGCTGCAGGTTATACTCAGTCTCTTTGGTGAGGCAATAGGCAGTGCAGTAGGTTGGGGTCAGGGCACAGCATGTTCTCTCTGCCGCTCGTTTCTCAGTATTCTTTCCTGCTGCTCCTTCCTTCTTGTTTCCTCTGCTCCAACATGAGTCCTCCACAGGTTTCATTTCCTTCAGGTGTGACTGCTCCATCATGGACCTGTTCTTGGATCTTGCTGTTCCTTTCCCTTGGTCTTTATCACCATTTTTTAAAATGTGTTTTCACAGATTAGCTCAGCTGTGTCCTGTGGTGGTCCTGCTGTGGGGCCATCTGTAACCATCCATGTCAGAAAAACACAATGTCCTTGAGGAACAACAGTTGAAAAATAACCACAAAAATTTTAAAACTTTTGAGTCAGCTACCCACAGAGAAATAAAGAGGATATTAAGGTTACAATGTACTATAAGTCTATTTGATTTATTCAAAAAAAACCCACGCAATATATATATTCATTAATTTCTCTTCATATTTTTATGGCAATTTTTATTTACATTCTTGAAATCACATAATGGTTGAGTTTGGAAAGGTCCTCTGGAGGTCATGTGGTCCAACTTGTCTACTCAAGCAGGATCATTTAGAGCAAGTTGTCCAGAACCAGCTTTTAAGTAACTCCAAGGATAGAGACTTCACAGCCTCTTCAGGCAATCTGTACCAGTCTTCAAGATTATTCAGAGATATTTTTTTAGTTCTCCACACTTAAAATATTACCTCTTTCAAAAATATCTAGAATGTTTTAATTAAACAATTGTCATGATAGATTTCTACTCATTGAACCCACAGTAGCAATATTTTTCAGTTCCGCAGCTCAGAACCTGCCATTCCATGGGCCAACAATAAATTTACACCTCTACCCACTTGGTTCTCCCTCAGCTCTCATTTTGTCAGCTGACCTGAAATGACACATTTCTGGTTGGTGCTTTATGCAGTATATATTTGCATCAGGTCTATTTGAAGTGCTCGGTCCTCTACAAGGAGTGGAGTCTTTCTAGGAAGTGTATTACCTTTCTAAACTTTCAAAAGACCATCACATGATGTCTTTTAACATCTGCAAGCTTCTGAAAAGAGTTGGATGCAGTGACATATCCGAAGTTCCTACGTGGCATGTAACACTTGGACTAGAATCAGAACAGTCAACTATTTCTATGCATCTTTTATTTTTATCAATACCTGTTCATGAATGCCATTATTATTGGCCTTTTAATTTGCTTCCTCATCACTGGTTCCCTGGACACTATATGTATTTTTAATTCAAGTACTTCAATAGCCACACAGTTTTTAACATGATACATTTCATATTGGCTTCCCAAATCTTCGTTCGCGAAGACTGGCCATACAACATACTGGCTTAATACTCCTGTGTTATATTAGGAATCAGGAGAAATACTTTCTATATTTTAAACTTATATTTTCATTAACCAGGAGATAAGCTGATTCAGCAATGTTAGTAAAAATAGACAGAAGACGCTGTAATTTATTGTGGCTGCCACTAGTGAAAAGAAGGAAAGTCTTCTGAATAGAGTATATATTAATTTTGCACAATAGGACCTGTTTGTCTCATAAAGCCACTAAAAGAAACATATTGAAACACAGGAGTGCCTTGATATTATGCCAAACAAATATGAATACTTTTCTCAGTCTTTTCTCCTATTTTAGTATAAAAACTAGTATTTATTGAGGTCATGTCTTTGTTTAGGCAATCCCTTGAGAGAAAAATCACACTTAGTTTATTCAGCCTTGGACAGGAATTTTTTCCAGCATGGTTGCATTTTAGCAAATAGTCTTTACATCAAAAGTTCTGAATTATGCAATTAACTTTATCTTCTTGTGTCAGGCTAAGAGTCGCAGGTAATCCTCACCAAAATTATGGAAATATTCTCACTAATACAATCATTTTCTGTTCCCCATAGCCACATATTGTAAATTATGCAAATGAACAAAAAGAAAACAGCAGTTTATTTCATAATACACCCTTCACAGCTATCATTCATATGATAGAAAAGCTGTTAAGGCATGGAAATCGATAACATGCAAAACACAAAAGACTACTGATAAAGGAAAAAAATAAACAAAATTACATAAACACATGCTTCATCAAAATATTTCAGCAAATACTGTCTTTTTCTGCTGTATATGTGTGGTGCCAACTGTTGAATTGACTGCCAGATTCCCTACACACATAATTTCTACACTGTACATATAAAGATGTGATGAGAAAGAACAAACTTTTTGAGTTGTTATTTCTTCGGTCTTCTGGATTCATTTCGTCATAGTAGCACTCACTTTCATCAGTTCAGGTTATTAAACAGATAATATATCAGTGTCTGATATGGTGTCTGAAGCTGTTAATAGCTAATCTAAAGTAGGTAGTCTTGGCCTCAGGTCACACAGAACAAATTATTGAAGGCACATGTTGTGGTCTGAAGTTGGGGTACAGTATTTTGAAACAAATTTGATACTCTTCAGTGCAATCAAAAATTGCAAGTCTGATATGCTTCTCAGTTGCTTTTGGAGGAAATGGATGGTTACTACTCAAAGGTTACCACAATCCAGTGTTGGCTTACATCATGACATCTTTACTTGTCATGATAATAATGATATTTCCATGATTCAGTATAGAATCTTTAGATAATAACTATTATTACATGCTCTTCCATACACTATTTCCTCAGGGAAACACAACCTCCTCTCAAAGATGATTTGTCTTTTAAAGCTGAATAGAATTTTATCAACTGCTGCCACATATTCTGGGATATTTTTATACCCCAGACTACCTGTTGGATTATTCTAATCTTTTCTTATCATATATAGCTCAGAGCTGAAGGCAAATTTGCTACACTGTCACAGTATTAAGAAGGCTTTGGCACAAGACAACAGGACCCATTCAACTTCCTAAGAATGCCGTGCAGTGTATTAACTGTTTCAAATTAAATAATTACTTTCCCACAAATAAGTATTAATCTTAGTGTCAGGTTATCAAAATTTAACACATCCAGAGAACATTATTGTAAGAATATGGCAAAAAAAATTTAAAAGACAGATTTCTACCAGTTTCTTTAAAAACATTAAAATACTATAGTTAAGTTACTGATAAGGCTTTTAAATGTATATGGGAATAAGAACTGGTGTGAAAGAGTTTTCCCTTTTTCTGAAGCAAATTTTCCCAGTCTGGCAAATTGTTTAACAAATCTGAACAGCACTACACATAGCAACATAGTAAGCCAACATGTATTCATGGCTTGCAAGATGTCCAGGTTAATAGAATTATATAAACATTCATCAGAAAAAGAAGGTATTGTATTTTAAATTCTTCAAAACTAACAAATTACAAAATCAAAAATACATCAACACAAAATAATCATTTAAAAATTACCTACTTATCATCAGGAAATTCCTTAACATCGATTAGTATGCAAATCTCATGCCTTGCTGAGACTGGTTTTTGAAATGATGGCAAATGCATGCATCCTGCTTACTCACTGCGGGGACTGTTCAAGGAAGAGAACATCTGCAATGTTGAATCATGAAGTTGTTACCATAGTAACATGCCTATCTTTAAAACAAACAATGTTCTTACAGTGTTTACATTTATTAAAAAACCTGATCTCAATGAACCTGATCTTACCTGATGGCATCTCTTTTCTGTATCCTCCATATTTACTACTCAAATCTTTTTTTTAATATGAAATCAAAGGCTATCTTGCCTACATATATCTTTCCCTATAACAAGCCTGAATTGTTTTTAGAATATAAAATTGATTATTTTATTCTTTTAGCACTGAGAGCATACTAGATACTTGTGGGCTAGCGCATTTGTTCAATATTTTTCATAAAGATTGCTCTGAAGGAAAGTATCTATTCTTCTCCTTTCCAATAACAAGCCATAACAAGGATGTCTCAAGCATACACATAATCTGAAGTCCCAAAGAGGATTCTTATCTTCCAGTTAATATCTTCATAAGCCCCTTTTCATTGTGTTCTGCTTCCAAACAAAGCCTTGCTCAGTGAGCTCACCAACCTATGTAGCTGCACACAAAACACCTAAATCTAGAGACCTGGTGAAGTCGAGAGTTGAAAAGTAAATCTAAGCGACTTAGAACAATGCATCAAAAAATGAGATTATTTACTTTTTAAAATCAAAGTCTCAAAAATATACATCTTTCACTTGGTTATATTTTAAATTACGTAGCTTGTTGCACAGGTACATCAGTCTCTCAAAGCAAAAAATACCTTTCCACCTTCTGATTCAGTTGTCTTTCTTCTCCTTTAAGTTACTTCTCGGATTCTTTTAGTTTGGATCACGTTCTTCCATAGCTTAATTCAATGAAGGAACAGTGGCCAGCCTACGTTAGGGGAATGTTTTTAATTTTTTCTGAATGTTTTTGTTGTCAGCAGAAAATGTAAAAATATGTATTTTCTTACCAACATAAATACAAAACAAAAAACAAGGCCAATGAGAAAAATTATTTGGGAAAAATAAAGAGAAATTTTTCATTTTGAAAGTACTAGAATTATCTTTTTTAGATGAAAAAGTACAGAGATAGATCCAGATATTTAGATGTATAATCTACATAATTTAGTTACTACCT
The DNA here is from genome assembly GCF_009829145.1 of Chiroxiphia lanceolata. Classification (NCBI taxonomy): domain Eukaryota; kingdom Metazoa; phylum Chordata; class Aves; order Passeriformes; family Pipridae; genus Chiroxiphia; species Chiroxiphia lanceolata. The sequence goes on along the minus strand of NC_045671.1, from coordinate 57,342,999 downwards.
ACTTTTTTGCCCAGTTCGTGTGCTTTTCTCAAAGATATTTGTTAGTCTTCACACCTTCATTTTCCTTCATTTAATTGTAGCACCCTTTATAATTTTAAATGGGTAAAGGTTCCTTTAAAATTACTTTTTTCATCAACTGCTAAAATCTTTAATTAGAGCACATAAGAAAAGGAAGTCTTAAATTGTTTGAATAAGCACTTCCTCTTTCTTCTCTTTTTAGGTCACGCATGTCAAACTATCAAGGTCCTATAATTCTATAGCAGCCTACAGTTCTCAAATACATTTCCAGTTTTAACAGTATTTTGTGTCATTCTGAAGATTTGTTTACAGTCCACATTATCTCCATTGATCAAGCTAGGAAATATGGTCAACGATGATGGAAAATAAGCTAAATATTTATTTTCTTATTACATTAATGTATCTATTACGACATCCTAAAATTTTACAAATGTCTTCTGAAACCAAGCTTCACACTTGAAGGTCATCTTTTGCTCATATACTGTAAGAAACACAATCATAAATGTAAGCTAGTGGGTGAAATGCTAAAGAGGAAATAAATCAAATATATTCATACCACATTTCATGTTCTCAAAGAAAATCAAATTGTTCTGAAAAAATATGAAACGTGCCAAGAAAGAAAAAGAATTATTGCAATAACACAGTTCATCAATACTTGGCCTTTAGAGGTCATTACAAGAAATGTAATAGAAAATGAAAGTAATTTTCTAGAATTAAATTCTCTTTTTGTAAAATATGAGCAAATACGTACAGTGATTTAAAAATATTTAATTTCACAGGCTATAAATCTCAGAGCGAATTGCTCTCCATTGCTCTTGACACAAGGACTGAGAAAATATACAACACTGAGTTTTTGGTTACTAGTAATGAACTATTTTTAGACGATATGCAAAATTTTATTTGCATGACATACACTACAAGCTTCAACCTAGACCAGCAATTGGATGCAAGAGCTGCTCTGATTTCATAAGTGTCAGTAATTTAAAAATACATGACAGAAAGTCATATAAAAAGTTTAAAATTATGACAGTGTTAATACAAAGATGCATAAAAAGATTATGGAAACTTCACAGCTATTTGTGCTCTCTTTTTGTCATATAAACTTGCTGAATATAATGGATGTTTACATAGTAAGACATTTGGAAATCTTACAGAATCTTTCTGTAGGTTTTTCAGTATAATTTCAGTTCTCATGCTTTGCCTAAACCATAATTTCATGAAGCAAAACCATTTCACAGGACCACTAAGCCATGCTTGCAAGATCCTTGTCTCCTGTTATAGTTGCACAGCGAACCTCAGCCTTGTATTTTCTGTTGGCCTTCCTGTCAGTGCTTTAACCTGCATGCAAATATTGCATTTTACCAACATTTTTGCAATCTGTACCACACACCAACCTATTACAAGCAATTGCTTTTGTAGAGTAACCTTTTCAAAGCAATAGGTAGATGTCCATTGAGTCAAAAATTTTCAGCACTAGCAGTGACTTTGGGTGTTGAAATTCAGTGAGATATGAGACTTAGAATCTTCAAAGGAAAACAGACATGGAACTCTACCGAAAGTGATTTTCATTGATTTTGTCCTAAAGCTCTGGCTGTAGGGCTTTGATATACCACAAAGGTTTAGAGCAAGGCTCTACAAACAAGATCCACAAATGTGTTGGCAGGGTTTTTTAGGTGTTGAATCAGCTAGAAATGTTGGGAATCTTATGTCTACTATGGATTGATCATCTATTGTGGTTTGAAAGCCCCCCCCTGGAGCTGGAAGATGGGTAGCTCCAGGGGTGGTATTTTTGGTGCTCAGCCAATTAAAAGTTTAATATGCCCCTGCAGAAACGACATATTACACAAAACTGGAAAAGAAGATTGTTGGTGTAGCTGGAATTAGAGATATGAGGTCAGTGAGAGAGAGATCTGGGAAAGGAGGGGTGGCCTCAGACTTAGGGACCCCCCAAAACTCCCGTGGAAGGAACCTCCATGAAGCAAGGGATAAAGACTTTAAGCTTTAACTCCTTGTACCCCGTGGTGAAGACATGATGAGATGGGTGTTCCCCCGAAGTCCATGGTAAGACTCTCGGTAATCATGGCCGAGGGGAGAGAAGTGGGGATAGACCCCCCTGCATTTTGAAGAAGAGAGAAAGAGAAAAGATTTTCCAACTACTGCGAATTAGAGTTGTGGCCTTGAGAGTAAAGGACTACTTCTTTTCCTTCTGAACTTTATGGGGGAGGGAGGGGTGGTCTGTGTAAATACATTGTTTTATCATAGGAAAATTAGTTAGGATTGTTGTATATATATCTTACTTCATAGTTTTCATTCTGTTTGCAATAAATTTTTATATAATTCCCCATGCTGAGTTTGTGCCTGTGTGAAACTTCTCTCACATTTGGGCGAGTTTGGGGGGGGTTGAAAAATTGGCTTTTGGGGCTCAAACCACATCACTATCACAAACCTTGCCATGGAAATAGGCTAGTAATTTTATTCCATATGTCGTAGAATGTTTTTGCAATTCCTTTGACTTGCCTTCATAGTTCATTATGTTTGGTCATCTGCTTGTATTCAGACTATTTGGGAAATGTGACCTGAATTGCCACAACATTTCAGCTACTCAGAAACATCATTTTTCAAGAGATAAATGACCAATCAAAATTTTTGGTGCATTATCAGCTTTACATGTGAGAATATTAACCATGCAGGCCAAAGCAGGAATAGACATCTTTTATTTCATAGTCTCATTAGCCACACAGGAGTGCTAAATGAATCTGAGATGCATTTTTCCCAGAGATACAGTGGATGATAATTCTGAGAGCAGTGGGGAGAACTGTAAAGCATGTACACAAAACCTCCTTATGTTTTTCTACTGGAAGGAGTCTCTATGTCTTCCAATAAATGCAGGTTTAAAAGCACTACATTTTTTTCCAAATGTTTGTCTTTGAACGTGTGTAACCCGAAACATATAACCATGGATATGCATCATATGCTTGATGAGGGGAGACCTCATCACTCTCCACAACTACCTGAAAGGAGGTTGTAGCCAGATGGGCATCGGTCTCTTCTCCCAGGCAACCAGCAGCAGGACAAGAGGGCATGGTCTTAAGCTGTGCCAAGGGAGGCTTAGATTGGATATAAGGAAGAAATTTTTTTACAGAGAGAGTAATCAGTCATTGGAATGAGCTGCCCAGGGAAGTGATGGATTCACTGTCCCTGAAGGTTTTTAAGATGAGACTGGGTGTGGCACTTAGTGCCATGGTCTAGTAACCACGGGGGTATTGGATGAAGGGTTGGACTTGATGATCTCAGAGGTCTTTTCCAAACTTGTTGATTCTATGATTACCTATCACATGGTTCAATTTTCACTGTTCACTGAAAGTCACTTTATATTATACCACCAATAATATTACATCACCATACACAATATACTGAATTGAAATATTGTTCCTTCCAAAACCAAAATACATTAAAACTGAATATGAAATGAGGATGTTTTCCAAAATGGCACGCATGAGGTTTTCCTACTTGCAACCCAAATGCTATTTTTAAAATTCTAAAACAGAACTAAAATCCAATCCAGCATTTGCAACACTAACTTTGGTAAATAATGAAGTCTCAGGCTAGTTCTAGATTAGCCCGAATTACAGTTGGATTATATGACAAGGATCGTCATTCAACTAAATTCAAAACAAAATTAAAAAGGTTGAAATCTGAATGGGAGCCTTTAGTAATTACTATCTGAACTCAATAATTCAGGGACAACCAATAACACCAGCACTCAATAGTATCATCAACCAGCACACCTATAACAGTACGGGTTACTACAAAATTAGCACCATTAAAAAGTTGTATCAACAGTGTAAGAGCAAATATACTCATAATAAAATACTTATATGTATATATATGGCACCAAGCACAGTAAACAAAATCCAGATAAGGGCCAAAACATCTCAAAGGGAAGGACAGACATAACTGACCCCAGAAGTAGATGAAGAGGAGGACAAATAAATAACAAAGTGTCATTTCAAGGTGATCTGAGTCAAGGTGAGTTTGGAGTCAGACAGGCACCCCTAATAGTTGTTCAGAATCTCATAAGAGAGGTCATGCAGAAAGCTTAACCTCTTTATAGTAGGAAAACCATGTGCACAAGGGAAAATTCTCAGGGAGAAAAGTTCCATTTTTAATAAAAATTAGAGCATTTTTTTGTAATAGAGAAATGAGAGGGAATAAGATACCACCACTTAAAAGCGTCCAATAGATGTTAATTTAACCTGAGACATCCAATAGATAATGATTTCTTCTATGCTCTTGGACAAGTTTCTAAATTTCCAGACTGTTCTCCTGTTTTTCCAGTTACAACAGCCAATGGCAGCTACCTATTGTTGCTTCCTCAGAACATTTTTACCTTTTCAAGTGATAAGTAGCCATTACAGTTCTATGGGTTTGTGCTTGTCCATGGTGCCTCACAATGTGTCCAGTTTCCTGGTAGATAGTTGTTGGAAACCTACAAACTGCACTAAATTGTTGATGATGTACAAGATGGGTTAGAATTCACCTTATTTTCTCGTGGCTGTGCTCACATTGCCTTGTTAGACAGAGTAAATGCAGCATATCTTACTTTTATAACTGAAGTCAGCAGATATGTCACTGAATACAGAAAAGGACACGTTTGTTGAATAATAAATCACTTTTCACAGTAGTGAGACATGTTAAGCACAGAGACAGAACTTAAAGGGGTTTCTAGTGGAAGTCAGCCATGAAGGGCGCTGAACTTGAAGGATGTGGTTACAAACTCAAAGGCAGAACACACAAGACTCAGGAATAGTCTGGGACTTTCAGATCTGAACCCAAAGCAAAACCTGGCTTTTGATATTTCTCTTTCATCTATACCTCTTATTTGTGGTTGCTCATATAAATGAGTGCCACTAAGAGAGTGTTAACTCTCAGCATGGAAACCTGCCAGGTAGGCTATACAATACAATTCTGTTTCCCCTCAGCAAGTTCCCACCACAGAAATGCAACAGTGGAAAATGAAAAAATGCCTTCAGGAAAAGGACTAATACATAAAGGAATGACCAGTAAAACTAGAAAAGGTCAGCTATGCTGAAAAAATGAGACCGTATCAGTAAAATGCCCAGCAATAAATCAATAGCAGTTGCTGCAAACCGAATTAAAAGTGCAGCTCTCTATGCAATCTGTCAACAACCAGACAACCAAATTTGGCAGCTCATACCAGCTGAACCACTGTGGTTCCTTCCAACCTTACCCCTTCTGCGATTCCGTGATTCAGGAGCTACCAATGTTCTTCTTTGCAAGCAGGAAAACCAAGCATGACTTGAGCCTGAAAGAAGTACTCTGGGTACAGTAAATGAATAAAAATAAATTACTGCATAAGATATGAAAATTTTGTTATTATCTTCCACTAGTATTTCAGAGAGAGAAGGAAAGCATCTGTTCTCATATAAGCTTACCAGTAGCTTTTTCTTTTTCTGTACCAATTAAAAAGAAATTATTGTAAAAAAATCAATTAAGCGTTTGAAGCTGTCAAAATGGCTGTAGCTGTTATAATTAGAGCTATCTGACTTGCTGCCAAAGCCCATTCATTATTGTCATACAAAGGAGAAGGCATAATTAACTGTCTCTTGAAGATCCATGGAATACCTTGCAGAGCTCCACATCTGACAGCTAACCTCAGCAGCAGGTATCAACGTGCTGCGGTCAGAGGTGATACATAACAGCAGCTCACAAAATGGCCAGTTGCCATGTAATGGGGCACAAAGGAGTATGTTGTTCCTTCTCGCATCCTGTTGGTTCCCGCAGCTTCCTTCACTGGAGGATTTCAGGTGGGCTTAGCTCACGTGTCTGTTGGCAAGGCAGACTTCAGTCTCAGCAGAAGTTGATGGCTACAGCTGGGAGCTCAGAAAAGCTGCTTGCATGAAGTCCCCAAAAGAATTTTAAAATTAATATAATTACTTGGTGCTTGTCTCTGGGTTAGTAGAAATATTTTGACTGTCTCATAAAACACCTTTATGCATTTTCTTTAAAATATTGTGATCTACACATTATTTAATTGAACAAAAATTACAAGGATCAACTGAGCTTTAAATGTACTCAGATTAATTCCCTTAACACTTAAGTTCCCTTAAATGATTCAGAGAAAAGTAGAATTTAGGAAAGAAAAACAATACTTACTACAAATGAAATGGGGTTAGAGACTCAGCAAAATTCAATTAGAAATGCTGTAGAAGTAAAAATAGAGTCTCTTCCTCTGCAAACCTTCCAAGTATAAAATCAGTGGAGAAATACAATGACAATGCAGCTCCCCTCATGTAATTATTTATCTTGAGGATATTTTCACTGTTCTAAAATAGCAATTCTTGTATTTCCTAAATAAATATTCTTAGCCCATGTGATCTGATCAATCCATCTTGCATTTTGAAGAAAACTACTTCCATAACCTTAGCTTTTTCTGTCAGACACACTTTTTATCAATATTACTGTGTATCTAGAGATATGGGGTATATGTGTACACATATCAGCATCCATAACAAAAAAACCTGTTAGAGGTATAATGTGAAAGAAAACAAAAAACTCAAATATGCGTACGTAATTCAATGCTTATAATCCATAAGAATGGTGATTTCATGCTCTTTATGTAAGAAAGGAAATTTTATTATGAATGGAACATCTCTCCTTAACTGTGCAGACAACCAAAGCAATTGCTGTTGCATCTTATTTTCAGCAGATGCAAGAAAATAGGTAAGTCATTTGAACTCATCTCCCTTGGTGTCTTAACTTTTTTTCTGCCAGTAGCTTTAAAGATTTCTAGCTTATGTAGCAAAGGGTGGAATTCTCTCATGGCTAAACTTTGGTATTAAAATCCTGGCAAGAAACTGGGATTTTTTTCATGCCCGTGTTCTGGTGAAAGGGCAGGAGAGGGAGTTTCGTGTTTGGTACTAATTTCATCCAAATAGCAAAGGTCAAGAATTACTATGTTCTTGAATTCATTCTAATCTATTCCTCCAGAACCTTTTATTTATCCATTTTACCACTTATTAGAATTCTTGTCAAATTTAAGACTATTTGAAGTCAGTCTTACTACAATCACAGCTGTCTGGCAAAACGTTGTTTAAATGCTAATGTCATGTTTATTCAGACACTTCAGAATTCCTACTTCTAAGAGCCCTTCATTTTAATTTAAAAAAAAAAAACCCACAACAACTCTTTCCTATATTTTGCTGCATTTTAGCATTTTTCATAATGACAACTTTGTTGTTAACTTCTGTATTTCAATAAATGTAGTAAATTAAATAACAAATATATTTGCATGTGTAAAGGGCTATGGATTAGAACTATCAAATTATAATTTAAACAGAGATTATGGGTATTTAAGACAATGGTCAAATGAATATGGCATTCACTCAAGTAAATATTCTGTTTCTCTAAAACAGTTGCTCTCAGAGCAATGAAGCAAAGCAAGTCCTGCCAGGAAGCTTTCTCCTGGGGAGAAAAAAGGATAAAGTCTTTTCCAACACAATAAATTTGACTTACCCTGTAAATTTAGGGTCCATCCCTGCAGGCTTTAGTTTTCTTTTTCCATTTAGTTACATACAAAACTGAAACAAAAATATTTGCCTTTTATATGTTTATCAGATTTGCACACCACACTGGAAATTCACTGATGTTGGCCATAATATAAGAAAAAAAGCCCATATTCCTATTTTTCCGTAGGGCTATAAACTCTTTAAAATATGGTCCACCAACATACCTCAAACAAAATAAAATCAGGCATTTCTACAGAATGTCACTGCTGTGCTGCTGGTTAAAATCACCATCCTTCCTGTGAGAAAGAAATGTAAAAGAGGAAAAAGATAAGAAAGCTAGAGATTAAAGAAGCAAACTTAAGAAGATACCTTAACATATCAAAACTAGATAATGTTTAGTGGCAAAGAGAAATTGCCATGGTTAAACATTTTGTCAATATAAAAAATTCAATAATAAAACTATTGGATTTTAGCAATTAATTTTATTTAAAAGAATCATTTAATAAACAAAGACTTTGTTACTAAAAGTTTTTAATATGTCAACAGCTGCAGTCCATACTTTTTTTCAAAGAAGATGTCACCTTGCCATGGATGCAGATGAAGTAACAGCACATCAGTAATTTCACACCGCCATCAACATATGGTCATCCTTATGACCAGTAAGGTTCTTTTTCCCCCCACTGAAAACTTTCTGACATTGCATGTAGATTCACAGGATTCCTACAACAGACAAAAATTTACATTTTCACAGAAAGAGCAATTTCTTTCCTGTGTAAGCATACCACAACTATTGCAAATGACTCCTGCTTCTCAGCTGCCTCTGTACTTCCAAAAACCAGACTGGAGATAATAGCACAACTGTATTGTTTCTGTGTTGATTTCAATATTCAGTGTGAAAACAGACTTTGACAAAACCTGCAATAGAGACTGACGAGACTAACAAATTCCAAAGACATTTTAAAAAAATTGTTTTTTTGAAAAAACTCTTCAATTCTCCAAATGGGTAACTGGAAAAAAAAACATAATCTACCTATAAAAAAATATTTTACCAAAGGAATAGCAGAAACATAAAGAACGAATAGTTAATGGCAAGTTGCCAACTTATAAATCATACAATAAGAGTTTTCTACTAGAAGATTAATCATTAATGATACAGATTATCTTAAGTTTGAATTAAGTAAAAAACAAGGGCAGAAGGGATATTGGTTTTGTGTAACTATCACAGCCAGAGGAGTGGGTCAAAAAGTTAATATATGTTAAAATAAGATAAATAATCACAAAGGTTCAAGGTGCAGCAAAGAATTTTAAATAAGTGTACGTAAAAAAGGTCATTTCACTTTTCAAAGATGAATGCAACTTTAAAGAGAAAACACAGAAAGTGGCAAGATACAAAATATTCCATCTTTTTTCCCCTTTGTCCTTTTTTTTTTCCTGCAAGCCAGCAAATTGCAGACTGAGCTTCTGTAAACAAAAGTCAGGCTTACAATAATGAAAGCTGAGTACTTCGGAAACATTGACATCACACCTATGAACGTTTTTGAAAGGTTACAGAACGTTACACTTTATAAGGTTTCAAAACTAGACAACATAAAATCAAGAGTGCTAAATGCCACAGGTGCTATATGGACATTAGCAGATATTTCATTGCATATTAGGTGTGGGAGATCTTTGGTAGTGGGGTCTCCAGGCAGTAAGAAGATACCATTTGCCTTTGCTTCATCTGTCCTCTTAACCTTTCTGCTCCAAGAAGTGAGACAGGAATTTAACTAGTCTGTATTGATTAGCCGGTCAATTTTTAAGTTCAGTTCAAAATCATGATTGAGAGAGCAAAGAAAAAGCTGGGGAAAACTTTACTTGATTTATAACCAAAACTAATTCCACAGAAAGTCTCACTTTATACTAATCAGGTATATCCATGTCAAGACTTAAAATAAGCAATATATATACATTTTTTCATGACATGGCATGCATTATTTTTACTTTATTAATTAGATAAGAAGAATTTCACATAGGTCCACTTGTATAATTCCTAACAAAACCAGAGTTTTCTAACTAAAAAAGAAAACCAACAAAACAAACAAACAAACAAAACCCTGTTTGAGGAAGCTTAAAATGAAAAATGAACATTTTAGCATGTTACAAGGAAACCAAGTGAGACATAATCCTGTATATTTCTGCCTGCCTTTAAAGCAAGAATATCCCAAAACTACTCTACCCAAGAAAAAATGAAGAGTTGCTGGAGCAAGAAAGTTTGTCCGGACTTGATTTCATGGAAGCCATGGCTAGATAAAAAGGCAAAGATTAGAAATGCAACTACATATAGGCACCACAGTATTTTTAGGTATTTCAAAAACATGAGCAAGCAAATAAGTATCTAGACATTGATGTATTTTCCTATATCTGAAGAATTAAAGGACTTCTCTATGACACAGCTATCAAGTCAACATACGTCTTACAAAGACAGGAAATGGTATTTGCTATGTCTGCAGAAGCTTCAGAGGTGTAAAATCATTTTTGCTCTCTATCTGTTTCTGGGATATCACCTGGGATAACATGAGCAAGGATATCACCTGGGATAACACGAGCTCCTTTTATGCTCTTGTTCTTCTTTATGAGCACTGGCTGAGCTGGCTGGATTTTATAAATCATCAGCTGACAGAACCCTTCTACTTTGATCCTGCACTAACAAAACTGTGCTTGAGCATTTTCCAGGATACAGCAATTTTCTAGTTTAACAGCAACAAAGATGTGGCTAGCTGCAGTCAAGTCTACGCTGGGGAGAACTGCTTCAAACTGCCTCACAAATGAAAGTGGAAGAAACGCACTTGACAGCTTTAAACAAGTCTCAGTAGACAAGCCAGCCCACTTGATAAAGACAAGGAAAGGTTGCCAAAGAGCACTCTTCTGGCTGATGAAGAGATTTAAGGGTGTTTGTTAGATTTACGGTTAGTTCAGGATGTTTTTACAAAGGCAGTTTGAAATTAAGGAAAAGTGTCAGAGACAAGAGGGTCAAAATGCCTGCCTGCCCCACCAACAGCAGTATGTTCTCATCTTAGCCTGAACTATTCTCAAAATTACAGAAACAGAGGATAAATATCAAAGTGTGATGTGGACTTCTCAGAAGTCAGAAGAAAGAATTTTTAGTTTTCCATGTGTCCTTTTATTTATTTGCCTGTTTCTCTGAGCTGTAATGAGAGGTTGAGCTGGTTTTATACTTCAGAAGCCAAAATGGGTTTGTTTTATTCTGAGTTTGTTTGTTCTTTATGAATGATAAAATTCAGACCTGCAAAGAAACTGACTTTTATAGAATTGTCAGATCAGGATGAACAAAGAGAAAATTACTAAGAAAAATATTAAGTCCTCAGTACCTTATGTGCAAAGAACAAAGTAATGTGTTTTTGAATTAAATTTCCACTGAAAGAAAAGGGGAAGGAGACAAACATGCCATAAAGAGATTTAAGGTTCAGAACTGCCTAACTTACAAAATTCAGCTGTGAATTCTCTCTATACAGTCATCACTGTGTTATCAAACAACAAAACAGCAGAGAATTCATTTACTTTAGAATATTAACAGTACATAAGCTTTAAGCTAATATGGGGTGCCTTGAGGACAACAACGAAACTATTCAGTCCATCCTCTTATGCAAAAGAAAGAGTAGGAATGAATAGAGGACTGATACTCTTAGGGCACAAAGCTAGATAATAAATGACCTGCAGGGAGTGTAGGCTGCATCACCCTGCAGTCTTACTGAAGTCAAAGAAGGCATCCATTAGGGATTGGAACCAGAGCCTTACCATATGGTTTGCAGACAGTGATCACAGCCAGGATTTTGTCTCTTGATTTATGTATAATTTCTTTACTACACTAATAGTAATGAGGACTTCTTCAGTAAATCTGATTACTACTCATAGCACAAGATCGTAATATATATATATGTGTATATATGTATATGTAATGTACATATATATATATGTAATATACATATATATACATATATATGAGAAATTACAATGCAAGAAGTAATTCTGTTTAAACTTCCTATTTCTTCATAAAATGCTTTCAAAATGTAATATATTATGAGAATGAGGAGACTGATAGTACAATATAAAAGTGATAAATGAAAAAGTGAACAAATTTGCTTTTTTTCAGTAAATTTAAGAGCATGTTAAACAAGGGATGAAAATGGTTCTTTCAAGGAACGCACATTCAACTAGTATTAAGAAATAAGACAGAATCATTTGGTAACTTCGTGTCCTGAAAGATTCTAAGGAAGAAAACAAATTCTATTGTTCTAAAAGCAATCAGTCACAGGTTTACATAAATTTGACTTGTTGAAACTCCATAAATGAAAGTGAAACATTTTTGTCACAAGAAATACAGTGCTTCTTTTCACTTATGTTTAACAATATCACCAACATTTTTTCTCTATTTTCTTTTTGTTTCCCTTCTTCTATAAAAATGCTCATTTCAGTACATTTTCCACCTTTCTTTTTGTTTCACCAGCAAAGAGAAAAGCTCACTTTTACACTTCATTGAAAAGCTAACTCTTCAGGTTTTCCTTCAAGACTTATTTGATGCATACATTGTTGTAAAAAGTTTCTTCTGTCCTTCTTGGGTCCACACATGCTGAAGCTTGTCCCATTCTCAATCTGGTTAAGGAAGAGCCTACAATTATCATAGCATACAAAGATACCCTCTGCCAAAGAAATTCAGGTATACATGTCATTCATTTTTAGAAGTCATAAATTCAGTCATATTTCTTTCAACCACATCTCTCTTAGGTTCACACTTTTTCCAAATGTCTCATCCATAAGCATCAAAAGCTCCAGTTTTAATTATTATGATTCAACAACACACAGTATGTCTATTGTTAAATATTTAGATACTCTGAAAATCACACTCGTAGTATCCAACAGACTATTTTCACAGATTTGTTTTGGTTTGGGCTTTTTTTTAATCTTAGTATATACAAAAATATTTAAATTCTTATATTCAGTGTAGTTAAGAATGACACATAATGAAAACAGCTAGCTATACCCTCATATTCCTAAATCTTAACTGTTTATGAAATTGTCTACTACAGGTTTTGTTTTATTTTGTCAATATAAAAAAAAAGCACTGCGGAGGATAAGGAAACAATTTCCCAGGGCTAGAAATAACAATGCCATGAGAATGACAGCAAACAAATGTTAGCAATTGGAGTTTAAAAATATTAAATATGATTAACAGAATAATTGTTTAGATGGGTTCAAATACTGTATTTCAGTTGTGAGATGCTTTCCTTATATAATGTGGCATTTATAACTCAAAGCAGCCAAATCAAATCTTTTTTTGTTGGGTTGTTTGTTTATTTTGTTTTAAACAGCTACAAGGAAAAATTTGCAAAGAAACAACACACCAAACATTTCTGCAAGGACACAGAAAGGTCAAGAAAAGCCATTCACCCAGCTTTTTCATATAGCACATAAGGTTAAATTTCACTCAGCTCTTGGTATGAAGAAAAGGTAATGAGCATGCCAATTATTTTCTCAGGCTCTGTGGGAGAGGTTGAAGATTTATTGATGTTTTCAGACATGATGAAGGTGGTGTGAACTGCCCAGAATGTTCATACTCAAGCTGCCTTCTTGAATCCAGTTATTATCTGCCAGAAAAAAAATCCAATTTCAGTAGGGAAATGCAGTGTAATCACAGGTGAGAAATTCTAGGCCACATCCTGGAGCACATATATCACATCCTCATCTTAGGAATAGTAGAGCAAAATCCAATTACATATAGATTGTATAGCACAGTAAGTACCTTTGCTATAATAACTAACCTTTTAATTGCCTGATGGCTGTATATTTGATCTTTGCTCACAAAATGATGAACAATTTCAGATCCAAGTAACAGGCTACAGATATTAATTTCTTAAACTCATGTAAAGCCAATCTCAGATGAATTGCCATAAACCTAATTATGTGTCATTGCATGGATGTTAATACATTTCTTGTTTTTCTGGGCTAGTTTTTAAACTCAGACATATTAAATAAAAGTTTTCTTCTTCAGTGCTTCAAAAATATGAGCTAGCATACTACAGTACACAGATTTTTCATCTAGGCACTTCTGACATAAAATAGCAATATAATTGCTTAAATCTATCAATTAAGCATAATAAGATTATGAGGCTTTGTATAATGTAAATTAGCTAACTCCTTTTAAACAAAACACTAAAATTTTCATTGAAAGACATGAAAGTGACCCAGCTATATCTATGGTTTTCTGCAGTTTCTCAAGAGCAAAACTTAGGACTAGAAAACTGGGCTGGTTTTGACAAATTCTTTCACTAGTTTAAAACCTCCTTCTGATAAAAGGATGCATATTCCCTGGGGCCAAGCACTAATTCAAAAGGCACAGTAGGATACAGTGCTCGCACAGTGCCATGCTCAGGTCAGCAAAGTCCTCCATTTGAAATGTTCTCAAGCCGCTCCTACATCTTTTAACATCAAAATTTGCAGAGGTTTTTTTTTCTCCTTAGACATGGCACCTAGACAACATAGACACGTGTAGCCAGCTATGGCAGAGTCCTTCAAATAATTGAATTGCAACGTATGGTAATGTTGCTGTTGCAGATGTTTAGCTCCCTCACATCATCCTAAAAACAAGTTAGGATGGTCCTCTCAGTCAATGCTAGGGTGCCAGCTCTTCCTGTATACTTTACTTTCTGCTCCTCCTCCAGTCCTCTGAGCTGCTGAAAAACAATTGCCACTGGATTTTTAATTTCTCCAAAAACTGTTAAGAGATAAACTGTCTGTCAAGGAGAAGTTTTCTAACCTCATAAACTTATTGGCAACTCATTCAATGAAGCAAAATATTTTTTATGTGCTATGGAAAAAAAAAAAGCCGAAAGATTTACTATGCTGATAAATACATTAAAAAAAAAAAACAAAACCAAATACAAACAGCAAACTCCTTAATTCTTATGCAAAACAATATTTTGAAGTAAATAATTTCAAAGATTAATATGTAAAAATAACTCTAAATTTATTTTCGTCTTCCTGTCCTACTTCAAGGGGTTTGCATGCCGATATACAAAAACATATTAGATTACGGAATCTATCAATATCTGATTCTCTTTCAAAATCAAGGATGGAAGCAGAGGAAATATTTCAGATAAATTAAGGACAAAACTGAGTCAAGTGACATCAACTGCGTTGTATTTTTGAATGCATAGCTGAAGTCAGTCTGCTTGGTTTGTCTATGATAACAAAATTCACAACAAAATTCAGGGAGAGAAATGCTGTATATGGATCACTGCAATTAGGAAAAGTAAATAAACCTTTCCAAACTTCAGAATGAATCCCAGATTTTGAAATTAAGTCACCTGTTGATAATGAAAACTTACAGCAATTTGCAGATTCATTAAGCAAACCTATAAATCTTTAGATGTCTACTAAAACATGTCTATCATCTCAGATCTTTTTCCTGTGAAAGAAACCTACTTCAAGAGAGAAATTTGATCTTACTTGTGTGAGAAATTGTCTCCTCCTGGAGGCCAAGGCATTATATCATACTGAGAAGAGTACTCCAGCTGTAGCATCACATTAATAAAGGACAACCAGGCTATAGAGAACACCTAAGATAAAATTCCCCTTTCTACAAAAGCCTCATGGTCCACTGGAAATGAGTATAACAAAGCGTACATAATCATGTACTATACAAGGCAGTCAAATTTAGCTAATTCAAAACCAGTTCTAGCATCAAATATATTTTAGTGGCTTGACAAGTCCTAACCATTTGTTGATTTACCAGCCTCAGCAAACTAGTCCAAGTACCATACATTTGGACTCAGCTTGGACACCTGCCCGGAGCAATTTATCCTGGCTTTCAGATCCCATCAAAAACACAGTGGTCATCTAGTCCTCCATTTCATCATACTATTGCCAGGATCCATCTGCATTGTTGGTGAGATGCAATGCTCCATCACAAACCTGCAGTTTACCAGGCTTAGATTTTCCTCCGAGATCCTACCATTCAGCCAAACAGTCCCAGCCTTTTCTGCCATCAAAGTGGGGAAAGTTGTTCCCAAATTACCCCAGCCTGGTCTTCCTAATCGTCCCAAGAACACTTTAACTTAGAGCAAGCTTTTTCTTTCCCTCACACACCACTTGACATCTCACTAGATTTTTTTTGTCCTAACTAATTTTTGCTCTGCTCTAATTTTTTCCTAAATTCTTTTCCCTTTGAACACAGTACCAGTCCATGCAGTAGGAAAAGGGTCATGGTTAAGTTGCCAAATTCTCCTCACTTTAATAGCCATTTGAAAGAAAATCATCTTAGTCATACTCAGTCACTGTGTGATAACACTACAGGGGCTTTCTGGAAAATACTGAGAGCTAGGAAAAACCTCCGATGAACAAAGTTGTCAAATCTCTCTGGAAAACACCATTTGTGGCACTTAAGAAGAAAATCTGGACAGATTTTTGCAGTTATGGCAAATGTCATACAACTGACAAAGCCACACTGACAGAGTTCAGGCTCCAGCCCAAAGCCTGGAGGAGTAGTAGCATTTCCAAAAAACCCCATACATTTATTTTTTGATGTAGAGTAACAAGCAGTATTTTTCACTATTCTCATGATCAGAAACAGTTCAGTCATTTGGGGTTATCAGAAAAAAAGGAGCCAAAACACTCATCTGTCATAAAAAACCGTAGTTTTGCTGAGGCAGATAAGTGAATTATAAGCAACCTGGAACAGTCTTATGAGATCTTAGACAGCTATAGCAATCTACAGAATTTTAATTGTAAATTGTAAATGCAGCAAGCCACATGATGGAGTTCAAGCAGTCATACTTCATGTCACCCAAAAGAGCTTCATGTCATGACAGGATACAGATATGTTAGTCTAGGTCTCAAGTTGAGCAAAATATCTGAATCAATCATGCACTTGGTATTTTCTGCTTGACCTCCTGCACAGCTCTTTCATGAATCACATGCATTTATTGAGACTTCCCCGGGCAGTGCTGCCACAGTGCCACAAGCAGATTCTGAGGCACTTTTGTATGCTCTGCAGCTTAGAGCCGAGACAAAATTATTATTTGTTCCAAGCGCTTAGGAGACTGTAGGCAGAAAGGCAGGTAGTAACATCCTACCAGTGGTAACCCTCCTGGCCTGGACACAGAGGACCAAAAGTCCATCCCCACCTTGGGCAATCGACCTCTCTTGGCTGTCAACTGCACTCATCACTCTCCACCACCATGCTTGCCTCTTTATCAGTCTTTTCTTATAACTAGTGTTTTTCCCATTATTCAGCCTGCTTATTCACGAGAAACAGCTCTCAGTTCTCTCCCTCATGCTGTTTACAAGCTCAGACTTTCTCCAGGGTGTAGTACCACGGCCTCAAAGTACCGTATGAGGGAATGAATCTGCTCCTGGCTCCAGAAAACCTAAGTGACAGCCAGCCTCCCATTCCAGCATGACACAACAGGCTAGAAGGGTCTTCTCAAGCACATCTGCTCATTAGTGGTGACAACCATATAAGAGAAGAATAAATTCCTCCATTAATCATTCTGTCCTCACAGTTTCATTTTATATATATTTTTATCTTTGAGATTTGTTTCCCATATTTTGTGCATATAGCAGAAAGCTGTAATTTGCATAATAAAATTAGACTTTCCATTACTGACTAAGGAACAATAGGAATAAAACAGTAATAAAAGATTTTTTATTCCTATTTGTTGTTATTAATGAGCACTGAAGTAAATATAAAAGAGAATGAGACAACAGATTAAAGTAGCACATTATGTTGACTAATTTAAGTTCTTGGACAATAAAGAAAATTAATGTCAGCTTGACATTTTAGTGACTTTTTTTTAAGTAATTTCATTAGAGTTTTAAGGGACAGTAAAATGTTTGTCTTAATAGAATCCTGATTAGAGTAGTAGAAGAAATATTGATAACAGCAAAAATATGCAATTACACAGGTTTCCGAGGTTTTCTACAAATTTTGACAGCTCTCCAAGACACTATATTCTTCACACCATACTGCCTGACTTTTAAAAGTGAAGGAATTAGTGGTTGTAAGGTTATCCCAGTTGCATTTTTCTATTAATAAGGATAAAGTATTGTGGTTAGTGTGCAGTCTCTGTTAATCCTGCTTAAACACAGTAATATGCAATGGGTGCATTATGCAAGGGCAGAGCAAAGTAACCTACAGTTACCCAATTTTTTCAGAATTATTTTCAGCATACAATTAATCACCAAGGTAAAATTCTATCAGGGAAAAAAAAGAGACTAGCAATACACTTTACACAAATTCTCCGAGGGTGAAGTAAAAATTATTTCTCACCTACTCTGTTATGATTGCTGTTTGATTGCTCAGTAAAGACACAGAATACTAGGTGTTATTGGGTGAACATGATCTAACATAAATTCTCCTACATTATATGAAAGAGAATAATACAGTATAATTAGAACTTGAGTTGTGCAAAACCATCATATAGTATCAGCAATATTAAGTGCATATATGGACTTTACAAGAAAATTTTTATCAAAGAATGTGGCAGCTCAGCTCATTTGACAGCTAAACTTCTTTCTGTAGTTCGAATTTCATTCTTACTTCTGTAAAACATTAATTTTAATCCATTAAATTTTATTCTAGAACTATTAGTTAAGTCTTTATAGATTTCCTACCAAACAAAAAAAGTTCTTATCACTAGTGGAGTTCCACAGGGCTCCATCTTGGGCCCCATGCTCTTCAACATCTTCATAAATAACTTGGACGCAGCACTGGAAGGGATATTAAGCAAGTTTGCAAATGACACAAAACTGGGAGGAGCTGTTGACTACTTCAAAGGCAGGGAGGCCCTGCAGAGAGACCTCGACAAATTAGAGGGCTGGACAATCACCAACCATGTGAAGTTCAACAAGGGGAAGTGCTGGATTCTGCACCTGGGATGGGGCAACTCTGGTACAGACTGGGGAATGAGATGCTGAAAAGCAGTGCCATAGAAAGGGACCTGGGGATCCTGGTCAACAGCAAGTTGAATATGAGTCAGCAGTGCCCTGGCAGCCAGGAGGTACAACCGTGTCCGAGGGGCATCAGGCAAAGCATCGGCAGCTGGTCGAGGGAGGGGATTGTCCCACTCTGCTCTGCACCTTGAATATTGGCAGTTTTGGGCACCACAGTATAGGAAGCTCTTAGAGACCATCCGAAGGAGGGCAATGAAGATGATGAGGGGCCTTGAGGGAAAGCGTATGAGGAGCGGCTGAGGTCACTTGGTCTGTTCAGCCTGGAGGAGAGGAGACTGAGGGGAGACCTCACTGCAGTCTACAGCTCTCTGGTGAGGGGAAGAGGAGGGGCAGGCACTGATCTCTTCTCTGTGGTGACCAGTGACAGGACCCTGAAGTTGTGCCAGGAGAGGTTTAGGTTGAATATCAGAAAAAGGTTCCTCACCCAGAGGGTGGTTGGGCATGGGAACAGGCTTCCCAGAGAAGTGGTCACAGCACCAAGCCTGACAGAGTTCAAGAAGCATTTGAATTATACTCTCAGGCACATGGTGTGACTCTTGGGAATGGATGCAGGGTCAGGAGTTGGACTCAATGATCCTTGTGGGTCCCTTCCAACTCAGCATGTTCTGTCATTCTGTGATTCTTGCTCCTTGGTTTATTGCTCTGAGGTTTGGGAAAACCAAAAGGATTAAAGTGCTTTACCCAAGAATTCCTTCTCCACTTTTAAAACCCTTGCACATACATTTCCTAACTTTGTTCTTCCCACAATATCTGTATAACCAGCATGGACAGTTCAATTCTCTATTTTCAGTTTTATAAACTACGGAAAATAGGAGTGCAATTATAGTTTGAGAGAAACCAGACTGAAACTGATAAACTGAAACACCTTTCATCTGAAGCCAAAGAGAATAGCAAAATATCCCTTTGGATGGTAAAAAAATAAAAGCCATCACACAAACCACAAGCTTGTGGCGATCTTAAATGCCAAAGTGGGAGGACTGACTTGGAGTTTTCACATTTGTGCACATATGTGGAGAAACTAAATGAGATTCAGTAAGGAAAGAATAAGGTGCAAGACATGTCAAAATAGACAGGTGGAGTAACTGAGGAAAGTCAGGAAAGGGTTCTGGTGCTGAATACTGGCTAACTTAAAACATTGAACTATGAGAAAAATTGAGCTATTAACTAACTGTTTAATTCCTACCTGTTTAGAGGCATTCAATTGTATTCATTTTTTAAATTAATAGGGTTGCTTTTCATACCTGAGTACATCACCAATTTCTCTTAGCCAGTAACATATTTGATCACATACTCCAGGCTGTGTGTCAGATCAGATTTTAAAAAGTTTCCTCTCCTCATCGCTTTTAAGACCCTCTCTGGAACAAAATGAAGGTCAAGTCATAGAAAGCAACAGCTGCCAAGCACTTTCCTAACTCCTTAATGTCCATAAACCAGAAGTAATGGTGTGAAGAACACAGACTAAAGTGCCAATGAAGAAAGGGTAACCTCTTCAGAGAGCAGTGACAGTCTGCAAGAGATGTCCAGAACTGATAAAGCAGAAATAACAGGATGTGAGTTTTCACATTTTCACAAATTCAAAGTATTAAATTATTCCATTACAGAAAAGAGTGCAATGGTACCCAAACAAAGTAAAAGTGGGGGAAAAAAATCAAGTTGGGGTATCACAGGGAATGACACTATAACTCTGATGCAGAATGTTTTAGGAATTTGACATACCCTTTGGAAAATATTTTGCAAATTTTCAAGTGTTCAGAGCAATTCAAGATTTAAGTCAGGCTTTCCTTACATGAGTATATTGCAGTACAA
Organism: Chiroxiphia lanceolata; assembly: GCF_009829145.1. Classification (NCBI taxonomy): domain Eukaryota; kingdom Metazoa; phylum Chordata; class Aves; order Passeriformes; family Pipridae; genus Chiroxiphia; species Chiroxiphia lanceolata. The sequence continues at coordinate 57,322,639 of NC_045671.1, read as the reverse complement.
AACATTACATCAATGGGTTGCATTTTGTTACTAGAAATTTCAAAACATTCTGCAAATTGCATTTCTGCCATGATACAAAGAATTACTGCCAAGTAAACAAATGCACTGACATACTTAAATTCCATTTTTTTTTCTCCTGCAAAGTCCAATACATCTTACTCCTCAACAGTTGTTTTGTGTACTTTTGTCCTTCCTTATTGTGACTTTCTGTGTCCAACATTTCTAATGGGGAAAAGAGCATGGATATTCACAGGCTATACAGCTTGATCTGAACTCCGTAAACTGCAGCCAATTTACCATGTGGCACTTGGTCTTTGTGGTCTATTTCTAATCTCTCCTGCCAGACTCCTTGCTCAAATCCCCTCCAACTTCTCAACAAAGTCTTTCTTTGTTAGCCTACCTTTTCAACATGCAGTCATTGCTCCAGTAAGCCCCAAAATTACTCCTTTACTTTTTTACTTTACTCCTTCTTGCCTATGTCTTTTCTTTGCTAGGAACTCCTACACCCTGCTGTTGATTTCCAACCATCTTTCTCCCCCAACACAGCTTATACTTTCTCCCAACACAGAAAATGACAGTGATATGATACAAACAGCCTCCTCCTGGTCAGTACGTCCTCTTTTGAAAAAACTGCTGATTAGTCCTGTTAAAAGGCCCAAAGAAGCATAAGAAGTTAGCTCTTCACTATATGAAAAAAGTAGTCATAGAAATGTCAGTTGCATTTTCTACAAGCTATGACCATGTCTAAAACTAGAGCAGATGATCCCTTGTGATCATGTTGGCATGTTTTAAGAAGTCTGTTATTGCAGAAAAAAAAAAGGCTTAAACCACTGACCTAAGTAGACCAAATTAAGTCCCACTCAATCAGTATGATCTCACTTTATTCAAGCTTGTTCAGAACATTTTGAAAGAGTTTTGACAAAATGATTGCTTGACAAGTACTTTCTTCCAGCACATATTGCCTCTCCCACAAGCATCATGGTGTTGCTTGCATTTTTGCATAACTTACAGGAATGCTGTCATGGGTTTAGGGCTGATATAAACCCAATAGTGAAATAAGATGATCTACTAATGCACAAACATAGTATTGATAAGCATAGAATTGTAGCCGGTAGCACCCTTATACCAAAATGCAGTGACAAAATTTTGCACACTGTTGTGCATTGCAACCCAATAAAAACTGAACCAAATTAGTTAAAAGAACTGACTGTACCATTAAACTAAACTCAGAACAGTTCTGCAACAATACAAGTCAATGTTGTTACTTCTCTAATTTACAGTTGTTTTACGGCCAATATTGAAATACCAGCAAGAAGAAAACCACAACCATTTCTTGGAACTGTGTATAGGTTTTATTAGTACTTTTGTATAGAACACATATTTCTAACGTTTTTCCATGTCATCATACAACGAACATCATACCGTAAACATCATGCAATAATTAAAGTCCACCAGAAACAAGTTCCAACAAAGGTGAGAGAAAGACACAACACCTAAAGATGAAATTCTACTTTGATTTTGTACACTAAATATAACATTAAATATCTCTTGAAAGAGAGTTAGGAAAATGGGCTGATAGTAAAAGCCATATTTAGAAAATGGAAATGGATTCCAGAGTGAAAGCAGCAAATGATCAAAGGAATTCACAGTATACTGTTAACAGGGAGCAAAAGGAACAAATTGCTCTTTCAAACAGATGCAAACAGTATCCCATTAAGGGCTAGCCCTGTTACAATATTACAGCTTTCTGTGCCCTTGGTACAAATCGATCATAGTGGTTTGAGCATCCTTCACAGGGTACAGATAAAATAGTGTGGAAAATGGAGGGCTGTAAAAATGATAGTGTGATAATTCAAAGCATCTGTGACTGAAGATGCAAAAACAACAGTAAAACAGCTTAAGAAACTTTGGCTGCCAAGTAGCTCTGAAACCAACAGAGGAGGAAAAATCTCAAAAATATGACACTGTCTTTTTTTGTCTCCCATTGTAGGGACTCAGATGTTCTGGATATAGCTGTACTCCTAAAAGTCTGAGAGCACACTGTAATTTAAAGGAACTGAGAAGTGTCACCGAACTCAAAATAATGAATTCACTAACCTAGACATTATTTAATCAAAGGGCAAAAAAAACCCCTACAACTACAAACACATCTTGTCTTATAATATTACATATACAACTGATGTAATCGTAGAATCATAGAATGGTTTGGGTCGGAAAGGACACTAAAGATTATCTAGTTCCAACCCCTAGGGCCACCATTCGCTAGACCAGGTTGCTTAGAGTCCCATACGCTTGATCGCCCCATAAGCCTTGAACACTTCCAGGGACAGGGCATCCACAGATTCTCTGAGCAAGTAGTTCCAGGGTCTCACCACCCTCAAAGCAAAGAACTTCTTCCTAATAATGAATCTAAATCTACTCTTTTAGTTTTAATCCATTCCCCCTTGTCCTGTCACCACATGCTCTTGTAAATGCTGTCCATCTTTCCTGTAGATTCCTCTCAGGTACTAGAATGCCACAATTAGGTTACCCTGAAGCTTTCTTTATTCCAAGCTCAACAAACCCAATTCTCTCAGCCCTTCCTCATACGAGAGGTGCTCCATCCCCCTAATTATCTTGATGGCCCTCCTGTGGACTCATTCCAGTAGGTCCATATCCTTCTTATGCTGAGGACCCCAGAGCTGGGTGCAGTACTCCAGGTGGGGTCTCATCAGAAGGGAGTAGAGGGGGAGAATCCCTGGCCACACTGCTTTTGATGCAGATAAGGACACGTTTGGCTTTCTGGCCTGCAAGTGCACATTGCCAGCTCATGTCCAGCCTCTCATCCACCAGCAATAAGGATATAATAGATATTTATTGGGTTTATGTTGCAAGGTTTCCATAATAGGAGGCTGCAAAGGTGGCTTCCATGGGAACATGCCAGAAGTTGCTGCCACTGGTTAAAGCTGAGCCCATCAGCAGTAGTGGAAGCATATGTGTAGTAACATATTTAAGAACAGACTAAAAGTACCTACACAGCAGGAGCTGGGAGAGAAAAGTGAGAAAAACAATTATGAGAAACAGATCTGCAGACACCACGGTCAGTAAAGAAAGAGGGGCAGGAAGTGCTTCAGGCACTGGAGCAGAGATTCCCCTGCAGCCCTGGTGAAGACCATGGTAAGGAAAGCTGTCCCCCTGCAGCCCATGGAGTCCCACGCTGGAGTAGGGTCCTGGTAGCATCTGTGGACCTGTAAAGAGAGCAGTCCATGCAGGAGCAGTTGTGGTGCAAAGACCTGTGACCCCATGTGGGACCCATGTTGGAACAGCAGGTTCCTGAAGGCCTCCACTCCCACTGGAGCAGTGGAAGAACACCAGTAGGAAGGAGCAGCTGAGACAATGAGTGATGAAATGGCTGCAAGCCCCATTCCCCACCCCTCAGAACTGCTCAGTGGGGGAGGAGGTAGAAAATTTGGAAGGGGAGGGTGAGTGGCAGTCAAGGTGGTTTTTAGATTTGTCCATTATTCTATTCTGATTTTGACTGGTAATAGATTAATTTCCCCAAGTTGAGTCTGTTTTGACTGTGACAGTAATTGGTAAGTGACCTCCCTGTTCCCATCTCAACCCACGAGTTTTTTGTCACATTTTTCTCCCTTATGCTGTTGATGAGGGGGGAGTGACAGAGTGGCTTGGTGGGCACTGACAGCCAGTCAAGGTCAACCTACCACAAAGTAATCAATGTACTATAATCAGACCTTTATAGTCTGATTATAATACTGAACATAATACTGATTATAATACTGATCATAATAATACTGATTATAATATTACTGAACATAACACCAAAAAAATTACAAATTAAAAACTAGAAGGCTACAAAATACAATAACAGAAATTAAAAAGATGAAAGAATTAATGACAGCTCGTAACATTACAGAGAAAACACCATCCTGTAGGAATGCTTTACTTTGGATTGCATGAAATCACAGACTGTTTTTTTGCTGCCACAGAGCAGCTACAGTCTCTATTTTATGTTGGACCAAACTGAAGTAATATGAGAGTACAGTAAATATTTACACAACAGGGCACCGTGCTGAGAAGTTGCAACTCCAAATAGGACTTAGGAATCACAGCTAGTAAAAAGCTGAGTACCAGTTCCTAGGTCAAGAGGACAACTGGTCTTCCTGATTAGATAAAGAGAGAGATCCTGAGGGCTTCAGTCACCCACCACAAGCACTCTATAATTTCGTTCAAAGTTGGTGTCAATACTTTGGATGAAATTTGGTAAATCAAAGGGAAATTGAAAAATCCACCAAAAATAATTAAGTTGTAAAGTAGGCTTTATGAGAAATCACAATATTTCAGTCTCCTTTACTTCTCAAACAGAGCGGTGAAACATTGTAAGTACCTAAAAAAACTTACATGCTCTCCACATAACATAAGTAACATAAACATAACATTATCAAGGGAATGGAAGCTGAAGCTGTTTAAAGTCAGATCACACCGTGCAAAACTGTGTTACAGATCATAATAGAACCTCCCTGATTGGCCATTTTAGCTTAGGATCATGTCTTTTCCCCTAATATTTAATTTCTAATTCAGAATATTATGTTAGTCTACTACTGCTCAGACTAGATGATCACATTTTCCAAGGCCTTACAGGCTGTAAATTTACAAAATTAACCATGTGTCAGTGTGGGCAGCTTTGAGTTTTCAATATGCTAACATTTAGGATCCCCCAAAAAGTGGAAGAATATGCTAAGAAAACACCTATTTATTTCAAGACAGTTTCACATAAGCTTTTCTCAAGGATGTTACATGCAGGCCTGACAAAATACATCTCCCACTTAGATTTTCTTACAGACAAACTCAACAATACGGGCTTTCACATAATAAATGTGTTTCATTCTATCTGCGGTTCTTGCTCATCTTAAAGCACAAACTCCAAAGATTTTGCCTCTAGGAAGAGATTCATTAATATTTCAATGTGGCATATTGTACTCTCTTTTTTTTTCTTTGTTTCTTTATTTGCCCTTCTATGGTTAGGAACCCCTGAAAAGAAGAACAGTCAGAGTGAGCACTTGAAGGTGATGGTTTCTAGACTGGCAAGATGCAGTGAGCAAAGACTTTGAAATGAGGGGAAAATGTGTCGGTTGCAGGCTTCTCTGATAGGAAGTAAGAAGGAGTAGAGGTGACCGAAACTCCTGAGGCTGCTAATATTCTACTTGGCACACCTTTCTGCTGCTCTGGCTGTACAGAATCTGGCATCAGCAAATTTACCAAAATACTGAAAGCAGATAAAACACATGGAGTTCAAATGAAAAGAACAGCCATTTAACAATATGCATTTCCAGATTCGAACAAAGCATGAACGAATCTTTCCTTCCCGGTACATATCTTCCTTGATTCTTAGAGAAAGTTTGACAGAATAATGGTTCCTTTTATATGCTTTTAAATGGGTTTAAATTTACATCATAAGCTTGGAGTGCAAGAGAATTATTACAGGCATCTGGTGTTGGTCAAGCTATTAAGCGAAAAGATAGCTTAAACCAGCTCTCCCTCGGTGAAAGTTCACATACAAAATACATTGGGCACTGCTCGGTCTCAGGAGTTGAAAAGAGAAATCTGGTAGAAAAGAAATAGTTATGAGTCAGATCTCTTTTGTCCAGCTTCAGCCATCACCTGCCCGCTTGCAGTTGCTTAGATAGAGGATCTTCAAAGCTCTTCTAGGGCTTTAGAGGACAATATTTTGATGAGCAGTACAGCATAAACAGATTTTTTCCTGGCTTCTTAGTTGGTGGGATATCATCTGGGAGCAACCCTTATAATACCACTAAAACTAATAGATCAATGTTGATGAAGCTATTTAAATGAGTGAGAATATTAAGAAGCACTACCTGCAAGACAAGGTAGAGAATCAATATAGAAAGATTGCTCAGATTGGCCAAGGATATGATTTTTAAATGCAAGCCAGACAGTGGTAGAGATTAGAAATAGAGAAGGTAAACAAAAGGTGAAAACTAAAGAAAGCTTCAATCCTTTACAAGAAACTGATTGCAGTAAATTTTTAAGTCCCCCAAGAACCAATAAACACCCACAAAAAATATCTGGCAGGAGATCAAGTTTCATTTAGAAGTGAATGAAGCCAAATTTAAAAAAGCAAAACGATGGAGGCTTTGCTCCCCTAAAATACTTTCCATGGTTCAAAGCTGTTCTTCCCAAAACCATTGATTAAAAGCTACACACACATCCGCTATTAAGCTCAAGGAGTTAAGAGTCACTTGGCTACAGTTGATTGATATTCTTCACTCTCTCCTGCAAAAATCCAATCTCCTCAGAAAAAAAATGGCTGACATTTAGAGTATACACATACCATGGTATTTGCTAAGGTTTTAAACAGTTGTGAGTATCAAATTCTGAGAAAGTGGCTTTTTTTTTTTTCTGAATGTCTGATTAGCATAGAGAGGAAAACCCATATTCTGAGAACTCTTGAACACTCTTAACATATTCCAGGCCTCACTCATTATACAAAGGAAACCTGATTGCTGCAGCATTTAAGCTCAGAGCTGCATCCTTCCCCCTCTGCACAGAAGTCTAAAAGGCCAGATGTTGAGAAGCACTTCTCACCCTGGGACTTGAGTGTCAAATCTAAGACTTGGAATGGAGCCAAAGGTAAAGCTGGAAGACACTTCTTTTCTTTCATGTGGTTTAGGTAGTTCTCCTGACAGATGTAGGCAGTAGAAAGGTCAGGGTCTTTTTCCAACGGCATTGGCATTCAAAAAAACTATAGTCAGACACTTAGCTTTATTTTTCTTCAGTGCCTGTAAAGTTATTTTATGTAGCTTAGGAAGCATATTTGATCCACTTAAAGAGAGCTTTCAATACACAGATCTCTTAAACTTCACAAATTGTTATATAGTACTGTTAAACTAAGCCTCATAAAACTAAAGCCATTGAATTGTAAATACGTTATACCCAGGAATAGCAGTCAATGGGAAGCAGGCAGTGATACAAAGTTGACTTCCCTAAGTGTGGATGGTGGAAGCTCCTGTACCTTCCCCTTCACTCCAAATTATATTCTTCCAAGCACAGCCCCACAGTGAGCATTAATTACAGTGCATTTGTCCCAGCTGACAGAGAAGGAGCATGTCATGAAAAATGATGATTGAGAGGGAAGGGAAACAAGAAAGAAAAAAAATAGATACTGTGTTCATGAATTTTAGGGCTTTGCTATAGGAGAGAGACAGAGTTCATGTTATGAGATAACTAAAGCATTCATACTTTTTCTCCAAAGTGCTCCTCAGAATTTGATCACGGAATTTAGCAGTTTTTCTGTCTTTGCCCCACTGGTTTTTGCTATTGTTTAAAACACTTTTTTGTCTGCAATGTCTTCAATCTTGTTTCCTATTTACTCATTCCAATTACTTTATTTCAGTTTATTCGAATAAAAGACTGTCATTGCACCATAGATCTAGAAATACCCCTTATAAAAGTGCAGACTAAAACAAAACCAATCTACTACCTTCTAAATCTAAGGAGAGACTATGTTTAAGGTTCCCAGACAGTTAGATAATAATTTCAGGGAGTAACACTCTGAATATCTCCTAATTTATAGATCAGAAGTGATCGAAAGAAAATTAAAACCTGAAGATTGTTTCTGTTTTACAATATCTTTCAAATTCCACTGAATTTCCTCTCTTACGTATGTGACTTAATAACATAGCATGATTATTTACAGGGAATGCAAGGACAGAGACATCTTGTGGTAACAAGAAGAGGTTTGCAAACATGCATTCTTATATACTAAAAATTCCCTTTAGATACACGAAATAAGCTATGTTCCAACTGTTTAAAGTAATTTCAAAACAAAAACTTTAAAATATTAAAATATTAAAATTCTTCACTTTATTATTTTAAAGAATTGTTTGGAGGTTTTATTGACCAAAACAACATCGTTGAAATTGTACATATGATAAAAGAAAAATTTCTGTTGAAAAAGACTCAGCTCTAATTTCAGTAAACACTAGCAGCTGCTACAAGTTCAGACTACCTAGAAAATAAATTTTACCAAACAAATATAAATTAAATCACTATCTCCTTACAGAAGAATACTTATAAAAATCTCTAGTAGAGGGGAAATTAAATCGTGAATCTAAAGTCCAGCAAGGAAAAGTTAGGACAGACATTATTTCTCTCTGTGGTGGTTAACAAAAAAGAGTAAGTTGATATTAGAAGTGATGGCTGGAAATTACACAGGTGTGTCAAGACTGTGGGCTTTCCTCCTATGGTTGGTCTCCATGCTGGACTTCTTTCAATCAGTTTCTTCAACTTAAAATGAAAGATGCTTCTTATTCTCTGTGAAACATTTGGAGTTTCTGCAGGCAGTATCATCCTCTGCTTTCAACACAAGTTGGATGCAGAGCAATATAAAAATACCTTTCCACTCTTGAGAGGCTCCAGTAATGTTATCACATAAAAATGACTACATTGAATAAGGCATTAGTGTTACTGATTGATGGCAACACTGAATGCCCTAGAAATGGGAACAATTACAGCATTTGTAAATCTTCGGAAATCTGGATGTGTCTATCCTGTTGGTAAATAAATGCCATTGATCAATATTCTTCTAAGTGAAAGGAAGAAAATTAATAAATTAAACCTAGAGGATTACAGGAAAATGTTTCAGTGCTACAAAATATTGCCTAATGCTGAATCACTGAGGGGTCATGAAGTTTAGGGAGATTAAACACTTCATGTATGACCACAAATCAAGGTCAGACAGCAGCTTTGGAAAAACACCTCACACCCCAAGCTGCAGCTTTTAACAGCAGCTGACATAGTCTTATATAGCCATATTATCCCTTCGTTTACTGTCATAAAAGTATCCATGCATGAAATGTTAATCATTACAAGCTGCCACAAAAATAGAGAGAACTCTCTCAAAAAATATTTGAAACAGATGTTGAGAACAACAAAGATATAGGTCTATGTTTCCCTCTGAAATGTGAGAAAACAAATATCCTAATATTTTCAAGCAGAGTACTAAATTTCTGTGAGTGGATTTATCACACCATATCACAAGAAGATCTCTTGCCTGATACCACGTTAAAGAAGAGCAATATTGGGTCTGAAATGCTGAATGGATTTGCAGAGTTACAACTGAGATTTCTCTTAACTAACTTGGAGGACATCACAGGCTGTTTTGCCAACCATCTAGAAAGTCAGATATTTATGGAACAGGCAGCGTAGAGTCCAGAAAGTGTGTTGTTCGTATTGCTATTTTTTTTATTGGTGTTATTTCCTGTCTTCTGAAGACCCAAAATCCCATTCTAATGCAGCTTTCCAAAAATTGCAGAGGAGGGAGAGAGCAGAAACAGACAAGATTACTCACTTCTTCTTCCACAAAGTTGTACCGCAGTCATTTATAATGTTTAAAATACAGTTAAAGGAAATATTTTTTTTTTCACCTCTAAACAGGAGCTAGACATTTTTCATATCAACAGCTAGATAGTTTGATAGTTTAAACCAAACTTTCGCTTATGAGTACAGCTTTAAGTCAGAACACATTGACTTTTTTTTTTTTAATTAAATGTAACAGCTTTAAAAAAGATGAAACTTTGTAAAGAAAAGGCAAACATCCTGTCACCTACTTCAGCTTGTAAACTTGATAAAAAGGAAGAATGAAACATAACAAAAGTTCTGAGATCCATCATCAAATTGATAATTAGTAAGCAAAGAAAGCCAAAATAAACACTGCACTTGGTGACACAAGTAGTTTTTGGAGTCATGCCCTCCTTCTTTCTCACAATTGTTTTCAGCTAAATCACACCTTTCAAATTAATCTTAAACCAAAATAATACTGCCTAGAAAAAACAATGGATATGAATAAGGAGAAAAATAAATTATTAATTAAAGGGCTGGGGAAGTCAAAAAGTTCCTGAGGAGCTCTGACTGCCAGTGCTGTCTACAGCCAATGAATCTAGAATTCAAAGATTTTACCAGGGAGCACTGCAGAGATGGCTGGTGATAATGTGCTTACCTGGTGTGTATGCAAGTAAGTACAATGTTTCACCGAAGTGGGGTAAGAATAATGATGCTTCTGTTAGGGACAGAAACATCATAAGCCTGTGAGTTTGAAAATTCAGAATACAGTATACACATCCTGCAAGGGAGTTAAAACAGTAACTAGTAACTCAGACACGTTGAGATGCTGTAAAATTGATGTAATTGGAGTGTTCTGGCTTTCGACTTTCCTCCTGCAGAAATAATCAAGGACAGGAAAATAGCTCACCACTCTTTCAAGGTGTCAGAACAATTTATTTGTGTAACATAATCACAGAAAACACAGTTTACATAATGGAAGACAATGTAACTCAGACCACAGATGAGATCGAAATGTGCGCAGCTGAACATGGAGGCACACACACAGCCAGTCAACCTTCATGGGTTGGTTGTCACCCGTGTGTGACCATAAGTAATACCCTGAGGGTACCTCAGGTGTGAAACAGTCTCTATCATCCCACCTTGCTCACCAAAATAACCCTTGTCTTTGCTGTGGAGTTACGAGAGAGTTCATACAGGATGCTTGTTGCATAATGGTCACGGTGTACGCTGGGAGTTGAAGTTCTGATGGAAGCCTGAGAAAAGATGACCAATTAGAAGTGGAGAACAGGAGCTGCCTCTCTCCTGCCTCCAGCTGCCACAGCTCCTCCAGCTCAGAGCAGGAATGCAGCACTACCAGCTTTAACAGTGACCTAGGTTCCCTGCCCAGCATGCAGCAGGACTCAGCGCCCCCCAGCCTGGGCAGCAATAGCAGCTGGAAAGCTGAAGACCCAGAGGAAGAGCCTCCCCACCTCTGCCAGGAAAGGGACCTCCCCCCAAGGCTGATCCCTTCCCCAACCCTTTCCACAAGCCCAGGGAAGGGTCTTTGCTGGAAACAAGTGACTTACTACCACATGAACCAACCCAGCAAGTGACCCCAGCCAGGAGCGACGCTGACAGCAAGGCCTGGCTGGACCAACTGCACAGTTTCAGGAGGAGTGGAGTCCAGCACGTCTTCTTCCAAGGCATAGCATCCAATAGGGAAACACAGTAGAAACCTGAGCTCATCCCCAGAGGGAAGCTGAGTATGGTGAGCACCACCATGGAGGAGAACTTCCTGAAGGGCACCTTGCATCTCCTGAATGGGTTCATCTCCTGCCAGCACTGTCCCCCCAAAGATATCATGTTCCACCTGATCAGACAGGTCCTGTTGAATGCCCATGAAGAGGAGATCTTGAAGGACACCTACATGCTGCTGCTGAAGATCCAAACGCTCCATCCAGCCAACGCTGCCACAGTGGGATGGGACTGGATGCTGCTGAAATTCATCATGCAGGACAGGGAAAAGCCCCCCAGCCAGCTCCTCTTCCTGCAGTACGTGGTGCAGACCCTGGAGGATGACTTGCAGAAGAATCTGAGGTTGCACCTGCTGCAGAAGTCGATTACCAAGAAAGTGCTTTTGTGTGACATGTGCTTCAACAATGTTAAGGAAGCGGTCAAATGGTTGGTTGCAGCTATTACAGGAGTCGGGTTCTGCCAGTCCCAGGAGCAGCCGCAAGAAACTCCCTCCTCTTCAGCAGAAGCCAGGGCTGAACACAGCTCATCTGCACCAAGTCTGGCCAGCATACAAGGTCCGGCAGCTTTCTTTGCCCAAAAGGTGATGCTCCTGCTCCAGCGGATGTTGTCCATCACAGTGGAAGTGGACAGATCTCCTACCTGGAGCTCCCGTAAGACTGCAGATGAGATATTCCCGTTTATACTGAATGTCCCCCTGAGGAGCCAAAGGGATGCTTTATTAAACACCATGGAGAGCAAGCTCCTGCACTGCAGACTACTAGAGCTGTTGCTCCAGCACAGTTGTGATGTGTCCTCAACCTCATCCATGTCTCTAGAGACGATCCTGTATTTCCTAAGCCACTGCTCTGTGCTACTGCATTTCGAGAATGAAACAGCAACATGGTAAAGGTGGGATAAGATGCTGCAATACTTGAGTTTGCTGCTGATGAGTTACCAAAGTGTAACACAGGAGCACCTGCAGAGCTCCCTCAGTGACCGGATGGACTCGATTGTTCAGAAAGCCAAGCCCAGACTCCAAGAGAGTGACAACATCACCAACCTGGACATTCAGGTGAAGATGGAGGACTTCATCAGCTGAATGCAGGAGGTCCTGGGGCAGCCTTTTCCTCCACAAATCTGGGAGAAATTGTCCTGCTGCAGGAGTTGTCTCTATTGTCACTACTGCCTGATGGAGGCAACCACTGCAGCAAGGGGGTATGCAACTGTGTCCACAGGTACCCAGCTGCAGTGGGTTCCCTCTCAGTGTGTGAGGCCTTACATTGCCTCATTATCAGGCCACACAGACATATCAATTGATATACTAGAGATCACCTCTTTGTCAAGTCAGGTGAGATATTTTTTAGACACGCCAATTGACATACTGGAGACCAAAGAAATAGGAAACCAAGTTGCTGTTAAATCTTTGGTTTATGGTTAAAATGCATAAGGATAGGGTTTTTGAGGTCGTGTGTGTGATGGTTTGAATGGGAGGCCGCCAGGTGTGTGCGGATGTGCGTGTGTATGTTTGAGTTAGTAAGAATGTGAATTTTTTAACTTATTTATGTATTTTATGATGCAATTACATTATTTTATTTTCTTAAAGGCTTAACATGCTCAATTTTAGTTATATACATAACCCTTAGATTTAAAGTAAATTTACAAACCCTGGTTTCCTTAGATCTAATATTATAAATCTTGGTTTCCTCAAATTTAACATTATAACCCTTGGTTTTTTATGAGGAGAGGTAGTCTTAATAAAGATTTTAAAGACAAGTTCTTGGTTTAATAAGTGCTCATAATAAGGCTGTTTTAAAGTTTAAGTGCTAAGCTGTATTGTTTTGTATGGTTTCAGTTTTGTTTTAATTAATAAAAACAGTTTATGTGTGGGTTATGAGCGAGTTCATACAGGATGCTTGTTGCATAATGGTTGCGGTGTACGCTGGGGGTTGAAGTTCTGATGGAAGCCTGAGAAAAGATGACCAATTAGAAGTGTCCCGGGAAGAAGTTTTAAAGTGATTGGACAGGACTGTGCTGGCCCCCCCATGTTTTGTAACGGTGTCTTTTTCAAATGCAAGAAGTTGTTCAGCCATCAATAAAGGATTCTCCGTTTTCCATCATCCCAGGAGGGTCTCGTTTATATTCACTGCCACATTTATCTTCAAGAAACAAAGCAGTTTCTTTAGGATGGTGGAGAGTGACCCGGAGAATGGAGACACACTTACTGCTCTTTGGACTATTGTCCTGTTACTGTTTGTGTTGCATGCCCCCTTCAAACCACCCTATGTCCATCTGCATTTTGCCTCTCTCTCTGTCCTGGGTTGCACAAAGACTCTGGTATCCACCTTTTCTTTTCTCTTTTCTCCAAAAACATCTACTAATTTAGACTGTGGAAAGGGACTTAAGATAAGGGCAGTACTCTCCTAGGAGAAGGATGTATCCACCAGTGTGAAAAGACTGGAAGGCTGATGACTCAGAGGTCCACTCAGAGGGCGTGCACACCTGCCACCTCAGGCTATGAGCTGGGTGCTCCCCTGGGGAGGCATCAGGACAACTCACATGGCCTGAAGATATTCGTCTCTGCTGATGGCTATAATGGATCCATCTGTGCGTAGAAGATGTCAAAGATTCTTGAAATGTGCTGTGATCCAGCATTAATCATCCAGTGAAGAACTCCTTGACCCAGGGGAGGTACCAGAGGTGTTCCCACATACCCCGAGCCCAGTAAAAGACTACACTTGGATTTCACTCAGTTGGTCAAGGGTCTCCTTTCCTCACTCCACGGGACTTGTACCAGCCAGGCCCCTACCACCACCAGCACCACCTCAGTGGATCAGGAGTACAACCACCATCGGAGTTACAGTGACCAGGTCTCACCACTGGACCCAGCGAGTGTCTTGTGGGTCCTTCCAGTTGCAGCCCTTCTCCAATTGCCTGTGCCAGCACTGTAGCCTGACCCTCCAAAGCATTCCTGCCAGGTTTTAATCGGGGGGCGGGGGGGGGGGGAGGCGCAGCTGCCATCTCATTTTGGTCCAGTGGGTGGGAGCTTGGGAATTTTTCTGGTTAGCTCAATCCAGTCTTATCAGTATTGTTTAGCATTCTTCTTGATAAAGAGTTTTGTGGGATTTTTTCACTTACATCTGGGCATATTTGATCTCTCTCTCTCTCTCTCTCTCTCTCTCTCTGTATTGGAGAGAAGCAGGGGTATTGAATCAGAGGAAGGAGACTTCTATTCAAGGTCTCTGCACCTCCAAATTGTCTCAAACCGAGACAGCCTCCTAGAAATGTTGAGCCTCTCTTTGCTTGTGAATCATCTCCTTCAATGACTGTGTCTCAGGTTAGCAGTCTCTTTCCTCCCCTTGCACCAATAGAAATCCAGAGGGACTAACTTTTGCTTCTGCTTGAACACAGATTTAAGAGTAAATGATCTGTGTCCTTTCACTACTCTCTCCTTTCCAAGAAATAATATTCACAGCAACAGGCCAGCTGGCTTGAGTATCAGCAGGGAGAATAGTATCATGCTGCAAGAACTGGACTTACTGAACAGGATTCAGAAGAAAGTCAATTTAAAATGTTCTTCAGTCAGAATTGATTACATTTACTTTTTACTGTAGATAAGAAAAATCTCCTTTTATGTAATCTCTCAGAAATAACTAAAGCACAAGGAAAAAAAGACACTGAAAGAACATAATAGAGTCATCCGTACACTTCTGCAATGGTTGTAGAGGAACACAAAGTTATCATTGAAAAGGGTATATAGGTCTGCAGCTGGACCTATATTGAAAGAAAGATTTCCATGCTGATATTTGTGCTGTCACAGACATGTTACTGAAAGCAGAATATTTTAACAGGAAATGCAGCAGTATTCTGTGTCACCATCTTCCTTACGCACATCTAATAAAACCTTTGCAGGATCTTTTTGCAGGCATGACAGATGGAAAAAAAAAGTCTGAAATCTGATTATGGACCTCAACAACTTAGGTAAGTACTAATAGTGCTAAGTTCCTCAGAACTGGTGATCAGGTATGTTTAAATTTAAAAAAATAATCCAAATAGCATTTCACCAAATGCATACATGGAACAAAATCACAGCACTGTCAAGGCTGGAGGAAGTAAGAGAAAATGGATGGAAAAAATGCTTCAGGCAAGAGAGAAAAGCAGAAGATATGAAGAATAATATAGAGGTTAAAACAAACTAACTCTGCCAAGAAAAAATATCTTCCCCCAAACATACTCATTGTTCTTGGCCTTCAGGTAGTGTGTCCATATTAAAAGTAACCTACCAATACCTTTTTCTCCTCAAAGCAGTATTTTATGATTAATGCATCTGTTGCAAATATTGTCCAATATATAATCACTTTGCTAAGCTTTTCATTAAAATATCGTCCATTCTGGTTGAGAATTGGCTCAGTTGGTTGGAGTCTGGTGCTAATAATGTCCAGGTTGTGGGTTCAATCCCTATAGGGACCATTCACTTCAGAGGTGGACTCGATGACCCTTGTAGGTCCCTTCCAACTCAGAGTATTCTGCAATTCTGTGATTCTGAGGAGTTAACAAAACTAATGTCACAGCTATCACAGTAATCCTACAGTCAGCACAAACCTACACACCACCCTTACTGAGGCTCACAGCAGTCAAGATGTACATGGTCTGACACTACTGCTTCTCCATCCAGGGTTCCCTGTTACCTTTATACAGCAGCATCTCCCTGTTGCCTAATATTTGGCTAATGTCCTATTCTATCCAACTTCTTTTATGCCGTTTGGCTGTCTGGCGCTGAGTTTAGAGACAAGCAAAGCAGAGGACTGCTGGCTCTGGCTATACACCACAGCCCCTCTCACCTTTTTTGCCTGGGTTGTCTTGCAAAGGAAAGGATGACTGCACGTTCCAATGCACTCAAGTAAGATAGGAATTACGGATTACTCTATTTGTATACAAAATCAACCCTAACCATCCACAAATATTTTGGAGGATGACTAGTGAAAAGGCTGCAAAAATAAGAGTGGCTTTCATCTGAAGTAGATGTGCAGTGGAAACAGCAGTAAATGCAGCAGCTGGCCCAGTTACCATCTGCCACAGAATGCCTTCTACAGCCTCTGCAACTGTGTAAGAGTGCTCAAGGAGAGGTGTGCAACCCCAAGCTTTTGCAGAAGATGTATTATCTGAACCTTGTACGAGTCATTCCATATACCAGAAAAGGTAAAATGGTGGATCAGGAAAGGATCTGGTTTCCACCTCTGCACTCAGATCCTTCCTCCAGGTTGAAACATGCTGCTTTGCTGATGGCTGAAGAAATTGAGCAAGATATGAACGGCACAGAACTAAACAAGCACCACCACCTCTCTGCTGTAAATAAAGTAAAACCTGCTATGCAGGCTGTAGGCAGACTTTCCTCCACAAACTGATTAGAGTACCTTCACATTCTTCATATCACTATACTTCATCTATCACATTGTATGTAAATCATTGGCTACTGAAGTGTAACTCACCAAAAAAAATACAGAGAAAACTACAAGTATAAAAACTGCTATCCCATTGTAAAAAGCAAATTTTTAAGAAATTTAAAGAATCCCTGCTCATTTTTCCCCCAGCACTTATGTTGTTGTAGAGCAAATCACATTATCTAGAAACATTTAAATGCTAGTTTATCCCATATATCACTCCAAATTCCTTGTTAAAGTGTTTTGTAACCTTCAAGTGCTTAACACGTGCTTTTGTTTTGTAAACAATTACCACAGTCCAGGTAATTCTTGAGTATTTTTGTCAGTCAGAGCAGCAAAATGACTGTGTCTACCTACATGCTTTTACAGGCACTTTATAATCAAGAACCTGTGTTTAACTGCCGTTTAAAGCTTACACTGTCAAAAAGCATGACCTCACTATGGTAGGCACAATATAGATAAATATTAAATTACAATCCCTCAATAAATGCATTTAATTTTAACTCAGTTAAATATAGTCGATAAAAGACTTAATTATTCTCATTTCCTTTCTTAGAAGCTATTTATGTTGTTCTACAAATACTGTTGACAAAACTGCTACATGTTTTACTTAATTTCATGACAGAAACTGTTGCACAGGACTGCTCAAATAAATGTAGATAATTCACAACACTTGAAATTTCACAAATTAATTTAAATAATTTTTATGATGTGCATTTGACTTCAAGAGCAAAGGTCTGAACTCTAACGTATCCACACCTCCTCCTCCCAAACAAACAAAGAAGTCACAGTTTTGGATAAAACTATTTTGGAGGACAGAAACAGAAAGTAAACAACCATATCAAAAATTTCAACATGAAAACAAGAGATGCCACTAATATCACTCATTTTGGTTTATACTGGGTTTCACACAATCCCCAGACATGGGTAGCTATTGCTATAACCATGAATGTTTGGATTCAAGCATCACAAGCCTGAGACCAAAAGCAACAGGACACACATGGGAAAGACCTAATAGTATAACCACACCTCTTATTTAGTCATGAGGTTTAGCTGCACTAAGCTGGAAGTAGCAAGGTGAGATCACAAGGCATAGGAAGAAAACTGATCCAGGAAAATCAAGTCTAAAGGAGCTGACAGTCCTGAAGAGAATATGGGTGGCACTAACTACAGCTGCCAGCACTCTGCTCTGCTTCACTAAGGTGAAAGGGGCCAAGGTTTTCAAACAGTATTTGTTCTCAGGGCAGCAATCTGGTAATAAATTTAGAGGCTGCTTAAACTATCTTTGGCTATCTGAGTAAGTACAGTTTGATGATAATGCATTCAATTAACAACTAGAAAATATTTTGTATATTGTTGCCACTGTCGCCACAATTAGAAATATTTCTAATTGTTTCTAAATCAAAAGATGTTATCTAGGCTTACAAAAAAGCAACAGTAGTACATTCTATTTGTTATTATTAAGTACCTCCAACCTAGAATTACATTGAACTCAACGTGCTATCATTTCTTTAATTTAGAGGAAACAAATTTCCACCAAACTGCATTAATCTGAGCAATATTCAAAGACCAATGTGACCAGTGTGAACTAGTCATTGTGTCTGTTGGGCATACGTCAACATCTCTCAGAGTACATTGTCATAGTTAACCATTTGTCTTGATACTGTTCAAGATTTCTACAACTTACTTCAGCAGCAGTGCTTCTGGAATGTTTTACACCTACTGCTCCAAAAAAAAAAGTGACATTTTCCTCTCCACTGTTTGAAGATCAGAAGACCAAAAGAGACCTTTACATTTATGAGGCCAGCAGAAAGAATTTTCCCCCAGTAGAATGGTCCTACCAAAGGCTTCCTCCTTAATGGTTAACATCAAGGAAATAACTAAGAAAACATTTGGATAATTAAAATGCTATGAAAAATAATACAAATAGCATAATAAAAACTGACCCATTTTTTTCACCGTTTTCAGGTCTCTGAACAAATCCCCAACTGCCAGATGCCATAATCACTATTCTGTCCTCCAAGCAGCAAGTAGTAAGTACAGCCCAGTTATCAGGTTAAAGCCTTGTGTTGTTAGTTCACAGATATATGGCTAGTATTTCAGATTCAGATGTATTAATACTGAATGGATAAAACAGCAGTTTCCACAGTCAAGTGGGAGAGCAGAGCCAAACCACACAGTTAATGCATATAAATCTCATTGTCTCCAGAGAGAAAAGCTTCATTGTGTTTTGAGAACAAGCCTCCACCATAGCCAGTGTAGTGACCATGGTTTGGCAAACAGACACCAGGTTAGCTTTAACTGAGCTGCCACAGGTGCTAGCAGAAGTACAAGGTCAGCAGAAGGTGCACAGTGCACTCTGAGCTCTGCTTCCCACCAACTCTCACACACCACTCTGAAGTCCCTGGACATCCCTCTGCCAAGCTGTTCTGTGCCTGTGGGAGTGTCTGCAAAGCTTCACTCACTAAAAGCAAATTTGGCTTCCCACATTCCTAGTAGTTCAAACAGAAAATGCAGAAGAAAAGGTTGCTTTGAGTGAAAGATATTAAAAGACATAAGGAAGTCTGGGGCAGCTAACACCAATCTTACTAAGGCTCCCTCCCAGTATCAAATTGCATTAAAATTTCAAAGAGGTTTTCTACAAATTCCCTAACTCAAATTTCAGTCTCCTCCTGTCTGGCAAAGTGACCAACCTAATCTCTTCCTATGACAGAGTGACCCACTTAGTGGATGAAGGAAAGGTTGTGGATGTAGTTTACCTAGACTTTAGTAAAGACTTAAAAACCATTTTCCACAGAATTTCTCCTGGAGAAACTGGCTTCCCATGGTGTGGACACATGTACTCTTCGCTGGGTTAGAAACAACAAGGAAGGCTGGGCCCAGACAGTACTGGTGAATAGAATTACATCCAATTTGCAGACGGTCATAAGTGATGTTCTCCAGGGCTTATTGTTGGGGCCAGTCCTGTTTAATATCTTTGTCAATGATCTGGACAAAGAATTGAGTGCCCCCTGAGGAAGTTTTCAGATGACAGAGGTAGAAGAATTCATCTGTTGAAGGGTCTGCAGAGGGATCTGGACTGGCTGGATTGATGGGTCAAGGCCAATTGGATGAGGTTCAGCAAGGTGAAATGCCAAATTCTGCATTGGGTCATAACCATCCCATGCAGCAAGGGGAAGAGCAGCTGGAAAGCTCCCTGTAGGAAAAGGACCTGGGAGTTTTAGTTGACAAGTGGCTGAACATGAGCCAGCCGTGTGCTTAGGGTTGGCCAGGAAGGCCAATGGCATCCTTGTTTGGACTAGCAATAGTGTGGCCAGCAGGATTAGGGAGGTGATTGTCCCTCTGTACTTGGCACTTGTGAGGCCGAACCTGGAATTGTGTATTCAGTTCTGGGCCTGCGGAGGTCAATAAAACCATCACAGTCCCAGTTTGGAGGCAAGAAACTGGAATACTTTACTGGATTCACAACTTCATATATAAAGGGTTTAGGATCTACATATTCAACAGGGGGTTTGCATATTCAACAGGGGGGTTGTGTATTCATACTATTACAACTGGGGGCTTTCCAGGGATGAGGTACAGGGGAAATCCTAAATTACAAACTTTGGGTCTTAGCACTTACATCATAGGGGAAAACCCACTTTATCTGGGGGGATTTACAGCGGGAATTGGGTATTGGATATACATATGCAAAGAGTTACAGAATATACACATGCAAGAGGGGAACACAATGGGTTTTATGCAGAAGTCTAATGAGATTAGGATGTGGATTCTTTGGCTCAGGCAAGACATTTGATAACATCATGCAAGGAGTCTCTTCCATCCTGCTGAAGAAGGCAGGAAGAATCCACAGTGATGAGGTCATTGAAAAGGATTTTTCCCCAGCCTTCATAGTTCATGGCTTTTTGCAGAGACTGCTCAAATCCCTCTCTACAGATATTATATTTTTGAATCCTACATGGACCCCTCATGACAAGATAGACTTTGAGGTGCTGGAACATGTCTAGAGAAAGGCAACAGAGCTGGTGAAGGGTCTGTAGCACAAGTCTCTCTGCACTCTCTATACAACTATCTCAAAGGAAGTTGTAATGAGGTTGTTACAACTCTTCTCCCAGGTAACAAGTGATATTACAAGAGGAAACTTCATCAAGTGTCATCAGGGAAGGTTTAGATTGGCTATTTGGGAAAACTTCTTCACCAAAAGCACTGTCAAGCCCTGGAACAGGCTGCCCAGGGAAGTGGTTGAGCCATCATCGCTGAAGGTATTTAAAAGTTGTGTAGATGTGTCACTTAAAGGCAAATTCTAGTGCACTTGGCAGTTGTAGGTGTACAGCTGAACTTGCTGATTTAAAAGTTCTCCTCCAACCTAAATTATTTTATGATTTTATTCATATTAAAAATATGCAAAAACATTAATAAATGCTGAAAAAGAGTCACTAAAAATTTATTGATAATCCAGATCAATATGTTAAAAAAACATTTCTAGTGGCTTCTGAATTTTTAACCAAACTAATGCAGAAACACTGGGAACACCTCTCTGCATTTGAATATGATTCATTCATAAAGATCACTATTTTATACAACCTCATGTTTTTAAAAAATCCTGCATTGAATATAGAAAATCTATTACACAAAGGGTTTTAAATGATAGAGTAGAGAAGCATGCATAATACTGCAATAAAAATACGCCTGTCATCTAAAGACTTCAAAGCCGCCTTCATGGCTTCTTGATTTTCACAGCAGTTATGAATCATATACATTTTCCAAAATCAAAACTAGGAGATTTTTCCCTTAGCTGTTAGGAGCTCTGACAGGTATAATTTAATCATACCACCCAGTCCATGACACACAGTAGAACAAATCTGACCATGTCTACTACAGAAAAGTTCATCATGACCAGTCAGGTTCAGGTTGAGTAATACTTCAGATGAAAAATATAATACCCTAATGGAAATATTTCAAATATGAAGGAGAAAAGCATTTTGAGAGAGCACATAAATTTCATGGTTTCTTACTCCTTCAGATAAGCACCTTTTCTTTCAAGCAATGATGATTCAAGCAATTTAACAGTTAACATAAAAGTAATATTCTATACTTCACTTTGAATCAAAGATATGGCAGAACGTAACTGTTTCTCTATCCTCTGATATGGTCAGCTATGGGAACAGTAGTGCTTTTAGTAAAGGGGAGTATAGAAAAACAGGATGATAATAGCACAGATTTTGTTACTATAAAGCCTCACAACAGTTTCAATTTGATTCTTTCCATTTGCTCAATACATAAGTCAATTAAATTGTTGTTACCGGAGTCAGGGAATATTAATAATTGTCATGTTAGAAGAACAGCACTGTACAGATAACATCAACTTGATGTGGCTGCACCTAACAACTAAATACCATCTCACAACAGCTCATATTGTTATATCCTCTTCTAGTTTACTCTTAGGGTTTTGTAATTTAACTCAAATTTACATCTTTCTCTCCTTCTTAATGTAAAATGCTGTCTTGATACAGTCCTCTGACAGCCATGAACTTCCAATGACTTTAAAGTCATCAACATATTTCTTAATCATTGGCTTTTATCATGATGAGAGACGTCTTCTATCAAAATACATCAATGATAAAAGCAATGATTTAAAAGGTTCCTTGCAGTTTCACAAGTCTGAGAATCTCCAGCCTAGATTTTACTTTACAGATGGAGACATCTCAGCAGGACAAAAAAGTGCATCATTATTCTCCCTTATCACAAAGAATAAATATCACTACAAAATGTTGACAAGACATCTTCAGAACTTATTGGGATACCTTGGGACAGGTAAAGCACCTGATCGCATGATTTGCAGTGTTCACCCTAGGAATAACGGGCATATCTCAAGTTCTCCCAGTTAGGACATAAAAGGGAAGCAAAAGCCCAGTCCCATTCTGGAGATTAAGACACTGTGGTTTTTCATACATCATGGGTTTAGTAAGACATTCTTAATTCTGCAACAGAAAGGAGTGCTGCTGTTAACAAAAGATATTTGGAAAAGCACAAGGTTACACGTTTGTTTGTTTTCAGGGCAAGATTACTCATTCCCCAGTGCAGCTTCTACTGTTCTCAGCTTAGTGTAATAAAATTACAGACTGGTCAGCAGATTTCTCTCATACATGCACTGAATCTCAAATAGAAAAAAACAGATGCCTAAGAAGACAAAACAGAAACGTCACAGACTTTGTAAAGGACACTATAAAAGTAAAAACCTTCCTTCTGATCACAAAGCATGTAACCTGTGGCAACTCAAATTTCACCTAGATTTAACAGGAAATTTTTCTGAGTTCATCAATATGCCAGCTCCAGTTTGATCAGATTACCTAAATTTTATTTGCTTTGGGTGAATGCATATGGTGTCAGTGCACTACTACTGCTCACTGAAGTCCAGGGAAGAGTGAGACATGTTGAATTTTCTGCTGGTATACAGAAGGACTTGCTAAAATCCTGGTAAAATTTGCATAAAGTGCACATCTCAGTGCACCATTTTAACTGTTGTAAAATTGAATAATAGTAATAATAATGAGACGTGCCCTGCCCATCGCAGCTGCGTTCTCAGTAACATGGCCTCAATACTAGTGACAGCTGCTTGCTCTAGTACAGATGTATTGGTCACAAAATCTGACCAGTGGATGTTAAGGATTGTACGGAGACAGCGCTGATGGAAGCGTTCTAGGAGACGCAGGTGGTACCGGTAGATGACCCATGATTCGGAGCCGTATAGGAGAGTAGACAAGACTATGGCTTTGTAAACACTGATCTTGGTGCTTTTCTTTAAGTGTTTATTACGCCATACTCTCTTGTGGAGTTTTCCAAAAGCATTATATGCCTTAGCTAACCTGTTGTCTATCTCTCCATCGATCTTACCATCTGAGGAGATGAGGCTACCAAGGTAATTAAACTGTTGGACTGATTTGAGCTCTGATGAAGGACCACCGCCTCCCTAAGATCCTGCTCTATGGTGAACTTGCCACCGGCTGCCGCATGAGAGGAGCCCCGAAGAAAAGATTCAAGGACTCCCTGAAACAACATCTCAGCCTTGGCCATATTGATCACCATAACTGGTCTACTCTGGCCTCCAATCGGGAGGCCTGGAGACACGCCATCTATAACGCAGCTGTCTCCTTTGAGAACTCACGCAGGATCACTCTTGAGGAAAAAAGGCAACGCAGAAAGAACCGTTTCTTGCAAGATACACCATCTAAGGAGTCCTTCTGCTGCGCCTTTTGCAATCGGATATGTCTGTCACGTATTGGCCTCATAAGCCACCAGCGTGCCTGCAGCAAATGTGGATAGTGCCTTCCCAAATCTTCGTTCGCGAAGTCTAGCCATGACAATAATAATGACTTCTTCAGTGACAAACCAACAAAACTTTAATTATCATCCACACATGGCACCTATGATACCACTTGAGAGAGTAGAATCCAAAAATTATATATGCATGAGGAAGAAATCTTGCAGCTCTTTAGCACTAAGACAAAACAGTCATCTTCACTAATACATGTAGATTTTTGCATGTCGATCTATTATTTAAATTACTCTTGAATTGTTAAAAAATTAGTCTTTCCAACAAAGTAGGTATCACCTTTTCCTTTGCTAAATAAACACTACATTCTTGCCTAACAGGAGAACCTCCGTTTAAGCTCTTAAAGGAAATTGGACGTACTTGTGTTATTAATGATTTGTAGCTCTTTCCCTCAGATTTCACTCATTCTCCTGCCGAAGATTCTTTTCTAAATTAGTTCTTCTGTGACAGATATCTATTTGTGACTTTAAAGAGACATTTATACAGGGCACTGTCATCAGCGTATTGAGGAAATATTTTAAATATTCAAGAGATTATTACTAATGTAGCAAGAACACCAGGGTAATGAATGAAGAAAAACAGCATTGGAACCAAAGCTTATTTTTGCATTATTAGAAAAAAATTCCAGTCCAAGAATTTCTGATATTTTCAGGTGTTCTAGACTCAGTTTTATAGAAGTTATTACATACTTTTAGTCTTAAAAAGACTGGAATTCTTACACAATTCTGGTTTCAGTATCATTAGACTAACTCTCCTGAGGAAATGGGAAGTTGAAAGAGAAAACAAACTCCCAGTTCTTTGTACAGTAGAGTAGAATTTTGTAAACTTAGTTTAGGGACCTGTTTCCACTCATCGGTTACATGGCTATGAGCAAGTCAGGTAGCTTCCATGTACCAAATTTGTCCATTATTCTGATGAGTATAAAAGTTGAGAAAATGGAGGTTACATAAACAATACCAGAAGGAAGATAAGTACTTGGCAAGTACTGTCCAAGAAAAGTATTCGTACGTAATCAAAACTGGAATCCCCATGCAAGAGCTTTTTAAAAAGAATCACTAAAAAAACCCCTAGACATCGTTCCTTTTTAAGATCTTCTGAAACCAAATACTGCAGAAAATTCGGGGTCTAAAATAGCTGCTCTAACCAGCAGTAACTTTAGCCTAGAAAAATAATATTGTGGGTTTAATCACTTCAAGTTAAGAGGTATTCATCTGCCAATTTTTTATTTTTGAACTTTATCTTGTAGTGTATGAATGAAAATTAAATTTATCATCATCACATAGAGGTGTGCTGGAGGAACATAATAACATCTGAGCCTCCCAAGGAAAGCTTTCCATGTGGCTGTATTGCCAGAATGGAGTTAATCATCACCTACGAATCTGTAAGAAGCATCCTACAGCACTGATGATGATTTCTTTCTCCTTCCAATCTCACTGAATTTTTAATTAAACAAAAACTTCCAAAGAACTTACTATCAGAGCCTATTCTTCTGGTTCTGTGAAACAATTGATTAGCATCCCTCCACTTATTTTGTAATAGTACTGGCAACCAATGAAACTTAGACTACAGAGAGACACGCAAGATTTGATGACTCTTTAAAACTTCAGTTGTGCCTGTAACTAAATAATATTGCTAAAACATTCCATCTATACTAAAGATTTATACTGCTGACCAGTCCTACTGTGCTTAACCACTTAGTACACTAATTAGATAGGCTATCTAGAGTGTCTGGCTTTTCCCTCATTTTGGATTACAGATCATTGCCTTCACAGGTTTTTGGTGGGTAACAACAGGTAGCATTGTGCCTGTAGGTAGGGGGTTTTTTTATGAACATTGTGTTCATTATTAGCCATAAAGAATATCATAAAAGCAATATTGATATTCCAATTACATAAGACATAAACAACATTTCTGCACAAGCAACATATTTTCCATCTTCATTTAAATGTGAAGAAGTGGTTACAGAGAAGGCAGCACTGGGATGTGTGTTCATTTGAAAGATCTATGTCTACCTTTATGGTGGTTTTTACCACATGGATCTCAAAAGTTTAAGCAATGTATTTGGTGCTTTCCATACATCATGGAACTGTGAGAGAACCACAGCAGAGGCACTTAATTTCATGTAGACAATAGATCTCTGCCTGAAATAACTAAACTTCAGCCTCAATTTTTGGTAGAGCTTCCTCTTCCTCCTCTCACCCTTCTCCTCTCCTGCTCCTTCCCCATGCCTTGAACAGATGAACCAGAATGAGTTTTAATTGGCAACCTAGACATTACCATCTGAGATTATCAAGACTCTTTATATATATTTGAAAGCCACTTCTTCATATTAGAAGCATCAAAGAAGGAATCAGCGATTTCAAGATGCAGGATGTGCACAAAGTTAATGTGCTGTTTAATTAATTTCAGTCTACATAACAATGCTTGTTACTAGTTAATCAAATTAGAATTTCGAACTGCGTATATATGTGCATATTCCTTCATGACCAACAAAAAAAGCAAAAAGTAGACTGTTCAAAGGTGTTGAATATTGTTGCTTGGAGTTAATGAGTGATGATACAGTGTTTGTGATGAGCAAGCCAAGCATTATTTACAGCAGTGAGTTTATTAATTACTGATGACATCTATGCCCATCTTTATATCAGCAAAATTACGCTAACTGCTAATTACATTACAGAATTGTCAACTGAGAAGTTCTAAATTGATGTTTCTCAAGGTGTGTTTTGTACCGCCATGGTGACTTCAGCTCCTGACACAATGTTTATCTTGCTCCAAAATAACCTTAAAAAACCCACTTAAATGCTAAAAATCCAATCAAGAAGCATTAGAAGTTTCATACTACTATTATGAAGAAGAAACCAAACAGAACAACTTCTGTGTCCACTAAAATCACTGATTACAAGCAGGAAAGAGTGGCATAGCAAAGCTGCTCTTAGAAAGACAGTTACTGACAGGGAGACAAGGAGGCTGAAATGCATACACAGCATGTCTGGAAACACAATATGGGCTTCAAACACCAATTCACAGCCAGGAACAGAGGGGACTATTGAAACAACTGTGTTGACACAGTGTTTGGATAGCATCATTATATTTCCCAGAAGAGCTTTCAATCTTTATTGAAGGTCTGTAGCAAAAGGTAGTTATAATTGCTAAAATTCATAGATGAGTTTTCCCTAACAATAAGATATTATTTGTTGCATGTAACATAGGACACTACTCCTTCTGAAAAAGAATTTCAGTAAGCAAAACAGTGCAATAATTCCACAAGTCCACCTATGCTGAAACAAAAATAAATGCAAAGGATTGAAATAGGAAATTAATCATCATTTGATAACTACGGTTACTAGGAATGTTACATTAGCCAACCAGTATCTGTAATAAAAGCCAGAAATGTGTCCAAGTATATTTTGTTACCTCATATACAAACCAGCAGTAATTTCAAGATAAATGCAGAACATGAATAATTATTCTGAGTTAATGGAACCATGACAATTAGAGCACTTGAAAAAGAATGGTGATTGGCACTACCAGAGCATAAAGTGGTGCTAGTAAAAAATATGCAAGTCATTATCTCTGGTGGGATAGACACAAGTAATTACTACCTGCAGATCACTGAGGAGTTGTTTGAGCTATATTATGAGGGACACCTCAATGTATTACAAAACCAGTGCTTTTATTAAATCTTTAATTTTAGTATCCAGGTCTGGATACTCCAGTCTGGCTAGAGTCAGGCTCTGCACTCCCAAGAGGAGATGTGAAAAGTACTGCCTGCCCAAGGTCTTCTGGGGGAGCAGAAATAAGGGGCCAGGAACCCCAGAGAAGGTTTGAAGATAAATGTTTCTTCAGTCCATTATCAGTCCTGTGCAAATTCATTAGAGTCATTATATTTTGTGGTCTGCTTTTAGTTTCCTTTCATATAACAACTCTAAGGCAATCAAACCAGGGTCTAAGCCATTAAAGTACAGACTGTTTCTTTCCAAAATTGCTTAAAAATAAGTGAAAAAACCCATAATGTAGCATGTCTTCTGGTTGTCTCTGTCAATCACCTAGCAACAGAGTGACAGAGTGCGCCATTAAATATACATGTTAAAACTCTTGGAGTACAGAGAATAGCAAAGATGTTTACGGCCTTTTTTTCGTGACGGCTAAATTTATATATAAAGAACAGATTTTGCACCTACCACCCAGCAGTGTTTCAAAACCCAGGACCCCACTACAGCTTTCATTTTTGGCCTCTTCCGAGGGGAATGGTTTGGTAAGAGTGAATTGTGTGGGAGCACTGTTCTTCACAGTTCATTAGGGGTTAATGTCTCCATTTTGGTCTACTTACAAATAGTATTTTATCAGCCCCCAAACCCAATCATTTATGTAATTTTTCCCCTAGCTACAAAATCTCAGAAACCACGAAAGCTTCTTAAAGACTTCTGACATTGAGAAGGCACTCAACAAAAAATACTAACTGGATGTAGCAATATGGTTACTATTGGAGCTTAGAGTTGAAACACAGTTAGGTACATTTTATTACAGTCTTTTAAGTCCAAAGCTACCTTATGGCTCTATTATATGAGAGCTACGTGATATCAGATATATTACAGACTCTGGTGTCTAAACCACTGGAAAAAAAATTTTCTTAGGTCTCCTTGACCTTCACTAGAAAGTTTCCCTGTGTGCTGCAGACTCTCAAGTCTAGCTTAGTAAGAGTGTCTACTGTGCTTACAAGAACTGCCATAAATAAATGAAAATTTCTTCACTAATCACAGTCCTGCTAGAAGATAGCAAGAGGCCATCACATGATCTCACACCATCAAGCAGGGAATTGATTAACAAAGTGCTCGACCTCTGGTGAGTGGTTTCAGCAGTTCTTTTTGAAATACTGAAAAATTAAATAAAAGCATGCCATTCTGGCTGTAAATCGGTATCTCCTTGTAAAATATGGTATTTTGATAATAGGCAAAACTGGCCTCAGATTTCAACAATGAAAACTACTGAAACTGCAGGCTCATTAAGTGGCCTGGAATTAATCACCACACTCCAAGTTGCAAAAGGCACGCATATAAACACATCTTGTTTGGAAACAAAACGAAAACCCCCAAAACACCACAATTCACATGAATTCACACGAAATGCCACATTCAACTACGAATGACCACAAGCAATCAAATGTTTGATTTTCCTTCACACATGAATACAGTCATCCATAAGAAGAATTTTGTAAAGCCAAACTGGACCTTAGTGTTGACCATTGCCAGTCTCAAGAGATACATGACTTCTGGGCATTTGCTTAAGCCACCTGAATCAGTGTGGTCACATGAGGCACATATCTCCTCATTCAAAACTTTTTTTCCTCAGAAAAGGAAAAATAACAGACAAGAGAAGTTTGGTTGGTTGTTGTTTTTACCTTCTTTTCTACATTAATAATTTTCTTTGTTATGCTTGGTCACATATGTAAAAAATAGCACTGAAGAACCAAATAATCAAAAATTTATTTAAAGTATGTTTTGAGCTAGGAAGGTTGTATTTCCCTGATATAGTCCTCAGGTGGACTTATTTTATCTTCATGAAAAAAAGAAACACCTAAAAAAATGTATTACATTCCGTCAGAAACTCTACTACCTTTTATTATCATTTCGTAACAGGATTACAATGCTCTCAGCACCAAAGCTATCATGAGCTCAGATAAAGTTACAGCAGATATCTGGAACTACACTGCCCATTGTTCATGAAAATCAGACTAAGATTCACACAGTAGAAGGCTGAACTGTGCAGAGTACAGACCAGTTCTGACCAGAAATGAAGCGGATGTTGGGGAGCGGGGAACAGAAGGGTCAAGCAGCTTCATGAAAAGGTCAGGTAGCTTCACAAGTTTCGTGCTTCATCTCAATGGAGAGAACAGTACAAGTGAAGAACAGTACACAAAAAGTAATGTAAAATACTTGCATACTGCTTTGAAATCTAGTCTAGGCACCTTGATTGATAAAGGTAGCAACTCAATTTCTATTTTCTGCACATACTTGCTGTCCTAATAATTTTGGAAGCACTAACAAGATTGTAGACTCTTTGACTCTAGTATGACATTAATACATTCCTTTCTTTTTCTTCCTAAATGTGTGGAACAGGAAACTATTTGGGTAAAGTTAGAGGATGCAATGAAACCTCAACAATTCACTGCGATTTTTTTTTTAGCATTTATAGTAATATACCCTTTTTTGAGTGGGCTGCAGATAGAAACACGAACCTATATTAATTTACTCCATTTTTTACTTAGTTCACAGTAGTCCTGGAATCCTAACTGCGAGACTTTTATGGCAGCTTCACTTGTTATGACTCAAAATTGAGTGAGATCCAGACAAAATCTAGGTTACCACAATGGACTCTGCTTTCCTATTTCAAATCCAAGTCTTCATAAACCACTGACTGCTACAATAACCTATGCTTGTGCTCCTTCTGACATGTCTTCACAAGAGAACTGGCAAAATGCAAGAGGGCAGAGGTAGTGAAGGGGAAAGAGGAAGTATTTTTTAAAAAAGATGACATATTCAGTATACTGACATGCTGAAACTTTTTTTAAAATATTTTATGATTGTATAAGATTACATGCTTCTATAATTAGAAATTTTAAAAGATTTATTCTTAATGTAAATATTTATTTAAATGTGAGTGCTCTCAGTTTTTCTTCCAGATTATGTGATGCTCATTTTTGATTGAAATAGTATTAATTCCAGTGAAAAAAGGCACTTGACATGATCAGGGCATTTGTACTACAGGGAAATGTAAAAGGATTAATGTTCTAAAATGGCTCTTAGCAAGACGCATACACCCCCACACCATATAATTTGTACAACTTTAGATATTACTGTACCTTCCTTGGTTCTATCTTTGACACACAGTGAGCTTTCAATATGTGATTTAACTTAGCAGACTAAGGGAACTTTTATAGCACTCACTGAGACCCACAAAGACATCCACCTCTTACAGAGCTCAGCCTACCCACTCATCTAAGATCCTAACATGCCACTTCAGTGAACTGATTTTTAGAAAGACTAAACATTTGAATTGTATCATGAGGGTAATATAGAAGTCATAAAACTGCAACTACATTCATAGTCTACTTTATTTTTCCTAATTGACTTCTCATCTACTGATGTCTGATGCTTTCTAGGTCAGTCTGCTGGAGATACAGCCAGTGGCCAAAAGGACAAAATTTCTTTCTGCAGATGAATTATCATGGAGAAGTCGTTCTCACAGGAGTAGAAAGATATCTTCACCAACTAAAGCAGAAGAAAAAAACATTGCGGAAATTGGGAGATATAAACATTTCCTTTTCTCTTTTTACCCCTTCATGATTATGACCATAAAGAAAACACTGCAATGAGACATCCTTTGTTTACACAGATCTTCATTCATGCTAGATGGAGGCAATGTTATATAAAAACAAAGTCATCATCTTCTGAATGCCGCTCTGCCCCCAAGGCTTGCGGAACAAAATAGAAAACATAATTTCAGTGACATAAAGCTCTGTCAGGGTATATTGCATTATACTAGAGAACCTTATTAAAAATAAAAGTACATTAAACAATTTAAGAATGCTTATTTATCCAACTTGGGATACTTCATTTGTAATACCACTGACTCCTTCCATTTTACAAAGCATTTTAATTTATCAAGGTGACTCTTGCATGATGAGTACTGCCCAACACAAGTGCTACAAGTAGCACTGCCAACAAACTAGAATACAAATAACTATTAGAATTGAGGTCCTTGTAGGGAGGTGGGAATAAGCCTTAGAGACAGGATCTGAGTTCCTCTGTCTGAAGTTTCTCAAGTTTACCATTCTCTCATGCTTCTGCTCCTCCCCCTTTTTACCCCCTTTTTACTCATTTAATATTCTCTGATTATGAATGCACTTGTCAACATCTAAAGAGCTGTTAACTGTAATTATTGATGACAGCTGGAAGGTGTATTGAACTCCTCTCAAATAAACTAATTAAGAACAATTCCAGTGACTAGAAAGCATAAAATTCAGCATAGGCTTCTCTGAAGCCGATACTGGTAGATAGGAAGCTTATATAACTTCTCTCATCCGTTATTGCTGCTCTCCTCCTTTAATCAGAGAACCCATAAATGACTGAAGAGGACATATGTCAGTGGACCTGCAATTTACTTTTTAAAGGATGGACATAATTGCAAGCCAACAGGAAGACTATAATGAATGTAAGGAGAAGGAAAATGAGATATAAAATAATACTGTGCCATGATTAAAAATCACAGCAATTTACAATATTTACCAATTTACCATGTTTAGCAGTAACTCAGTTATTCCAGAAGAGCAAACGACTGAATTCGTATGTCCA
This sequence comes from Chiroxiphia lanceolata, assembly GCF_009829145.1. Lineage (NCBI taxonomy): Eukaryota > Metazoa > Chordata > Aves > Passeriformes > Pipridae > Chiroxiphia > Chiroxiphia lanceolata. Next base: position 57,290,444 of record NC_045671.1, on the reverse strand, counting down.
ATGGTACAAAATCTGGAGTCCAGACAGCACCTTATTTACACGTATACAGAATTAATCTAAACACTACAAAGCACACATTTCAATAAAGGACAGTTTTCCTCTCCTCTGCGTTAAATAGAGTATATGCAGTGCTAAGATGCTTGCAAAAGCCTCCTTATTTTCTACTAAATTTATCAATATCACTAAGGAGCTATCTGAGATGTTTGGTAAACGGGTGTGGCTTTGCAATCCAAGATAAGGGCAATTGTCCGTGGCAAAGAAAAAACATTCAAAACAGTAGCTACTCTGAAAAAAAAGAATGTAGTGTGTTGCTATTGCCAGTCTGTAGGTCCTGTCACTGTATTGGTATTGTTGCTGCTGCATGATAAGAAAGGTCCCCAAAACAACTCCACATAAAAGAGATGGGGACAGGTTTGAAACACAATATTCCAAAACAGAGACTGTTCTAGATGAAAGCACATGAGAATCCTTCAGAACCAACCAACCGCCTTCCAAGCTGGCTAACATTCCTTTGCATGGATTCTTGTAAAGACACATGGGTTTATTACTCATTTTTGAGAATACTACTCCTAAAAGCTAGCAATCATGAACAGAAGGTTTCCAAGTAGCAGGAAGAAAACAAAACCTAAAACCTCCAAATGAATTCATGTGTATATCCAATACAGCAAACTGTACCTTCAAAAGAAAACAGGTTGTTACTAGTTGGCATCAACTAACTAGAATATTCTTAAGGTAAATACATTGGAGTAGAAATAAAATCAATATGCCAAAATCATCAATAATGGCTATTCGGGCCACAAAGCAGATGAAAGAATTAAACACCTGAATTATCCTCCTACAAAACAATCTGCCACAATACTGAGAGGCATGTTCAGTTAGCCTAGGTACCAAGAGCAAAAGGAAGAGCTTTTTGTAGTAAAGTAGAGAGGACTTTCTATTCCACTCAAGATAAATATCTACGACCAGTACGTGGTGCAGGAAAAAGTCAACATCAGAGTAAAGTCTTGGATATACAGATGTAAAACACTATGTAAGACCCCAGGTCTCAAAGTATGGGCTCATCGAGAGAGTTTTACTTTAAAAATATACAAGGCTCCTCTACACTATCTGCTCTCTGGACATATTAGAAGAGCCTTCGGTCTTTCAATACCTTAAGAGAGAGTGCAAAGGAGAAACTGCACACATTTTCTCAGGGGATACTTTAATGGTAAACTTTAGGAAATAAGAGATCTTGGCAAAAGTTTAAAGGCCACTCTGGGGCTCTGGGGTGGGGTGAGGGGGTGGTGGTCCCACTGTGTCATCCAATCACAAGCTGTGTTTGTAAAGGCACTTAGTAAAATGATGTTCTTGAATAATCTCCAACCTGTTAAATTGCAACAGGTTTCAATATTACCAATTTTCCCTGCCTGAGTATTTTTGCTTCTCACTTAAATATAGGAGGGGAAAAAAAAATCTTATTAGTACTCTGTTCCCTCCTGGTGGAGCAGTATTTTCAGATTTCAGATTATCTATGGGGCTGAGAAAATCATCTGTTGCGAAGTATCAAGACCACGTAACCTACAATAAATATGCCATTCTTAAATGGTTGTATTGGTACTTCCTAGTCTCAAAGTTAGTTCTTCACAGTTCCTTTTTCTTAATACACATATTTTTTAGCATTATATATACAGATTTATGGGCAGGAAAGATACATGTAGAAAAGTGGGAGTTTATGGTGTACCAGTGTAGTGGGTTGACCCTGACCAGATCAGGTACCAACTAAAGCCACTCTCTCCCTCTGCAACTGGACAGAGGAGAGGAAGAAAAAAAAAAAAAGAAAAGCTAAGGATTCATGAATTGAGATAATAGCTGGAAGACATCAGTTACTGATTACCTTCACGGGCAAAACAGACCCCTAGTGGGGGATATTACTTGAATTTATTACTAACAGGATAAGAGCCAAAGAGTGATAAAACAATCTTAAAAACACCTTTCCCCCACCCCTCCTTCCTTCTCCCTCCTCCCCCCAGCAGTGCAGGGGGACGGGGAATGGGGGTTACGGTCAGTTGTTGTTTCTGCGGCTGCTCAGGGAGAGGAGTCCTTCCCCTGCTCCTGTGGGGTCCCTCCAAAGGGAGACAGTCCTTGATGGACCTCTCCAGCATGAGTCCATCCCTAGGGCAGCAGCTCTTCCCAGACTGCTGTCCCGTGAGTCACTCCTCCATGGGGTGCAGTCCTTCACAAATGAGCTGTACTGGCGCAGGTCCCCCACAGGGGCCACAAGTCCTACCTGAGAAAAACCTGCTCCAGTGTGGGCTTCCCTCTCCATGGGCTGCAGGTCTCTGGCAGGACCCTGCTCCAACCTGGGCCTCCCACGGGGTCACAGCCTCCTTCATGCATCCACCTGCTCCAGCACGGGCTCCTCTAGGGACTGCAGGTGGGTCTCTGCACCCTGATAGTCCTCCCTGGGCTGCAGGGGCCACAGCTCCAGCACCTGGAGATCCTACTGCCCCTCCTTCTGCACTGACCTTGGCGTCTGCCTTGTTGTTCCCGTGTTCTCACTCCGCTCTTCCCTGGCTGGAATTCTTTTCTGCACAACAACCTTCTTTTCTTAAATATGTTATCACAGAGGCATTACTGATACTCGTAATTGGCTTGGCCTTGGCCAGTGGCAGGAAGTCCATCCTGGAGCCAGCTGGCATTGGCTGCACCAGACAGGGCAAGCTTCTAGCAGCTTCTAACAAAAGCCATCTCTCTGGCCCCCCCCTCCACGAGCCCAGCCACAGAAACCCGCTACAACCACATACATGCATAAAGTTATGAAGATGCAGTCAGTCAATCTGTCCTTCTCTTATGATTCCTTAAGAGAAAGTAACAGAAGACACCTTTACCTATTTGACACAAAGCTGCTTGAAAAACAGAAGCTGGGCAGTAGAGGGTATTATTAGGTCCTACTCATACATGAAAACGACTGCCATGAAAAAGGTAAATGTTATGTGGTAAAAGGGCATTTTTTCGATCATTTCTACTCAGCCTCTTTGAGATGCCAAACATCACCCTGTTGTTTTCCATCTATTCATGATGTAATTTTTGTGAGATACTTGTTGACATACTTAAGATTCACGTTTCTCTGCCTGAGCCAAAGCATGGCTGATACTATAGCTGCGAAGAAATAAATTTTTTGAGTATTTGACTTAGTATTACGACATGTAGAATTTATCTTCAAACTGTCATACTCAAGTGCAGCCCCACAAAGTTCTTTAATGGCTATGGTCTTCTCATAAAGGGAAGGGAAGTACCTCCAAGTTTTGGGACAGAAAAAACAAGTCTTAGATAGCCAGAATTCTTTGAGAGGTATAAACATAGAACATGTCTGGAGGAGGAAAAAAACCATAACTGAGGACACAAAATGTTGGTCAAACTGATGAAATCAAATTTCCAGGTGTTCACATGGCTATTAGCAATTAAGAGCATACCTTATTTAGGAAAACATACAGCCACAGCTGCTGTCTCAGTTCTGGCCGTAGGTTCAAAATGAGGAATTGACTTCCATCGTTCCCTGCTGCCATGATGCTGGCCCTCATAAGAATGAATCTACATGAAGAACAATCTAGCTCTAGTAACAGCCTTTGGGGCAGCATTAACGCCTTCCAGGTGAAAACGTTTCCCCTAAAGAATTAACGCTAACCACCTTCCATGTGATTTATAAGAGTAGCTTATATGAAAATGACTAATCAGTCTGGGTGGAGCTAAGTTCAAGAGTTTTTCCTGTACAGAAAAAAAACACGTAATGACAAGATGTAAATAAACGGAACTGATTTCCATCTTCCAGCTGTTTTGATGGGATCATGAGAACTTCAGACAAAAAAGTCAGTTTTAATAATAAACCAGCTAGACTCAGAGAAACCAGACGGTCTATCTAAGGCAATATGAATAAAGACTGACAGACACATATAAGGAGATATCAAAGATGTCTATTGGTTTAATTTTCTTCATAATTAACATAGAAATATATGTTTCTTTGTAAGAACTACATAAATTTTATTTAGATAAAGGTGTGCAATGAGAAAAGTGTGATTCTCTACCATTGCTGAGAAACTAAAAAGGGACAATAGTAACAGTTATGTTCATTTCATAACTTCTGTCTATAGCAATTAAATCAGCTTGTGTATTAGTAGTATAATGAATCAATACATTGATGTTATATAGCCTGCAAATGTTTCAGTCATTGATTCCAAACTAATTAAAGTTCTATCTTCCGAAGTTCTTCACTGCTGTGGGAGATGATCAAGCAGTTCAGAGTTTGGCGTAATCTTTCAGAATCATTTCCAATTTCTGGCTCAGCATGATGTTACCCTTCACTTTCAGTTTACCGGAGAAGAATGCCTAAAAAGAGCAGACAAGAGGGAAAAAAAGTGTGTATTCAGTTGTTTACACACAAGTCAAAGAGCTGCTAGAACCAAACAAGAAGCCAAAGGTTAAGTGTGGTTGTTCAGTACTCAGGAGACAGCCTTCAGTGCAGGACACCTAATGGTTATTGTTTATTAATGAAAACCATTCCAGTTCCATTCTAATACCATCCAGAAATAGTTTTCCGTCCGTAGTGCAGACAAGGTCAAGTCTATCACTCAGAAGAAGAAGAAAAGAAGAAAATACAAAGCAACTTCAGCAACCTCTATTTCTTTTCTTTGTATAGCACAGAGGACTTCTCCTGTTTTAAGACAAATGCCTTCACAGAAGCTGATGGCAAAATTTCAGCAGGGTACAAAAATAAAGCTCCCAGACTCGTCCCCCCATGCTACACTTATCCATATATCCATCCCTATAAGAAATGAAAAAACAGAATGAAAAGGTTATTTAATGAAAACTAAAGGCCTAATGAAAAGGTAAGGTACTCACTCAAATTCATACCAAATGAACCAGAAACTTGCACAATGTATGTGCACGCATATTTCAAATAAATGCTCTGGGTTTATACATACCATACTTTCATTGAAATGCTGGTATATTACATTTTTATTGTCCCTACTTCAAAGAGCTGTATACCCTGTTTCACATTCAGTTCATATTTTTTTAAAACTAGTTTTGCTTCACTGTGGCTTTGCAGTTTGAAAGCTCTTTGAAAGTTCTTTGAATGTGCTTTTGCATAGTTCCATTAACTTGAAATACATTCAAATAAAGAATAGAGAGAGCCAGCAGAAAAGAATTTGAATAGATGCTTTGAGCTTCTTTAGATGAAAAACTTCACAGAAACTCAAAGGAAATACAAATGCCCAAGAATAGATCATGTTCCTGAATCTCAATCACTGTTCTTTAGCATTCTGATGATTACATGTCAACATCTTGTTCATTTATGCTTTATGCCTGCTATATACAGAGGGTCACAAAGGATTTTATTCATGTGGTATGTAGGATTTATAACAAACATTCACCATGATCGTTAGTCTCCAATTTTATAATCAAAGTCTTCAACAACTTCTGCTTGGGATCAAAGAAAAGGAACTGTTTGATATATGATGAGCTCAATTAAAGTTTTCATTTGCTCAAGCTTTAATCTGTAAGCTGACATATTAAATTTGTGACAGTTTAATTTACTTTTACACAAGCTATTTTTATTAGTAAAATTAGTAGTTTTAAGCAGTTGATTACCCCAAGAAGCTGAAAGTGCAGACCCAGATTACAGACCTTTCTTAAATCTTTCTCTCCCTGACAAAATCATCATAGTTTGGGTGAATTTTGACCAGTTTCAATGCATCTACATGCATTCACTGTCTGACCTTTCACTCTACTGCAGTATTAGCAGTAAATCAGAACACTGCAATAAATACCAACTTGCTGCAACATGACAATCAAAACAGCCTGAATGATCAAAGTGACAAACCTTGCAGATCATATATTGTGAAGTACCAGGAAACAAACAAACTATTAACTTTGTTGCAGATTTTGGAATGCAAACAGTCATGAATCGAAGATTGATTTAAGACATATAGTATGTCCCCATGCAAGTGAGTATGTCTGTGACACACAGGTTTTACCTTTTGTGGGTTGGTCTTTTGTTGTACCACATCCATGAAATCCTCATCCGAGAGAGTGAAGGTGGTATCTGGAGAATTTCTGGCAGGTCCTTGATACACTGCTCCAGAGCCATTCTTTAAGTCAATTGCTAAGAAGCAAAAGCAAAGATAATTTCAGATTAACGATAAAATCTTCAGGCTAAAGAACACTACTCTCCTTATCTATTATTATAAAGCATCCAGTCTAAACTATCACCTATCAGCCACTAAGAAAATGAATGGGGTTTAATTCTTCTTCTTTAATGAAAGAAAATAAAAAATTATTCCTGTGCTAAGGGGGAGGGCACTTGCAGCAGGGACTGCCATTTAAAAATTCTTGCAGCAATGGTAAAAACTGTTTTTGAACAACACTAAAGATGCATAAGATATTAATTAGTGCAGTCACTGCACAAATGTTAAAGTTAGTAATGAAGTTCTAATGTTTGAAAACAATATCCTATAGTCAGACAAGGCAGACATAGTGGCGGTTCAAACACACTGCTGTATTTTCCTTGTTCTGCCCCACAGGTAATATAGCCTGTTCTGCTTCAGGCAAAGAACATTTAAAGCCTTGCCAAGTATCTGTCTTCGTCTTCCTCAAACTCTCTGTAGCTTCAGAGTGTTTTTTTCCCACACCAAATGACCTGCCAAAATAACCTATTACAAAGCTAACACTATCAGGTATTGTGTCATTTGGCTAGAAGAGTATTTTGACAGGATATGCTCTGCCAAATTATTCTCAGATTTTGCAGATTCCCTGTCTTACCTTTACACCTTTTCCTCTTGATCCATCATGCTCCAACCCCACACAGTATTCAAGTGCATGTTCCCACAAGGAACATACATCTCTAATCACAGAATCATGGATGCCAGTTGATTGCTCTTCATTGACAAATTTTAAGGCACTTGTTAAACTATGGAGACTTATCTGCATAAACTATCTTCTGTGCATTCTACATGAAATAATTTTTTGAAAGGATAAGGGGAACCATGAAGACTGGGAGTAGCTTTAGTCTGTCTAAGTCTTTAATTTTCTGAAATTTATCCAGTTATAACAAAGTTAGAAGGGGAATTAAGTTGCTCAGTGAGAAGTGACATACTGAACTATTATATCCAGTTGATTTTAAAGTAAATTGTAATTTCTGAAGCAGGTTTCCTGCATATCACTTTCATGCATATAGCTTGATACAATATGAGAAAAGAAAGAAAACAATGACTGAGGACCAGATGAATGATGTATAAATTTTTGTTTGTGGGTAGGAGCTGTGTAACAACCTTTTGACCCAAAACAGGTACTATACAGTCTAACATCATATGTGAGCCTTTAAACATTGTCCTGTAGGTTATACAGGCACAGACTATTATTAAAGGAAAAAAAAGATCAAAAAATCATCTACTGAATCATGAAATGCAAGCTTCACAGTGGATACCAGCTCCTCAGACTAAGTTAACTAAGCTTAACTATCCATGTGCTTTCAAAACACACTACTATTCAAATGCTAGCAATGTTACAAACCATAGCAATGTAGCCAAACTGAGCTCCCTTTGAGCCAAACAGCATTGGTCATCAAACCCAACAGATTAATCCACAAAACAGACATAGTATTTAGGATGCTTAAAGCTCTCAATTATTTCTTTTTAATTACTTCCAGACCTTAGAAATCCCTTCTAGTGCTTCATTTTGCATCCATTTAATTTTTTTCCTGTCCCTGGACTGTTCCAGAAGGGACACAGACACTGAAAGCCTGACATAATGTTTGCCAAGACACAACTTCTTCATTACCTACTGACTGGAAAAGCAATTTTGATATATCTTATTGATAAGACTCAGCAGTGTAAAGTTTTGATACAAACAGAATTAAAAAGGTGTAGTGAGTCAGGCAATTTCTAACAATATCTAAGTTTTATTTTGAATATAGTACATACTTAACAATCATTAAAATTGTTGTACATTCAGCTGTTACTTAACATTGTTACACTCCTGTTCTCCATTTCCTAGCCAAATCACAGGACCATTCTTTACCAATCAACATCTACATTTAACTGTAAGCTCTCAAAGCACAAACATGCCTTTAAACATTGCATAATCATGGTAACACAGACAAACCTTTTATGTTTACACACTCATAAAATCACAGAATCATTAGGGTTGGAAAAGACCTCTAAGATCAACGAGTCCAACCTTTGACTCATCACTACCTTGACAATCAAACCATAGCGCTAAATGCCATGTCCAGTTGTTTCCTTAACACCTCCAGAGGGATGGTGACTCCACCCTTTCCGTGAAGAAATTCCTCCTGATGTGCAACATGAATGAGGTCACTTCCTGTTGTCTTGGTGCCAGTTGCCAGGGAGAAGAGGCCAATCCCCACCTGGCTACAACCTCCTTTCAGGCAGTTGTAGAGAGCGATAAGGTTGCCCCTGAGCCTCCTTTTCTCAAGGCTAAACACTCCCAGCCCCCTCAATCACTCCTCATAGGACTTGTGCTCAAGAACCTTCACCAGCTCTGTTGCCCTTCTCTGGACATGCTCCAGCACCTCAATATCTTTCTTGCAGTGAGAGGCTCAGAACTGGAAACGGCACTCAAGACATGGCCTCACCAGTGCCAAGTACAGAGGGACAATCAGTGCCCTGGTCCTGCTGGCCATGTTATTTTTTATACAAGTCAGGATGCCATTGGCCTTCCTGGCCCCCTGGGCACACTGCTGGCTCACATTCAGACAGCTGTTGACCAGCACCCCCAGGTCCTTTTCCAACAGGCAACTTTCCAGCCACTCTTCCCCAAGTCTGTAGAGCTGCAGAGGGGGTTGTTGAGATGCAAGTGCAGGACTTGGCACTTCACCTTGTTGAACCTCATCCAGCTGACCTTGGTCCATTGATCCAGCCTGTCCAAATCCCTCTGCAGAACCTTACCACCCTCCAACAGATCTATACTTTCACCCAACTCAGTGTCATCTGTAAACAGATTGAGGGGACACTTGATGCCCTTGTCTAGATAATCAAAGATGAAATTAAAGATATTAAACAGCACTGACAAATACTGAGTCATTGGGAACACCACGCATGATCGGACACCAATTGGATGTAGCATCATTCACCACCACTCTCTCGGCTCGGCCATCCAGCTAGTTTTTAACCCAGCAAAGAGTGCTTTTCCAGGAGAATGCCATGGGAGACCATATCAAAGGCTTTGCTGAGCCTTTGATCAGGACCTCCCTCTCCTAAACCCCTGCTGAATGGGCCTGACCTCTTGGTTGTTCTGCATGTGTCACGTGATCACACTCAAGATCTGCTCCATAACCTTGCTGGGCACCGAGGTCAGGTTGACCACACCAAATCCTTAACCTACCTCAAATTAAAACTTACTGGAAATTTAAAAAAAACAACCAACCAAACAAAAAAGGACTAATGTAATGGTATGTTATTAAAATATTATTTGCACTTCCTCTGTATTCTTTGTAAAGACCATCAAGATGGATGAAGAACTAAAAATGAAAAGGAATTACACAGCAGTCACAAAAGCAAAGCACTCTGACAACAAAAACTGTCTTTTCCACAAAAACATGAAGAATCTTCCATTGTTACTTACACTAAAGTAATTAAATATCTATGAATTATTATCGTTCACAAGATACTGTTGTCAGAGACATAACAAAAAGGGGGGGGAATCACAGGTATAGAAGTTAAAACACTAGACATTGACATTCTAAGATTTAGGATAGACATTTGCTTTGCCCTTCAGGGGTGCCTTACCTTTTCTAGGAGAGAAATATTAACAATTAGACTAATTTTTTGTTTGGTTTGGTTTGGGATTTGTTTTGCTTTTAAAGGGTAATGGCAATAGAAAATTTTTCCTTAAAGCAAACAAAACGAAGTGTCCCCCATTCTTCACTGCCTGAAGTCATATTACATCATAAAATTATTGAGCAGTTTCACCTTCGTTTGTCAGCTGTTAACAAGCAACTACAAGCAACAATTTCTCCCTGGTTCTCACAACAAAGTTTTAATCTTCCAAGAACTGGAAAGGAACAGAAATATCTCCTGCCTTCAGCTGTGTCTTCAGCAGCATGAGGAAAAGCAACAGATGGGTAAAACTCTTCTGAGTACTGTTCCAGAAAGCCGTTAACTATCAACTAACAAATCTCAGTGGCAATGCCTTTTCCCTTATCTGGAAAGAGAAGTTGAAATGAACTACCTTAACTCTAAAAAAAAGATTAATATTTTATAACCAATGAAAACAAAGGCAACTGATGTACAGTAATAAATACGAAGGAGAGAGCAAAGTATGCTTTAGGTAGTGAAGCAAACTAGGAAAATCAAAGCTGGGGGTGGGTGTCAATTAAGAATTTTGTTAAAAAATAACAAAAGATAGCTCCAGTACCACTACACTACTCCTTAGGTTTTGATACTGCCAAAATCTGTATCTTTATCTTCTTAAGAGGATTTTCAGCATCCTCTTAAATTAGAACAGCTTGATTTTGTATAGAAATACCATTAATTAAGGCCAGTTATCAGTGGTTACAGTTCAACATTGTTTAGACAGCAGATGAGCTGTCCAAAATATCACATCCTGAGTGCAAGGTCAATTGTTCTACACCTCTCCACAGCTTCACACAATCCACAGACAGCTACATAAAAGTCATTGCTGGTTAAACAGACTAGCGTTACTAATACCAGTGTTTCCATCAAGAAGTGTCTCTGTAACAACAAAAGCTAATTCAATTCACAAATTACACTTCATTTAAACTAATAAAAATCTTGGTTTACTGCAGAGAGTAGAGATCAAAAGGTCACACCTGCAGTCAAAACAGAACACTAGAAATAAATGTAAATATGAAAAATACCCAATCTTTTGGTTCCCTAAAGTTTGGAAAATACCAGAATGACTGCATACATGAGAACAAATTTCACAGGAGCACAGAATTATTAAGGTTGAAACAGACCTGTGAGATCATCAAGTCCAACCTTTGACTCATCATCACCTTGACAACTAGACATGGTACCAAATGCCCCTCCAGTCATTTCTTGGACACCTCCAGAGATGGTGACTTCACAACCTCCATGGGCAGTCCATTCCAATGTTTAACAACTTTTTCCATGAAAAAATTCTTCCTGATGTCCAACATGAACCTCCTCTGCTGCAGCTTGAGGCCATTTCCTCTCATCCCGTCACTTGCTACCTGGCAGAAGAGGCTGATCCCCACCTGGCTACAACCTCCTTTCAGGCAGTTGTAGAGAGTGGTAAGGTCTACCCTGAGCCTCCTCCTCTCTGGGCTAAACAACCCCAGCTCCCTCAGCTGCTCTTCATAAGACCTGTGGTCCAGACCCTTCATCAGGTCCATTGCCTTTCTCTGGACTTACTCCAGCACCTGAACTGAGAGGCCCTGAACTGGACACAGGACTCGACGTGCAGCTGCAACAGCAGACCTTAATACTGCTGCCTTCTCTCATATGCTTCCCTCTCAGATCTTAGAAGGCTGAAGGACACTAGTAGAAGATGCTGGAGCTATAATCACTGGCTAAGATAGCAATGGGCTGCAGGGCCCAGATTGTTTCCAGCATTGTCAACTGCTGCAGTTACCACAACAGCACAAAGCTGTGCAAAAGCCACAAGTCAAAAAATTGAAACACACTGCAGGACAACTATGTAACAAATTTAACAAGCGGAAGAGGCCTAGCATGTAGCTCAAGAGAACCAGATACACTGCTTCTAAAGGCCTGTGAGGCCCTTAAAAAGAGATACCTAAAAAGAAGAGAGATAATGAAATTATTAGCATCAACTCATGGCTTAAAACAAAACAAAAAACTCCCCCCAAGTGATATTCGTCCTCTCATTTCACTTCAAAGAATTTTGACCATACATTGAAATAGTATGTAGTATTTAGCCACATGAATCAAAATCTAAATTAATTTTAATGTCATATTTTCCCTTTTGCTCTCTTGTATATATGTACATTATAAGATCTACCCTTCAAACAGCAATTTTACTTAGAAAAGACAGAAAGACAGAATTGTTCTAACAGCATAACATTTACAAAACTGATTTAAAATTACCGTAAACAGAAATTCAATTAATAATCAGTAGGTCAAATTGAAGTGTAAAGAAGTGCCATTCTACTGATATAGTTAAGTAACTCTGTAAATCTGAAGCAGGTTTGAAAATAGTCAAAATAATGACACATAACTAAATTCGAGCTATAGCAAAGGTTACAATCTTACTATCATCTTCAATTTTTAAAGTAAAAAATTTATTTGCCAAAGGCTAAAATTTCTAATTATGTACAGAAGCTTCCATTACATTAACAACCAAAAAAGTAAAGCATTCAAGTCGGCAAATGGCATTGTCAGTGTTATGTATTCTAAACTGACTAGCATCATTCATGTGCATTACAAAAGTCTTACTGGTGACGTATATATGAGGCTCTCATAAAGATCATATAAAGACAGAAATCTTTTGAGTTATTGAGAATATCTTAGCTGCAAGAAAGCTGTCTTCCTTCGAATGTAAAATCATAAACTACTCTCTTCTTCCACATTCACTATGCAAAATTAATAATACCAGTGTCCTGGTTAGAACAGCTGGGACCGATTCATCACTGAATGGGTATAGCCCAAACTGTGTATTCTATAGCCCTCCATGCCATTTCCCAGAAACTGTTGTCAGTAGAGGCCTGCAAGGTGGTGGGGGGGGGGGGAATGTTCCTGAGCACCTTCATACCCTTTTTTATGGAATTCCCCGCCCTGAGGGAAGGACTAAACACCCTTTTATGGAATTCCCCGCTCTGAGGGGAGGACTGAACATTCCTGCCTGAACTGGAGAGTATATAAACCTGGAGTTTCGGAACCTTTTTACCACTCGTGGGATCCAGAGGAGGACTGCAGCTCATCGCTCTCAACCAGACTTCAGCTCATCGCTCTCAACCAGACTGCAGTTCACCACCACCCTCGGCCGGACTACAATTACCACTTTTGGCTGGACTGCACCAGCTCTCCCATCAGCAGGTTTTTCCCCTCTCCCTTTCCTTTGGACTCAAGGAGGGGCCCAGGTAGCACCGCTTCGTTTGTGCTCCGGGGTGCTGGGTTGTACATTTGGGCTTTGTGGGTTAGTGCCTGTTGCTTGTCTGTGTGGTCGTACTTATTGTATTATTTTATTAAATTGTTATTCTGACTTGTAATCTCTCTTTGAGTTGGCTTGGTTTCCTCTGTTGGTTAACTTTTAAACCAGCACAACCAGCATCTGGTAGAACAGACAGTACATCATGATGCTCTTGAATACTGAATAATAAAATAACATATGCAAACATGCAAAAAGAATTAAGTTGGAAACTGCTTATAAATCTGTTTTTTTTTCTCTTTGTGTTTGTTTGGGTGTGTTTTTTAATGACAGGAACAGTGTTTTTAAAAACTCACAAAATAAAATTTCCATCATGCAGACACATACATACCTTGCCATTAGAAACGGACCATTAGAGTTATGTAGACAGCAATAGGAGTAGGCTATTGATCCATAATAAGGACAAACTGTGAGGGTCAACACTATAGTTGTCATACCAGCTAACACTCTGCTAGTGAGTTTTCATAACTATTTTAATATTACAATTTAATATTTAAATTATTTAATACACCACAGAGTCTACAGTAATTCATAAGCTTGAAGGAACTTACCACACTATATAAATATTCACAGTAACTTTTCCAAGATTTTGGAAATGCTTCATTTCAGCTCTTAAGAGTAGTCAGCAACAGGAAATGTTTAAAATATTAGGTTACCTCCTCCACCCTCCATCCCACAGGGAGTTTTAAGTTTTTTTCCAAAAAAGTACATATAAAAGTACAAATAATTTTTACTGCAACAGAAGCAGAGGGAACAGGACAAACAAAAGTTATGTCTATTTAATCCCTTTTACCTAGGGAAATATGCATTGGAAGAAGGCTACTTTACTCCTACTGCTTCAGTAGGAAACATAAGAGAGGACAAGCTTTGTTTGAAAAGCAGAAAAGGCTGACTACTGATTTACTCGAAGCAGGAGTACTCTCTTGCTCTGGATACAATGGCAAAACATCTATTTGTTTCCCCTCTAACAAAACTTGGTCTCATGAGGCAGGTAAGGCCACTGCTCAAGCCTAAATCTATAAATGTGTTTGTTCTGCACTCAGCAGTTTGCAATTCCAGACCTTCCTGAGTGAGAAACTTTATTCATGTCTAGAACATTCCTCAGTAGATTTTTCCTCCATTGTGTTGTCCCTCTATTCTTTGTACACACATAATACTGAATTTAGGTGACCAACAAAGCAGTTCTGAAGCTAAAGGCAATGATGAATCATCCTGAAATAGTTTTCCGGCTGTTATTATAAACATGACCATCACTTGTATCACATTTAGTTACACATGAAACAATAGGTAGGACTGATGTAGTATACAGAGTGACTCCCAACAAACACAAGTATTCGCTTTAATTTTGGAGTTTAACCTATGCACTTCTAATTATCTTCTAAAAATGTAAGCAAGAATATAAGAAAGGCTTCATAAGCCTTTTGTTGAGGTTCAAAGCATGTCCATAATTTAAATTACTGAGTGCAAAAATGGAAAACTGCAGATAGGAGAAATGATTAAGAGCAGCAATGAATTCTAAGACAGAACATCTGAGGTGGATTATTCAGTATTTCCCCCCATCTCATTTTGATATATAGGTAATAAGATGGCATAATTTACATACATATATTCAGCATATTGATTAACTGCTATCCAAGTGAAAGTCACCCCTTATTCCTCAAAAACTGCTTAAAAGGCAAAACAGGTAGAACACATTCAATCTACATATAATATTTTTCCTGAAACTTAACAACAGTCTTGCTACTCAGGATCTCTGCTGGTTCACATTAGGCAAAGATAAGGTGAAACTATAGGTTTCTAAAATGGTCTGTAAAAGGACAAGCAGTTTCTTAAACACAACAACTATTTCTTGAGAACAGACATTGTAAAGACTTAACAATAGTTTTAAAAAAATCACAGCGTACAGAACAAAACACAACACAGACCTGATTTGACCTACTGTCAGTCTCTCCCCTCAGCCTGTCAAAGGGCAGCTCACTCATTTGCATCTTCCCCAAAACCCTTCTGACCATAGAGACCAATGAAAATGAAGCAGTCTAAGCAACAGACTTGACCCAAAGACTTTAATTTGTCCTCAAAATATCAAAGGCCTGAAAGTTACAACCTGACTAAGCTTCATTCTTTTGGAAAACCTTTACATTCCACTAAAAGACCAGCAGACACATGAACTAAAAAATAAATAAATTCAAAAGACAATAAATCGGTTTTTAAATTTTTTTCTTTTTAAATACATATCCTTAGAAAGATAGCACAATAGAATTTAAGAAGAAAAGTTTTTTTGAGGAAGTAGTTTTGCCTCCATCAGACCATTTCACATAATTCTATAATCCACTTTACCAGAAAAAGTTCTGCTCTGACCCATTGCTATTACAAGCTTTAGTCTCTTTTCATCAACCAGACCCATGCTTAAACAATAAGAAATTATGATTGTAGCTTCATTAAACCTTGATCTCAGAAAATTTGAATGGAAACAAATTGGGCTATATTTTCACTGAAGTGACTAGAACAATGCAGTAGAAATAATTACTTATTTGTTTTAGATCAGTTAGCATGTACATCA
Source organism: Chiroxiphia lanceolata (assembly GCF_009829145.1). Lineage (NCBI taxonomy): Eukaryota > Metazoa > Chordata > Aves > Passeriformes > Pipridae > Chiroxiphia > Chiroxiphia lanceolata. The sequence goes on along the minus strand of NC_045671.1, from coordinate 57,274,741 downwards.
CCAGCAGACTAAATATTGTAACACTCCTAGTAGGCTAATTTAACATGCTTTCTTAAGTGCAGTGGCAATCCCATCTGGAAAATGTAAAGAGAAATGCGCTTCAGTTCCAAAGGATATTTGTCTATGCCTGCATCTAAATAGGCAAGTTACAGAAGCGTGTTCCTAGAAAGGTTAGTAACTGCCAGTATGGAACTTTACCTTGTGCATCCAGAATGCATTCAGACTTTCAGGTCCCAGTGAATATTCATCTACTACCATATGCTTATTTTCAAGCCATCAGTTTAATTAGAAGGAAATAATTATTCTCACTTCATTAAAAAAATGCATCAGGGTAGTATATAAAAGCTACAACTTACTCCACTGCATTGCTGTTTTTCCATCTTTAGTGATGTCCCATTGGAATACAGCGTTTACTTTCTTTACCAGCTCGTTTCCAAGCTCTTTGACACGACGACCAATTTCTTCAAACACAAGGTCACTCTGCAGCCCCACAGCCTTAAAAAAAGAGAGTATGAAGAATTGAAAATTGAAACTTTGCTAAAAGGTACTGAATATGTCTCTCAGCTTATGCATTGTGTCCAGGAAAAGTATCTATAGCAGAATTATTAAATGCAATTGAGATTTCTTCCACCACAAAATAATCACCTCTAGCAGCCATGAGCACTAAAGAATACATTTAAGCAGAAAATGCTTTATTCTAAATATTCGTTTCAAATTATTTCAAATCTTGCTTTTGCAGTTTTGTCACTTATCATCACAAGACAGGCTTTTTAATTACTGCTCTAATAGTTTCTAAATTGCCCTTTATTCCCTTTGGAGGACAACCATTGTCACTTTTTCCACAGTGAATAGCAGGTTAGTTTTTAAAACAAAAAATTGGTTTTACCAGTATATTACTTTAGCTTGACATGGAAGTTGTTCAAAATATACTGAACTATGAACACAGTCAAAACTGCAGTGAGGACAGAATTTAAGAGTGCAAATAGCTACTTTTACATTTGCAACTTTTCCAAACACATTATTGTGCAAACCTTTCATTGTCTTTCTTTAGCAAATATTTGTGCTAGATAAAAGGCTACACCTTTAGAAGCTACTCCAGTGACATTTCTCATCTAATTGGAACTAGAGCAGAGAAGGTCTCATAGCTGTAGTTGTTCTGCTGTCCCACCTGTACACCAGAATGCAGTGATCCTCGGGCTGCTATCCTGTCACCTCTTTGTTTATGCCTAATATTTTCCATTATACAACAGGGTTCCTAATGACATTTAAATTTGCCAATCTTCACTCAGTCAGGTTAGTTTCCCCTGGTGAATGTCTGGCCCTCTCAGCAAATGTCTGTTAAAGCACCTTAATTTCTCAGAGTAAGCTTAAAGAAAAACACCTTTTCTGCCCAAGTTTAAAAAAAAAAATATAAAGAAAATCTGGAAAGTTCTGAAAAGCTCTAGTGTTTGAACTTCAAATGCAGATAAGGCAACAGTTCAGAATGTCAGAAGATTAAACAAAAGCAGCAAAAAGCAACAGGTTCTTGGAATGCATCACAGAATCACAGAATGACCTGGGTTGAGAGGGACCTTAAAGATCATCTAGTTCCAACTGCACTGCCATGGACAGGGACAGCATTCACTAGACCAGGCTGCTCAGAGCAACCAACCTGGCCTTGAACACTTCCAGGGATGGGGCAACCATAACTTCTCTGGGGAATCTCTTTCAGTGCCTCACCACCCTCCCAGTAAAGAATTATTTCCTAATATCTAATCTAAACTTACTGTCTTTCAGTTGGAAGCCAATCCCCCCTGTCCTGTCACTATGTGCTTCTGTACTAAGTGCCTCACCATTTCTGTTGTAGGCTCCTGTGGTGGTGGGAAAACAGTTTTACCCCTGAAGTTATAAAATGGTAAATCCCCAGGGGGTGGAGACCCTTGGGGTTTGATCCAATGAGCGCTTCTGCAAAATATAAACATTTCACAAGCAGACCGGAAAAGAAAGGTGGTTGTAGTTGTAGTGGGAGAAGTGGTCATGTTGTAGAGCCACGAGCAGAAGGGGCAGGAGCCCCCCTGGGGGGCTCTGGCCCCCCCCCCCCAGCCCCGGCTGGGGGGCTACAGGGACTTGGAACAGTGTTAAACTGGGCCAGGTTCTGTAGCTGAGAGATGAAGGAGTTTTCTCCACCATGAGCAGCAGAAGTGGCGGCAAAAACAACACTGGCCAGAGAAAGTGGTCGAGAGCCAAGAGATAAGAACTGAAGAAGCAGCAAACAAGCATGCAGCTGAGCAAGAGAGACACAGAGTTGGCCGAGAGAAAGAGAGTCAGCAGCAGAGAGAGTAGAACTAAGCTCTACAGAGAGAGAGTTTTGGGGTAAGAACTGAACCAAAACCCCCCAAACTTCTTGGAGACCCCTCCTAGAGTGAGGAGGATGATGAACTCTTACTTAAAAGAGTCTTGGAGTGCAGCATGCACTGCAGAGAGGAGCTGAGAAGCTCAGGCGTCCTGGAAAGCTGGACCGGGATGGCCAAAGGAATGCAGAGGGGGTGACCTTGGCCCCCCCCCCGCTACTGCCAAGGCAGCAGTTTTGAGTCAGAGCACGGGAGCTCTGCAAAGGGGGCTTGAATCCCCTGAAGATAAGGACCGTCACGAAGGCTTCTGTACTTCATTGATACGACCGTGGTGAAGTGACCTTTGTCCGGGTGAACACAGCCCATGGAAGAGAAGACCCTCGCTTGGAGATGAAGGGCTGAGGGGCTTGGATACCCCCCTCGTGTGTACTGGCAGAGATCCAGTTACAACTACTGCATGAAGTGAGATAGGCTGCTGCCCTGAAGACACTGCTGCTCTGAGAGTGGAAAGGATCTTTTCCTTCCTCCCTCCTGGACTTTTATTTGGAGGGGAGAAGAGATTTGATCCATTGTAAATACTTTTATGTCATGGTAGAGATAGTTAAGATTGTATATAATGTATTGTAGTATTTATTTTGTACAGTCATTCCCTTTCCCCCATTTTGAGTCTTGTGTGGTGTCTGGAAAACCCATCTCACACTGGGTTGAGATGAGGGAGGGGGGCTTGAACTAGGGAATTGGATTTTGGGGCTCTCAAACCATGACATTTTTGGTAGCAGAGGATGGTTTCGATCAATCGAGATAAAAAGATAACAGCCATGATGCTTGTGATAACAGAAAAGGTTTCCAGACAAAACACAGACTGTACCAGTAAGGCTATAGTGATGTAAGTGCTCAGAGTAGAGTTAAGTTCTTAATATGCTATATTGATGTGTAGTAGAGAGATTTTTGAATGTATTTTAGTTTGTTGAAGATTACACGTTGATTAGAGTTTTTCAAATTGTTGTGATATGTTTACATTTTGCAAAGCGAGGGGGTGGAGTGTTGTGGTGGGGGGAAAACAGTTTTCCCCCTGAAGTTATAAAATGGTAAAACCCCCGGAGGTGGAGACCCTTGAGGTTTGAACCAATGAGTGCTTCTGCAAAATATAAACATATCACAAGCAGATCGGAAAAAAGTAGTTGTAGTTGTTGTAGAAGAAGTAGCCATGTTGTAGAGCCACGAGGAGAAAGGACAGGAGCCCTCCTGGGGGGCTCTGGCCCCCACCCCCAGCCCCGGCTGGGAGGCTACAGGGACTTGGAACAGTGTTAGACTGGGCTAAGTACCTGTAGCTAGAAAGCTAAAGAAGTTTCCTCCAGCGTGAGTGGGCAGACGGAGCAGCAGCAGAGACAGCAGCAGACGGAGAAAGTGGTCGAGAGCCAAGAGATAAGAACTGAAGAAGCAGCAAATGAGCATGCAGCCGAGCAAGAGAGACACAGAGTTGTCCAAGAGAAAGAGAGCCAGCAGCAGAGAGAGCAGAACTAAGCTCTACAGACAGAGACAGAGTTTTGGAGTACGAACTGAACCAAAACCCCCCTGGGAGGCCACAATCAGATCACCCTGAAGCCTTCTCTTTTCCAAGCTGAACAATTCTAATTATTTCAGCCTTTCCTCGGAGATGCGCTCCATCCATTTATTCATCTTTGTGTCCCTCCTCTAGACTCGTTCCAACAGGTCTGTGTCCTTCCTGTACTGGGGACCTCAGAGCTGGATGCAGTACTCCAGGTGGAGCCTCATCAGAGCAGAGAAAGGGGACAGAATCACCTCCCTTGACCTGCTGCCCACGCTGCTCTGGATGCAGCCCAGGTATCATGCAATATTATCTATTCTGTGATCACAGGCTTCATATGAGTATCACTACCTCAGCATTTCATAAACTGCAATGCAACAAAGTTTCACCCTTAACAGGCAAGGATCCGTAGGGGAAAAAAGACAGTTTAATAAGGCAACACATTGTGTACTGTCTTCAGTGTCTTTCAGATCACATTAAGAACCCAGGTTCTTAAACATCCTCAGCACTGTACGTACAGTTCTGTCTCCTCTGGCAAGTCCAGTATGCAAGACTTAAGGCATGCATGCATGCAGAGGATTTTTTAAAATATACACAGTATAAAGTGCACATTGTGTTAGGCCTAACCACATGTACCAATAGCTCTCAGAGTCTTATCTCAAAATGATTCAATGACAAAACTGTTCTTTTCTATGAGCACATTATCTATCTCATTTTCACTTATTCTAATGCCTTCTTGCCACTCTCTCCATGTCTCTGAAATTGAGAAAGGCTGGTCACACACTTTTACATCCTACACAGATTTTGATCTTTAACATCTACAAAATAAAAACAAAATCCTTGTTCTACAGATATAGGATGTAATTCCAATTTTAAGTTACGCAAGTGCTCGAAACCTGTGGCCTTCACTGGTACATGCCTCACTTGTTTTGTAACATACAGCACAATGTTTATTCTAAGAGTTCAATTAGCATCAAGTACATTAAACTACATCAGCCATCTTGTGTGTCTTAACTGGAATTTTCTTCCCGAACAGATCAATTAACCTTTGTATCTTAAACAACATGTGTGTTCACTCTTTTTAACTCACACACTCATCCGTGTATCGCAAATAAGACTAGTGTGTGATCTTAGTATCTTTCCTGTGTATATCACAAAAATAAAGCCTAACTGTGCTGCTTTGCAAGTTAAGATTTTTATTGCTTCCCCCTACCTTCAGAGGCTCTCGAGCAGTAGGTTTATCCAATGCTGGTACTATATCCACATAGCCCCCTGCAATAGCAACTTCTCCGGTCTCCTTGACCTGTGGGGGTAGGAGGGGAAAATACATTAAAGAGGTGATGTTACTTGCAAAAAGTCACAACACAAGGGCATCCAAAGAGTTCTCCTTATATTTTAAAATTAGAGATGAAGAAAAGAGAAAACATAAAAGTTAGAGAGTGAAAACAACACCTCATAAATGAGCTGTAGTCTTGAGGCAAGTTGTTAGTATACCACATCTTTCAAACAGCTCTTCAAATGGAATAACTATTTGCCTCTTGAGAAATTGTACCAAAATATATTGCTGGTTTTCTGTCCACAAAATAGTAGAAAAATCTTATTCATCTGAAAATTTGCCTTCATTGTCATAAGTTACTGTCAATGTTTCTTTATAAATAGTTCTGAGAAAGACATTGTTCTAAAATGGTTTTCCTCGAGGAAGATATTCAGTTGTCAGGAGTCCATTAGACAATTTCAATATGTCCACATGCCTTATACTGCAACTTGCACTAGAAACAATTTTTAAAGCGTTTTAAAACAAGAAAGACTACAAGAGAATACCTGAATTTCCTTCTGGTTTAATTTTTTGAAATAGTTAAGTCAAAGAAGAAAATGCGTTTCATTTTGGCAGTCTCTTTGAGGAGTGTAACAAACCATTCTGACTTATGGCAGCTAACAGAAGATGGCAAACTGATTCACTGACAATGCATATAGAGAATCAATAAATAACCAAAACAGAGTAATATTCAGTATCACAGTCTAGTTTATTGGACTACTACAACAATTACACAAATCATGCCTAACAGCTTGTCACCCACTGCCACTGCACTTCAGATAATGTCAAAACTGGAATCAAATCAGCTTATCAAAGTTATATGTCCACTCTTAGTTTGATTTAGTCAGAGTTTATTTCAATCACAAAGATGCTTTTAATTCAGATAAATCCAAAATGGAATAAGAAACAGAATTCTGCTCAACTCATAACTGTTCAAACAAGGCAGTTTTCTTTTATCCTGTTAAACCTTGTAGTTTCTCTCTAAAATAAGCTACTCTAAACTTGTGGAAGGAAAAAAACCTGTAGAAAAATTCAGCAAAACTCTATGTATTAGCAATGACTAAACCAAGCATAATTACAAATTCAGCTTTTAAACAGAACAAAATAATTCACCCTTTTTACAAATTCCAAAGGGCTTGGAAGCATATCATGAGCTCTGTTGATTTATACTGTACACACAAACCTCCAAAAGTAAATACCTGAATTCTAGGAATTCTGTCAGGACTGAATGGTAGTATCTTTTAAATATAGCTACAGTAATCTCCAAAGCTCATTGGAGGCACCAAACTACCTTAGCTACTACTATTAATCAGAGATGGACAGTTTGTAAATAGCATTCTCTATATTGTTAATATTCTGAAATTCTATAGCTGCTAACACTCATCAGGTCTGCAAAAAGAACTTATCTCCTTTAGTCAACATATACACCACAAAGCCCTGTTCCTGAGGAAACAGTAATCATGCGTCCCTATGATGGTTCCCCTTATTTGATTTTGTGTGCCAATCCTCCCAGCAGCTGCAACTGTACCTGCTGCCTTACTCACTAATCAACAGCTGGTTAAATTTTTACAGAGATAGGGCTGCAGAATTTTGACCAGCCAAAGTAATGTAAATTCTATCTGCATTAGCCAACACAAATTGACAAATACCAGTATCAAATTATAGTTTAAAAAAGTGACAATGTCACACAATAGTACAACAGAAGTGATGAACGTCTATTTTTTGCCCTTTACTTGAAGCATTTTACTCTTAGCTTCCAATAAGGAGCCTATGATGTGTAGGCAGGATTATAGGTTACCACACAAAATGTTACTAGCAATGTCAAAGAAAACAGAATAATGCAACACCAGAATTTAAAGAAGTGTAAACTCTGTTTTATTGTACTCACTATGTCCAACTGCTATGAAATTTCCATTTTTAGGTAAGTTGTTCTGTGTTTAACTCAATTAAAGCTAAATTTGAAGCGTGTTTACCTGCAAAAACTGTCAGGAGTTGATTTAAGACAAAAAAATACTAAAAAAAATGACGCACATGCGAGGTTATGAGGAACTGCAGAAAACAAGTACAAACTATGATGACCTGAGTATGACTGCATTTTGCTCTTCCACAGTAGACAAACAGAGAAAATGCAACACAATGAAATGAGTTCTCATTTAACATGAAGGTATTAAGTCCTATAATGGTATTTTGATTGAAATCCTAGAAATAAGAATATTTCATTCTATTACTTAATTGCTTTACAAAAGCCTCATCACTGGTGTGCCTTTTTTTTTTTTTTTTGCTTCCCCCAAACCCCAGTCTTTTAACCAACACATCTTTCTCTAAAACCCACAATGATGAGATTGTTCTGACCTTGGTCTGAAAATGGATTCTATTTCCTTCCTTCCACATTTCTGTCTGCAAAGTTTGCCCCGGAAAAACTGGTTTTGCAAAGCGAACCTAAAAGTAAAACAAGAAAAAAAAAAGTGGGACTGCGAACAGATCTGTCATAGGTAGATGCAACACTTAAAAGCACAGGCTCTACTGCAATTATAGAGTGAAGAGGAAAATTAATCAACTATTAATGTAGAAAGCCTAAATATTTAAGTAAACATAGAAGACAGAGGCATTAAAATGCACGCAGTAGTAAGTAAAAGCAATTCTGGAAGTTAAGACAGTGTAAAAGCCTTTTCCCCACTCTAAAGATTACTTTTGTCACTAAAACCAGAAAAATCAAGAAGATTAACTGCAAAGAATGAACACACAGACCTTGATTGCCTTGAATCTGTTCACATCATTATTTGCAAACTGCTTCAAAACGTTCCTAGCAGCAAACCCAAAGGTGCATAGTCCATGAAGTATAGGCTTCTTAAATCCTATTCAAAGAAGTAACATTTTAACACTTTTAAAATGAGGACCTCATGTTGCTTCTGTGAATATCTACACTTTATTCATAGTATTTTCCTTCAATAATGTTCTTAATCCTTTTTCTTTTTAACCTAATTTATCTCACTGAAAAAGTATCTGTTACCATTTGTCTTTTCCTCTACTTTTAGGCAAAGGAAAGTGCTTGCTGAGAACTGGCACTTCAACACTGCCTATGGTCTGCGAGACTCACAAATAGGATTAGTCCCTGTCTGTAAAGGTGACAAAATGAAAAATATGGAGATTAGCTATTTCAGTATATGTGCATAGGCACAGCAGACACACAGTTACACGGAAGTATGCATATCAAGGATAAGAGGTATTGTAATTATTAAAAGGTGACAATACTAAGATTATTTGATGCTTCCTGTTTTGAATTCCTATTCATGGTTGCTAATACAGTGCACACTTCAGGATTAACTTTTATTTAGAAGGGGAAAAAACCCTGAGAAGATTTCAGGAATTTTGAGCACATGCAACAAACAAACAAACAAAAATGGGGAAAAAAAGTGCAGTGTTTTTCCTATATGGGCATTTTTTGGCAAGTTTCCTTGCACTTCTATGCTTTGGAGCGGGCGCTCAACCTTGGCAGAGGATAAGCTTTATATTAGTGTTGAATCTTTTTCCAGTACTGTCAAAATCTGACAAAAAACCCCTTTGAGAACTGGCCTCACATTTGTTAAAGTGCAACAGTTAAGTTATACAGATGCCGCTTTTATGTTTTGATCCCTTAACAGGTTGCTCTGACCTGACAAGGCATGTAAACAGTAATTGACCACACTTGCAACAGCCTGTGGAATCCAGATACATCTGTCCAGCTTTGGCTCTGAAACCACTTGCTTTGCCCAGAACTCATCTGCCACTCTTGTCTGCCAGAGTCTGTTTTTCCTCAGCTCTAAACAACTCCTGATAGCATCTACACAGCATGAAATGCCCCAAGGGACAACAGCTGGGAGAAAAAACAAAAGCAAAACCAAACAAAAAGAGGAGACAGGAGAAAGTGTAGCCTGCAGAGAAATGGAAGATGTAGAAGCTAAAAAACACCTTCGAGACAAAGAGAAAAAAGCCACCACTGGTTTTGGCTGGGATATAATTTATTTTCTTCCCTAGTAGGTTGTACAGTGCTGTGCTTTGCTCTCACTCTAGTGTGAGAATAATTTGAAAATACACTGATGTTTTGGCTGTTGCCTTAGTAGTGCCTAACCTAAGCCAAAGACTTCTCAGTGTCTCATGCTCTGCCAGCGAGCAGGTGCACAAGAAGATATGAGGAAGTATAACCAGGACTGCTGACACAGCCAAGAGCATATTACATCCCACAGAACGTCACGCCCAGTATATAAACTGAGGGGAACTGGCAGGAGCCACTGATCATGGCTCAGGGATGGGCAGGGCATCAGTCCAGGTGGTGAGCTATTGTGTTGTGCATCACTTGTTTCTCTTGAGGATTTTTGCTTTCATTTTCTCTCTCCTCTTCATTATTATTACTAGTAACATCATCAGTATTATTAGCATAATGTTTTGCTTTGTTTCAGTTATTGAAGTGTTCTTATCTCAACCCACAAGTTTTACATTTTTTTCTCTTCATCTCTCCTTCCCATCCCATTGGGACTAGAGGTGGTGGAGAAACGTGAAGGAAGAAAAAGGGGAAGGAATGCACAAGCGGCTGTGTGGTAATTAGTTGCTGGCTGAGGTCAAACCATGACAAACTCAAGGCTGGGGAAGATGGGAATTATAAGAAATGGCCCAAAGGAAAGATAAGGTTACCAGGATCAAGTATGAGAAAGAGAAATTTTGATTCATTAGGTTAGAAGTGAAGATGTGACAGAAAGACAAGTTAAAACAACAGTAAGTGTGTTTTCTCACTGTGTATTACACCCTGATCATTCTGCCATTTCCTTCCTGTAAAATATTTGAGTATGAACACTTTTAACAGCACTTACTTACTGTTCTGAAAGCACAGACACCATGCAGTCAATTTTAAAACAGATTAGTAGTACATCATCAGTATTCAGAATGTAATAGTGACATTTAGCTCTTTAAAAACTTAGTTCAATTCACAATGCAAGAACCAGAAACCGCCACTCTTTTTGGAACTCAGAAACAGACAAAAATATACAATCCTATTTTCCCTAGGGTTTTCTTTGTAAAACAAATGCCCACTCAAAGAAAAAGGTGATTCTGTAAGGTGATCAAGCTACTTTGTATATAGACTAAAACAAAGCCAAAGTAAATGTTGCTTTCACTTTCCAGGACCTGGAAATACAAAACACAGGAATAGAGGCACAAGAATATAAACAGGTGTTTTCAAGTCATATATGTCCTCTGAAATATTACTCACAGGAAGGTTTAACAATAACCCTGGAACAACCTGAATGCACTATGCTGAATGCTTCCTTCCAGTGCATCCTATGAGAGCCAGTTAAAAAGAACAGTAACAGAGACTGTTACAAGGCAAGAAGGTGTGTGAATATGCCCAAAGAAAAAAGCTTTTGCAGAACTAGAAAAATATTTTTGTGCAATATCCCTACAGTAATTTTTTCCTTTGACTGTATTTACATTTAGTATAAGTATTAGAGTAGGGTACTGCCACAGTTCCAAAATCCAGTGCAGCAGTTTTATGTACCTCATCTATATAGTTAATTTCATTTTCACTGTGTCTAAGTGCCAGTGTTCTTTGTATGAGCAGGTAGAAGATTTCTACTCCTCTTCTTTTGAAGGTTTTTAAAGGATTATCATAATTATTCCAAATACTGGGATTTCAGTTCCAAACATTTATTTTTCACCTCCACCATCTTCACAAGGAAATATTTATCCAAAATCACCAGATGAACAAACAGGGAAAATCTCTTTATGGACTCTAGTGACTAGCATTACTTATTAACACTAATTTACACAGAATTATACAAAACTGAGTTAATCAAATTTTGAAAGATCATTTGTGAAAGTATGTTAAGCATGATCCGAACAAGAAAGTATAGCTCTGCTCTGTTTGTACTGATAAGAACACCATACAATGATACTTCTATATTAAAAAGAAATTAATCAGAAAACTTCTGACCAATTATTACAGACCAGCATCTTCATGTAATGTTTATGATGGTAACATACATCATATTCAGGATATTCAGGAAAATTTCATAAGTAAATCAAACTGATGTCTGATTGAAGTACACTATACTACTAGCAAGGTCTGAAGAGAACTCAAAAATAAATTTACAACAGGATATTAAGCAAACAGACCCTTTTTCAGTAATTACATCTCTTCAAGATTCAGTAAATGCAGCCTCTGGTCTGATGCTTTCACATGTAGAAGTATGTAAATAAATAAGCTAATGTGCAAGCAAGAGGTGCAGTTAAGCAATTTCATGGGAAAGAAGTGTTAACTCCCTCTCTCCTGCCCCTTAGATTTATTGGGATTGAGAATACTACACAAAAGAACAAAAAACTCCACCAACAGCATCATAATCTCAGAATTATTTAAATGGAAAGAACTATATATCAATGAATTTACGCAATTCCTTCTGAAGCTTTGATAGTCAATTATTTCTCTTTATAAAACAGAGATTGTAAAAACAGGATAGCGGCAACAAACAAGCTCTAAAGGAAAATAGGTTAGGAGGTATGTTACCATAGGTAACATACAATGTGGTCCAAGCACCACCCTCCAATACTTCAAAGTGAAGTGTCATGCAGAACTTTGAAGACAGGTAATGGTGATTTTAAGAACAGCTATAAAACAAGCACTATTTTCTCCAAGTTGTCAAAGATGTACAGACAGAGTGGAAAAAAAAAGACTACAAATACATTTACACCATCTTTCATCCAAATATTAATACAATGGCATCCCTCAGCTCACCTCCAAGAGCAGCAAAACTTGGGTCAAGATGTAAAGGATTCCAATCCCCACTCAGACGATACAAGGCAGCCTGCAGAAACAGAGAAGGAAAAATGGAAGGTAGAAACAAGCATGAGTCACCCAAAAATTCATGGCAGATTAATAAACTTATCACAATCTATGTTACTAGTCCTTAGTTAACATACTCTACAACAAAGCAGACAAAACAGAAATTAGTTATTAAAGTGCAGACAAACTGCCAAAGCTCCAGGAAAATGTGATAAGAGCCATGTGTGGTCTTGGTACATAAGAAAATGATAAAAGTGCTTAAAGGGAGGAAGAAATGACCTACTCTGCTGACAAACAGATCCAGCTTCACTAAAATTTGGCAACAGTGGAGTAATGCATTTTCTAAAATTTTGTTCACAGGTTCTTCAGCTTGAAGTCTAATTTTAAAGAGTCTTTTCCTTGACAATTTTATTCACAATGTAAAAAAAACTTATTTTTTTAAAAACATGCACACACTACCATGTTTTTCCAACAACTGATTCATCTTATGGAGATCAGAAATATCCTTATTCTTGCCTTTTAAAAGTACCACGACCGACTAATTGTGATACACTTCTCTCGTAGCAGATTCAGGGGTAGCTGATCCCAACATCGAAAACAAAACCCCAAAGTAACATCACAAGCTTTCTAGAAGACTTCACGCTTCATGATAAATATTCTCTTTCACTAGCAAAATACAGATTTAGCATGTTTTATATATCATGAATGTGAATAAACCTGAGAAATTATGAAGGATATGGCTACTGTATTTGAGGTTGCCGTCCCTGTGTAGCCTTAGAATTTCTATTATCAAATCTTGTATTTGCTGTACATGTTCAGTAGCCAGCAGTCCATATTATGAGAGATATGACAAGCCACTCTGCATCTTTCTGGACTAAAACCAATTTTCCCTGGTCACAGATTCCAGTGAAATCCAGTGACTAAATGCTTGTGGAGTACTCTCTAGTACAAATTTCCCAAAAGTACAGAGAAAATCAGTACGTCACATTAACTAATGAAGATTTCAAGAATTTAGCAGCATAATAAGATGACATGAACAAATTGAACACAGATATAATGGAAAAAAGCTCTTAAACTGAAACAGATTTTATTTTAATCAAGCACATTATTGACTTCTGGAACCCCTTAAATTTTGAACTAGGACTATAAAAATCATATGCGTTTGTCCAAATGAGAGTAAACTGAACTAAACTCTGTCCAAAGGAAAGAAGCTAGTAGATTTCTCAAAGGGAAGGATGAAAAAAAAAAGATTCCCCAAAGGATGTATTTTCTAATATATATGCAAAACACTGTTTCTCCTATCAAATCTGAAGCAGATAGTTTAACTGAAGAGGTTCTGGACTCATATTATCATTTTAATCCATAATCCATTTGTTTTATTTTTTAACCTGTTAATATTCAAGTCTATTTCTTCAAGTATCTACAGCTTAAACACTAAACTCTACCTCTCTCTTATTTGTTGTGGTAACCTTCCTCAACACAGCAAGTGTTTTGAGCCTCAGTTAAAGTGGAATGTAGAAGAGCTTGTCACTGCTTTCTGTGAGAGTTGGAGACATGCACTAAAAACAGCAAGAGGAAAGACCTAAACTGCACCATGCCTTAAGCATGCGTATCTTAGAAAGACAAATTCTAAGCTAATACTTCTCAATGGCTGTTTATATAGTTTTTTACTCTTTTCGAAACACTTTCCATTTCAAAAACAAAGATGTATCAGTACGATGACATCACGACTCTGAAATTTCTAATTGTAATTCTACCTTTGCCCAAAACATGTATTTACTGTAATTTATTTTTTTTTGCAATTATCTTCTAATTGATCCTAAATAATGTAAGACTAAAGTTCAGGTGGGTCTGAGTTTGATGTTCTGCAAAGGATAAAAGAAAGAGTAAATAATTTGATGAATATATCAAACTTGTAACACCATGAAAGAGAGGGACAGATCCTTACTTTCCGTTCAAAAAAGCAGATTTAAAACTGACAATTTAGAGAGAATTCCTCAATAGAATTCTTTGAAGTAGGGTATCCCCCTTCATTATCGAAGTTTTCTTTCAAAAGCATCTAAAATCTAAAGCAAACTGCCATCAAGAACAAGAAAAAAATTGCCACATATTAAATAATTAAATGGTTTTTAAACTAAATTAAAATTCTATGGTTTCACTTTCATTAATTTGAATTTTTATGAAAGCTGTCAGGAGGCTATTTTCACAAAGGAGTTGTTGTAATAAATTTTAATTCTAGCTAAATAACATTTAGTTGCACCACTAGAAAATTCAGTTGATGTGGTATAAAAAAAGACAAATTTCTTTTTAAGACCAAATCTCAACTTAAATCTAGCTATGCAGATGTTGCTTACTAAAGTTGTAATAAGAACTAGCAATTTGTTTAGGGTTTTTATTTACTTAGGAGACAATACTTGTACCAAAGGCTTTTCAAAATTACTATAGTAAAAAATACTTGTGCTTTGCTAACAAAATAAATGTAGCATTTAGGAAATTATTAGGTTCAAAGAATTAAATGAGACCGATGTATTTAACTAAAAGTCTGACATATGAATGTGGGAAATGATACTTGTCTTCTTGTATTTTCAATAACTACAGTGGCACTGGTCACATTAAAAACCACAAAGGCTGAACTGAATACAACAGTTACACAGTAGGTTATTTCAGATTCAGTGTAGCCAAATCAGGTCTGCCAACAAACTTCATTTACCACAATCTTTGGTATTACTTCATTATATAAATTACATTCCACAGCAACAGAAAAAAAGCAACAACAAAACCCCCCAAAACAAACACACAGACAACAAAAGGCCAAAACAAGCAACCTTGCAAGATGACAAGAATCAACTGATGTGGAGCATTAGATTGAAGTCAGTCATAATATGGTTAGATTGTTCTCCAATTAATAACACAAACTGTCAAGTCTCATTTCCTAACAATTTAGGAATTCTGCCAGACCACAAAATAAAAGGCGATATCCAACCTTTCTGTGCCAATTTTTCAGTCTTCCTGCAGACTGCAATAAAGGTCAGTGGTAAAGCTAATGAAAAAAGGAAGCTAACTATCCATATATTTTCTCTTCTAACTCGGCAGAAAAAAAAGCTCTGCCCAAGAGCTTATCTTACAAAGTATACATGTGTATATATATGTATACATGTACGTATGCATATGGACATGTATGTAGGCATACTTTATCTAACATCCTATTTAAGAGTAAGCAGTCAAGCAACCTCAGGAAGAAAAAACACCACAATCTCACCTACACTTGTCAATAAGCTCTCATTTACATGAAGAACAGTGGATATTTCCAGTCAAACTGGCAGTGTTGATGCTTCAAGGGCTCAAATTTAGCACAGTACTTCAGTAATTCACTGTACATAAAACTTCCCCACCCCACACTACTTACATATTTATTCTTTGTCCACACCAAATATTTTTCAAATTTAGTATCAACTTATTTATTTTAACACAGGCTTCACAGACATTAGTCATTTTTCAGTAGCATGGCAAATGTACAAGAAGCCTTTCACTTAACAATGCCTCTCTTAATTAAAAAAAAACCAAACAAATCACTTCAGCTTGGGGAACTTCAAATGGAATAACAATTTTTATAGCCTTTACTAAGGTTCACATAGATAAGAGGAGGGAACAAACTTGGTAAGGAAGACTATCTTGTTTAAACAAAAATTGACTGTCAGACTAGTACCTTTTCTTCTTTTATTATCTTAACACACAACATTATAGCATAATCCAAGCCCTCAACTATTTTTCCAAATTGATTCGAAAATTATCTTCTGATCTTCCCAACAGGAATAAGGATGGAGGACAGGAGATTATATAAATCTTACATTAGCATCATAACATGTAACAAACTTTTAAAGCAATTACTTTTACAAATGTTCACTCACTATACAATAGTTCTGAGACTACCATTTCTGCACACTGAAATCTCTAGACAAACAAGGAAAAGGTTATCAAATCCTAGCAAAGGCTTCAAATCCCTTTGTTTGGCTTGTATCCTCCTTTTTTGCTTTGTAATTTTTTTCCTGTCAATTTTTTTCTCAATATTTGTGAACCTCCTGCAACACATCATTTTCTCTATCATGAAACAAATTATTTATGCTCCTCTCAGGAGGCTCTCTTGTGCTATTGTCTGAAGTTCATTTAAATCTACATGTTTTCAAGCAATGCTGTACTACAGTCTTTACAGAAAAGGATATAAATTAGAATTTGTCCTGCATATTTTGATGGCAGCTATGTCACAGCTTTCCTGTTACACAATGGTTTCCAGTTCCTCCTGTTTGTTGCCCATGCTGTGTGCACCAGTGTAGATGCACTCCACTTGGGCTACTGATCCCACCACCTTTTTGGAGGGGAGAACCCTACATTACATTCTAACTCCTACATTATGTTCTCAGGTTCTTCCATGGTTTCTAACACCTCAGTAACCCTTGTGTCTCTGCTGACGTGGATTCCATCTCCACTGAGGCAGCAGACTGAAGGACCTCACTAGCACACTTTCCTCAAACACTGGCATGCTGCCCCATGTGTATCTCCAGTGAGCCTAGTTTTATCACTCCCCCTTTCAAATCTAGTTCAAAACTCCTTCCTTGAGCACTGCTAACTCCTGTGCAAAGATCTTTTACCCCTTTGAGACAGATGTATCCCAGTTGTTGACAGTAGGCCAGCTGTTGTGTAAACTGATCCAAAAAACCCAAATTCTGCCAGTGACACTAGACCTAGAGCCACCTATTGATCTGTCTGGTCTTCCTGTCTCTTCCCCCATTGTTCCCTACGTTTTCTAAAAACACACACAAATATTTACATATGCTTAGAATGAAAACACATATGAAAACTGTGTAGAATAAAAGATGACTTTCCACAGGTAAGGATTAACATCCCAATTACACAGAAGCTTTACAAGGTATCCTCAAAGTAAAGCAAAGCCTTGTAATACTGTACATGTTGGCAACAGGTAGAAAACATTTCACAGCAGACTGTAGTTTAATAATTCATCATGCTGTGAAATGCTTCCCATTGCTTTCCAAGACATCTTTTTAATAAGTTTTTACAGTAAAGTCCACTCTTGTACAAAAAATGGATTTTTGCATAATTGTCTTCACAATTCTTTCCTGTTACGTTAAGAACTGTAGTTTTAACTGAACTTGACACAGTGAGAAACTAAACTCAGGTAGCTAGCGGACGGCAGTATGAGCAGGAGGACTGCAGGACTGTCAATGACTCAGGAAGAGAAGGTCACTCCTGCAGTCTTAGTCACAGGATCTTGATAACACTACTTCAAACAGGACAGATGTCAATTATTTTCTTCTCTTTCAGAGAAAACAGAAAATAACTGTATTTTTGAAAAAAACCCCAAGCCACTAAAAAGCAGCAATTTCTTCACACTGTGTCAGTCAGTGCTAGATTTACACCTGGAAAAGAAGGCTTTACATAGCTTCTTTAGATTAGTCTAGATGTGAATTTACTGAATCTCTCTCAAAATCTCTCAGAGAGTAAAGAATTGTCATATTCCCTAATATATGTAGTATATATCTCTCTCTTTTTTATGCTGCTCATTGTATCACATTCTCAAAAATCACCATCCAATGCTTTACACCACTTGTTTAAATACTCCCTGTACAACTAAAATTCCTCAAATGTTTCTAAACATCCTTACTTTACAGACTGGAAACTACAAGATGGCAGAAAAGAGTGTAATTGTCAGCAGCACAAACCAATTTCAGCTGTCCAATGTAACATCTGAAGGCCTAAGTTTTCAGAGTACCTCACATTTTTGATATACAGCGGGCAAGTTCAGAACACAGTTCCTACAGATTTCAATTACAGTCTGTGATGCTCAGACACCCTCCTGCTAGTCTGACTTCCAAATTCCATCTTCCAAATTCCATCATCTAATCCTCTTCTACCAGCCACTGATTAAGGAGCACCCATGTCTGAGTATTTTGAGCTATCTGGGTAACAGCTGCCCAAAGACCATAAAAATAAAGCAAAGAAAACCCATTGTCAAACAACTTCTGTTCCAACCAGTCACTAACTATGAGAACACTGCAACAAGTAACATAGGAAAACTGACTTCCTATACTGTCTCAACTCATACCTAGTGCCCTCTCTTTGCATGTGGAAGGAGTTCTTGAAGAAGAGCAAACAAACACACCATTTATGCTTGCATGACTGAAAACTGTATCATAAAGCATTGCACATAAAGCAGATAAGGATTATAGAAAACACAACCTTTATTCAGAATTGTTATCTTTTTGGAGACTCTGCAACATTTAAAACATTATCATCGTTTTCCAAATAAAAATAACTTACAAATGACAGGATACCAGAAAGCTATTAGTCCAAGAGACCAGTATCAGGCTAAGTTTTATCAGCTTTAAAGAGGAATTTAAAAATTCTTGAAAGCAAGTGTCATGGTTTGAGATAGCCCAAAATCCAATTCTCTACCTCCATTCCCCCTCCCACATCTCAACCTAATGTGAGATGGGTTTTTTCCAGACAAAACACACCAGACTCAGAATGGGGGAAAGGGAATATATTACAATGACTGTTCAAATAAATACTACAATACATTATATACAACCTTAGCTATCTCTACTATGACATAAGTATTTACAATGGATCAGATCTCTTCTCCCCTCCAAATAAAAGTCCAGGACGGAAAGAAGGACAGATCCTTTCCAGTCTCTCAGGGCAGCAGCTTCTTCAGAGTAGCAGTCACTAAGCAGCAGCATCTTCTAAGGCAGCAGGTTCTCCTCATCTCATGCATGCAGCTGTTGCTGGATCTCTGCCAGCACTCACGAGGGAGGTATCCAAACTCTCTCTCGGCCCCGTCGCCAACCAACCGAGGGGTCTTCCGTGGGCTTCGTCACCCCAGACAAAGGTCGCTTCACCACGTCATATCACGAAGCACAGGGGGTCTTCGTGATGGTCTGGTATCTCCAGGAGATTCAAGCTCCTTGCAGGGCCTCTGTGCCCTGTCTCAGGCTGCGAGCTTCTTTGTAGCTTGCAGCAAGGGAGGGCCCCTCAAGGCCAACCTCCCACACTCCGTCCTGGCTGAGCTCTCAGGACGACTGAGCTTCTTAGCTCCTTTACCCATTTAGGACTTCTAATCAGCAAGAGTCCACCCCCCTCCATTTTTGGAGGGATCTCCAAGGAAGTTTAGGGGAGTTTTGCAGTTCTTATCCCCAAGCTTTCTCTCTGTAGAAACTTAGTTCTGTTCTCTGCTGCCGGTTCTCTACCTCGGCTTGAGCAACTCTGAGTCTTCCTTGGCTGCATGCTATTTCTGCTGCTCCTCTGGTTCAGGCCTTATCAGTTGGCTTTTAGCCATAACCTCTGGACGCTGCCGCCGCTTCTGCTCTGTCTCTGCTCACTCACGATGGAAAACATCCCCCAACTCACAGCTACAGACACATAGTCCAGCTTAACACTGTTCCAAGTCTCTGTAGCCCCCAACTGGGGCTGGGGGGGGGGGGCAGAGGCCCCCCCAGAGGGCTCCTGCCCTCTCCTCGTGGCTTTCACAACATGGCCACTTCTTCTTCCCTAAAACTACAACTCTTCTCTTCCATTTGGTTGTGGTATGTTTACATTTTTGCAGGAGCGCTCATTGGACAGAATTTCAAAACTTCCAGGGGTTTCCACCCCTTGGAGTCTACCGCTCTTCTTATCCTCTGGGGGAAAACAAAGTCCAAACCACTACAACACGGTTGGCCAATTTTCCTGACCCGGAATACCACGGAGTAGAAGAATCATGTGCTTGAGATACTCAAGTGTAATGGAAAAGTAGCTCTGACAGAAATTCACGTGTGATAGCTCACATGACACTGCATTGCAGAGACTTAAAGGGAGCAAAGCTGCACAACTGGTCTCAAAGTATGACAGGTTGAGACACCATGTTTTTCAAAATCTGTCTAAATGATCTTATTTACCTTTTAGTCATGCCTATTTCTCCCTATTGATATAAATAACAAATACAAAGAGTCTGAATTCAATGTGGGAGAATGCTTTAGTGAACTATGACACTGTTGCAAGTAAAGAGAATTTTTCTACTAAAAAATATTTTGTAAAATTATTGTATGATTTACTTAAATGACTTTACCAAAAACTTGGAAGTCCTGCAAACTCCAAATACTACAGCTTTAGTTTTTCCCTATAGCAAACAAGACAAGCAGTCTTCAAGGAAAGCAGGAGGAAACAGAATAGTAAAACTTAAACGACTTCTTGAAAAATTCTATTCTATGGACTATTGTTATGATGTTTATTCATTGCCACAACACTGTGTATTCCAAATATTATTTCTGGTATTTGAAGACAGAGAACAGTTTGCTTTCTGGAAGGAAACCTGCAGAGTACAAAAATGCTGTGAATTTTTCCATTAGCAAACAAGAAAAAAACCCCTCAAACAAACCACAGAAAGTCCCCAATGAATGCAAGACTCTTTATTTGTTTCCTTCCTCAAAAGCAGAAACATTACTTAAAATATCATCCACTTTAAATAACCACTGAAGCTTATTTTGAGTATCATCATAAAATGAATTCCCAAGAAATCAACACATTTAGGAAGAGAGTGAAAGCTCTACATAGACAAAACTCTCCAGAGATACAGGAAACTCCCTGCTTGTGATTTTTCATTGCATTAGGAACCATTCAGCAAAATCCATTTGATTGATTAATTTAAGCTCCTGGTTCAAAAACCAGCAGGACAGAAGCTCTGTAACTACATTAAACATTCCCTACAGGGTTGAAATTGAATGATTCATTCCTTGCTAAATGGCTAATAGTCAAACACCCTCTAGATTTCTTGACCTTCTGTCAAAAGAACTATTTTATTTAAAAGATTTATGGCAGTGTATCTAGTAAAGCATAGTTCAGGTTATAGAGAGAGAACAAGCTAGAAAAATATCACTGCACATGCACAGCTCTACTAGGCAATATGGAAAAACTGTTCCAGTTCTGTGTGGAAAAATTCCTGAACACTGAGGAAATATTTTCTATTCTTCTTCAGCAGGATGCAAATTTTAAGCCGTAAAGCATTTTTGAAGGTGAGATACTTGTACATTTTTCTTAAGCAATTTTCACCATTAAGCAGCTTATATCATGGTACTGCAAGTCATTCATAAGCACTGGTTGGTGTTTAAAGGACTTCTCAGAAATGGGTACAGATTTGAAAGGGACAAACACATATTATACCACCTGCTATCAGTTTTTGATACCACTAACCAAAAGAATTACTTTGTTCTGTCAATGGTCATTGACATAAGTCAATTATTTTTCAAGGAATCATAGGTGCCTGTACCCTCTCTTCTGCTGAACATACAGTAAAGGGCAAAACCAGTTATTAGCCCTCTATTCCCAGTATTTTCTTCCCTAGGCAGTGCTTCATCTGGTCTAAAACATTCCGCCTTTTGGAAAAAAAACCAGTGCAGTAAGTGAGAACTGACTAAAACATTCAAGGTAACCGTAGTCATTATCTTCAATGAAAGACAGGTGTGCCATTACTCTAAGTATTTCTAAAAGGGACAGGAATGTCTATTTATCAGAAACTTTACTACAAAATCATGACATGTAAAGTTAAGGGGGAAAATAGTAATTATGAAGAGTAGTTTATTCATACAATTGTGATAACACAAAAACTGGATATTACTACAGTTTAAATTAAATGAAATGCCATCTGCAAACTGACTCTTCCAGTCTGTCTTATACTCTGTACCAATTCAATAGTTGAACGGCAACAGTCATTTCTGCCAACATATTTTTAATTTAAACACTAAGAAAAAGAAATTCAGAACCTTTGATGCAATTTGTGTGCTAGCTTCCGTTTTTTAAAGATTTTAGGCAGTCATGTGTCATTCCACAGACACATAAATGTAAAATCTTGATAACATTTTCTCAAGCTGTCCTTCACACAAAAGTCTGTACTCCTACCCATAAAGTTCCCGAGTTCTACAGATTCCCCGTCCTGTATACAGTCATCACCACTGAAGCATAGATGCTACTGAATAATTTGGCAGATCAACCTTCTGACAATTATCAAAGTCCATTGGTTGTGGCTCCTGTAAGTTCTAACTGGAGAGGAATTCTTTTTATATATCTACATGTCAGAGTAGGTCTTAAAATAAAACAAGTGTAGCTACTGGCTAATCTCAGCTACTTTCTTTATTTCCGAACATCAATTTTGCAATAGCCAAGTTTTTCAACTGCTGCACTATAGGCTCACTACCCTTTTCTTTTATCTCATGAACTTAACATTTTATGCACAATAACAATTCCAGACATAAGAGCTTAAGGCTCAGACACTAAGATTACTGTAAGAAAAAGGGGATCATAAATATCCTGTGAAAATTGATGGGCCTGAAATCAATTACAATATAATCATGCACAGGAGAATCTGAATTAGGGCTCCAACATTCAAAGTAAATACTTTTAAAACTACCAGGCAATTAGAGATGAGGTATTTTATCTAATGAAATGGGTAGGGCTAAGTTGGACTTCGAGCACAGGAATCAGCTGGATGGACTTAATTACTCTGTAAATAATCAGAGAGAGGCTAAGCAGACACCACAGTCACCACAGTTAAGCTAATGCCGAACATTTTAATTCCATCTCTGAAAGCTATAGCATCCTGCCATGACTAAGCTGCTTTTGAAAATACTACTCAGTGTCTTAATAGTGGTAGCTCCAGACTTTCCTTTCCTATTTGTCTGACATCTGCCTATGTTTCCCTTGAGTGGAGGTTACATTTCTTTACTCAGGTTTCTCCCCTGGAAAGTACATGTCTGTGAACCAGTGGGAATGTGGACAGATGAAACATACCTGGACAGGTACCTGTCAGTATTTCAGGTTTCCCTGACTCCTCCTAATACAGAAATTTAACTTTTTCAAAACTGTGAAATACAAGCACTTCTTTTTTTTGTCACAATGTGTTTGCACCATGGGCTGTAAATTTCAGGAAGTCTCAGCCTTTTTTTTTTGAAGTACAACAGAATACAAATTTTAATTTCCTACTATGTAAAATTTGTAATTAAACACTACAAATTTCATCAGTCTTAAGAAAAGAATGTTTTATACAGTACATTGAGCACACTGTCATAAGCTAGGAGAAACTTCAGTTTTATAAATATATACACATGCACCCATATACACATAAACATATATATACAAATACCTGAGATACTTATAGTTTGGGTTTTCTGATGTAACATCATTTAAGATTCCTTTCTCCAAACCAAACAAACATTTCCACACCTAAAGCATACAAAGCTTTACCTGATCAGATGTTGTGACATCAGAAATTACAGCATCAGGAAGTCGCTTTGGTGGATTTGCTGTTAACTAAAGCAAAAGTAATAGTATTATTAATATTTCACAGCAAAAATCTTTTATTCATACCTAATGCCAGAATATGTCAAGTATATATAAAAAGAAACAACAGCACCAATCTGTTAAGGTTCTTCCTACCCTTTCTACTTTTACAGACAAATAAAAAAAAAATTTTCTGTTAGTCCAGAAAAAGTCTCCTATCAAGTTTACCTTTACATAGGTAGTGATCCTGAGGCATCAGATCTTGCCTTACATGTTACAGCTGATGAATTTGGTAAAATTTCTTCAAAACCACCCAAAAAAGCTCAAGTAGGAATTATTCACTCAGAAAAAATAGCTGTCTCATTGAACATTAATGCTTTAGAACACAGATATTAAAATGAAGCCTTTAAAATAATACTTTAACAAAATTATATACCACCTCACTCATGGACTCATCATTTTTCACCTCTAAGAAATCAAAAGAAACAAAGTTCTATGTAGTTTCATATTTAATAAAAGCAAAAGCTCTTTCCTGTTTATTAACAGCAAAGACACTCCTTGGGTAGAAGAACACCTTGGGTGGAAGTGGGTAACAGCACTTCTGCTTTTGTCACTTCAGAGAACCACAATGGACTTACATATTAATCAGCCTGATAACAAGAACATTACTTAAACATGCTTCCAAAACAAGAAAGGCTTGCCAATCTATTTCCAGCTGGATTAAAGAAACTCAACCCAACCTACTGAGTCATTAAAACTAGCCACTGTATGAATAATCTGCCAGTATGCCCTCTGCCAGTACGGTAAGAAAACCTCAACTCAAGAGGAGAGTCCTGACTTATATAACATGTTGCTTATCAAAGATTTCACTTGGAAATTTGTTCCTCTTAACTTGCAATACAATTTGCAAACACAATGAAAGTCTAAGTTGACAAACAGACATATTATAACACGTCTGATCAGCCTGGGATTCCTTTTTGGCACAGAGGGACATGGAACTCTTTTTAACTGGGAAAGTTTGCAAGGAAAAAGCATGAAAATTTACCATTTGAAATAAGCCTCTGGTACGCAGATGCTTCTGTTGAAACTGCTATAGCATTGCATTGTTTTAATGAGACTACATTTTGGGGTTTTTTCTATCACAGGAGGGACTGCTGCCTGAAACAGGTATCCTTCATATTTTAAAATGTAAGATCATTTCATTTTCATACTTCACTAAATAGAGTGAAGAAGTTGCAGTTGCCTAAATGTTTAACTAAAAAGTGCCAGGGCACTACACTAGACTGATTGATGTCATCACTATAGGTTGGTCACCTTTCCTTTGAACCACTGGGATTTTTTAACATGCACTCTTATAAAATCTGACTGTAGAAGAATTAAGGATTCCTTCAAAGACCTCTCCACACTGTAATATTCTGTGAATTTTTTATACTACACAGAGGCTTTTCCCACTTCTCTTTGAAGCAACAGGCATTTCTGTAGAATTACATATGATAAAACTTCTATATAATTGATACATATTTAAGTAAAAAAACTATAAGTTTACATGCAAAAATCACAAAGGACATTACCCACAGTATTTCAGATGTATAAACCTAGGTATTTCGTTATATATTTTAAAAAATACGGGGCTTAACAGACATTCTATTAAATTGTTTATTACTACTGTCTCAGGGCTCTAGTTCACAATGAGATCATGCAGTCACAGCTGACACTACCCTTAAACACAGTATTGAAGGAGACAAAGGTTATATGTCAGGTACCTGAATAGCTGCTTGATGCATCTGGACATACACACTACATGTTCATGTATATTGTTTGGTGCGTGCTCTCTCCCTCTCAAAACACAGAAGTTCAACTCCAAACTATAATGCTGCTTCTCTCTTCCTCTTTATACCTCTTCCACGCAAACACGTAGATTTAGAAAGAGCTACACCTAGAGATCTTTTCTAGAAACTGCAAGTTCAAACGTAACATTGCTTTCCATTAGGATATTCCACATCTGTAATCACAAATATTTGAATGTAGGAATATCTAATCCATTGTATATTTATTACTTCATGTTTCTCCCTAATTGTCAAAACAAATCCACTGGTTTCCCAAGCCCTGAATAGTACCTTTTCACTCAGGCTCTCCAGTGAACATAAGTACTTAAATTCCATTTGAGTTCAAACTTCTACACCACCTAAATGTTAGTTTATCCTTCCTGGTTAGTACAACAAGTATTTTTCTTGCAGTGCTGACAGAAGTTCTTAATTTATTTATTTTTTTAAAATATGAATATGTGAGAATTTACCTTGGCCCTTTCTGATGTTCGTTTACCACCAAATCCCCCAGCTCCAACAAAAAACAAAGAGAACTGATTATAGCACACCAGGTCCTTTCCACAATAGGTATTCACTGAAAGACAAAGGAAGAGGAAGGTCATATACTGTCTTCAATCTCCTTTTTCATACAGCTTGCATGTGCTCTTACAAGAGACAAGTTCAGATTCAAACATGACAAAGCTCATTTTAACAGTTGAAGGGGGAATGGTCACACCTGCATGCTGCACTGTTGCAAGTCACTTCCTGACCAGGGAAGACTAATGATCTGTCAAATAACATAATGAATTTTATCTATATGAAAGCATTAAAATTAAAAAATGAACTATCGAAATGGTGATAACATTCAAGGTGCTAAAATTATTTGACAACAGTGTTGAAATTAGATTTATTTCAGCATCTCACTGCAGTAGCAATTTATTTAATTATGATAGAGTTGTACCATAAAATATGATATATTAGATGCTATTAAGAATACCCAGTGTATAAAACAGATTATGAACTCAAACAAAAGTGGTACTAGTATCTTGTATAAAAAGACTTCCAGAGGTTAAGGTTACCTGTTCCCTCTTCCAAACAAAGTAGACTCCTTACACTAAACTGAGATTCAGTTTCCTATTTCCAGTTCATATCTATTCCACTCCCCTACACTTTAAACTGAAATTTACAGTATAGTTTGCTAATAATGTTCATTTCCAGTTCGGGAAAAAATTTCAAAAACACTGAGACTTTGCTCACAAAAATAACTTTTGCATGTTGCAGAAACAGACAGGCTTTGTATTACCCCAATATGAAAGCAAAACACAGCTAGGAGGAAAAAACGGTCAGTAAAAACCTGTTTACAATTTTATCTGTCCACTGAAGAACTTAAAGGTCAACAGTGTTTAGAGATTCACTGCCTATTAACCTACTCTTTCTGCCTAATTTCGCAAAGGACCTTGGTATAATCACACCTAAAGACAGGAAAATCATGAAAACTACAAGTTATCAACTTCTGGAGACATTCCTTTAACTACTCCATAAAACACATGCAAACATGCAGACACACACCCCCTTGCTGGCAGAATGTAAAATGCCTAAGTGTTATTATTATTATTATTAAAGAACTTTGATCAGTTTTCACAGTGCACTATTTATTCCACCCACACAGGAAGAGAGTGTTCTTATTTCAGGATGTTAAGCGCCCAAGAACAATTACACAGCCACATCTCACTGAGATTTAATAAGCTAACTGTCTTTTCTGTGGAAGGACTGGCAGTTATTAGTAGAGCTAGTTAAAAATGGAGCTTAATACATTTTACTGCATCCCCTTCAAAAATCATAAACCTTTTTACCATCTATTAGCAAGACTGCTCCTGATCCTTTGTCAAGAACATCAGCAACAGTTGAAACTGAAGTTAATTCCCCTGTAAGAAAAGAACACCACACAAATATTATAAGTTCTTGCTTCAGGAACAAAGCTTCACAGATCCCTCTTTACACTTTCTTACTAGCTATCTTACTGACTTTCTTATCTATCCTTATTATTACCATCATCATCATAATCACAGTAATCACGATCATCATGATTATAATACCAGTGTCTGGATATCTTTGCAAATCTTTGCAGATGTGAAGGGGTTTTGTGGTTGTTTGTTTGTTTGGGTTTTTTTTATAAGTGTGGGGAGTTTTTTGAACAGAATCTTGCTATAGTTCATGCATTCAGAGCTAAACACAAATCACATTTCAGACTCAAACTCCAAAAATAGCTCCATTCACTTAAGGATTGTCCCCAACTTTCAAGAGGGCTGAGGCAATCACAGTTCTGTAGAAGACAAGCTCGGTTCAGAGCCTGGCCCTGAGGGCCCCCATGAGCCTGGGGGTTCATGAAGTTTGTCACTGAAGAGGTTATTGCTCTAGACACACATATAACCACATTTGTTTATAAACCAGCCTATGGAATGAAAAATAGAAAGCTTTATGAAGTCCTGGCAATCTATTAGTAATTATCAGACTTCTCTGAAGTTAATATAACTTTCACAGATCTCTTTTTTTTGTTTCAACAAGAAATTCTGCCATCAATTTGTGACTTTTATTTTGTGACATTTCATTCTTCTACAGACTTGAAAACCTAATTTTTAAAAAACTACTAGCAAAGAAATCCAGATACACGCGCATACATATCTTGAATGAGTCTAAAGAGCATTTCTCAGGTGCTGTAATCTGGGAAAACACAGCCATCTGTGAAAAGAGCTTGCTACTGCAGTAACTAATACCTTAAGAATTTTGAGGGGAAGAAAAGTAATTGTTTTTTAGCCTCCTTGTTGAGATGTCAATTTGTTCTTTACACATGTACTTTAAATCTTATCCTCTTACAAGCACACAGATGCAATCAGTGTTGAAGAATTTTTAGGTAAACATCCCAGAAGTTTTATGCTACAACCTTAATGAAAGAATGAAAAGTATCAAATTATATGAATAATATAGGCATGTAGTATATTTGCTTATTATATTAAAGATTAAGCAAACTTTACTAACTATACTATAGAAAAGCAACACATGATCCCAAGGACACAGTTTCAGAATTCCTTCAATTATACAACAGCTTGCCTCCCGTCCCCCAAACTCCTTGTAAAAACAATATGCAATAAATGCAGTCTGAAACAGAGTTTCCCTCTTACCATTTACAATATGGTTACGGGAACTGTTGTCATAGGGAAAAACAAATCAGCATCACAAAAGGACTGACCTGAGGTTGGTAACGGTTTATACAGCTCCAGATATTGCTCACCGTGTAGCATCTATGTAAAGAAAGACAGGGCTCTATCATCAATCAATATATTGCTGTCTCCCCCAAGTCAATAAACAGTTATTTCAGAAAGTGTTCAGAGCAAAGAAAATTAAAAAAAAAAATGCTCTTCTTTGGTTTTTCTAACTTGATCCTCAAAATATTTTCAAAGAAAGTTTTAAACTTTTGTGGTTTAAAAATAGCATAGTGAACACAATAATAGAAAATTTAATAGAAAATGGATCAGCCATATTATCTTTGGAAGACATACGTTATTCAAGTGAGGTAAATGAATCATTTCTTAGGAGGTGAGAATAAAAAACACTGTATTTTTATTTCTAGAACAAAAGGAACATAATAATATTACACAAATAGTACTTTAACTCACCTTCTATCTAGTTATATGACATACAAACAACATTAGCTACTTAACTCTTCCATACCTTTGCAAGATCAATATTTAGTCCTGGAAGAGAAGGAACACCATCAAACATTGAAGACTGAGCAGGAATTACTCCAAAGCTAGGTAAACAGCAGAACTCTTCACTTCCTTCGAAGAGAAATTTTAGGTGATCAGGATCCTTAGTTGACATTCCCACACCAAGGGCATACAGAATAGGTTCTAAGTGAGTGTATTTATACACGTTGGTAGCCAATTCACGGCCAACAATGCTTGCCTGGAAATTAAAAGTCAGTATAAAATAAAAATTTTAAATAGTTGATATTGAACTTGCACTCTTTCTGTAATTCTCATATCAAACAAACTTTATGTTTGAACATTTTCTTTATAATCACATGTAAACATAAAGTATGACTATTAAATACACCATAAAACATTAATTTATTTGTTACAATACAAGCAACCCAAATGTAATGCATTATGCCTTGCTGAAAGCAATTTACTTCAAGAGCAAGTAGTATAACTTCATACAACTGCACTCCCAGAAGTGCATAAGACCTTTTTTAAAACAAACCACAAATGAAATAATTAACACCGTAGTAAGACTGAAATGAGGAAAGAGTACCTACAGAGAAGGAGGTACTTCAAAATGACACTGCCCAACAATGTCCAAGCCCTTTCCCTTTTCTGAAAAATATCGTAATTAAAGAGGCTCAGAAGAACTTATAAGCATTCTGATTCTGCATTATCCAGTCTATGCAGCTGTTAAGTTTTCCAATCATCATTAAGAAAAATAAAGAGTGGAACCTGCAGATGTTTCTTATGCTACTTCCTCACTTCACAGTTTAAAACTCATCTTTCTTTTTGCGGACAGCAAGCTTGAGGAGAAGCTGATCAGCAACGTAATATTCTCTGCTCGAGGTTTTCACCTAGCTTTGAATGCATCTGGTAGACAGATGTACTTACCGTGTCAACAGATGAAGAGGCCACTGATCCAGAGCTTGTGGAATTCATAGAAACATTCCCTTGAGACTCTATCTGACTTAGAGCATCACTCAACACACTTATGGACTCTAGAGAAAGGAATTGAAAAAAATACACTTATAAATATCCCTAAATGAGACACTCCAGCTAGACACACAACAAACACACCAGCAAGAGAGATACAGCCTGGTATTTCTCAATTAATTTTTAAACACAATAAATATACATCTGCAAATCGAGCATAGTGCTGCATTTTACAAATATCTCTAAAAAAGTTGAGGATAAGTGATTTCTACACCAGTTCCATAAGTTCTGTACCCACCAGTCAATCATTACACCTATCTGAAGGTCTTAAGGAGAAGATAAAGAGCACTCTGTGTTTCAACCATCTGAGAAGCAAACATCTGAAAATTACTACTGCTTTTCTTATCTTGAAAATTATTTCCAATACAAGTAGCAGGTCTAATCTCCTGGCTGTTACCCTCTTTCCTGGATCAGACAGATAGACAGACAATCAAATAAGTCTGAGACCTCAACAATGACAAGATTACATGTGAGATAATGCATGGTTGAACTTGGTTATGGTAAAGGTAGGCCGTCAAGAACAGCTTCTTCCTTGAAGCTCAATATGGCTAAAATCAATATTAAATGCTAGAACGAACCAAACAAAATGTGAGGAGAACATGCACAGAAAAATAAAAATGTGTTTTTATCAGAGGAGTGCAAAATCATTATTGAACGACCTTAACCCAGAGTCACTTCCCTACACTTCAAAACCCCTGTGCCCATCCTGACTTGCACTGCTACTTGGACTAACACTGTGTTGCTCCATCATGCACTACCCTAAATAGGGCGTTGTGCAAGGTACTGCATGACCTCTTGTAGAATTCTGATTTTCTAAACTATCTCTTGCTTAATAGTCTCACTGCCAGAACCACCTGGCAGTGGTTTTATTTGTGGCCTGAATCTTGTGAAGAAAAAGGAACATCCAAGAAACAAACATATGCTGTCACCTCTCCTGCCAAAGACAAGCCTTCTCTTTGGATGCAAACTCTGCCACAATATGACACGAGGTTATAACATTTACACAATGTGAAAATGTGCAAAATGAGATTTGTAATTTTTAAGAACCCTTTAAAAGGTAATCTCTTTTATATCTTTGTTCATCCATTAAATGAATAAAAGAAAGGCTGAGAAATAAGAGAAATACCTGAGCTGCTACCCGAAGTAACAGATTATTTCTACCTTTTCTGCATGAACCAAATGAAGGTTTCATATTGCTTTAAAACCTTCACAGGAAAATACAGGTTTGACCTCCAAGTAAACCCAAATGTTTCCTCAACTTAGCATGTTCACAACCTATTTCTATGGAGGAACTAATGATCAGTCTAAGTGGTGAAATCCAAAGATTAACAACATGCACTTTACATGAAATGTCATACTAAGACCAACACCATAAATGTAACCTGTAAATTAATAATGGTGCAGAATGCTACAATCTCCTTTCAAGGAGTCTTTGTTCCAGAATGTACGATATTACAATAAAATTTTCCAGTGACTTTGAGCTGGTTAGTTTCTGGCTGAACACTAAGGAGATCACAGAATCATAGAACACTTTGGGTTGGAGGGGACCTTTAAAGGTCAGCTAGTCCAACCCTCCTGCAATGAGCAGGGATACCTTCAACTAAATCAGAACCCTGTCCAACCTGATCTTGAATGCTTCCAGGTTTGGGGCACCTAATACATCTCTGGACAACCTATGCCAGAGCTTTACAGCCCCCATTGTAAAAAATCTTCCTTCTACGTAATCTAAATCAACCCTCTCTTGGTTTAAAGCCATTCCCCTTGCCCTACGACAACAGGCTCTCCAGGAAGTTCTGAGCAACCATAAGGTGTCCCTGAAGCCTTCTTTTGTCCAGGCTGAACAAACCCAATTCCCTCAGCCTTTCCTTATAGGGGAGGTGTTTCATTCCTTTGATCGTTTTTGTGGCTCTCCTCCGGACTTGCTCCAGCAGGTCTCTGTCTTTCCTGTGCTGAGGACTCCAGAGATGGATATCATATTCCAGGTGAAGAAGAGAGACCTCCTGGGGCAGAACTGCCTCCCTTGACCTACTGGCCATGTTCCTTTTGAGGCACGTCTGGATACAACTGACTTTCTGGGCTGTGAGTGCACATTGCCAGCTTATGTCCAACTGTTCACCCTCCAGTATCTCCAAGTCCATCCCCAAGCAGCGATGTTTCTGATGCCTTCATCCCATATTGGTGCTTGTTGCACCAGCCCAAGTGCAGTACCTTGCACCTTGCACTTTGCACTTGGCCTTGTAAAAGCTCATGAGGTTCCCAAAGGCTCATTCCTCAAGCTTGTCCAGCTGCCTCTGGATGGCATCCCATCCCTCTGGTGTGTCAACCTTATCACTCAGCTTGGAGTACCCTCAGCAAGTTGGCAGAGGGTGACTTGATCCCTCCATCCTTGTCATTGATGAAGACATTAAACAGTACTGTTCACTATACAGGTCCCTGAGAGACACCACTTGTCACTGATCTCCACATGGACATTGAGCCACTGACCACCACCCTCTGGCTGTGACCATCCAATCAACTCCTCATCCATGGAACAGTTCATCCATCAAATCCATCTCTCTCCAATTTAGAGAGAAGGATGTTGTGGGGGACTGTGGGAAAGGCCTTACAGAACTCCAGACAGATTACATTCATAGCTCTTCACTTGTCCACTGATGGAATCACTCCATCAACAGACGGTCACTAGGTGGATCAGGCAGGACTTGCCCTTGGTGAAGACATGCTGGCTGTCTCAAATCACCCCCTGTTCTCCATGTTCTTCACAGCCTGACAGGTCAGTAGTTCCCAGGGCCCTCCTTTCTATCTTTTTTTGAAATGTATACGTGGTGTTTTTCACTCTTGATGTCAAAGGCCCCATTTTCTTTTTTTTCAAACCTTGGCCTACTGTTATATTTGTAATATAATCAGAAACAGCACTTGACCTGCATTGTACCAGAACCATTAGTAACACATTTACTGATTTTCAAACATCCAGGAACTCCTGGGTTTATTTCTTCATCTCCATGACAGACATCAACTGCGTGAGATATGTCTGTGGTTCCAGGCACAAACTTTTTGAAAGGTATCAGCAAAAACTATATGGTATTCTTTATATTTCAAGGTGGATTTCAGCCTTGGATATCAAAGCTACTTTTAAGATACTGCTCCTTTTGGTTGCCTCAAAATATTTAAGCAAATTATTAGAACATCATCAAAGAGAAGGCAGCAAAGCCGGTTTTTTTCTGTCGTTGTTGTTGTGTTTTATTTTTTAATACGGAAAGGGAAAAAAAAAATACTAATTTCTTTTTTTTTCCCCCTCCATGAATTACTGTGTTACATAACTTTTCCAGTTAAGAACTCCAGTGCCGACATATTGCTTTCATCTTCCAGGCACTGGTATAGCAGTATGCAACTGAAATGAGTAGTCAACATATTAATTTGTTTCAGTCTTCATTGCACTTCTGCTGCCTGGCATAATAAACTGGACTAGTAAAGTGTTGAATTTACAGCAATATTTTAGCAGATATGAATCTTTCATGCAGGGTTACACCTTCAAAGAAACAGTAAATTAGATTACTGCATTAAGAGGTACAAAGGTTATGATCAAATACATTGTTACAAGTTAACAATGTAATGTGAGACTACCAAAAAAGAAAGATAAAACATTAAAAATCACTGATAAGTGAAGTTTGGACACTGATAAGGATGTCTTTATTTTACAATAATTTTGATAGTGCAAGTAAAAGATGAAGAGGGAAGCACAGAGTGGGATATGAGTGTTTAGCCAAGTAAACACACAGGATGTCTGAAATTAATGTTTCAGCAATGACAATTTGTACTCTGTAATACTCCACAAGCTCAGGAAGGTTCTTTTTAAGATCCAAGAAATATATAATTATACCAAGGGGTATAATTTTGGCAAAAAGAAACCCAGTAGGAAGCCTTTTAATTAACATAATTATTTTAGTATTGGTATAGCGGTATTTTTTACACTGTTATACTGCCACTGAACTCTAAAACCTTAAATGTCCACCACCCCAGAATGATCTGCTACTATGCAGCAAATGATTAGCAGAGTGCAGGAAAAGAGTAACCTGTAGAGGAAAGGTTGAAAATAATCACGACAAAGGCTGTCTTGTTCCAAAAGTATTCCTCTCACTTTCCAACTAGGGAACATTGCATATGAACCATATCCCTTATGAGGAAACAGCATCAGCGTTTAAACCCTTTCTAAAAACGTATGAAGAAAGCTGATATTGAAACTCTTCCTCTTATGGAAATTTTTTCTTCATATACACACAAAGTATACATACATATATACACACCTTCTCTGTGTTCTACATTAGTTTGCTCTACGCCAGAAATAAGCTTTTGAAATGTGCCAGAAGTCAAGTTATTTTCTGTACATTGATAGCTTCTAAGAGAATCAAAAATGCACATGAATCCAAGAGCTGATTACAGACCTCTAAAATATTAGATTTAGCTGAAACTGGCTTCACATCTTCACAGCTGAGGAGAAAAATTGAGATAGAGTGCCTCATATGGTAGCAGACACAATGAACTCTGTTTCCCTACATAACGAAACAAGTAAACATACTAACCAGTGCGATAAATACTATGGAATGCTGTATACAGCATACAAGCTGCAGGACATGGATAGTTGTCTTCTGCCTATATCACAATACACTCTGATTCCTTTTCCACAAGAGGAAGAATCAGACAACGAAGCAAGAGCAAGTAGTACACTGTGGAGGCAAGGAGAAAACACACCAACATGCAGTGCAATCTGCAACTGTGACCTACTGCACTGTACACCACATATTGAGAAGCTTCTGTATCACACTTAATTTGATCTTTCTAATTCTTCTTTTGGTTTTGGTGGGTTAGACATAGTGTTTAGTACATGAATGCTCTTCACGGCATCAAATTACTTAAACCAATGAAATCTTCAGGAAGAGTTTTAACTTGTAGATATTAAGTATTGTAACTTTTAATTTTTAATGCAAGTACTCTAATTAGTTTCCCTTATTTAACAGTCAAATAGCTTCAAGCAAGAAAGTGGAACCTTTGGCAGTAGAAAAAACTTTTACTAGTACTAAATCAGCTAACTTCTTCAGAATTTCCCTCAACCCTTCTGCTGATTCTCACAACAAATAATTGCAAGAGTTTTTATTCAGCCTGGTAGTATCTGTGGCTTGATGTCACTGAAAGGAAAATGCCATATTTTGGCTAAGTTCATAACAAAACAGAAGCTAAGGCATGTAGACGGCATGGAAGACTCATGCCAATGTAACTACCTGACTGTAGAAACCTACTATGCTGTATTGTGAGCATATTAACTTCAGAAGTTCAAAATCTTATCCAATTATTTTTCTCCTGATAGTATCAAGTGGTAGATGAGGAATATCATACATAATGTTGAAGCAATTTTGGAAAGAAATTCCTACGTGCAACTGTTTCTCTGCAACACTTTTCTGCTAGCAAGCCATAAAAATAACACAGCACATGTGTGAGGTTGCAGAACAGATCAGAAGCTATAAAGCTGGAATTATGTTGTTATAAATACCATTCCATAGCAGGAATAAACTCATACATGTATAAACTCATACATTTGAAAAGAGGACATCTGTAAGTCAAAGATCAGTTAGGTGAACTACAACTGCTGTATGGATGGTTACATTCCATTGACAACGTATGAGGGAAAGGACAAAGTATATCCTATTCTAGTTTTACTTTAGGCACCTAAAAACATATCCCTAAGGTTTTAACAAAATGTCCTAATGGATTTCAGAACCAACACTTTAAACATCTACTGTGTAGCTAAGTATCTTTGAAATTCAACTGACATTGTACATAAGCATGCCTCTTTCCCTCCTACCCCACACACTTAAATGTTGGCAAGGAATAAGGAGAGTAAACAAAGCATTGAAAGAGAAAATCGTCTTGGTCACCAGCCAAGTGGGTGATGTGACCCAGGAACACAAGGCACAGTAAGAACTTCTTTGCTGTGATGTATCCCATGACTTAACCAGAGAGCTTTTTGGCAGAGAAATGTTCACCAAAAACCAAGATTCCAGGACCAAAAGTAAAACACAATCTCTCTACTATACTGTTACTGCCTGTGTGTAGGTGCAATCAATAAAACATTATAATTAGTCTGACTGTAATACTTAAAATAACACTGATGTTGCTCCTCTCTTAAAAAAAAGATAAAATTATGTCTTAATTCTATAGGCAAGAACACAAAAGACTCTTTAGAAAGATCTGACCATACTGAAACAGTAAATTATTAATGTTACACATTTACAAAAGAAGGCACCGGTTCTGTAGATTTTGAAGTGAAGTTTCAGCAAATGTTTGAAAGGAAAGCATTCTCTTCTAAGCTTTGCTTACCCAAACTATCCACACAGAATCAAAGAATAGTTTGATTTGGAAGGGATCTTTAAATGTCAGCTAGTCCAACCCCCTTACAACTCCCCTGAGCAGCAACATCTTCAAGTAAACCATGTTTCTCAGCACCCTGTCCAACTAGACCTTGAATGTTTCCAGAGATGGGGCATCCAACATCTCACTGGGCAACATGCGTCAGTGTTTCACAACTCTCACTGTAAAAAACTTTACTCTTACAACAAATGTAATTTGACCCTCTTCTAGTTAAATGCATTACCCCTTGTCCTATCTCAACAGGCCCTGCTAAAAAATTTGTCCCTTCTTTCTTATAGGCCCCCTTTAAGTACTGGAAGGCTGCAATAAGGTCTCCCCAGAACGTTCTCTTCTCCAGGCTGAACAACTCCAGTTCTCAAAGTCTCCTTTACCTTGGATGGTTCTGGGCTTGCTGGCGTTTTCAAAGTCACACACCTTCTCCCATTTATCTCTCACTGCTTCAGGGGTCATTGGCTGATTCTTTCCTCTGACAATAGCACCCAAGGATCGCTCCCAGCGCACTAATGGGAAACATGAGCCAAAGAGTTCAGTAACAAACAAAGAAACTTTTCAGTTCTTTAGATAACTTTCATCGAGGTCACTATTTTCAAGATTCTGCAACAAGGGAAAGGTTCTAAGTACTCCGATGTAACTCACCAGTACTACTTCAAGCTGGACTAAAAGGGTTCACCACTTTTAACTAGCATTTAGAAAGGGAACAACATTGCTTTTAAAATTCATTGAAGTCAGAAGAAACTGGCTGCCCTCCAAAAATATTACATCAATTTTAGGACTCTCTCTAGTGAAAAGACGTAGCTAGTATGTATCTGCAGACTTTCTCTTCTGTCAGGATTTTGACTACTAATGCTTAGGAATCTCCTGAAAGCCATGGAAAACTATAGGAAAAATGTGAAAACCACTTGCTGTCTATGAAAGAACATTAATACCAGTAGCCAGCATCTCCAAATGGTCTTTGAAGTTTTATTTCAGTACTGTAACCTGAGAGAAACTGGTAAGGCCAATGTGAAATCAGTTCTGTAAGGATATAGACTTCCTGGACTGCAACTAATACTTAACCTGTCATGTTGGTTTTGCTCTTAATTAGAAATAGACAATGAATAAGGCCATAATGATACCTCATTAACAACACGGTTTCATTTCAATAACTTCAACAACAGCCATTATAATGATGAAAAGTGATACTTTCTTTTGATCAGAGAGATTTCCAGCTGTATTGAAACTCAACTCCTTGTGGAGGGCAGCAAGATGTTTTATGCTGCTGTCCTGCTTCTTTTAAGCTGCTTACTTCACTTCTTGTAAAAGCTATTCCAATGCCACCAGTACATTTACAGTTAGTTAGAAGTGTACAAAATGAAGTAGGCAAAAAAAATGTTTTAAAGAAGGGAGAATGCATTCTTCAATTAATGGCCCTACTTCAATCCACTGGTGACATTCATGTAGACTAAGAAGTTAAACCTTTAGTACTGCCGGTATTAGGTTAAACACATTTAGGAAAAAAGTTCAGACATTTCACACAATTTTTTCTTCTACGAAGTCCTTAATATTGTCTGTGAGTTTTCTTTACATTCGTATGTAAGCTAGTTACTGCAGTAACTCAAGGAAAATACAGGTAGCATAGCTATTGATTATTAAGAAGACTAATTGCCTCAACATGTTTAGAGGCATAAATAAATGCGGAAAGCAACTAAAAAGCTGTCTGTTTACCAGCATGTGCTACTTTTATATCACAGAAAAACTGGAGTTATCTGGAGTTATCTGGAGTTATCAAGAAAAGGCAGCAATGTATACCAAAACCAGAGATTCCTCTTGACGTCAAATTACATCTGGGATTCAAGAGCTAAGGTTACTTAGGTAGATTTTCAATCATTATCAGTCAGCTCAAAACCATAACAATGCACCCACCTAAGTTACCAGTTTCCTCCATGTGAAGTTAAATTTGTGACTTTGACTTAAAACAAGCAGTTTCCTCAGAACCTCAGTTTTTGTTAATCTTCTCCCCCTTAAAAAAAATGTCTTGAGCAAAGGTTAACTGCTCAGAAGATCTGAATACTTTTAATGTCAATTCAAAAAACAAGATCAATCCTGCAACAAAAAGTACTTACATTTTCCAATCCATCCAGCTCCCACCTGCCAAGAAAAAAGAAAATCATCAACTTTGCACATGCCACAAAGCAAAGCTTTGGTAGTATAGGGAAACAAAACTATACTCCAGCACAAATACAAACGTAATAAAAATTTCTGAACTACTGCTGGTTGCATTTAACAATTCAGTTAAGCACCAGAATGTCATCAACATAAAACTCTAAAGTACA
Source organism: Chiroxiphia lanceolata (assembly GCF_009829145.1). Lineage (NCBI taxonomy): Eukaryota > Metazoa > Chordata > Aves > Passeriformes > Pipridae > Chiroxiphia > Chiroxiphia lanceolata. The sequence continues at coordinate 57,236,126 of NC_045671.1, read as the reverse complement.
AGATAACAGCTTCCATCCAACTTATGAACCAGCAGTTTGATGACAATACCTATAATGAATATCATAATTAAGTAATTTATCCTGCAATTCTGCAAGTTATCATTTCTATTTGAATGATTTAGAAAACAAATATCTTTTGAAGTAGTTTCTTTAGTATCTTTTCAACCTTAAAAGAGAATAATAAGAATTGTAACAAGTTGGTGGTATTTTGAGCTCACACCAGAATTTGACCAGGCTGTTACTACCTGAAGTACTTGTCAAATACTGCACAGCATGGTCAACATTTCTTCCAAAAAGCTTAAGACTGGATAGGCTAAAAAAACTACTGATTTGGGGGAAAGGGATACAGGGAGGGAAAGAGAGGGAAGAAAGGGAAAATAAAAAAATTACCTCAAACAGACTGCCATTCTCTGCACAGCTCTCATGGCAAAGCCAAACAACTAAGGGAGCAACGTACTCTGGTTTGAAAGCATCGACCAGATCTAGAGCAGATTGCAAAGGGGAATTATAAAATACAAAGAAAGTAGAAATAAAAAAACCTCTACATGTTCACCAAATTATTCTTACTTTAACACCTTCTGATGAACAGCAGAGCCAGAATTTAACCAACAGTGTTTTGTCATGAAAAAAAAAGGACAAACAATATGAAACTTTGAAGATCCACTAAATACGAACAACTCGTGAGACACACATATGCTGCCAAACCCCATGACGTTGCTTCTCAGAGAGAGAGATCAAAGTCTCTTCAAATGTTGGGAACACAATTACATGCAGACTGCAAAGCCAGAGACCTTCCTAAATTTCCATCTGACAAGCAACCTGAAACAAGGACAAGCCAGTTAGACATAATCCTGATGGAGATGTACCTGAGCAATTTTCCTTTTAGTCTGCTAGTCAGTTAGAAAGGTAAGGCATTATGAAAATAATTGCACCTGCTGAACGTTCAAGAAACATCTCATCTGGAAACACTGATTTTTCCAAACGAGAGATAGAGAATATCAGCCCTGCTGAATTTATATAGCAATTGTATTTTGGGATTTCTACCAGCATCTGGTACAACAGAAAACCATCTCGAAATTGAGACACTGTCATGGAGCAGACTGTGGTTGCCCAGGTAGCTCTTATCACATATTTTATCCACTGTTTGAATAATAACTTTGTTTAATTTCCTGTTTCAGTTTTTAGAATATTATTCTTTCAACAGCAAGAGATACATAGCTGTTCCTCAGTTAAAGGTCATCAAGCACGATGGAGCTGGCGAAAGAGCTCACCAAGCTACTCTCCATCATCTACCAACAGTCCTGGCTCACTGGGGAGGTCCCAGATGATTGGAAGCTGGCAAATGTCATGCCAATCCACAGAAAGGGCTGGAATGAGGACCCAGGAAACTACAGGCCCGTAAGTCTGACCTCAGTGCCTGGCAAGGTTATGGAGCAAATCATCTTAAGTGCAATCACACAACACCTACAGGATGGACAAGGGATCAGACCCAGCCAGCATGGGTTTAGGAGGGGAAGGTCCTGTTTGACCAACCTGATCTCCTTTTATGATCAGGTGACCCGCCTGGTGGATGAAGGGAAGGCTGTGGACGTAGTGCACCTGGACTTCAGCAAAGCCTTTGCCACTGTCTCCCACAGCATTCTCCTGAAAAAGCTGGCAGCCCACAGCTTGGACAGGGGCACTCTGTGCTGGGTTAGGAACTGGCTGGAGGGCCGGGCCCAGAGAGTGGTGGTGAATGGGGCTGCATCCAGTTGGCTGCCAGTCACTAGTGGTGTCCCCCAGGGATCAGTTTGGGCCCAGTCCTGTTTAATATCTTTATTGATGATTTAGATGAGAGGATTGAGTCCACCATCAGCAAATTTGCAGATGACGCTAAGTTGGGGGGAGTGTCAATCAGCTGGAAGGCAAGAGGGCTCTGCAGAGGGACCTGGATAGGTTGGAGAGTTGGGCTGATTCCAGTGGGATGAGGTTCAACAAGGCCAAGTAGAGCATCCTGCACTTTGGCCACAACAACCCCCTGCAGCGCTACAGGCTGGGGACAGAGTGGCTGGAGAGCAGCCAGGCAGAGAGGGACCTGGGAGTGTTGATTGACAGGAAGTGAACATGAGCCAGCAGTGTGCCCAGGTGGCCAAGAAGGCCAATGACATCCTGGTCTGGATCAGGAACAGTGTGGCCAGCAGGACCAGGGAAGTGATTCTGCCTCTGTACTCAGCGCTGGTGAGGCCACACCTGGAGTCCTGTGTCCAGTTCTGGGCCCCTCAGTTCAGGAAGAATATTGAGGTGCTGGAGCAGGTTCAGAGAAGAGCAACGAGGCTGGTGAAGGGACTTGAGCACAAGTCCTATGAGGAGAGGTTGAGGGAGGTGGGCCTGTTCAGCCTGGAGAACAGGCCCACCTGAACATCACCCTCTACAACTCCCTGAAAGGAGGTTGTAGGCAGGTGGGGGTTGGTCTCTTTTCCCAGGCAACTATCAGTAAGTCAAGAGGGCACGGTCTTAAGCTGTGTCAGGGGAGGTTTACGTTAGATATTAGGAAGAAATTCTTCACAGAAAGAGTAATCAGGCATTGGAATGGGCTGCCCAGGGAAGTGGTGGATTCTCTGTCCCTGGAGGTTTTTAAGAAGAGACTGGATGTGGCACTTAGTGCCATGGTCTAGCAACCATGGCAGTAGTGGATCAAGGGTTGGACTTGATGATGTCTGAGGTCCCTTCCAACCCAGCTGATTCTATGATTCTACGATTTTCAATTGTAGCAAAATTTTCCCAGATGAAGAGCTGGGAAAGTTTATCATGAGTACTTCTTTAATAGTAAAAGAGAAGCAAACAGAAGTTCATTTTCAGAAGTTCCACAAAACCAAAAGAAGATGAATTCCATTTAATACGGCATGTTGTTAGTGAATAACAAAACCCTTAGGCTTTTCCAAAGTATTCCACTTTTTGCCACACACAATTTAGTCTCAAAAATTAGGCCTAGAGTGCTATGGTAGAAGTTTAAAAAAACCCAAACAAACAAAAACCACACAAAAGATGCAAACTATATTAAGAGTTCTAGCAAGAACACCACCACGTGGGTCAAGCTGAACATACGTAAGTGTGACAGTGAAAAATCAAATGTGCTTGCAGACAGCTGAAAACAAATAGGAAAGTACTGACTAAGATAACAAGGACAATTTGATGTGAGATTTGAAAACATTTTTTAAGTTGTGGAGATGTTCAGATCTTTTGAGAGTATTTGAAAATCTGAACATGGAGGAAGGGAGTGAGATAACAAATCAATTATCAGAGCTCCAAGTATCTTATAGAGAGACCAAAGGATCTCACTTTTCTTAAAATTACTAAGAAAGAAAATTATGAGGTGTTTTTAATCATCCTTTGTAACTTAAATATCTTCAGAAAATTCCAAGTACTGTACTCCATGTTACACTTCAGGAACTCATGGTTGCAAGCTTAATGTATTTGGCTCTTCTGTAAATAGTTGCAATAAATCCCCGAAAACTACAACCTATAGAACTGCTAGATTTCATAACTACTTGGATTATTTAGACCCAAACCAGCATACTTTAATCAAACAAAATCAAGCATTTAAACTACACATAATGTACAAAATATACTATTCTCCAATACCTTGTAAATCAGTCTGAAAAATGTAATTATTTCCTCGGCTTTGAAATCTGCCTATCATCAGGGAAAAGGAGGGTAGAAGGGAAATGAAATAGGCTAATCTATTAGCCTGAAGACTATCTGAGAGCAATTTTCCTTTTATAGCCCCTTTTTTCCAAATTATTTTTCTTTTTTCTGGTCATTTGCCAAAGTAATTAGTCAGGCTATTTATCCTAAATTTACACTTTACACACAGCTGTCTCCTAAAATGTTGCTTATACTGACTTCCCAATGCAGTGCTCTGTTAAAACCTGTTCAGACATTCTAAGATTAGTAACTGTGCAATACGGAAAAATTAGGCAACTCAGTTCACTATTATCTCCTGCTGATCATGAAACAACTAAGTACACACATGACGCACTGTGCAAAAACTCAGTATTTTGCAATCAGACAATATAGTAACAAGTGCAGACACCTTATGCCCATACCTGATTGCACATCTGATGAAACAAACAAGCCTTTCCACTACTGTAGAAGGATCTTGGAAGGGATTATAATTAAAGAGCCTTGCCACACGAGATTGCTTTTGTAAATTAGAAAACTTGCTTCTTATCTTGTGGCAGAAAATAAGAATTCCTCACAACAGGCAAAGCAAGTAAGTTGACAGTTCAGAGACAAAAAGGTAGTGGGAACAATGACTTATCAGAGTATGAAGTGCATTTTCTGAGAGATAAGAAAATTTACTGTGCTTCAATTCACTGAAACAATATCAGCACAGGTAGACCTTAAATGATTCACCTTGTGGCATGACGGTCTGAGTCAGCCTGGATCCAGCAGTTGGAGCAATTGTGTTGCAGTGGATGTTGTATTTTCGGCCTTCAACTGCAATTGTGTTTGAAAGACCCAAAAGGCCAAGCTTTGCAGCACTGTAGTTTGCCTGACCAAAGTTTCCATATATTCCAGCAGCTGAGGATGTCATAATTATTCTTAGGGGAGAGGAGAGGAAAAAAATATTAAATTATTTCTTCAACTCATTCAATTCTACACAACAGCATTTTCCAGCTCTGACATTATAGTCTCCATATTCCACAAAACAAAAGCACGCAAGTAAAAAAACATTATTTTTTGGTTTTGCCAACAAACAGGTAACTATTTCCTGTCTGATGGATAGCAAATATCTGACAAATCCTGAAGCACTGTCAGAGTAGCAGAAAACAAACAAAATCATGAGCCTTTCTGAGTTATACTGCGAAACTAGAAAAGACATTTTTTGACAACAGGGTACAGTATAAAGAAAAGTAATTTCATGTTCTCACCGCACTTCAAGAGGCATTATTCTTACAACTAACAAATGGTTTCAGCATTCAGAAGAAAATTACTTTACTGTAAAATTAGTTCACTTTAGTATCTCCCTGGTAATATATGAAGATCCATGCTCACAGAATTCACATTCAAAGAATCCTAATGTGAGTTAAACGCATGTCAGTAGAAGATAGGAAAGTCTTGCCCTTTGCTGTCCCCACTATTGCTGCGGAGGTGACTGAATTGCTCACATGAAAGCTCTAAAACCACTGCAGTTCATAGTTGGTTTGAGGCAACAAAACATTGTGCTGCATGTCTTCTCACAGACATGAATTCAAAAGAAAGAGCCTACACCTTCAGTTTTAAAAGAAGCCTTATCAGATTCTGTTCAAATCTACTTGCAAACACACAATAGCTGGGATCAACATTTATTTAATTTTTATTATCTGCCTCACTGCGAATAATCCAGTGTTTTTTAATCTAACTAAAGAGATGTCTTACAAGCGCTGGTTCAATACAATCAAAATGAAAAAAAGCTACAAACTGTGTAAAGCAGGCATTTTGCAGATGGCACATGTCTATTAAAGAACTGCAGAAGCACTGACTACCATTGTTATCTGAGCAAATACAGAAAAGGAGCCAAGGGAAGCATTTTCCCAAACAGATGCAACACCTAGACTTTAGCCAAGTGTTCTGCCTGCTGATCTGTCCCCTGTCCTCGCATTTCCCTGGATAAGAATAAATGTTACTTAGGTCACGGGATGAGAAAACACCTCACACAGTTTTCAACATGTGGGTATGGTAAGACTAATAAAATCACAATGGCATTCTGACAAGGAAAAACAACAAAATTGAAAAAAATTAAGAAATCTGATTTCACTGCACTCTTTGTGCTAGCAGTAATAGTACCAAGTAATAGTACCAAGACAGACTAAGAACACTCCCATAACTTCTCAGACAAGTACATTTGTCCAAAAGGTTAAAACTAACAAACCAACCAAAAGCCCCATGAAAACCCAACCACAAACAAAAAGAACCCACGACCTACAAGCAGAACGGCATGTACCAGTCATATGAGTAAAAAGAAGCAGGATCAGAATCCCGTGGATTTACAGTAACATCCAAGTAACAAACATTTCTAACCAGTCTCCATGAAAAGAAATGGTACTTTCACAGTTCTACAGCTCCTGTCTCAAATATTCAGAAAAATACATTTAAATACATGGAAAAAAACCCCTTTAAACATTTGGCTGGGGAGGTGGAGAAGGGGGATCAGAACTGAACAGGCTTAACATTTTAACTGATTTTGCCTCACCCCTGGGATAGTGAAAGAAAAGGGTGCAAAACTCCTTCACTGTCATGCATCGGTCTGTTATTCCCTACTGAAAAAACAAAACAGAAGACAAATTTTTACCTGCCAAATTTCTGGTTTTTCATGTGATTCCATGCAGCTCGGGTGACAAGGAACGATCCCCTCAAGTGAATTCTATGGATTATATCTAGGAACAAATTAATATTAGTTCAATATTTCCAGGGTTTTTTCTCCCAACTTGAAATAAACCATGTTTCTTCTTCATGACAAAAAATACACTCTCTTCACACTGACACTGGTAATAAAAGACTGGTGCACTCTTTTTTTTTTGTTTTTTATTTCAAAATTCCTGCAAATAGGCAGAATTAGACAAAAACTAACAGCAGACAGACCATCTTTGCAAGAGTCTTCTCCACTGGCTTATCAACACCCTCAATACCATCTCACTGAGGGTTTCATCTTTTCTCCTGTCCCTTGGCACATCAGAATGCTTTCCTCTCTAGTAAGTTCTGGGTCTTTTAAGCCTGTATAGTATTCAGCCACTCAGCGCTAGTGCTGGGAATGTGTTCTGCTCACAAAAACTACTGTGTATAATTCACATGGCTTTTTTGTATTCCACTCAGCAACTAGGAGTGGTAAGTAAAGCCTTTCTTCCCCTTTGGAACTACATACACCTACCATGCATTGCAGCACAGATCTGTTTTGCAAATTAAACACCAGCAGCTTACCACTAAGCTTTCAGGGCAAAAGGTAAGTCTTCCCTGACTTCTCTTCTTCCTTGCTCCAAGGGGAGGAATGTACCTTTCATCTTCCACACAGAAAGCACATTTTAAAGTCATTTTAAAATCAACTCACCCCAGTCTTCATCACTTATCCGAACAAATGAACGGTCTCTTAGGATCCTAAAAGGCAACATTAGGAAAACAAACAGAAGAAGAACAGTTGTTGAAACAAGAGTGATAGTCCACACTCAAACAGGACAAAACCCTCAGGTATACTCACCCAGCATTGTTTATAACAATATCTGGGGAAAAAAAAACGGAAACCAAGTGAATGCACTTATAAAGCACAAGCTTGTTTCTACTTTTCTCCCACTTCTAAAAATGTATCTAGACAAGAACACTGCATATATACATCATACTACTATTCTATAGCTCCTTGTCTCTAACAGCAAATCCTACCATTCTACAGTAATTAAGACACAACAATTCAGGACAGTTAAGTCTCAGCCTGCCAACGGGACAAAGCCTGACAGAGAGGTATAGCTGTGAAATGCCAG